>NC_069680.1:5625000-6250000 GCF_023699985.2 Odocoileus virginianus
CAGCAGGGTATATTGGACACATAAGATACACTATGTGAAAGTCACTCAATCGTGCCCACCTCTTTGCAACCCTATGGACTATACAGTCCATGGAATTCTCCAGGCCAGAATACTGGAGTGGATAGCCTTTCCCTTCTCCAGGGGATCTTCCTAATCCAGGGATCAAACCCAGGTCTCCTGCATTGCAGGCGGATTTTTTACCAACCCAGCTATCAAGGAAGGAGTGCAAAACAAACTACAATGAGGTTTCACCTCACGCCAGTCAGAATGGCCATCATCAAAAAAAATCTACAAACAATAAACGCTAGAGAGGGTGTGGAGAAAAGGGAACCCTCCTACACTATTGGTAAGAATGTAAGTTGGTTCAGCCACTATGGAGAACAGTAGGGAGATTTCATAAAAAAACTAAAAATGGAGCTATCATATGATCTAGCAATTCCACTGTGGCACAGATCCAGAAAAAACCATAATTTGAAGAGATATATGTATCCCAATGTTCACTGTACACTGTTCACAATAGGCAAGACATTGAAGCAACATAAATATCCACCGACAGAGGAAGGGATAAAGTGGTACATTCATACAATGGAATATTACTCAGTCATAATACAGAAAGAAATAATGCCATTTGCAGCAACATGGATGGACCTGGAGACTGTCATACTAAATGAAGTAAGTCAGACAGAAAAAAGACAAATATCATATCATAATACTTGTATGTACAATCTAAAAAATGGTACAAATGAACCTATTTACAAAACAGAAATAGTGTCACAGACATAGAAAACAAACTAATGGTTCCCAAGGGGGACGTGGGGGGAAGGTGGGATTGACACATACACACTACTATATGAAAAACAGACACCTAATAAAGACCCACCACATATATAGCACAGGGAACTCTACTCAGTGCTTTGTAATGACCTATATGAGAAAAGAATCTAAAAAAAAGGGGATATAAATATATGTACAACTGATTCACTTTGCTATACAGCAGAAACTAACACGACACTGTAAATCAACTCTACTCCAATAATAATTAATTTAAAAATAGATATATTATGACCATAACTATGTGGGGGAAAATTACACTAAAGAATAAAATGAGAAAATGAATAAATGTAAAGGGCTTATTAGCACAGTGCCTGTACATTCTATGTTATTATAAAATAAAAAAAGCAAACCTATGCACTGAAAATCACCTAAAAGATGGAAAAAAAAAAAAACACAAACAGTTCAAATGTTCCCTTCTTCATAAAATCTCCCCTTCCAAGTCAGATGTAAACCCTCTAAAGTAGAAATTTTCTGGCCCTCTCCCTAGAGCCTTACAACTTCATAAACCTGGCCACTTCCAACCAGCTTCATAGCCAGTGCATGCAGTCTCAGTTCCCCTTAAAGAAAGACTATCTTCTTCCCCTTTGAAGCCTCACATAGAGTAGGCACTTATCAGAATGAAGACAAAAGGAAAAAAATGAACAAATGATCACCCCTGGCCCAGACCCAGCAAGAATGTAAGCTACCATTCTATCACATCTCAGGATGGAGCCAGTCTCACTAAAGTCAGTCCAGAGAGGCAATCCAAGCTAAGTCACAGTAATTCTGAAACTTGGGTCAGGGTCAGGGGTCTATAGATGTTTACAGATGAACATGACTAAATTCTTACATAGGTTCAGGTTTTAGAAACCTGTAGAAGCAGCTGGAGAATTACAGATGCCACCAAAAAGAAATGGAGAGTCAGTTATAAAAGGCTAACTGTGGGTAACATGAAAATGGTCCAGAAGATGAAGGTGGGTAAATGCAAAGAAAACAATGTAAGGAGGGGAATACTGAAAGTCAGAAAAGATGAGCTGGCCTGGAGGTCACTGGGAAGCCCCAAAATAGCTGACTAGCTTCCTGGAGTTGAACCAAGGGAAGAATTCTGTCACTGACTAAAAAGAAATCTTCGAAAGGAATAGGAATGTACTATAGTGACAATTTGAGAATTAGAGAGTACTGATTTTAATGCTTAAAAACTCTAAAACACTAAATAGTTGTACTTAAAACATGGAACTAACCCAATATTCCAAGTATAATTGCTGTCAATCTTCAACTATAATCAGTCTATACCATGAATTGCTACATATGGTCATAAAACTTAGTTGTATACTGCTCTGGGAGGCAGAATACAGAGAAATGAATGGAAAAAAGAGATACCACTGAAGGTTTCACAGAGAAACTTGAAGCCATGACAATATAATGCTAGAATGAGACAAGAATATCTAGGTCACACATGTACAAAAGGTGTCTAAGGAAATTTGTCTTCTGAGAAGTATAGCAAAATTAAGGCTATTCTTTTTGCAAGGAATGGTACAAAGATGGTGACCAATCAGAAATGTGAAATAAGTATGGGGTGGAGGATTCGGATAAAAGAAATTCAGTTTCCATGTTGGTTTGAAAGATTTTCTGAATTTTTCTCAGGTTCCCTGTGCTGATGAGCACATTTCTCTGACAGAATACAAAGTGTAAGAAAAAAAAATTAGCAAAGGAGGAGAAACTTCCATAAATAGAAAGGAACATTATTTAGTCTTTTTTACATAAATTAGCAACATTTTTACATGAAGGTATAATCAATAAAGAGAACATGAGTCAGAAAAGTTAGTAAAGACTGCAACTTCTCTCTCCTGAGTCCTCTGTCCCATGTGTCTTAGAGCCCCATTAGCTGACATGGATAAGCATTTTGCTCCTGTTAGCAATGTGGAGTCTCCAGATGCTGGGAAACACACAAGCACGAACCTATCAAACTTCCTGTACCATCAACTGAATTGTCAGCAAAGTTCCCACAGCAGCCCCAAAGGATCAGGCATATGTGAGCCCTGGCAAGGGCCACAGGACACAGAGATGGAGAAAGTTCTTCTCTGTCTCTCATGTGGAAGCCTATTTAACCCAGACATAAAGGAGCTGAGTCCATAAAGCAGGGTTCAGGCTACTTATCAGTCTCATTCTGTTGGGCCTTGGCAGATGTCTGCGTTTAGACCAGGCAACTTGGCAATGACACAGCAAACAATGCCCTCCTCTCATTGTCTTTCCACTGCTTACTGACCACATCACTCTCCAGAGAAGCAGTAAAAATACATTTTAATTATCAGCCTGATTCCTTATAAACAAGGTGGTAAAAAATTAACCTTCCCAAACAAAGAGTGAGCAAAAGGTAGGAGATTTTAAAATAAAATATTGGGGTTAGAACTCAACCCACAAACTTTAGGAAACTCAGCTCAGGGAGGAAAAAGCTGGCCAGGCCCTCTGTTTTTGAGTTCACGCCACATTTCAAGTGAGTGGCAAACTTCCCAGCCACTGTCCACTCCTTTCCCAGGCCAGCTGGCAGGGACACAGCCTGGCATGGCAAGCTGCATGCCAGAGGCACATAAGTGAGTTCTTTATTGTGCCGTTCCCGTGCTGCCCCAACTCGATGCCCTCCGCCAATCCTGAAACTCAAGCTCCTATCCACCCCCTCCCTCCCCACTCCCTATAGACAGGAGGGAATAGCAGTATGTAAGGAGGAGATCTCACCTTGGCTGTCCTGTCTCTGGAGCCACTCACAATGATGCCCCCTTTGCAATCCACACAGTTCACCTCCTGTTCATGGGCCGAGTACTTGACAGTGAAGGTGCTATGAATCTTATGAATACCAATCTTCCCATCTCTAGGAGAGAAATAAGAAGCCAACCCCTGAGAGCCAATTACTTTCTCTGCAGGAAGAGAACAAGTCTACAGAAACAGCCCAAATCTCCAATGACTTCCAATTTGCTAAGCTTTAGGCAATTCAGCCCAATAAGGTGCTGAGTTTCTAGATACCTTTACTTCTTCAGTACACTTGGGGCTGAAGAAAGCTGAGAGACAAAACAAATCTCCCCCTTGAGAGTATCAAAACCAGTGTCCCTTTTCATTAAAGGTTCTTCCTGCTTTCCTTTTCCAGCTTACCCTATTAAGTACCTGCTTTAAATGGAAAAAAAAACATTACCCCTTCTTCTAGTCTCCCTACTCATCCTTTTGGAGTAGAGACAGAAAAGGCAGAGGCAGGCAGAAGGTCTCTGAAGAATACTGAGGAGGAAGGAAGGAGAAGCCTGCAGCACTTACCCCCCTGCACTGATAATATGCGAGTTGGCCAGCACGAAGTGGCAAACGTCCTCATCATGTCCAGCAAAGACTCCCAGGGGCCTCCGGTTCAAGCTGGCACCATCTGGGCGGAACTGATAGGCAAGGATGAAATTAGCCTGGGATATGTACAGAGAATCACCCTCTAGCTGCATCCAGGGCATCTGACTGCAGAGATAAAAAACAAAATTTAAGAATCATCAAGATATAGCAGGAAAATTCAACTTCAGTCTTTAGAAAGGCTGACCAATCCCCAACTTAGCATTACCTGTAAGCCTAAGTCTATATCTCACTCCCCTCCTCCAAAACTGCTACCTACACTTAGGCTTCCCTAGAAAACTAGAGTGATTAAGCTTTGTGGTGACTCTATCTTCTTTATCACTATTTCCCTAGAAATATCTTCTTTATCACTATTTCCCTAGAAAACTAAAGTGATTAAGCTTTGTGGTGACCCTATCTTCTTTTGGCTTCCCTTGTGGCTTAGCTGGTAAAGAATCCACCCACAATGCGGGAGACCTGAGTTTGATCCCTGGGTTGGGAAGATCCCCTAGAGAAGGGAAAGGCTACCCATTCCAGTATTCTGGCCTGGAGAATTCCATGGATGTATAGTTCATGGGGTTGCAAAGAGTTGTACATGACTGAGCAACTTTCATTTACTTACTTACTTATCTTCTTTGGACTTTCTAAAAGAAAGTCAGAATAAAAGACCCATTTAATGTCACTTTTAAAAGGAGAATGCTTGGGAGTTCCCTGGTGGTCCAGTGATTAGGACTCGGTACTTTCACTGCTAAGGCCCTAGGGTTCAATCCCTGGTCAGGGAACTATCCCCCTAGCTACCCATGTGAAAGTGAAAGTGTTAGTTGATTAGTTGTGTTTGACTCTTTGTGATCCCCATGGACTGTAGCCTGCCAGGACCCTCTGTCTTTGGAATTCTCCAGGCTAGAATACTGGAGTGGGTAGCCATTCCCTTCTCCAGGGGATCTTCCCGACCCAGGGATTGAACCCAGGTCTCCTGCACTGCAGAAGGATTCTCTACTATCTAAGCCACCAGGAAGCCCAGCTACCCATGGTGCCTAAATAAATAAATAAATGGATAATGTTTAAGACTTGAATTACTGGCTACCTATAGACTTCTTTTGAGTAGACAGAGCACCCCCCCCCCCCAAAAAGCAATAATTAAGCGGTGGGAAAGAGCAAAAAGAAATCTTCCACTCAGATGAAATAGTTTTCTTTCATTCTGTGCCCTCATTGATCTGAAGATTAAGCGGTAAGTTTCAAGATTCCAAGACTCCCATACACACCTTTTTCCCAATAGATCAGTTAGGGTGTGATAGAGAAAAGAGAAGAGTGAGCCAGGGAAGCCCCATTCCCTTGTCCTACTAGAGCAAAGGGGCCATTTTTAAGTGAAAGGAATAAAGCCATTTAGGAAAGGATGCTAATGTACTGATTAAATACCTAGATCCTTTCAGAGAATATCTAAGTTTCTGTACTAGAGGCTAAGTATGGCAATGGCAAAACACAGCTCCAGACCAGTGTACTACAGTTACTACAGTAGTACAGTGACTACAGAGAAAAGACTGGCTCTCACAGAAAGTTGATAAGAGAAATCCACAAACAGTTAAAAGATTCTAACCACAATCTGGCAGGAGGAAGAAACATTGGAAGCCACAGACCAGTCCCATGACATGGAGTGAGCCTTAAAAACAAAGAGGACTCTGCCAGACACCATGCTCTCTGGTGGGGACTAAGCTCCTTTCCCAAGGTACATCCCCACAGCCTGTCCTACACCACAGGGGTGTAGGAGGGGCCCTGGAGCTACCAGGTCCCAAGCAAAGCACAGGGGCAGACGATTCACCCCCATTTATAGAGACACCATCTCCCACTGCCAAGTCTGTCTGAGCAAACTGGGCTGTGTTTCTTCCCCAGACTCCTTAATACAAGCGTCATGGGAATGTACAAAAGTTCTGCAAATTGACTTGACGGACCATTAAATGCAGCTTGGACTTTGTAGCAACTAGTTTCTACACATGAGGTTTTAACAAGTGTGTGCATATATTATATGGAACATGTATAGGGTACAGATGCCTGCACTCTCATTCATTATGCACATTCTTCTTCAACATTCCCTTGCACAAGTTTGTGGCATACTCAAGTGGGCAACAAACAGAAGGGTTTGGAATTCATGTGTTTAGAGACATCTGGTAAATAGCCATTTGCCCAGCACAAGAAACCAGGTTCATGCCAGGTGAACAGTGGAGAATCCCGGGGCAGCCTAGTAACCATTTTGTGTATTTATTTCCCACACTGCTTGAAACCAGCCCCAAAAGACATCAGGAACAAAATCTTGATAGAGAAATAAACTCTTCCTTCTGGTAATAAAAGGCAAATAGGAAGCAGAAGGTAAAGCCCTTTGTCATACAAATTCATCTTTCTTCCCCTGAGTTTCTTTACCATCACTACCACCACATAATTCACAGGAACTCCTGTCAGTGAAAGCAGCAGAAGTTGGACACAAGCAAAACTGGACCCTTCTTCATCACATGAAGAAGACTGCCTGGCCCTATGAGCAGAGGTCCAGGTCAACTGGAATGTGGAATCATGCTGTTCCTTGTCCATTCCAACCAATCAACAAGGAGTACTTTTTGGTGAGTAATCAAATAATAACTGGAATAATTTAGCATCAGTGAGGTATAAAATCTGTGGCATTAGCAGTGCCAAAGCCATTCTTTAAATCTCCTGCCATTTTTTTCTAAGCTCTGCCTCCTATAACATATATATCCAAACCTTCAGATCCTATTTAGCTTTTTAATAAAAGTAGGGGAGAGCACTACAGGAAGCCAAGAGGGAAGGTGTAACTCCCTAGAGTAGAACATTTTTTTTTTTTTAATTGTAAAACAAGATGAGGTGGAGTATTGGCTTCATTTCTTTCTTTTGATGAGGTGTATTAACAGAGGTTACTTCTGAGTGGTAGGATTTAGATAAGTTTATTTTCTTCTTTAACTTTTTCTATTTTTTTCAAATTTCTACAATAAACATTTATTATTTTTATAATCATAAAAAGACAGGCTCTGTTAAATTAAAGTACATTTTTTGGGGGTAATCTTTTTTTAGATGTGAAAAAAAGTTGTCCTTCTGATGCCCCCTTTGTGGTGTTTAAAGAATCACTCCTGGCGCATCACCCAAGTCAGGCACATTTATACTCCAGCTCGGGCTAGACTTTTCATTCCCAGTATGCTTTTATGTCCCAGGGAGCTTTAAAGGAGTCAAGAGGCTACTTACCTGCATCTCCACTTCAGCAGAATTCCCTCTCGGCAGCGCCCCAACCTCCAGTTCTGAGATATCTTCACTCGTTCCTTTACTGGTACACTGGCCATCCTGTGTCCAGACAGAGGAGATAATCCAGTCACTACAACTCACTGACAACCACAGAAAACTCCCTGGGCTTATGAGTCAGGACTCAGGAACATCCAGAAAATATCTGGACAGAAGTGAAGGGATTAGGAGATATGAAAGAGATAACTCTTCTCTCTCCACACTAGGATAATCAAGAGGGCCGAGAAGAACAACCTGTGCTTTGCAGTGTCCATAGTGATACCAAAGCAATCTAACAGAGCAAGGGTGACAAAGAGTACTGGTACCACTGGCTAGCCATGTGGGAAATATCCCTACCTCACACTATACAAAAAAATTAATTAAAAATAGATCACAGATTTAAACATAAAATCTAAAACTCTAAAGCTGTCAGAAGAAAAAATATAAAAATAGCTCTGTGACTCAAAGTAGACAATAGTTTCTTAAAATACACAAAGCAATAATACAAAAGAAATATCCAACAAATTAGATTTTATCAAAATTAAAATTTTCTGCCCATCAAAATGAATACACAAGCCACAGTCTGGGAGAAAGTATTCTCAAAATATATATTTGATTGAGAGGTTTATACCCCCCAAATATGAGGAAATCCTTCTTGTATATGTATATATTTTGAAGTCTAACAAGATACTCTCCTACATTCTTGGTGAGAGATGACAATGGTACAGCCACTTTGGGGAAAGGTCTGGCAGTTTATTATTGATCTAAACATACACCTACTCTATGACCTAGCAATTGAAGCTTTCATAGGGGCTCAGACAGTAAAGAATCTGCCTGCAATGCAGGATGAGTGAGTGAGTGAGTGAAGTCGCTTAGTCGTGTCCGACTCTTTGCCACCCCTTGGACTGTAGCCTACCAGGCTCCTCCGTCCATGGGATTCTCCAGGCAAGAGTACTGGAGTGGGGTGCCATTTCCTTCTCCAGGGGATCTTCCTGACCCAGGGATCGAACCCGGGGCCTCCCGCATTGCAGGCAGACGCTTTAATCTCTGAGCCACCGGGGAAGCCCCAATGCAGGATACTTGGATTCAATCCCTGGGTCAGGAAGATACCCTGGAGAAGGAAATGGCTACCCACTCTAGTATTCTTGCCTAGAGAATTACACAGACAGTGGAGCCTAGCAGGCTACAGTCCATTACTCAAAAGAACTGAAAACATACGCTCACAGGAAGACTTACACAAAACTAGTCACAGGACAGATCTTTCCAGGATTGCATCTAGTACCCACATTATATCTAGTTATGTCTCCTGAGTCTCCTCTGGTCTAATAGTAGTTTTTCAGTCTTTCCTTATTTTTCATGATCTTCAGTTCAGTTCAGTCGCTCAGTTGTGTCCAACTCTTTGTGACCCTATGGACTGCAGTACATCAGGCCTCCCTGTCCATCACCAACTCCCAGACCTTGCTCAAACTCATGTCCATTGAGTCAGTGATGCCATCCAACCATCTCATCCTCTGTCATACCCTTCTCCTCCTGCCTTCAGTCTTTCCCAGCATCAGAGTCTTTTCCAATGGGTCAGTTCTTCGAATCAGGTAGCCAAAGTATTGGAGCTTCAGCATCAGTCCTTCCAATGAATATTTAGGACAGATTTTCCTTAGGATTGACTGGTTTGATCTCCTTGCAGTCCAAGGGACTCTCAAGAATCTTCTCCAACACCACAGTTCAAAAGCATCAATTCTTCAGCACTCTTTATGGTCCAGCTCTCACATCTGTACATGATTACTGGAAAAACCATACCTTTGACTAGATGTACCTTTGTCGGCAAAATAATGTCTCTGCTTTTTAATATGCTGTCTAGGTTGGTCATAGCTTTTCTTCCAAGGAGTAAGCATCTTTTAATTTCATGGCTATAGTCAGCATCCGCAGTGATTTTGGAGCCCAAGAAAATAAAGTGTCGCTGCTTCCATTGTTTCCCCATCTAATTGCCTGAAGTGATGGGACCAGATGTCATGATCTTCATTTTTTTTGAATGTTGAATTTTAAGCCAGCTTTTTCACTTTCCTCTTTTACTTACACCAACAGGCTCTTCAGTTCCTCTTTGCTTTCTGCCATAAGGGTGGTGTCATCTGCATATCTTAAGTTGTTGATATTTCGCCCAGCAATCTTGTGCTTTATCCAGCCCGGCATTTCACACGATGTACTCTGCACAGATGTTAAATAAGCAGGGTAACAATATACAGCCTTGACATACTCCTTTCCCTATTTGGAACCAGTCCATTGTTCCACATACGGTTCTAACTTGCTTCTTGACCTGCATACAGATTTCTCAGGAGGCAGGTCAGGTGGTCTGGTATTCCCATCTCTTTCAGAATTTTCCACAGTTTGCTGTGATCCACACAGTCAAAGGCTTTGGCATATTCAATAAAGCAGAAGTATATGTTTTTCTGGAATTCTCTTGCTTTTTCTATGATCCAATGGATGTTGGCAATTTGATCTCTGGTTCCTCTGCCTTTTCTAAATCCAGCTTGAACATCTGGATGTTCTCAGCTCACGTACCATTGAAGCCTCGCTTGGAGAATTTTGAGCATTACTTTGCTAGCTTGTGAGACGAGTGCAATTGTGCAATAGTTTGAACATTCTTTGGCATTGCCTTTCTTTGGGATTGGAATGAAAACTGACCTTTTCCAGTCCTGTGGCCACTGCTGAGTTTTCCACATTTGCTGGCATATTGAGTGCAGCACTTTCACAGCATCATCTTTTAGGACTTGAAATAGCTCAGCTGGAATTGCATCACCTCCACTAGCTTTGTTTGTAGTTACGCTTTCAAAGGTCTACTTGACTTTGGACTCCAGGATGCCTGGTTCTAGGTGAGTGATCATACCATCATAGTTATCTGGGTCATTAAGATCTTTTTTGTACAGTTCTTCTGTGTATTCTCGCCACCTCTTCTTAATATTTTCTGCTTTTATCAGGTTCATACCGTTTCTGTCCTTTATTGTGCCCATCTTTGCATGAAATATTCCCTTGGTATCTCTAATATCTTGACGAGATCTCTTGTCATTCTCATTCTATTGTTTTCCTCTATTTCTTTGCATTGATCACTAAGGACAGCTTTCTTATCTTTCTTTGCTATTCTTTGGAACTCTGCATTCAGACAGGTATATCTTTCCTTTAAAACTTTTAAAATTTTCTTTTTATCTTTTGTCATTCTAAGAAGCAAAAAAAGATTCCTCCCTGTTGTTCAAACATGTATTTTTTCTAATTATGGCTAAGACTGAATATCTGGTCGTGTCTGAAAGCCATTTCTTCTGTGAAATGCTCATCAATGTCCTTTGTCCCTCTTCCTATTAGGCTTATGGTCTTTTACTTGTGTGTTTGTAAAGGCTCTTTACATATTCTGTGATGTCAATCTTTCCCTAATTTACTATTTTCTTTTACTTTATAGTATTTTTTCCATGTAGACATTTTGATTTTTATATATCCATTATTTCATGTCAATCTTTGCCAGGAATGACCCAAACTGATATGAATTTAATACGCAACAAAGTAAAGTAAGGAAAGAAATCACTACTTAATTAGGGCTGTTGGGTTTGTATAACATCCCCCAGCCTTACTAAAAAGAAAGGAGAGAAGAAAAATATACATGCCTAGAAGAATAGACTGTAAAATAGTCAACTTTGGGTAGCCAACTTTGGATGTTTTTACTTTTTTCTTTGTGTTTTTATGTATTTACCAATTTTTCTACAATGTAATATTTTGGTAAAGATAAAAAATATTCATTAAAATAATAATGCTTTTGATAAAACTGGATATCAATAGAGCAAAAAATTCTCATCTCATATCATAATATGTATAATATATTCTCCCAAAATGAAAGAGTAAATTTATAAGATTTTAACTAGAAGGTTTTTAAGTATTTTAATTTCAAATACTGCATAGAAGAAAAAAAAAGAATAAAATGAAAGTAACATAGTAGGGGAAGGCTAACAATTAATGCTATCAGTACAAGTTTTATCCCTAAAGCTTTTAGGGGACTCATAAAAATCTATCAGGATAACAGCCTGTCTCCAATACCCAGTCATCAATATCCAATAGCAGATAAGAACAGGCACACAATGCTCACATGATAAACACTGCAGAAACATCCTGAAACAATGAAAGTTTACAAACATGCACATTAAAACAATTAATAAAGTACCACCTCTCATCTATTAAGTGGAAAAATCACATGCTAGCTTTGGTTTGATAAAAGGGTTTGGGTTTGTTTACATATTGCTGGTGGCCTGCTAGTACAGTCTTCCAGAAAGGAATTCTGTCAAGAAAAGTTGTTACAGGACAGCTTCCAACCCAGCATTCCCATCACTGTCTCACAAAGAAATAATTCAAAAGAAAAATATGTTTTACAAAGATATTTATAGTTGCAGCTGTATATTAAGAGCTAAAATCTAGAAATAGCCCAAATGTCTATCTGTGGGGGAAAATGGTATATTAATGCAATGGAATAAATATGGCTATGAGAAATGACAAATGTGAACACTGCAAAACATTTTGGATATTACTATAACAGTAGTGGTAATTTTAAAACAAAGTCTAATTTATAAAGATATTACATAAAACTATGTATCCATAAATAGCTCAGGAGAGGTAAACAGATGGGAGTTTTAGGAAGTGAATATTTCTTTTTAATATGCATCACATAACTGCTGAGAGTTTGGTCTTTTCATTTTACCTTTAACCTTTTTACTGAGTTTCATTTAACTAATCGATTAAATGAAGTTGTGAGAAAGACACAGAATGCAAATGTAGGAAACTTATCCAAGCCCCAGTCCCGCCTCTTACAACCTTGGTTACCTAATTTTTCTCTTGTTCATTTTCTGCACATACGAAGTAAGGATAGTATTTCATGCAATTGTGATGTTTTAAAATGACAACTAAACAAAATAACAGATAAGTTACAAATCACTTTGAAAAAGGTTATTTTTTATAGAGAGTAGCAGTTTATATTGACAAATGGTGACATCACTAAAGCTAATCTAATAATCATTTATTTTTCTTCTAATTTAAATACATCTCTTAGAAATTATTCTTCTTTTAAAGTCAGGTTGAATGATTAGGATTTGGGTACACACATGTTAAAGCTAAAATATATTACTGAATTCTTCCACTGGGTGAACCGTCCTCAGTTTCATATTTCTAGACAGCAATCTACACTACTGCTAGATGGTTAGATAACTGAGGTTAGCTATGAACAATCTCCTCTTTCGTATCTGGGAGAGATTGGGAGACAAAATTTAACAGCAAGTCTAATCTTTTTCACTAAGACTTCAGTTGTTTTGGTCCATCCTGTTAGCTGTCTTTTATGGTCCTCAGTTTTAGCTCTAAGTTAGTAGGTAAAGGTGAAACCAAAAATTGAATATTCTGGATCATAGCAAGAAGGAAATAAGGGGGAAAGAATCAATATACTTCCTGAATTAGGATAAGGACAATACTTCTCTCATCTCCCTGGTCACTTAAATGCCATTTGGTGACACTTTACTAAAGGTCAAACAAAGCACTGCCCTGAGGGCCTGATCACAGCAGCAAGAAACTTTCAAAGTTGAACTCTAGAAGCTGCTACCAAGCGGCAGGTGCAGGCATCCTCTCCCACAAACAACAACATAATCAAAGTACTTGGCTCTGGCTCTTCAAAACAAATTTCAACTCTAAAAAAATGTTCCACTTGGCTTTCACTTGAGAAATAGTGAGAAATAGTACCACTTTGCTAAAAGCAGCTTAACACTGCTTTTTTTTTAAATCCCTTTTGTTTGTTCAATTCTTCCTGATGGTTAATTTCCCTAGTTGGTGGCCAAATCATATGTATATTCTTACTGGCTTTAGCACTTGAAAAATCAGGAGGAATAAAAAAAAAAGAAATTTTCTCTCTCTGAAAACAGGTAGCCCTCCTTCCCAGTGGGGACCTATCAGTCTAGTTAAAGGGAGTTGATAGAACAAGGCATCCGAAGTGCCTGAAAAGACAGGAACAGGTGCCCCTGGGAATTTAGTAGACTCTAAAGAGTCCCATCCCAGAAACACTCTCCGGTTGGCTGTTCCTTCGACAGTTAGTGGTGTAAAGTGGGGGTGCTCCCCCCAGAATGATTAGTGCCCTGTAAATAAACCTCTGGGGCTGCTGTTAATGCATGGAGAAATCTCTAACCTGGCCCGTGGGCCTGGTGGAACGTCCATTTTCCCAGCCCTCTTTTCTCTTGCCTCAGGCTAATTTTTCCACTTGGCCCCCCTCCCTCTCAGCTTTCCGGCACTTAGTCACCATTATAGTTTGACTGCATTCCTGGGTGCATGACCTATTTTAAACAAAAACAACACAACATGCACCCACAGTAAGCTAGCAGGCCCCTTAGAATCTTGGCAACAGTGAGTCCAAAGGGACAGAAATTAATCTAGGCAGTTATCTAGAGTTCCCTTTCATTTCACCTCTCCTCATTCACACTCCAAACCAAAAGCAAATAAATAAACCGAATTTGAAGAAAAATGGCTGCGGGATGAAGAGGGGAGGTGTGAGTATACTAGAGAAGTCATATCCACACAGTCTCTGAGATCAGAAACCTCCTGGATCACAAATCAATTTCCCTCTCTGGCTCATCTTGAAGTTTGATTCCCCTTGATACCATGCATGCTGCCTACCTTCTGACTGACATGATTTCCATAAATATAACATCTTGCTGCCTTGGAAATTCAGGAAAGGAGGGTATCTATCCACAAGCACAGAACAAGGCCATCTCAAGCGGCACTGGGCGGGGACAGAACTATGCAAAATGATGCCTGGGGCTTGGAGTTTTAATTCAAAATTTTCTCAATTTCTTTGATTTTTTTTGCTCACTGGTAAGCAGATTTCCCCCATACAGCCTGTGCCTACCAGTTCTGCTACCAAGACTAAGAATTTCACTTTAATGTATATACAAGTATTTAAACAGTCTAAGACAAGAAGCTTCTAACTCTTCATTTATACATATGTTAGACTAAATCCTCCAATGACTTCAGGAGCAGAGGTCTATAATTAAGGTTCAAATTAAATCAATGAAAAACCACATATTGTGTTAAACTCTTATCCTTCAGGCCAGGAATGGGGAACAGCCTCAACAACCAAGGTGAAGTGAGATTACAGAGAACATGCCCAGTGTGACGACAGGACAGAGAGCACAAGGAGAGCATGGAGCAGACCCACATATCCCTTGAAAGGCCTCCAAGCGTCAGCTCCCCAAACGTGTTCAACCTCACCTCCCAGGGCTTCACACTCCACAACTGAACTCCCACCAAGCCATATCTCTTTTACATTCCTATCCCCATATCTTCTCCTATATTGCCAGACCAGCCTACCTTTGTTGCTTACTTCCCACTTTGGGACCTAGTCAAATCCATCCATTCTTCAAAATCCAGCTTTAAGCCACTACTTCCCTGACTCCTCCAACATTCTTCTCTCTCTCATGTGAACCCTTAGACTGAACCTACCGTAAACTTTGGCACTGTTAACTTTGCATAGCTGTATGCCTCGGTTGTCCAATACAGTCATAATTTCCACAAAATTGAGTCTTAAAACTCACAGTACTTCTAAAAGTGGATCTCAACCAGTATGCTTCAGAGCAGTGATATACCAGGAGCCTTATATAAGTCTGCTATAAATTTTTAAATAATTTATAGACCTTATTTTCACTCAACCAAAGATCCACATTTTTATGAAAATATCTGTCAGACAAATTGCTGAGCCGCAATATGGCTTATGACACAACTTGCTACAAAAAAAACAAAGATTGCATGTTCAGAGCAACATACATGAACTTAACCTCTAAAGATATAAGAGTACAAGGTCAGGGCAGTAAACAGTTCTACTCAGACATTAACATACCAAAGCAAGTAAATGGACAGGTTTTTCAACTTTCTGAAGCCAGCTTTTTTAAAAGAAGACATTCATCTTTTAATCCTTTAATGTACTATCAAAAGTTCTATCACACAAAAATATGTCTTAGACACAAAAGGTAAGAACTTTGGTCCTAGCATAATAGGTATTTTGGTAGATACTGCCTAGGAACTGCTTAAGCAAGTTCTCAAAAGCACAGTTCTCCCTTTGGCAAGTCACACTTTCAACAAGACTTACAGATTTTCAAGAGCATAGACACACTACCTTCAAGTTCCAAAGGCCTTTCCTAAAAATGTACAAAATACCACATCTTCAGAAATTCAACCAAGGCCTCCAAATTCTTATGCTAGAGAGGCTCAAGGAAAGGAATCTGAGCAGATGAAGTATCTTAATGTGCCACCCACATGTCAAAATTGTCCAAAGCAATGGGCATAACCCCGATTCTTTAAGTAGGTTTAGGATTTAAGACCGTGTTCACATTCATTTCCTCCTGTTATTGGTCAAGTTCTAAATTTGCAGGGCATTTGATCAGTGTTTGTATAATGCAAGACGTTAGGAAATATTAAGTGGGAGAAAAAAGAATTTGATGTCCAAAACATTTTGGCCAATGCTGAAACAAAAGTAAACAGGTCTCTCTTGTACAGGACTTCCTTTAACTTACCAATGGGCATTGTGAGCTCTCGAGAGAGGGGATATGGAGCACAGCACTTCCCATACTCATTTAATCACAGAATCAGTTTTTTAAGAATCCCACAATACAGCTTTCAGAAAGGTTGATCTAGCACTTTCTAACAATAAACAATAGCAAGAAAGATGCCGCTTGTTTTTGTGATGAGGCTATCTTCTTCTGAGTCATGAATCAGGCACTACCAGACTCAGAAGTGAACTTGGTTCTCATATCTTCACAATGACTTTTCCCTGGGCTCCCCATCTGAAATGTGAGGAATAATTATACTGCTTTGCTTCCCAGGGTTGTTTTTTTATTGTTTTTAATCTTGTGATTGTGTTCCATATTAATCACCAAAACAGGTTCTCAGCCCAAGTGGCCAGGCTTCAAAATCAGTGCTGCCCTTGGAGCCTGGATGAAGAGATGGAGAGAACATGAACCAGATGCCACCCAGAAAGTTTTTACATCACCAGTTTCTAGGCCATTAGGATAAAGTCAAACCGCAGCCAAGATAAGGGATAAAGAGAGGCTCTCCTTTAGTAACTCACTTATGGAGAGAGGCCCCTTAGTCACACACACCACCTGTATCTGAATCTTGACTCACCTTTTCAACATGGACTTTCTAAATGAAATTCAAAGAAACACAGGAGGTCAGAGAAGATTCCCTGGATCTACAGGGAAGAAAGAAAAAGCAGCACCAGCAGAAGACTATTTCCCTTTCTCTACAGAGAAAGAACCCATTAAAGAGCTAGTGAGCAGGGGAAATAGCTTTCCTTTCAGTGCAACAGCTTTCCAGGAAAAGTATCTCAACATATTTACTATAAAACAATTTAATTTCCCTGTCCCATCACCTGCCACCCCATCCCCATCCCCGCAAAAAGCCCACAGATTGTGGATTTCCTCTCATTCTTGGCAGAGTTACCAGAAGAAATATAATACCCCCTTCGGACTGCTCCCAACAGCTGCTGGAACAAGAGGGGGAGCTGAGGGTAACCTTCCAAAGCTGCCTCTAAAAATGACCATTCCCCCTGCCAAACCATGCAGTCAGTGAACACAAGACAGCCCTTTTTCTACTTTCTTAAAGGGGAGATCCCAAAAGCAAGTGTTCCCTGGCCCAAAATAATGGCCTCCAGCCCAACTGTCCTCCTCGACTTGACTCTAAGCTGGCACTTCTAATATCTAATTCTTCCTTAACATGCACTTCTAAATAATTATCTACTTCTTCATGAGCATTTTTGGCTAGTTTAACCTGCCAATATCCAAGTTAGGGTTCTTATCAAACTCCCACTCAGAGTAATATATCCTTGTCTATGTCCACCTCCAAAATACTACATTCCTCAGGTGTACGCATGGCACACATACACACACACACACACACACACACACACACACATCTCCTTTCAGGTCAAGAACTTTCCTACAAAAAAGTCAAGGAACAAAGTCAGCAATGGTAAAGTTGCACTGTACCCCAGCCCTTTTCCCCTTCCCCAACATCACCAACACTAAATATACCTCAATTCTGTCTAGAAAAGCCCCATTGCCAGGCAGCAAAGAAACTTTCAGTTAGCCTTCAGCCTCTCAGCTGAGACCACCAACAAAGAAGTTCATGAATGTCAACTGGGGGCACAGGCAATATCTCTCTTTGCTGAGGAGAAACTGGACAGAGCCTCCAGCATCATCCCCCAAAGGTGACAGCCGGGGTTGAGTGAAGACCGTGAAAACTGTACAAGAGCTGGGGGAGAAAATATAATGCAAGGAATGATTTGGAATCAGGGGCAGGAGAAGGTGGAGGCATGAACTGGCTGACCCCAAATGTCTTTTCCATCTCTAACTCCTATGATTCTTTGACCTCCAATTTTGTGCTGCGAACAAGGAATGGAAAGTCAACAGACGTGGTGATGTTTTGAAAGAGCCTGGCAGTCTGCTCTTGTCATTTAGTGGCCTTTGCATGTATTTTTTAAGGTGTCTCCATGCCCTGTCTTCATTTCACAGTTGTCACCTTTCTCAGCAATTTGAGCTCATGTCAAATACTGAAAAAGAAGGAGAAGAAGAAAGAATGCACTGGCAATTAATTGTGGGCTAAAGAGGGGCAGACACAGGGGCCCATTGGGTGGCCCAGACTTTCAGGGAGGGCAATGTGGACAATTTGGATATAATGAAAAACTGACTTCAAGTTGAGACAAGGGAGTCAAACCTCTAACAAGAGATAAATTCTTTCTCCAGACAATCTCATACTCAGTTTCAGATACAGGTGAAACCTTTACATGATTCAAAATTCATAAACACATTCTTAATTAGAACAAACATCTTGCTTCTACTGATTACACCTTAAATTCTAATACTTGTTCAAATCTGAGCAAGGCTGCTAAATAAAAAGGACTTTTCTCAAGAATAAACCAAATCTTTGGATTCTCAACTTCATCTGATGGCTGACACACCTGAGATAAATTCTGGAGTTTATAAAAAATCTGTTTTGGTAGATCAGAGGATAGGGGCATGTCAATTTTCACTGGAAATTCAAAACTCAACTTTCTCCTTGTTTTTCCAAACAGTCACTCTCATCTTAAATACTGAAAAGTTATTGGAGCCTGGCCTCAAGAAGAGTCTACCTGAAATTCTCCCTGTTCCATAGTTCTGAGTTAGGACCAGAAACTAATTCAATGCCAGGGTTACTCCAGAGTTAAAGTTGGCTGCCACACAAAGATAATCCTTTTCTATATCAAACACTTAAAAACAATTTTTTTAATGTGTATGCTTTCAGTAACCTTGCTGCCAGTTTGATTTCAAGCAGCTCAAGCACAATCTTTACCTAAGATGAAGGGGCTAGACATAGAAAACTGAAAGTAAGAAACAGAGTATTGAAATACTTTCAGAGATTTCATGCCAACATGAACTGTTTATCTTGTAGATTATGAGGACTTTGGGTTTCTCCATGATTCTGCCTTGAAAGTCAGGGGAGTCATCCCCTACTGTTCGAGTTTTACAAGACTGGAAAGGAGATAAGCAGCTTCCATATTCTCACAGTCTTGAAGGGAAGTCCTCCAGTTTGCATTTGGAGGTACTGACTGCACTAGACCATTTCCTGCTTCCACAGGTGTATTGTTTTATTTATTTCAAATATGTAAACTGAACTCACTTTTATTAACTCACAAAACCATTCAAAACAAGGCCTTTCCAAAAAAGTTGAAAATAAATACATCCATTGAAACCTTTCAATGAACCGGAGAACGAGTAAGTGATTGCTTTCTAGGTACCGGCAGAAAGGTGAAGGAGAGAGCCGAAGTTACTTTAAGTTGCTAACTGTTTTCTGAAAATCACTGTTTAGGCCTTAAAAGTAACCAGTGAGCAATGTCTTTTCTGTTCAGAGTTAGGAAACTTTATGCTTTCTGGGTCAAAAAAATGCTCTTAGGTGCAATCATTTTAAAACAAACAAACACACTCTGCTTATCTGTGTCCATCTCACCACTTTGGACGTTAATCATCACTGAAATAGATACCCCAGTCCCTTGGCCTCAAAGAGCTCCAAGCCTACAAGACCCTGGCTAAGGAATGAATGTACATGCCAGGGCAAACACCTCAGAGCCTGACTCCCTAAACACCTATTGTTAATTCTAGGCAAATCTATGACAGGCAAAAGAGAGAACCCAGGTAATGTTCAAAGGATATCTGAAATAAAACTCAAGTTTGAAAACATACAGGACTTACTTTAGAAGGGAGATGATCAAGAGAGGTGAAAGTACTTAATATAAGACTGCAAAAGTATTTTTTAAATAGACTTACATACATGGGTATACTTTTTTCTTTCCATTCCTTGTTTTTGTTAATTTACAGTGTCAGAATTTACAATTAGCACCTTTGCTCTTCCACCTGTCATATTTTCTAACTTATTGCATTTAGCCTATATTATAAACTGACAGAGTTAAATTTCATTGTTTTGTTCTTGAAGACTGAACTAGCTTAGTTTTGCCTCTACTCTTTAGGGAAAACTTAAAAGATTGCTATATGAAACATTTCCTTGATTTTTATATTAAAGATATTTCTATTCCCCCAGGATTCGTAAACCTTTCAAATTAAACTGATTTTAAACCAGATGACTGACTCAAACTGTCTTTGTGTCCACTTTAAAAAAAAAAAGCTCATGAAACCTACTAGTGTTCACTGTTTGGGCAAGAGGCCTAAAGGGAAGCAAATTATTTGTTTGTGGTTTCAAAGTGGCCAAAATGCCTTCAAGCACAAGTATAAGACCATTAACAAATCACAAGGAACCAAAGCAGTTCATCTTACTCAACAAAGCTATGATCAGTTAGGAAGAGCGAAACTGAATGGGACTTGCCCTGGGCCGGAAGGTCAGTAAACCTTAGCAGTTTGTGTTTCTGAGAATTCAGGAGGCTCTTCGGCAGGGAGAGCAGACCCTAAAGCCCACAGCTTCTGCTGTCATGTTTCCAAAAACATTCAGGACAGGTGAGAGAAATTCAGCCGTGTGTGCGTTTTCCCCCACCTTCTGTCTTTAGGCAGCCTCTCTAAGTCAAACCATCTCCACTTTTGCTCTATATAGACTGACTAGAGGAGAAGCTATGAAACTTGAAAGTTCCATTTTACAACAATTTATTGAGTGCCTACTATGTGCTGAACACTGTGCTATCACTTACACATCACAATGGTTAAGCCTCGTTTTACTGGCTATGTTACTCTCATTCTTTATAGATGAGAAAACTCTGGGGCAGTGAAGTTGTGTGGCTCCTGATAAAATGAAGTTTTGTGCTTATAAAAACTTGTCCTACTGTCCAGTGTACAGTTAATTAGCCCAAAATATGAACTGTAGCCCTGTCACAATCCAAACAGCCATACTTTCATTTAACTCTGGGCCCAGGCTCCCTAATGCCCTAAGATGACTGGGGTACATGCCATCTCCCTCCAGGGATGATAACCACCCCTCTTGGTGGGTTATCATGTCTCTGCAGCTGTCCAAAAACAGACCACACTGGTAAACATTCTCTCCACCTGCTGTAACATGCATAACTTTTCCCCTCAATTCAGAAAACATCAGCATGACCCTGCTCTTTATCAAGTGTTATGGTAAAACAACTTCCTAGAAGGCTGGCAATACCACATCCTAGGATACAGGCAAGAAATCAAAACATGTGGCTAAAAAATAACAAAGCCAAATCACCTGGCAGTTGCAACGCACTTTATACTGTAAACTCATTTTCATTTTGTTATTATCACTTACAGAATGCACACTTATTCACATTATCTCCCAGAGCATTTGAAAAGGAAAGAAAAATAAACATAAATTCTTTCATTTGTTCATTCAGTCTCTATAAGGAGAGCAGTCTATGGCCATACCACCTTGAACATGCCTAATCTCATCTATAAGGAGAGCAAGAAAGCCAAATTTTGCTATGGCTAGATTGGGTTTAGGCATTTCAGACAACTGCTCTTCTAGGTCAACTGATATGTTCTCTGAGTTTTTCGTCATAAGAAATGAAGATGGGCTACCCTGGTGGTCCAGTGGTAAGAATCCACCTTGCAATGCAAGGGACACTGGTTCAGTCCCTCGTCTGGGAAGATCCCAAACCTGGCAGGGCAATGAGGTCCATGTGCCACAACTACTGAGCCTCTGCTCTGGAGGCCACGTGCAACAATTACAAAAGCCCGCGGCCCTAGGGCCTGTGCTCTGCAACAAGAGAAGCCCATGCAGCAACAAAGACCCAGCACATCAAAAATAAACAAATATATGTATATTTTAAAAAATTATTTTAACAAAAAATGAAGGTAACAAGACTTATATGCCCCCCAAATCCAAGAAAATCATTATTATCAACAACAAAATCATACTAGAAATAATAAAAGTTAAAACAATAAGGTTCAAAATTTCCAAAAGATTGTAGCAATTCTGGACATCATTAATAATATCCAGCTGGAAAACATACTGAAAAAGAGATTGCAATCACACCAAAAAAAAGAATAGCATATTTAGGAATAATAACAGATATGTAGTTACTTTACAGTGAAATCCACAGAAACTTTTGAAAAGGCACAGAATTCTTTTTTTGCTAGGGGGCTGAATGAGAATGAAGATGTCACACTCTCACACACACAAATCACAAATCCAACAAGGATAATTTAACCCTAACAGATATTACACTCTATCAAAAGGCAACAACACTTAAAATAGAATGGAAGTGGAAAAATACATCAGTGGAACAAAATAGAGTTCAAATATAGACCCAATATATATACATACATCTATATATGTATATGTGACTATATATACACATAGATATATCAAGTTAATATCTGTCGAAGTAAGCTTTCTAAAACAAATTATTTTGTCTTTCTAAAGGGAAAGACATGAATTACTTAACAAAAAGTTCAGTGGTAACTAGGTAACTGTTCAGGAAAAAAGAAGGTTGAATTCAGGGCCTCAGGGCCCTTACACCAAAAGAAAAGTGATATTGATGAAAGTGTTGACAATTTTTAAAAATCAAATTATAAGAAAACCAGCAGAATGTCAAGGAGAAGATTTATTATGTCTGTGGAGGAATCATAAATTTCTCAGTTTTGGAAGGGGAAGGAAAGATTTAAAAATCACACAAAAACTGACGTATTCTGATATATTTAAATCTAAAACTTCTATAGGCTAAAAACAGTGAAATAAAAAGAACAAACTGGGGAAAATATTTGCATCAAAGATGACAGAGCCTAATATCTATGACCCATAAGGATTGGAATCTATTATAAGAGTAGTGTCAATACCCCAATAATAAATGGGATAAGACTAGGAAAAGACAATCTCATAAGTGAAACAAACACAGGGGAAAATACTTATCCTGATAAAGGAAGGCAAAATAACAAAACTTTGAGATATCATTATATGTCCACTAAAATAGCAAAGATTTTTTAAATTCTTATATGAAATCGCTGCTAGTGCCACTGTAACTTGGTTCAATGCCTTTTTACAAACCATAACCTTTGACCCAATAATGCCAATCTTGAGAATTTATCCTAAGGAACCAATTCAAAAAGACATGTATTATACAGTATCTGACATATCTCAATAAAGCTGTTACCAAAAATGCACTGAATTATTCATTTCCTTGTTATCTCTGACAGCAAAAAGCTGGATACAACATGAAAGTCTAGTATTAGAAGAAAGTTTTTAATCTCATAGTACAGCCCACAAACATTATGTACCTATTCTGCTAGGATCAGTAGGATAGCAACTAAGCCGGGGAAGATGTGTGCAAATGAAAAGCAATTTTTAAAACTGAACAGCTGCCTAGAGGTGATGATATTATAACTTTTTATGTTTTAAACGAACTTTCCTTAATGTTGCCGTATTAAAACTTTAAAAATTTTTTTACTCCAAATTGGATGGAGTTGGGTGCAATCAGAAAGTTTTTACTCCAATTCCACACATTTTCTCCCCTTCCTATGTAACAGCTTACATGATTAAGTTCTGCATTCACAGACTTCAGATCCTACCAAGAACAGGCCAAATTACAATACCATGCCTTCGCGTACAGTCTGTATACCTCATCCAACTCCCTGCCATAAGCAGGTACCCTTTTTGTGTGTCATTCTGCCTCCATCAAGTCATAAATTATCGCTGACACTTGGACCAAGGGCCTTTTTTTTTTGGAGTGTGAGCCCTTTTTTCCATATTTGATTTTATCAGAGCCCAGAAGCCTAACGACCCTTAGAAGAGAGTGAGAGGATGAATGTCTATAAAAACGTCTTGATAGACCACATAAGGGACATGGGTCCTACACCTGGATGGGAGGAGGCCTCTAAAGCCACAGACCAGCCGGGCTCCTCCGGAGCTAAGGAACCCAGGCGGTCAACGTCTGCGAAAAGGCACATTTAACAGCTGAAGAGAGTGCTTAAGATGGCTAATTATGAGGAGCTGCCCACAGAGAGGGTGCTGACTAAGGGAGATGCTCTTGGGAGGTTTCCTCAGATGGAGGCCTCCGAGAGGAACTGGGTGCTCAGGAAGTGGTCGGAGGAGGCCGGGTTTGGACCTCGGAATTCAGGGTACGACATGGCCCCAGGCCGACCAGGCCGCGACGCCCCGCCCTTTCCCGGGACGCGGGCCGGCCTGGGGCGGGGAGCGGGCGGGCGCTTACAGGTCGGTGCCGAGCCGCGTGAAGCCGGAGTTGAGCGAGGCCCGGGCTATCCGGCGCCAGAGCAGGTCGCAGCTGGTGAAGCGCCGCAGCCAGCGGCACACCTGAGCCAGGCGGCCGAGGGCCTGCATGTCCAGGTAGGAAAAGATCAGCAGCAGCAGCTCCTCCGGCAGGCGCAGGAGTGCGGGCCCCGCGGCTGGGCGGCAGGCTGGCTCCCGGGCCGCCGCCGCCGCCTTCTCCTCAGCCGCTGTCGCCATGGCCGCCCGTGTCCCCGCGAGGCGGCCCCAAGCCTGACCCCCTCGTCCCTGTGCTCTTGCCGGCCTGGCGTCCTCCCGCCTCCCAGTCCTGACCCTCCATTCCTCCTTCTTCCCCTCATCTCTTCCTTTGGCCTCCTTTCGCGTCCCTGCGCTCCCCTCATCTCCTCTGACGAGCCTTCTCGCCCCTTCCTCCACGCTTCCGCCTCTCTCTCCTGCCTTTCCTAGGCCTGCACTCGGTCCCGCCTCGGCCCCCAGCCCCGTTTCCTCCTTCGCCTGTGGCGGCTCCGGCTTTCCTTCCGCCCCGCTTCCTTTTCCGCCTTGCCCTGCTCCCGCTTTCCCCTTCCCCTTCCTCCGCTTTCCTCTCGCGGCTCTCCCTTCCTCCTGCAGTTTCCTCGTCTCCCCGCTCTCGCCCTCGCCGGGCCCACCGTTCCCGGCGGGCCCCACGCCGCCCTGGCTACCCATGAGCGGCCGCGGGGCCAGCCCGACGCGGACGCAAGCCCGAGCCGCTGCCACAGCCGCCGCCCCGGGAGGAGGCGACACCATGCCGGACCGGGTCACATGGGGCGGCGCGGGCCGAGGCCTGGGCCCGCCCCTCACACCCGAGGCCGTGGAGCGGCCTCGTAGTGCGGGCGGGGGCCGGAGAGCGGCCCCCTCCCATGCCCCAGGCCGCTCGGAGCTTGTGCTGGAAACACAGCGTGCGTTCATCTAGCACGTGAGGCCCACCAAGCGCCTGGTTAAGACCGCCAGAGGAGCTTCTGCCTTCAAGGAGCAGCAAGTTTGAGGTCCTGCCCTCAAGAAGCACCCACTTGGGTGGCCTTCCCCCTCTCATACCCCTCTTCTACCTCTTCTGATGCCTGCTTTCCACAGGCCATATACCAGGGCCTCGTGAACTGCACCCCCAGAAGTTGGCAGGTTCCTTAGGCCGGGATCTCACATGGGGTATACACCTCAGTTCTAGCAATGAGCTGGTATTTTTGACATTTTGGAAGATTGCAGTCCTCTAGAACCTGCCTCCACTCCCTGGTCATGGATAAGAAAATGGTAAAGCTATTAGTCGCCACCCAAGTGCAAGTGGATTCTCCAGGGTCATCCAGGAGCCCTTCCCCACACCATTCATTCCATTCACGAGGGTACCATTTTGAAGGGAGAGCTAAGAAAAGTCTACCAAAGCCCCATGCTGTCCCATACTGTCCCCCCGAGTCACACATGGCTTAGGGGCATTGAAAATGTGACTCGTCCAAATTGAGGTGTGCTGTAAGTGTGAAAACCCACCGGATTTTGAAGACTTACGCAAGATAAAGAATGTGAACTATCATATTAATAGTTTTATATTAAGTACATGTTGAAGTGATAAGATTTTTGATACATTGGCCTAAATATACTTTTGTAACTACTAGAAAGGTTAGAGTTGTACATGGGACTTGAATTTGCGGCCCACGTTTTTTCAATTGAACAGCACTGGGGGAGGCAGTAAGATTTGCAGGTGGGGAAGGAAGATACCTATCCCTAAGTATCCTGTGCCCCAAACCCTAATAGTAAACATTTTAGGGGTTTATTTTGTTTTTACATCTTAAGATCCATTTTCAGCTGGGGCTGGAGCAAGAATGAATGAAAAATCAACTCTGGAAATTATTCAACATGTAGCGTAAGGAGAGACCTAGGAGAGGAAGGACATTGCATTATGTCACCGCAGAAGCATCATGTAACAAGGTCAGACCGGAATCTGGCTTTGCCCTAGAATTGCTTTTTGATCTTAGCAAAACAACAACAAAAAACCCCACCTATCTTGGCCTTTTAGTGTTCTCAGTCTGTAGTGGAGATAATGCCTCTGCCTTACTTTCGAGGGATAAATGAGATGATCCCTGTAAAATGCTTTGAACTCCTCTAAGAAAATTCTCAATAATAGTTACAGGTCAAATCCTGTTACAAAAAAATACTCTACAAAAGGTGTGTGTTGGGGAGGGGGGAGGTACAACAAAGGCTTTGTGTAGAAAAAAGATTTCCAAACTCCAGCCAGTGGTTTACTTATTAAAAGCAATATTTGACATGACATTTCAGTACAACTAAAGAATTTAGACCATCTCTTAGAAATCATTATAAAGATATTTACTTATTTCATACTGTTAGAAGGCTGTTGAGGTAGGAATGCTGAATATTGAGGTAATATCATCCATCAACTCAACATTTATTGATTTTGCTACAGTTGTATACTGTAAGCCACTTGGAAGGAAAACAGATGATATGGTTCCTACATTTTATCTTCTGATTTGTGTTAAACATGTTTGTAATTTCTTACTGTTTGACTATTTCTTTTTAACCATTTCTTTACACAGAGTAAAACTAAGTAATTCATCCACACTGTACCTAGTTTTCAGTAGAGGACTTGAAGGCACAGAAAATTGTTTAATTAAATCAAGTATTAAAATCCACAATCACACAAATGCAACTTACTCTTTATCCCATGTTGCCCTCATTGTTGGAGAAATTAAACCATCACTTAAAAATATCAAATCACCTTCTTTTACACCCAAATTGGAGATCAAGTGAACTGAAATTTATGGTTTACTGATTTCCAAAATAAGCCAAAGTACTCACTATGCAGAAAGGCAAAGCCAAAATGGAAAATTGGCATATATTCTGTTATTTGGTGGTGATTTGGTGTACCCCTAAATTCCTAAGCTATTGAAAAAAAAACCCTTCAGAGGAGCACCTAGAATTTTTCATCAACCCTCCCTCCCTCACAAAACAAAGCAAAAATGTGGGATTTAAATCAAACTTGAAAAAAACTACATCACAAAAAGCACTTTTAAAAATCTTTTTGGAGACAGGTTATTTTAAAAAATCAGCTGGTTGAGAATTTCCTGGTGGTCCAGTGGTTAGGACTCCATCCTTTCACTGCCCAGGCCCTGGGTTCAATCTCTGGTTGAGGAACTAAGATTCTGCAAACTGCATGGTGCAGCCAAAAAAAAAGATAAAAAATCAGCTGGGGCTGAAAAAAATCATTTGTAACAAAAGTAAATGCATATCTTCATGGAATACTGAATGGTGTTTTATTATCAAAGAAAATAAACACCTTAATAGCTAGAAAAAAAGAAAATGAAAAGAGTACACTGGACTTCAGAACATCTTTAGAAAAGTTTTCAACTCCCTTGAAGTTCAAATCCAGGAAACATAGCGAAATAATATGAGGGGGGTTGAAATTTACCTTGTTTTTATAAGGCATTTTAAATTTAGAATTTGCATAATAAGTAAACTGTAAGCATTGGACTACTTTTAACTTAGAATGCCAAAAACATGAAATTCATAATATTTTAAAACATAAGACTCAATATGAATTTCTTTTTTCTATTTTTTTAACAGAAGATAGGTGATTTGCAATATCAGTTCTAGTTGTATAGCACAGAGACTCAATATTTTTGTAGATTATATCCCATTTTAAGTTACTATAGAATATGGCCTATATTTCCTATGCTGTAAAATGTATGAGACTTAATATGAATTTCACTGGGAATTTAGAAATACTAATATTAGTTTACTTTTAGAGAAGATGTTTAAGTTCAGATGTAAAGTTCTTCGTGTATGTCCGTGTAACTGACTTGCATAGTAGTAATTATTGTTATAGGTATTTTATATGTTTAGGATTGTGAAAAGGCTAGAACTGTGTGTTATGTACATTCCTGTAAACATAGATGACAACCTTAGGCAGGAGACTACTCCCACATCCAATATGCCAGTGCCCACATGCCTCTTAAGCCCTCAGGACCCCAGCCTTTAACTTTAAAAGTAAGCAGATTTAGCAGGGGAATTATTCTGAGATGAATGAGAAAGAATGAGATTATTTTGTGAATGACAATTTATAATAATAATAATAGCATATATTTATTGAGCACTGACTGTGTATCAGGCACTATTAGAAGAGCTTTCCATGTATTGTCTCACTTACTCTTATCAATAACCACATAAGATACGATTAAACTATATTTTTTGCAGAAGATGAAACTGAAGCATATGGTCACACCATTCCTAAATGACAGAACAGGTATCAAATCTAGACATTCTAACCCCAAATTTCCTACTCTGAACTGTGTCTTCACCATGGTGGTGGTTTAGTCACTAAATTGTGTCCGACTCTTACGACCCCATGGACTGTACCCCATCAGACTCCTCTGTCCATGGGATTTCCCAGGCAGGAATACTGTAGTGGATTGCCATTTCCTTCTCCAGGGGATCTTCCCAGCCCAGGAATCGAACCCCAGTCTCCTGCATTGCAGGCGGATTCTTTACCAACTGAGCTACAAGGGAAGTCCTAAGCCTTCACCATACACAACAGAAAATGGAATAGGAATAAGGCACTGGATTCAGAGTCTTCTAGGATCCCTTTCAATTAATATAGCCACACCTAATGATATAGTTTTCCTCTGACCATCAGGCAGGTCTGGTATCTAAATAAAAGCTGCTTCTAAACAATTAAAGTAGATCCTGTCCTTGTCTTAACTATTAATACTTTCTAAGGGTTAACATGTAGAATCTACAGCCTCTTATGCTTTTCATAATCTTTTTGCAAAAGTTTAAAAGGATTTGTAGGAACTACTGTCTTGCAAAAGAACATATAACAAAAGTTTAGTAATTTCATCATTTTACTTCAGCTTCAATTTCTTTTGTTAAATAACAGTGTATGTGTAGTATGTATTATATGAGCCTTTTTTGTAAATTTGTCCCTATTTATATATATTCAAAAGGAGACTTTATAGAATAATGCTAATAATGGTTATTTCTAGTAATGGAATTTTGTAATTTTACTTTGTACTTTTCCTTGTTGCATCACCTTTACAAAGTCAATAAAGCCTCCCAAAAAGAAAATTACAGTTGTTATGCATCCAAACACACCATGCAACAAGACAGTTGGAGAAGCCTAGATCATTGCCAGAGTTTTAAGACTAGCCACCTAAGTTTCTTCAAATTTTATTTCATTTAAAATGTGTCTCCTGTAATAGTAAAATAAAGAACAAATGAGAGTATAAGAAAGAAGAAATGAGGACTAACGATAAATGTATAAACATTTGAGCATCACATAAATAGAAAGATAGAGTCTAAAGTTTTATTTTCAGAAATTATACGTCAGATTCAGTTCAGTTCAGTCACTCAGTCATGTCTGACTCTTTGTGACCCCATGGACTGCAGCACGCCAGGCTTCTCTGTCCATCACCAGCTCCCGGAACCTGCTCAAACTCATGTTCATCAAATCGGTGATGCCATCCAACCATCTCATCCTCTGTTGTCCCCTTCTCCTGCCTTCAATCTTTCCCAGTCAATCAGTTCTTTACATCAGGTGGCCAAAGTTTTGGAGCTTCACTTTCAGAGTCAGTCCCTCCAATATTCAGGACTGATTTCCTTTAGGATTGACTGGCTTGGTCTCCTTGCAGTCCAAGGGGCTCTCAAGAGTCTTCTCTAACACACAGTTCGAAAGCATCAATTCTTCAACACTAAGCCTTCTTTATGGTCCAACTCTCACATTCATACATGACTACTGGAAAAATCATACCTTTGACTAGATTGACCTTTGTCAGCAAAGTAATGTCTCTGCTTTTTATTATGCTGTTTAGGTTGGTCATAGCTTTTCTTCCAAGGAGCAAGCGTCTTTTAATTTCATGGCTGCAGTCACCATCAGCAGTGATTTTGGAGCCTGAGAAAATAAAGTCTATCACTGCTTCCATTGTTTCCCCATCTATTTGCCATGAAGTGATTGGACCAGATGCCGTGATCTTGGTTTTTTGAATGTTGAGTTTTAAGCCAGCTTTTTCACTCCTCTTTCACCTTTCATCAACAGGCTTTTCAGTTCCTCTTTGCTTTCTGCCATAAGGGTGGTGTCATATGCCTATTGAGGTTATTGATATTTCTCCTGGCAATCTTGATTTCAGCTTGTGCTTCATCCAACCTGGCATTTTGCATTTTGCATATAAATTAAATAAGCAGGGTGACAGTATACAGTCTTGACGTACTCCTTTCCCAATTTTAAATCAGTCTGTTGTTCCATGTTCAGTTTTAACTGTTACTTCTTGTCCTGCATTCAGATTTCTCAGGAGGCAGGTTAAGTGGTCTGGTATTCCCATCTCTTGAAGAATTCTCCAGTTTGTTGTGATCCACACAGTCAAAGGCTTTGGCATATTCAATAAAGCAGAAGTGGATGTTTTTCTGGAACTCTCTTGCTTTTTTGATGATCCAACGGACGTTGGCAATTTGATCTCTGGTTCCTCTGCCTTTTCTAAATCCAGCTTGAACATCTGGATGTTCTCGGATCACATATTGTTAAAGCCCTCCTTGAAGAATTTTGAGCATTACTTGGCTAGCATGTGGGATGAGTGCAATTGTGTGGTAGTTTGAACACTCTTTGGCATTGCCTTTCTTTGGGATTGGAATGAAAACTAACCTTTTCCAGTCCTACGGCCACTGCTGAGTTTTCCACATTTGCTGGCATATTGAGTGCAGCACTTTCACAGCAATTCCATCACCTCCACTAGTTTTGTTTGTAGTGATGCTTCCTAAGGCCCACTTGACTTCAGACTCCAGGATGTCTGGCTCTAGGTGAGTGATCACACCATCGTGGTTATCTTTTCTGTGTATTCTTGCCACCTCTCCTTAATATCTTCTCCTTCTGTTAGGTCCATACCATTACTGTCCTTTATTGTGCCCATCTTTGCATGAAATGTTCCCTTGGTATCTCTTGGTATCTGCTCAAATTTTCTTGAAGAAATCTCTAGTCTTTCCCATTGTATTGTTTTTGTTTATATTGTTTTCCTCTCTGTTGTTTTCCTCTATTTCTGTCAGGTTGGCAGTTTATATTCTGAAATCCTATTAGAAACACCAAGATGTGATCTGTTTTTCTGTGAATCCACTGTCTTTGTCATATTCAAAGATAATATATTTTTATTTCATATGAAACAATTTAAAATAGTTTAAAAACAGTTACTTTATTCAGAAAAGACTAGAAGGAAATATGTTCAAATTCTATAAATGGATGCTGATGAGAGGTGGAATTATGGAAAGTTCTTTCTGCTGTTGCCTTACCCTTTTCTGTATTTTCAAAGTTTTCTGCAGTGAACATATATTACATAAATAATGAATTTTTTAAAAAAGAAAAAACCTAAGAGGTGTTTGTACCTGAATGTACAAAATCATTTCATTCAATTTAAGCTAATTAATTTTAATATTTTTAAAAGTCCATTTTGTAAATCTCCCACGTAATTCCAAACAATTTGCTATACTTCACCTTCAAGGACATGGAGCACAACTACTCTCCCCCACCACACACACATACTCCCAAAAGGACTGCATGCCGTGACTTCCTTCCAAATAATATAGTATGTAAAGAAGAGGGGGAGAAAAGAGTAACTTTTTATGGAGAAGGCTGACAAACACTATTTCACCCAGGTGATCAACACCTGTTCAACATCATCAGCTGTAAGTCACATGGATAGTGGGTACCCTTGATACACATGATGAAAATGGTACTTTGCCTCTGTGGCCATGCTCCCCAAAAGCCATAATTCCAGTCTAATAATGAGAAAAACATTAGACAAATCCAAACTGAAGGATGGTTTATGAAACTACCTGACCAGTCCTCCTCAAAAATGTCGAGATCATCCAAAACAAGGCAAGTCTGAGAAATTGTCACAGCCAAGAGGAAACAAGAGTCATGACAAATAAATGGAATGTGGTATCCTAGAGCAGAAAAGAGAAAGAATATTAGGTAAAAACCAAGGAAATCTGGTTGGTCCATTAATCATTACAAATGCACAATACTGACATAAAATGTTGATAATGGTAGTATGTAAGAACTCTACTCTGGTTTCACAATTTTTCTGTGCATCTAAATCTATTATACAAAAATAAAGGTTTTTTTTACCTGTAAATTTATTTTACCCTTTTATGACTTTTTAGAGAAAATCTTGGCAAAACTTGTAATGCACGTGAAGGCTGTGTTTCCTGAGTTAGAAATTTGTGATATTATGAAACCCTACCTTGTCATCCCAAATGCAAAAGAAAGACATAAAAATAATATCCCATAAGTCATCTCCAACAAAATTTAAACTACTACTTAAAACTTTTAATTATCCAAACTTATAGCTATACTAAAAAGATTGATTTTCCAGAGAGTCAGATGTCATTCTAAGATACTGTTCTGCCTTTACAACTGTGAGAAACACACATGGGTTTGTGCATGCTAAGTCGCTTCAGTCATATCCAACTCTTTGCAACCCTATGAACTGTGGCCCACCAAGCTCCTCTATCCATGGGGATTCTCCAGGCAAGAATACTGGAGTGGGTTGCCATGCCCTCCTCCAGGGGATCTTCCCGACACAGGGATTGAACTCTTAGGTCTCCTGCACTGGCAGGCAGGTTCTTTACCACTAGCGCCCCCTGGGAAGCCCAAATACATACATAGATACATACATAAAAATAAAGTTACTATTGAGATAGAATATATATAAATAGGAGTTCTTTTTCAAGAAGAAAATGATAAGTTCTAGGGAAAAAATTTAAGCATCTTCAGATCTTCTGGAAGAAAGTACAAGGTCAAATATAACCTTGTTTCTGTTTCTATAATTATTACAATTTAAGAATGTGTAACCTTCAGGTAAATTTTTTTCATTTGAGTCATTCATTACAGTGACTAAAACCACAGAATATAATTTATCTTGTCCTAGGTTTGGGGTCCTGTTAAAAATGTGAAAAACACAAAAGACAACTTTTCTGAAATAGCATTCAGTTACATTATTTTGAACAGATGGTGGATTGTGTTCAGCTTTTAAATACAAACAAAAGTTTGGATATGAATGGAATAAATATTGGTCTTATTTAATTTGGGGGATTTTTACTTTAGTTTTAAAAAAATGTGTGTGTGTGTGTGTGTGTGTATACACACACACACATATATACATACATATACTATGTAAAGAGAATTATGACTTTTAGGCCCATATTTCACTGTTCTCATTTGAGAACCTATGTCACTACTTCTAAAGAATTATATACTCTATATGATTGCTTTTCGCCCTTTCTCATGGCAGTGTTTTCCCCTTTCTTATGGCATCTTTCAAATGGAAAGATGAGTGAGAAAAATCCCCTGCATTTAAAACCTACCATGGAGAGAAAAGCAGGAGGCAGTCCATAGCCCCTGGGGATCATCCCAGGTTCAGCAGATTGACCTGAAAAAGGAGTACAACTTGAGTTCCTCCTTTAACAATGCAAGCTCCAGTCAGAGAAGTTTCCGAACACGTGGAACTTAGCAAAACCACCTGCTTCTAACACAAGACAATGGCCACTGGACTACCAACTCTGTTGCCTCAAGCCAACACCAGCTCTCCTTCACAACAGATGATGGGCTTTCCGCTAGAATAGCTTCACCATTTAAAATAAAGGGGGGCGGAAAGAGAAATTTAACTTCACATATGTGCTAGAAGCTCATAAATTAGGAGTGAAATGGACAGATGAAAAACCTGAAATTGAAGTCAGTCTGACAGTAGAACCAAACAATAATCACACAGATACCAGCCTTGGCAAGATAAAGTGAGGAGTTCAAATCCCCACTTGGCCAGGGCATGGGCCTCTGGGTGCTATAGGAGCCAACAGAAAGTGGAAAGGAAATTTTGCCCAGGTGCTTATGCTTTCCTCAAGCATGACCAATCTCAGCAGATGTGTGGCACAACCCAGGATCCTTTGTTTATCATCTCTTAATGCAAATCAAAATTACAGTGAGGTACCACCTCACACTGGTCAGAATGGTCATCATTAAATGTTTACAGGGGGCTGTTCCGGTGGTCCAGTGGTTGAGAATCCACTTTGCAGTTCAAGGGACACCAGTTCAATCCCTGGTCCAGAAAGATCCCATATGCTGCAGAGCAACTAAGCCCCTGTGCCACAGCTACTGAGCCCAAGTGCCTACAGCCCATGCTCCCCAACAAGAGAGGCCACCACGATGTGAAGCCTGTGCACCAAAAGGAAGAGTAGCCCCCACTCACCACATCTAGAGAAATCTTCCATGCAACAACGAAGACCCAGCACTGCCAAAAAATAAATACCTCTTTTTTTTTTTTAAGTTTACAGGGACTTCCCTAGTGGTCCAGTGACCAAGAATCCACATTCCTGATGCAGGAGCCCATGTTTGATCCCTGGTTAGGGAACTAGATTTCACATGCTGAAACTAGGAGTGCAGCTAAACAGTGCACTTTAGTTGCACAACTAAAGATACAACAACTAAGACCCAGAACAGCCAAATCAATAAAATACTTTTAAAATTTACAAATAGGGAGCTCTCTGGTGGTCCAGAAGTTAGGACTCTGTGCTCTCACTGCCAAGGGCCCAGGTTCAGTCCCTGGTCAGGGAACTAAGATCCCACAAGCTGCGGGGTATGGCCCCACAAAAAAAGTCTATAAATGATAAATCCTGGGGAGGGTGTGGGAAAGAGGGAACCCTCATACATTGTTGGTGGAAATGTAGATTGGTGCAGCCATTATGAAAAACAGCATGGAGCTTCCTTAAAAAACTAAAACTAAGAGTTGCCATATGATCCAGCCGTCCCACTCCTGGACATATAGCTGGAGAAAGCTCTTAGTTTGAAAAGATATATGTACTCTAATGTTCACAGCAGCACTATTTAGACATGGAAGCAACCTAAATGTCCACTGACAGATGAATGGGTAAAGATGTGATATATACATGCAATGGAATACTACTCAGCCATCAAAAAGAATGAAGTAATATCATTTGTAGCAATATGGATGGAACTAGAGATTATCATACTCAGCGAAGTAAGACAGAGAAGACAACATGATATCATTTGTACTGGGCTTCCCCGGTGGCTCTGATGGTAAAGAGCCTGCCTACAATGCAAGAGACCTGGGTTCAATCCCTGGGTTGAGAAGATCCCCTGGAGAAGGAAATGGCATCCCACTCCAGTACACTTACCTAGAGAATCCCATGGACAGAGGAGCCTGGTAGGCTACAGTTCATGCGATTGCAGAGTCAGACACAACTGAGTGACTTAACTCACACATCATTTGTACATGGAATCTAAAAAAATGATACGAAAGAACACATTTACAAAACAGAAACAGACTCACATACATAGAAAACAAACTTATGGTTACCAAAGAGGAAAGGGGGAGGGAGGGATAAATCAGGAGTTTGGGATTAGCAAATACAAACTACCATATACAAAAAAGATAAACAGCAAGGATCTACTGTATAGCACAGGGAGCTATGTTCAATATCCTATAATAAACTATAATGGAAAAGAATATATATATATGGATCACTTTGCTATACACCAGAAACTAACACAACACTGTAAATCAACTACAATTTTAAAAAATTTGTAATTTCTCAAGATCTCTATCTCTCATACCACTCAACAGCAGGAGAAGAATCACTGTGATCAGACCCACAACTTTTCTAGCTCTCCCAAGAGAAGGTCAACTGAATTACAGTTTCCTTGATTTGAGTCCTTAGTCATATATGAGATAGCCTGTTGAACTGGTATTCAATTAAAGGTATATAAAGCACTATTTAACATTTTGTAGGTTAAGAGAGTTAAAATTAATATCAGTTAGTAGAAGGAAATTCTCAATTCAGTATCCTATGTCAACCCACATAGGAAAATCAATGAATAAAGGAATTTTAAATGTTGAAGCAGGTGGGATCCATGACGAGAACGAGAGGAAATAACAAAGTCTTAGTATCACACAACTCCCATAAGTCCAGATTTTTGAAAACCATAAACTCATATTCCTTTAGATAATTTTTTTTTAAGTTTTAAAGATTTTTGAAGAGCCTTCCATGATACAGTTAATTAAAATCCGTGTTACTTTTTCAGCAGCACCCACAGTAGAGTCACAGAAACAACCTGAGAAGAAACAAGCCATTGACACAGAATAGAAATGTTTAGAACAAATGTATTTCAAACTGTTTAAAAACATTATGGAACATCCATAGAACAGAACAGTAAACAAACAGCTGTGAAAAAGAATGAGGAAGAACAGATGGAATGTTTCAGAAGGGTAGCTAATAAACATTAAGTGAAAAAGCAAAATGCAGGAGTGTATATAATATCTTGCCGTTGAGGGGCGGGTGGGAAACTACACTGACCTGCTTCGACTTTTTGGGTGCTAGCTCTCTCTGGACAAGGACACAAAACATCCTACCAGCGTTTGCTTCCAGGAAGAGAACTGGTTGGATACAGGATAGGGTTTCTTTTCACTATACTCTATTTCATCCCTTTTGAAGTTTTAGACTATTAACTGTGTGGATTGCCTATTGAATAATAAATATTATCTGTTAAGAGAAGCTAGGGAAGCTGTGGGTCTGATCACAGTGATTCTTCTCCTTCTCTTGAGTGGTATGAGAGATGGAGATCTTGAGAAATTATAGATTTTTAAAAATTGAAATATAGTTGATTTACAATGTTGTGTTAGTTTCTGGCACACAGCAAAGTGATTATACATTTTCAAGCATATTTCAGAAATAATGGAAAAAATTACCACTACCTTGCCTCAGAAAGCTAAAATGAAGGAGCTGGGGACGGGGGAGACATTAACTAGGATGTTAACCTAGTACAAGTGTTTGCTTCCAAGGAGGAAATATGTTAACTAAGATGTCAGGAGGTAGATAAAAATTAATACCCAGATTGTGAAAATATGACAATTACTGATGGAAGGAAAAAGAATACTCACTGCATTTAAGTAAGCAGGTATACATTAGGAAAAATGATTAAACAGAGAAAATGCTGGAATTTTTAAAATTTTTAAATTAAATTTAAAATTGGTTAAATTATTAAAAGTCCTTTGTGAAACAAAGCTTCAGAATGTGGTACTATCATAGTAAAATATATAAAGAGATTTTTCAAATGAACCCCATTAGATCCAGAAATCAGTAAAACAATTTCCCTGTCTTAAAATGCTTACACAAACATACCCCTAACACACACAAATTCAGACACATACTGTAAGCAACACACAAGACCATTAAGACAAATCTAGACTTTTATAGCTATTTCTTTTTTAGGGGTCATTCTTTGCATTTTTACTGCCCTAAATTTCCCTCTTCAAGTCACAGCAATGCAGAATTGAGCTTTCTTTCTTTTCTAGTTTTGTTTCCAACCAAGTCTTTTGTACACTTCTGGAATTTAAGCCACCTATGTTACCGCTACTTATCTATAACACCATTGCTTTGAGGGATTAAAGCAGGTTTCTTGTAATACACTTAGATCAAGAGTTATCTGAGTTGAGAAGAATATCCTGTTTGAGTTGGGGCTGAGGAATCTTTATTTTTTTATTTTTTATTTATTTTTTTTTTTTTTGATCTTGAGTTGTTTTGATTTCCCCTGAGAGCAGTAATCTTCAGCAAGTGATATTTTTAAAAAGCCCCAAACACACCACAAAACATTCCAAGTGATTTTAACTTCTGAATGAGGCTGGGCTACCTGAGTGATTCTCTCTCTTCTCTTTGGCAGAAAGGATTAGAAACCTCCACAGAACTTGCTCTCTATTAAAGTGGAGTGCTGTGCATTCATTGGCAAGAGGTGAATTGTTTGCAGATTACATGCGAAAGAGTGTGTGTGTTTCTTTCCCACATCAAAGACTTGGATGGAAGCAGTTCTGAGTATTGCCAGGGATGCAAGAATTGGTGCTAAAGTGATTAGCAAAATTGCTTTCCTGCAAAAGAAGCACAAAACATTACCTAGGGATTAGAGGAGGAGAGGGCAAGATTAAAGGTGATGTTGAATTTTGGGTGGAATATCTTATCCATCTTTTTCAAATCATGCTTCAAGGATTCTGTGGCCCCTCCTTAAGGAAACTGAACAAATCAAAGTCTGGGTTTCTCAAGTTTTGTACATGGGGCGCTGACAAGGTAAAATTAAAACCACTAACACAAGTGGCACTTACTTGTGACCTCCATATCTTTATCTCACACTGCAAATACATTTTGAATGTATTTTATTCAGCACACACCAGCAACCCCATTGACCAAAGAGTCTTTCATTTGTAATTGGTTTGTGTGTCACCTGTTGGACTTAAATGCTAGTGTTTTATTGAATTTCTGAAGTTGTTTGGTTTTAGTAAATCTTGATTAGTATTATGTTCCTTTTTAAACAGAGCTTTCACAGTTGAAACTTTCACCTAACAAAAATGTAAAAATAGAAAAAAAAAGCCATAGAACCCATATTCTAAATAGCGAAAGAAAGATCACACAGCAAACCTCAACAATTCCTTGTTTAGAATATTATTTTAAGGGGTCTCTCTGAAATGTACTATGACATTCTTTGTCAGTTGTTGTTGTTTTTTCTCTCTCTCTCTCTCTTTCAAAAACTGAATGTAGACCTCCCTTCTTCCAAGAAGTCTTCCTGACATTCAAGTGTCCTAGTCAGAGTCAGGCAGAAACATATGGGTACATGGAACTGTTCTGTATGTATAAACTTTTTCTTCCTTCTTGGTTTCTTCCTCTAAAACATTTAAGTCCAGGGACTTCCCTGGTGGCCTAGTGGTTGACTTCACCTTCCGATGCAGGGGGGTATGGGTTCAATGTCTGGTTGGGGAACTAAGATCCCACATGCCTCCTGGCCAAAAAACCAAAACATAATACAGAGGCAGTATTTGTAACAAATTCAATAAAGACTTTAAAAAGAATTAAGTCTAAAAAAGGAATAAAGAAATTACCTGGATAGGTAGAAAAAACATAAAGTTGAGTGTACTAGCAAAATAAATTCAGAGCAATATATATAGTATGATACCATTTACCAAAAAATTTACACACAAAACAGTATCATAATTCTTTAGGGACCATATATATTCAGGTAAAGGTAAAAAATTGGAACAGAATTATACACCTCAAATTCATGATAATAGCTGCCTCTGGGAAGGAAGGTGGGAGATTTGGAGGGCCATGATGAGAGGGAATTTCCCCACATGTGTAATGTTTATTTATTTTAAATTTTCTCTTTAAAAAATTGAAATGATTCACTTACACATAGTTAGGGCATGAGAAGTGTCACTGAAATTCTGGCCTAAAAGACATGCCTAATGTATAGGGGGTTTTCTGGTCTAATACTATGTCTCTATAACAATAAAACCTGTTTCAAATTTATTAAATAATTCAGAATAGTTGTGACCTCTTCCTCTCCCACAATAATAACATCCTTGTAAACAAATGACCTGTGGTAATGGAGTTTATCTTTGTGTGTATTCTGTAAAGAGTCAGAACACACTGTTGAGTCCTCAGTAAAAAGAATCAATAGGTGAATAAATAAATAAGCACTGTTTGCCTGCCACCCTGCATGCAACAGTTTGTGGACATTTTCATTTTGAAGTTGTTTCTCGAGGTTGCCTATGTGACTTCTTCGCTTTCAAGAACTTGTTGAGAACAATCATTTTTTTATCTGTCTTTCCTTTGGGGTCCCGTAAGGTCACTGGCCATAAGATAGCTGTGAAATGTGACATTGTTCCCATTTAAATGCTCTACTCCAGGAAGTGCAAGACTGTGGATGCTTCCGTGTGGGGATTGCCATGGCCAGGCTGGTCCTGAGACTCGCCCGCCCTCCAGGCTTCAAAGCCTGTTATCCTTGATCTCACTAAAGAATGTTTTTGAATTCTATGTCCATCTAGTGGTTGCCTGCAAAGATCTACTTGGCTTTTTTCTTTCTTCCTTTTCTTTCACACTTGATCAGTGAGATTCTGTTTGTGATGGGGGTTTTGCCCCCCTTGGTCTTTAATTCTTTCACAGGTGGTTTCAAAGTGTCTATCCTTAGCCCCTGCTTTCTATAAACAAGCAGGAATTCGTGAACCGCAGTTACTGATGGCTCTCCTCACAGAGCAATTCTCTCACTTTGAAAACAGACTGTTTTGTGGACAGTAAAGTACAGTTCTTTTTCATAGATGAGATTAGAGACTTGAGGGGAGCTGGAAGGAGGGGAGTTTCTTCCTTTCTCTCTTTTTATTTTTTTAAATGGAGAGCCTTTGTGTTGTAACTCATTTTAATAAATTCAAGAACTTATTTTACACTCAGTTGCACCTTTGGTTAAAGATGGCACGGCACTAAGTAGAAGATGCTGGAATTTGCAGATTTGCTAATTAATTCCAACATCTCCAGCATCCCAAGTGTAAGGTTAAGAGTTGAAGATCAGGTGGTGACAGAGCCAGTGTGGTTGCCTATCTAAGGGATCAAATTATACCAATTCTGTTAAGAATGCTTAGATGTGCCATGGGAGGTTGACATTTTCTATGCCATTAAATATTCTTCAACAATATCATTTTAATGGCTACATAGCATTCCACTGAGTAAGATGGACCACAATTTACTCAACCAATTCCCCAGTAGTGAAAACAGGTGTTTCCAATGTTTTGGCGTAATAAAGAGCACTCCATACTCACATTCTTGAGTTTGCTGATAAATTCCTAACAGTAAAAATGTGGCCATAGGGCATATACATTTGTTGAAGCTTTGAAGATTAGCATTCATTTTAAAATTCACTTAAAAAAAGGGATTGGAGGACAGAAGGAATTGCTACTGCAGCTACACACTTAAGATCCCAAGCAAACTTCTCCTTAATCAGTTGAGAAATTCCCTCACACAATGTAAGGAAAGAGTGGGCATTGTCTGTTAGCTCCCTAGCAATTCATCTTTCACCATTGACCTACACTGAAACCTTCAGCTTAGGAAAAGAATGTAGAAGGCTCTTATGGAAGGCTTGATTCAGTGGTACTCAGGGTGCTATAATAGTCCGTGTGTGAGCACTTTCATCACTGTAGTTCACTACTGAATCCAGGACCAATCAGGATCTCTTTCACTTTGCTCATTATTGAAATATGATGCTATCTGTGGGGTGGAAATTGCTGAGGAATAACAATCAAGAAAATAAGTTCAAGAGGAGGAATCATTCAGGACTAATGATGAAGGGGTAGCTTTCTCCCTTCTGAACTGCCTAATTGTTAGTTGGTGTAGCCTATGCCTCCACAGAGCCTTGAGCTTGGAAATCCTGGATAAATATTAGATTATGTGGCTTACTTGCTCACATACTTTGCCACCCTAGGCTTTGTGGTCAATACAAACCCCGTTGCCTTGCACTCAATATTCTGGTTTACCCAGCCCTCTCGCCACCCTTAGAGCCCTAGCAGGAAACCTTCCATTCCATCCAAACTGAAACTATGCTGTGTTCCAAACATTCAGCATATACTCTAGAAGGACCTTTGGGTTTGGCCCAGACAGTCTGGATTTGAGCCCTGGCTCTGCCATTTCTTTTCTAGGTGACCTTGGGCAACACATTTAATCTTACCGAGTCTCAGTTTCACCATGTGTAAATTAGGGATGGCAAAGCCTGTTGTATGTTAAACTAGATACCAGCATGTTAGAGAAGTTGCAATGCAGAGCAGGCAGAATTTGATAGGTGACATGAATGTCTTGTTTATCCTGGCCTCTAAGCATTTGCTCCCACCTATTCTCTTTCTAGAAAAGTTCTCTCAGATCTGAATCCCACCCACTCCTCAAAGCAAACTCATGTTTTAGCCCTCTTGCAGCCCTCCCATGAAAATCCTTAGCTGGTAAGACTTCCTGACTAGACTATTCATGCCACATGTCAGTGCTTCTAAATGGACTCTCTCCTGGAGCAATTTTCAGGGAGTAGTGACGCCAATTTTGTCCCAACAATCATAATTAATGTACACTACTTTATGCCTGCAACAATAGCCTATAACCTCAACAGAATGGATATTATTGTTATCATCATCCCTGTTTCTCAGAGATTCAGAGAAATCAAGCGATTTGTCCGAGGCCACAAAGCTAGCGTAGGCAGAACTGAAAAAACTGAACTCAACTAGACTGATTACAAAGCTCATGCCCTTGGGACTCCCCTGGTGTTTCAGTGGCTAAGACTCTGTAGTCCCAATGTACGGGGCTCAGATTTGATCCCTGGTCAGGGAGCTGGATCCCACATGCTGCAACTGAAGATTCTACATTAAAAAAAAAAAAAAAAAGATTCTACGTGCTGCAACTAAGACCTGGCACAGCTAAATAAATAAATATTTAAAAAAAAAAAAAAAGCTCATGCCCTTGACCTCACACAATAAATCCTCTTTGTTGTTGTTGTTCAGTTGCTCAGTCATGTCCGACTCTTTGTGACCCCATAGACTGCAGCACACCAGGCTTCCCTGTCCTTCACCATCTCCTGGAACTTACTCAAACTCATGTCCATTAAGTTGGTGATGCCATCCAACCATCTCGTCCTCTGTTGTTCCCTTCTCCTCCTGCCTTCTATCCTTCCTAGCATCTGGGTCTTTTCCAACAAGTTGGCTTGTTGCATTAGGTGGCCAAAGTATTGGAGCTTCAGTGTCAGTCCTTCCAATGAATATTCAGGGTTGATTTCCTTTAGGATTGACTGGTTTGATCTCCTTGCAGTCCAAGGGACTCTCCAGAGTCTTCTCCAACACCACAGTTCAAAAGCATCAATTCTTCAGTGCCAAACCTTTTTTATGGTCCAACTCTCACATCCATACATAACTACTGGAAAAACCATCGCTTTGACTATACCAATTTTTGTCAGCAGAGTAATGTCTCTGCTTTTTAATACACTGTCTAGGTTTATCATAGCTTTTCTTCCAAGGAGCAAGCATCTTTTAATTCCATGGCTGCAGTCACTGTCCACAGTGATTTTGGAGCCCAAGAAAATAAATTTTGTCACTGCTTTCATTGTTTCCCCATCTATTTGCCATGAAATGATGAGACCAGATGCCACGATCTTAGTTTTTTTAATGAGTTTTAAGCTAGCTTTTTCACTCTTCTTTCACTTTCCTCAAGAGACTCTTTAGTTCCTCTTTGCTTTCTGCCATAAGGGTGGTGTCACCTGCCTATTGAGGTTATTGATATTTCTCCTGGCAATCTTGATTTCAGCTGGTGATTCATCCAGCCTGGCATTTCGCACAACGTACTCTGCATATAAGTTAAATAAGCAGGCGACAATATACAACCTTGACGTACTCCTTTCCTAGTTTTGAACCAGTTGTTGTTCCATGTTCAGTTCTAACTGTTGCTTCTTGCCCTGCATACAGATTTCTCAGGAGGCAAGTCAGGTGGCCTGGTATCCCCATCTCTTGAAGAATTTTCCACAGTTTGTTGTGATCCACACAGTCAAGGGCTTTAGCCTAATCACTGAAGCATAAGTAGATGTTTTTCTGGAATTCTCTTGCTTTTTCTGTGATCCAGTGGATGTTGGCAATTTGATCTCTGGTTCCTCTGCCTTTTCTAAATCCAATTTGAACATCTGGAAGTTCTCGGTTCACATACTGTTGAAGCCTAGCCTGGAGGATTTTGAGCATGACCTTGCTAGCATGTGAAATAAGGGCAACTGTGCAGTAGTTTGAACTTTCTTTTGCATTGCCTTCTTTGGTATTAGAATGAAAACTGATCTTGTCCAGTCCTATCTCTTTAACTGTTAATGGACATTTGTCTCTCTCTAAAGTATTATTACTGTTGAATTTTAGGTCCTTGCCTAAGAAGAAAACGGTTGTGTTCTTGGGCATAGTAACCACCTAAAGAAACTTATTTAGTGTCTGCAGAGGCACAAAAGACATGTGCATGATATGTCAGTTCTCAGGGAAGTGTCCCAGGTGAAAATTTTGTGTAAATTATTTCCCTAGGACTCAGACTGAAAACTGGGGCTTTGGTGGGAGGTTATCTCTTCCCTCATACAGCAAGTAATTACAACTCAGAGCAGCCCTCTTAGAAGTGGTTCCCCCACTGCACTTGCTGCCTCTTAACACTTGCTGCCCGACCCCTCAAGGCTCAAGAGCTTCTGCTCAAGGGAATCACAGGTGATCTTGACTAGAAGAGATTGTAAGGATCAACCTATCACTTCATGGTCCTCCAGCACACCGGCAGATCTCCCTAGCTACACATTTCATTCTCTGACAGCTCAGTAGATATTCTGCAGACTTAGTGAAAGTGTGAGTTCCCAATCACCTACAATCCAAAGTAGAGACGTGTCTTCAAAATACCCCATCACTGGGTCAGCAACAGCCTTCCATCCAGAGTGTTGGACTGCTTATTGCAAAAACCCCAGGAAGCCACATGAATCTTGATTGGACTGTTCTGTCAATTGTGTTGATAGCAGTTGCTCATCTCTGCCTTGCCCCCAACTTGGGCACTTGGGCATTAAATTTGCCAAGTTGTTTCCAGATTTGTTCAATATACGTGTATTGAGAACTACTTCCCAGGTACCTTGATAGGCACTGGGGGATAAAAAGATAGGGGATAGAATTTTCTCACTTAAAAATTTTTCTTTTAACTGAGGTTGATTTAGAATGTTATGTCATTTTCTGGTGTACAGCAAAGTGATTCAGTTACACACACAGACACCTCTGTGTGTGTGTGTGTGTGTGTGTGTGTGTATGATTTTTCATATTATTTTTCATTATAGGTTATTAAAAGATATTGAATATAGTTCCCTGAGCTATACAGGACTTTGTTGTTTATCTATTTTATATATAGTAGTTTGTATCTGCTCATCTCAAATTCCTAATTTTTCCCTCGCTAGAATCTTCTTTTTTTCAACGCTGTTTCCACGGAAAGCCACACTTTGTTACAACCGATAAACATCAAGTCAGCAATGAACCCCAAGTCGCACAGAGGCAGTTTGTGTTTGTAATCTCTCTGTTTTCTGAAACCAATATGAGCATTAACATTAACACAGCATTGACTTAATTATAACTAATTTCTCTGAGCCAAAAACCAGAGTCTGATCTCAATTCACATACTATTCTGGTAGATTGTTACATGTAACATCAGGCATAATATACCTACGTCTTTATCCACATTGTCTGGTAAAGCCCTTTCTCCCTTTTCATGATGCTGCTACCTCTAATTCTCCCACACCCATCATTCTGTCTCAAACACCAAGACCTCAAAGACCTCTTCTCCAAAGATCTTAGCCTTAAGACTTACACATTTCCCCTTGTTTCTCAACAGTACCCACCCCTCCCTAGATGTTCTTTAGCATAACATCAACTCAGTCAAATGAGATCAACAAATATTTACAGAGGAGAAAGGAGGGACAGATGGGGAAGGGGACAGCTATGATTACTGACCCAGCTTTCCCTCAGAATGGCTTTGGATACAAGCTCAAAGCAGCAATTAAGGTAGAAGTCTAATTTCTTATACTTTGCTAGAGACTAGCAATGAACAATTGGGATTTGAAATTTTTTTTAACTATCGCTTACAATAGCACCAAAAAAATACAAATACTTAGGTATAAAATCTATCAAAACATGTACAGGATCTATAGAAAGCTGCAGAACACTGATCAAAGAAATAAAAGAAGATCTAAAGAAATGGAGTGAGATTCCATTTTAGAAAGTCAGCAGAAAAAATCAATTGCTTTCCTATATGCCAGGAATGAACAATTGGAATCTGAAATTTTAAAAAAGATACTATTTAAAAGTTTTGTGTCAGGGCTTCCCTGAGGCTCAGTGGTGAAGACTCTGCCTGCCAATGCAGGAGACATGGGTTTAATCCCTGATCTGGGAAGAACCCACATACTGTTGGGCAACTAAACCTGTGCACCACAATCTCTGAGCCTGCCTGCTGCGGCTGCTGAAGCCCAAGTGCCCCAGAGTCCATGCCCCACAGCAAGAGAACCACCACGATGGGAAGCCCGCGCCCCACAGCTAGAGAACCACCACGATGGGAAGCCTGTGCCCCAAGCTAGAGAGTAGCCCCTGCTCACTGCAACTAGAAAGAAGCCCAAGCAGCAGCGAAGAGCCAGCACAACCCAAAATAAATAAAAGTCTTGTCTCTTAGAGTCACTTGGTTCAGGTGATTAGCACATTAAATCGGTGGCTGAGCAATTTCAACTTGACTGTGTCCTTTAGTCAGAAATCCTGGGGTTGTAGAGACCTTTCAGGTAGCAGCCCAGATCTCTTCTTCAGTTTTGAGTCAAAGCTGTCCTTTGAGGGATCCTAACCATCCCTGGATTCCTCTGAGGTACTATTTGTCAAGTCGTTTTTTTTCCCCTCCAAGCCTCTTTCATTTAGGCAGCCACATCTTCCCCACAGGCCCCCATTCCTCATTTTCAAATCTCCCTGCCTCTCTTGCCTCCAGCTGGTTACTGAACTTTGGTCCAGCACTTCCAAAGGCACCTCCACCCTCTAGCAAGTCATTCTGCCTTGTGTCCTGTTTCCCAACTGAAGTTTGGCTTCTCCATCCCTCACTCTTCTCCACCTCCAGCTCCTCCCATGCTCTTCCCCAGGGTACAGGTCAGTCCTTCAAGAGTGTAGTTACCATGTTTAGTTTTCTCTGAAACAAATATTTGCATATGTGAACCCCACATTTGCCATATGGTTTTTCCTACTTCCCAGCCAGTGGAACTCTCAGTTTCATATATATTTTGGGAAATGAAGTTTTCCCCAGATGGTCTCTCTAAAGCACCAAAGCAAGGTCAGGGTTTTATGCGTTCCTTCAAAGGTTCTGGGCAGAGGTTAGAATTACTTGTGTTTTCTTGGTCCCATCAGCAGTTATTTCATCAGTACACCTGATAATGGGACACAACCTGGCTCATTCTGAGCTAGAAACACAACAGTGTTTGAGGGAGATGTTGAGCTATAAACTGGTATCCCCAGGGAAGGGATAGAAACCTACCCAGTTGCTCAAATAATTTTAAACCAAATCCCTTAAGAATATTTCCTCAGGGAGAGAAAAAGAGTATGAATATTAGAAAGATGATGAACCAGGTGTGCTGAAAAGTTTTCTTAGTCATTCTGAGCCCTAGAAGGGGATGGGGGCAGCCTTACATCTCTACTGGGAAACATATTTCCCCCTTTTAAATCAGGAAAGAAAAAAACAACAACATAGCCCCAAATAGAGAATGTTTTCTTTTGTAACTGGAAGCAAACATCACTGATGGCTTTAACAGCTGCCTGCCAACATGGCCTGAGAAGCAGGCAAGCTCAAACATTTTTTTGAGATCAACACATGTACAGACATACAGTATATTAGGTCAAATTATAAATCCAGGAATAAAAGAACAAATAAACAAGTTTCAGCTTTCTCTAGGCTTTCTGAGTCCAACACCAGCTAAATTAGACTCCGAAGCAGAGAAATCTAGCTTCCAAGAAGGCAGGTCTCCCAGGAGTTCAAGTCAAACCTCCCTCTGGTAGGAAAAGAAGGTGCCGTTGTAGATTAACTGGCTGACGGCTGACCAGGTCCAGGCTGACGGCCCTGCCTAGCGGGGGCTACCCAGTGTCTTAGTCTTACAGACCCTGAGGATGTCTGCCATTGACTTGATCTTTGACCCCAGTAAATCATTTAATATGCCATGTGCCTCTGTCCATATGTTCATGTTTGGTGTGATTCGGATGAGAATTCCAGCAAGTCTGGGTGTGCCACCCATTAGGGCTAAATCTTTCCCTTTGGAGCTTCTAGGAAGAAACTTGTGGACAGCTGCATTGCAGAGAGCCGAAGTGCCTGGACAAACCAAACTGAAATGCCTGCTGATAGTGAGACCAGGATTGCCTAAACCGCAACTAACAATCAGAAGGACAAATCTGTTCTCTGGTTATCAAAATTGACAAAGGACTTTTGCGATAGTTTTGCCTTAGCACAAGAAAACCACTTAAGAGTCATAGGTGGGAAATACTGGATTATTCTTCTGATCCCTCCCCTCTATACTAGTTAGGTGACCTTGAGCGAGTCCATTAGTCCAAGGTTCTTCAGACATTAGTCAGTCATGAAATCAATGAAATAGACTAGAACTAAATATTTTTTAATGAAGTCAAGCTGAACAGAATAGAAAATATCCGTGTTTAGTCCACAATAAGTTAAGCTCCATCGTACGTGTGTGTGTGTGGATGCATGTTTCCTGAGGTCATGATGAATAAAAATTTCTTATTGTGTGTAACAAACAAAAGAGTTTTCTTCAGTGGTTTAGACCATAGGTTTTGATTTCTTCATTTAATGAATGAAAGTCATTCATTTTATACATATACATATATAGACAGTCATATTCATATACACCATTCATATACACATACATATATGTATAATGGGCACTACAGTGTTTCAGGCACAGTGGTATATGACCCATCCAGGGACATCAAGGCCCTGTCCTCCTCGAGCCTCAGCTAGCAGGGAAGCCAGTCATAAAATAATTACATAACTGTTTAACTACCATGTATGAAGAATGCATGTAACACCAGGTTCCTAGGTTCAGAGCCAGCCTTCCTAAGGAAGTGACAGAGAAGGGGGCAGAGAGGGATGGAGGCAAAGAATGGGGCTGGGGGCGGGGTGGAGGTAGCATTCCAGGCAGAAGGCCCAGGAAGTGTGAGAAGAACCTGAAGGTGGAAGAGTGTCAGCTCTACCTCAGCAGTTTCTATGAGGACCTCATGAGATGACTGTGGGAACACTTTGTAAACTGTGGAGTGTTATTCAAATGTGGTGGCTTATTATTTAAAACAGTGATTATAACCATGCCTTAAAGACGAGCTGAGGGACTTCCCTGGTGGTCCAGTGGTTAAGAGTCCACCTGCCAATGTAGGGGAGGTGGGTTCGATCCCTGGTTGTGGAACTAAGATCCCACATGCCATGAGGCAACTAAGCCCTCGTGCTGCTTGAAAGATCCCGCCGGCTGCAACTAAGACCCGACACAGCCTGAATAAATTAATTAAAAATACACACACACACACACATATATATATATGAGTTTAGTTTCAGCAGGCGGCCACCAGGTCCAGGCTCACCCTGAGCTGGTATGGCAGCTCCATGATGCTGAGCAGGCCTCTGGGCCCCCACTACTGAGAGCTGACCCAAAACTGGATTCCCACAGCAGGCACCAAGGGGCCTATGGGGGTCACTTACAGGGGCTGATTCTGGACTGGGTGCCCTACTTCAATGGCAAGTTTAAGAAAAACGATGAATGAAAATGACCCCTCCTCTGGTATCTGGTGGTGCTGCCTCCTTCCATCTGAGTCTCAAACAGCCCAGTCTTTCAGGATGGCCCTCAAGGAAATACACAGCACGACTTAGACTTTCTGTGTGAAAATAGCTTTGATGTGTGAACGCACACAGCATTAAACCTTGCTCTGAAGCCTGCCCACTGGGACAAGCACATGCTGGGGCTTGGTTACCCTGACTGCAGTCCCAGGGGCTTGGGTCACCGGGGAATCCTTTCAACTCCAAATTTAGGTGCTATCCCAGTAACTGGCAGAAATGGCTTGATTTAAAATGTTTAATATATAATGCCTGCACAATGTTTTTATCTCTCACTGCCTTAGCAAGTTACTCCCTGACTTAGTGGCTTAAGACAACAAACATTCATTATCTCAGAGTAAATATATAAATATTATATAGATATTTATATATAAATATATTTTATATATTTATATATAAATTATATATATCTATATCTATATATATATATCTATATCTATAGATAGATATAGATATATATATATAGAGAGAGAGAGAGAGCTTAGTTTTCTTTATTAATCCATTCAGTGAGTTGGTGTCAGATATGGTTCTAGATTCTGGGGTTACAGCAGTAAATAAGACGGGACCGCTGCCGTGGAAAGGGTCCCTTTCAGAGACAGACGGACACTAAACACAGCAGTAATTTCAGAGAGCCATCAAGTGGGGCAGAGTCACAAAGAAGTGGAGGTAGAGAAGGTGCTTTAGGTGGGAAAGCAGGGCTCTCTGAGGGGCTAACAACCAGACCTGAATAAAATGAGATCTGCCGCATTCTGACAATGTGACCTTGGCAACATCACCTAACATTTCAGGACTCGGTTTCCTCATCTGTTAATAAGGATACCTGTACCCATCTCTTGGGATTCCCCTGAGGATTATCTTGCCTGAGATAAGGAACTCAAGGCCTCCAGTACAAAGCTGAGCTGGCATTAAGAGGCACTTCATTGCTAAATAATTGAGTGTCTACTGATCTGTTGTTCAAGATATTAGGAATATGTTTAGAAAGATAGAATGACAAGGAGGAGAAAGTAGGTCTCCTATTTTCAGACCAGGCTGGACAAGTCCCTCAAAAGGAGTTATCCATGATCTTCTACTCTGTGCCAGCTGGGTCCTCTGAGAAGCAGACCCCAGGTGAGGTGTGGGAGCCGTTTGGGGTGGGGTGGGGGGCGGTGGTGTCTGTGAAAGGGAGAAGAGAGAAGAGTAGCAGTGGGCAGGAAAAGGCACTAGAGGAAAGACCACTGGTCAGAGGAGCCCTCCACTGAGTGGAAGTGGCCAGGCCTCACACCGCCGTTACCCTCAGTCACTAGCCAGGGCTGTGAAGAGTGCGGACTCGGCTCCAATAGACAGCCATGGCAAGTCCCTCCTTGAAGGGAGGTCTGGGTGGTGCACCTCCACAACTGCCACAGACTCCCAGTCTCACACCAAAGACTTTTTGCTATCAAAGGATCAGTGCTTCCTTGGGAGAGGAAAGTGAGATTTATTCTGACTCAGGAAAGGTTGCACAAAAGGAAAGCAATCCAAGGGCCAGAAAACCCTAGGCCTGATTTTATGATATTCTGCATCTGTGAGGATGCCTGTAACCACCAGTTTCAGAAAACTCAACTCAAAATGGCTTGAACAATAAAGAAGATTTATAACATCATACAGTAAGCCTGGAGGAAAGAGGGTCCCAGGGTTGTTTAGTTTAGAATTAAATGATGTCATCGAGTCACCATCTTGGATGAAGCAGTTTTTAATTCTGACATCCTCAGTGTGTCACAGTTGTCTCCATTAGCACCGTTCATGATTCCAAGATTGTTGCTATAGTTCTAGGCATCTCAGGTGGACAGGATAAGAAGATGACAGAAGAAGCAGAAGACAGGCCCTATCTTCCCATGTGTCTTTTTTTAATCAAGAAATTCATGTCAGAATTACCCCCAGTGGACTTATCCTCATATCCCATTGGCTAGAATCTCATCTCCACATGTGCTCATATCACCAGTAACACCAATGGGATTGCCATGACTTGCAGACCTGGTGGGCCTACAGGCCTGAGATAATGAAGTTAAGAAAGTTCTTTATGGCAAAAAAACACTACAATATTGTAAAGTAATTAGCCTCCAACTAATAAAAATAAATGAAAAAATAAATAAATAAAAAGAAAGTTCTTTTACTTTCATTTTTAATATGTGGCTATATATATGTATCATACACATATATACATCAGTTATGTTGAAATATAATCCTCATACTAATAGATAACCTTAAATGAAAAAAAATTGATCATTAACTTTTTTAAAATTGAAATACACATAACATAAAATTTATCATCTTAACCACTTTCAAATATACAGTTCAAAGGCATCAAGTGCATTCACATCAATGTGATACCATCACCACCATCCATCTGCAGAACTCTTTTCATTTTACAAAACTAAAACTCTGCACCTATTTTTTGAGAGGGACCAACACAGCTCCCCACTCTCCACAGCACCCACTTTGACGGACTCCACCACAACCAAGGGCAGCTGCTGGCCCAGGCGAGGGCCCTTCTTCAGGCACTTACCAGAGCCTTTCCTGATGGGCCTCCAGCCTCCTCAGCTGAACTCACCTCTGCATGGTGGGCTGTGGGACACTCATGCTGCTGGCACTGCAGGTCAACCCCACAGGATATTGACTCTGGGCCTGCCATGCCCAGCTTCAAGCTGCTCATCCTGGTTTGCCCCCCTGGCTCCCTCCCTCTGTACCTGTTCATCAATAACTACCCTCAACCCCTAGCAATAATCAGTCTACTGTCTGTCCTTCTGAATCTGACTACTCTAGATACCTCATAGAAGTGGAATCATACAGTATTTATCCTTTTGGATCTGGTTATTTCACTTAGCATGTCTTCAGGTTCATGCATCTTGTAGCATATATCAGAGTTTCTTTCCTTTAAAGGCTGGATGATATTCCACTGTATTTATTTAACCATCTATTCATCAAAGGCCTGATTCAAAGAGCCAACTCATTAGAAAAGACCCTGATTCTGGAAAAGATTGAGGGCAGGAGGAGAAGGGAGCGACAGAAGATGAGATGATTGGATGACATCACCAAGTCAATGGACATGAGTTTGAGCAAACTCCAGGAGATAGTGAAGGGCAGGGAAGCTTGGCGTGTTGCAGTCCATGGAGTCGCAAAGAGTCAGACATGACTTAGCAGATGAATAAGCATTCACTAAAGGACACAGGTTGATTCCACCTTTTAGCTATTGCAAATAATGCTGCTACAAACATGGGTATATAAATACCTCTTCAGGACCCTATTTTCAATTCTTTTGGGTATATGCCCAAAAGTGGAAATGCTGGATTAAATGCTGTCTCTTTTTTAAGGAGCCACTACACTATTTTCCATAGTAGTTGCATCATTTTTTTCCACCATTTATTTTTATTAGTTGGAGGCTAATTACTTTACAATATTGTAGTGGTTTTTGCCATACATTTTTTTTTTCTTTTTATCCCTTTGCTTTATTTTATTTTTTTTTTTGTTTTGTTTTGTTTTTTTCCATTTATTTTTATTAGTTGGAGGCTAATTACTTTACAATATTGTAGTGATTTTTGCCATACATTGACATGAATCAGCCATGGACTTACATGTGTTCCCCATCCTGAACCCCCCTCCCACCACCCTCCCCATCCCATCCCTCTGGGTCATCCCAGTACACCAGCCCCGAGCACTTGTCTCATGCATCCAACCTGGACTGGCGATCTGTTTCACACTTGATAATATACATGTTTCAATGCTGTTCTCTCAGATCATCCCACCCTTGCCTTCTCCCATAGAGTCCAAAAGTCTGTTCTAAACATGTGTCTCTTTTTCTGTCTTGCATATCAGGTTATCATTACCATCTTTCCAAATTCCATATATAGCTGCATCATTTTTTAAAAAATAATTTTATTGGCTAAACTATTTCAAGTAACAGATATCGTTTTTTGTGTGTGTGCCGAGTCTTACTTGTGACACATAGGACCTTTAGTTGCAGCATATGGGGTATCGTTCCCTGACCAAGGGTCAAAACTGGACCCCCTACAATAGGAACATGGAGTCTTAACGACTGGATCACCAGGAAGTCCCAGGGGCTGTACCATTTTAAATTCTCGCTTAACAGTGTGCAAGTGTTCCAGCTGCTCCACATACACACCAATACTTGTTATTTTCTGAGTTCTATCCATCTTAATGGGTTTGAGATAAGATTCCGATCATGGCTTTGATTTGCTTTTCACTAATAACTAGTGATGTTGAATATCTTTCATGTTCCTGTTAGCCATTTGTTTATCTTCTTTAGAGAAAGTTAAACCCTTTTGCCCAGTTTTTAACTGGGTTGTTTGTTTTCCTGTTGTTGACTTGTAGAAGTTATATTTTTTGGATATTAACTTCTTGTCAGATTTATGATATGCAAATATTTACCAATATGTGATTTTTTTTTTTTAAGGTTAAAAGCTCATACCATGAAACCTGCCTCTTAGATTCAAATCCCAGTTGTGCCACTTACAGATCTACGGGTAGAGGAAGGGTGAACAATCAAAAAATCTGGGGTCTGCCAACAAAGAGAAAGGGCAATGACAGTTAAGTAGGCAAACTGCAGAGTCCCTTACACAGCACTAGATGTCAAAGGCAGGTAGGTATATATGTGGCTTATGTCATTTTTCAAACTGAGAAGCATAAATGTCAAGTCATAATAGAAGATAATGTTTCACTGAGTCTCACTATGCCAGGTCCTTTCTATGCATAATCTCACTTCATTTATTCATTCAACAAGTATTTAAGGAGCCGCTTCCGGTGGCAGGGTCTGGGGAAGGGGCGGCAGGTGCCATGTTGGACTGCAAAGGTGGCATGAAGAAGCCCCTGAAGCAGCCCAAGAAGCAAGCCAAGGAGATGGACGAAGATAAGGCATTCAAGCAGAAGCAGAAGGAGGAGCAGAAGAAACTTGAGGAGCTAAAAGCAAAGGCCGCGGGGAAAGGCCCCCTGGCCACCGGTGGAATTAAGAAATCTGGCAAAAAGTAAGCTGTTCCTTGTGCCTGAGGCAATGATGACCCTTAGTTCCATTCCTGTTTAAACACCTGGATTCCCTGCCGTAATATCTGTTGCTGCCTATAGCTAGAATGAAGTGTTGTCTTGGAACCTATTGTGCATTTAAGAATAAACTTTTGTAAAAACAAAAAAACAAGTATTTAAGGAAAACCTAATATGAACCTGTGACTGACGAGCTAAAAATAAAATAAAGTAAGAAATCAGACATTGTGCCTGCCCTCAATGAGTTAAGACTTTGGTCAAAGAAAAAACTACAACAGTTGCTAAGTGTTATAAAGATTAGGTCCATGGTCCTATGGAAACAGACTTAGTCAAGCAGATCAGGGAAGAAGTAGGTACAATTATTATCCCCATAGGAATGGAAGCTCTGTGAGTGCAGGGTCCTTGTCTGTCTTATTCACTAATACATCTCTGTTGCCTAGGACAATGCCTGACACAAAATAGCTCAAACAAAATGCCTGACACAAAATGAAGGAGTGTACCTTCATTTTACAGATGATGAACTCAAATCTCAGAAAGGGTAAGTAATTTAACCAAGGTCACAGTCCTAGATGATGCCAGGTAGTTAGTGCTGCTACTTGAGCTTCTAACCTTTTAAAAAGTCACACATTTTTAAAAAGCAGAAAACAAAAACCCTGATTTGAAAAGAAATTATTTGAAATAGCAGCATTATTTACATTAGCCAAGACGTGGAAACAACCTAAGTGTATATCATCAGATAAATAGAGGTGTGATATATATTAAAGTGGACTATTACTTGGTCATAAAAATTTTAATTTTGCCATTTGCAATGATATGGATGGACCTGGAGAGTATTAGGGTATTATGCTTAGTGAAATAAATCAGACAAAGATAAATGCTATATGTTATCACTTAAATGTGGACTCTAAAAAATAAGACAAATGGATGAATATAACAAAATAGAAATAGACTTACAGATATAGAGAACAAACTAATTATACCAGTGGAGTGAGGGAAGTAGGGAAGAACAAGATCGGAGTAGGGGATTAAGAGGCACCAACTACTATGTATAAAATAAATTAGCTACAAGGATATATCGCACAGCACAAGGAATATAGCCAATATTTTATAATAACTTTAAATGGAGTATAATCTACAAAAATACTGAGTCACTATATTGAACACCTGAAACTGTAGTAATATGGTAAATCAACTATACTTCAATTTTTTTTTCAAGTAAAAGGATTTCCTTAATTTCATCATCCCAGGCCTATGGAAATAAGTATTCTCTTCTTTGGCCTGCTGAAGCATTTATTTCAACTTTGTACTGTAGTGAATTTCACACATAACTATCCAGGTACCAGCTTCCCAGATCCAAGCATCCTCCTCCTCCCAGAAAAATAGTAAACTGTGAGCTGTTTAAGAGACAATATCTGAACATATTGCACAGTGAGGTGCTCAGGAATGCAGGCTCAGAGTTCAAACAGACCTGATGAGGAAGCCTGATTCTGCCGCTTACTGATTATATGACCTTAGGTTCTTTACTTAACCTTTGTAAGCTTCTGTTTATCTGTAAAATGGGGATAATAATACAACCCTCACCTCACAAAGCTGTTGGAAGAACTGAGACAATTCCTACAAAGTACTTCAGGATAGGAACTGGCACAAAGTAACAATGCAATAAAAATTTGCAGATACCCTAAACTGCAGAAAATACCAACATCAACACCCATCCCACCCCCAACTGGAATTATATGGTGTTTTTTCTAGGGTAGGGATGGGCTGGCTTCTGCTACTTTAATTTTCCATCACTCAAAATGTCCTACTGGCAGCATTGCCCTGAGTCACAATCTCTTGTGGAAGGAAAGGATTGACCAGTAAGTGGGTGCCCCGAGAAGTTTCCAGAATCAACAAGTTACTTTTCCCTCCCCAATTCTGAGGGTGTCACGCTGCTTCTGCTCAGAACTTGCCAATCCTCCACCTCTTCCTTTCTTTTTTTCCCATCCCTCCCTCCCACTTCAAACCCAGGGGTGGGGGGAAATGAAGAAAAGCACACCAACCAAGAAGACTTTTCACTTCATTGTGTTTTCCAGCTAGACCTGAACAGACATAGATCAATTCAGCCTGCTCTCACCCTCCCTCCTCTCTTCTCTCATGTCCTCTTTGTGTTCCCCCCACCCCCAGACTATGTCTTCAGGCTTAGGAAAGAGCAGTTATCCTCAGTAGCATGAGGGTACAAGAAGCTTCAGTTGCCAGTAGCAAGCACAACATGATTGTAACAGTTTCCCCTGGCCTGTGGCGCTTAAAAGGCCAAGAAGCAATGGAACCCATTTGGGATCCTCTGAGAAACTCCTCAGCTCGACCCCTTCTGTCCCAACTCAGGCTCAGCTACAATCAGACATGCAGAAATCTCAATCCCCCACTTCCTCTGGCCAAGAACCTTCTGAAGGCCACCTCCATCTCCAGACAAGGGGTTTTCATCCCAAGTTTGAGGAAATCAGGCCAGTTGGACCTGGAATCAATGAAGAAGAAGAAGGAATACATCTTTTCCATTTCAAAGCAGCCTAGTGGAACTTTTATTTCCTAACAGGGTGACTCCAAACTGGCAGGACTTTCAAAGCTACAAATTTCCATGTTCCCAGCCCTTGCTAAAGGAAAATTTCCCGGTTAACTTGGCCTGTGTGGAGGTTTGGGGTGTGCAAGTGAGAAATATTTAACAAATAGTTAAACCTGAGCTATGAATCAAATTAGTCTAAACAAGATTCTCCCCCATCCCCATGCTGTGCTAGTTACCCTCCTTAATTCCTACCCAGACATATGTTCAAAAATAACTACTATTTATCAACTACCCAGTAAGTACGAGGAACTGAACTAAGTGTTTTACTTACTTATATTGACTTATTTTATCTTCACAACTATGCAAGATAGGAATTTTATTTATTGTTTCCTCTGTGAAGAACAGTTTAAGTAATTTCCCCAAACTCAATGGAGTTAATAAGTGGCAGAATTAGAGTTCAAATCTCATCCGCAACACAATACCATGGATAAATCTCAAAATCATCAATGCAGAGTAAAAGAAGCCAGGCCAAGAGAAAAGTATTTACTGTGTGATTCCATGCATATAAAATTACAGAAAATACAAACTAATCTATAGAGTTAGAAAGCACATTAGCAATTGTCTGGGGATGGGGTGGAGGGAAGAATGAATTACAAAGTGGCATAAATAAACTTCGGGAGTGATGGAAATCTTTGTAATCTTGATTGTGGTGATATTTTCACAGGTGTACACATATATCAAAACTGACCAAATTGTACACTTTAAATATGTGCAGGTTAGTGTACTTCAATGAAATGAAGAAAAAATATCGCCAAAAATCTCATTTCTTAAGTCATTTCCATAAATGTATTTACTCTTTGATACAGTTGATATTATAGGACCTAGCCTGACTCTCTTCATACTGTTCAATGAAAAAGTTGGCTTAAAAAAAAAAAAGTTGGCTTAAAACTCAACATTCAGAAAACTAAGATGATGGAATCCAGTCCCATCACTTCATGGCAAATAGATGGGGAAACAACGGAAACAGTGACAGACTATTTTCTTGGGCTCCAAAATCACTGCAAATGGTGACTACAGCCATGAAATTAAAAGACGCTTATTCCTTGGAAGAAAAATTATGACCAACCTAGACAGCATATTAAAAAGTAGAGACACTACTTTGCCAACAAAGGTCTGACTAGTCAAAGGTATGGTTTTTTCCAGTGGTGATGTATGGATGTGAGAGTTGAACTACAAAGAAAGCTGAGCGCCGAAGAATTGATGCTTTTGAACTGTGGTGTTGGAGAAGACTCTTGAGAGTCCCTTGGACTGCAAGGAGATCCAACCAGTCCATCCTAAAGGAAATCAGTCCTGAATAGTCATTGGAAGGACTGATGCTGAAGCTGAAATGCCAATGCTTTGGCCACCTGATGTGAAAAACTGACTCATTTGAAAAGACCCTGATGCTGGGAAAGATTGAAGGCAGGAGAAGGAGACGACAGAGGATGAGATGGCTGGATGACATCACTGACTCGATAGACATGAGTTTGAGTAAGCTCCGGGAATTGGTGATGGACACGGAAGCCTGGCGTGCTGCAGTCCATGGGGTCGTAAAGAGTCGGACACAACTGAGTGACTGGACTGAACTGAGCCTGACTCTGGTTGAGATTTTTATGCTGTCGTCTCTGGGTCCTGTTGGGGTAAGAGGACCTAGCAATTACTGGCTCTTCTCACAAGAAATGCCAGTTGTCAGGACTGTGATTCTAGAAACCTTTTGTTCCACTCACAATTAGACCTAAGATAATGTCAGTGTGACGCTAGTGATGGTCTAAAGCACAGTTCTCAGATTTTTTATCTCAAGACCCTTTTCATTCTTGAGAAGTATTGAGGACCCCAAAGAGCTTTTGTTTATGTGGGTTATAGCTATCAATATCTGCTGTATTAGAAATTGAAACTGAGAAGTTCTATAGATCATTAATTCATGTTTTAAATAATAAATATTTTCAAAAAAATCAGTGAAAGGAGTAGAACTGCTTTGCATTTTTGTAAATCTAATTTCTGGCTTCATAGAAGATATAATTCTCATAGTTGCTTTTATATTTCATCTGTTGCAATATCACATAATTCTGAAAAAATTCCACCATATACTGGTGAGAGAATAAGAGTGAATAAAGCAAATAACAGTATTATTATGAAAATAATTTTGACCTTGCAGACCCCTGAAAGGATCTGGAGGACCCATGGGTCCCAGAGCATACTTTGAGAACTGCTGATCTACAGTGTTCAGAACCATGAAATATTTACTCCAGTTCTTATGCTTCTACCTTCATTATTTTCCCTCTCCTATCTAAGACCTTGTAAAATCCTGAGAGAGGAAGAATCCGGGGTGTGGAGAGGCATCAAACGGAAGGTTGTATGAGTAGATCTTCTTCAAAGTTCTTTCCAGTCTGTGAGTCTGAGGCATGGGCTATTTTTCTTTTAAACAAAATCAAGAGAGCCAAAAGCTCAGCAGGGACTAGATGCACAGGATGCGGGGACTAAAGCACAACCATGAAAACATCACAGAGATTCCTTATGACCTCCTAGCAGAAAGAGAAACAGCAGCTAGCCTCCTCTCTGATTTACCCCATAGAGGGTGTCAGAGGAAGAACTTGGGGTCCTGAAGAAATTTCAGACAGATCTCAGCCCTTACCTGTTCCCTAAACAAGGGCCTGCTTAGGCTGAACCAGCTCAAGTTCAAACCCTCAATCCAGATAAAAACTCTGCCTCCTTATCCCAGGCTGCAAACAGGCCATAAGCTCAGGAGTCAAGCAACGGGAGGGTGAATATTGTTTCTCCTCCTTACTGACCATGAAATCTTGAGTACAACTTTGAGCTTGAGTTCAGCTTTTCTGAACCTCAGCTTCTTCATCTGTAAAAGTGGAATATTTATCATATCTCCCTGAAGGTATTACTCTGCAGATTCAAGGAGATAATAATATATGGAAGAATTCCAGTAGAGCACCCGGCACACGACAGAGGCTCACTCTTAATGAGTGCTTAACCTTGTTACAGAAAAGCGGAGGGCAAGATGGACATAGTCCAGCACCAGATAAGCCTAGGTTTGAACCCTAACACTTGCTTTGGGCAAATCATTTCACCCACCTTGCAGAGTTATTGTGGGGGCTCATTAAAAGTGTCTATAGGGACTTCCCAGGTGGTCCAGTGGTTAACAATCCACCTTCCAATGCAGTGGAGAAGGGTTCCATCTCTGGTCGGGGATCTAAGATCCCACTTGCTGTGGGGCAACTAAGCCCACATATAGAAAGAACACACCCTCGGGAACCCACACCCTCAACCACACTGCAATAAGAGAGAAGACTGTACCACAACAAAGAGCCCCTCACGCTGCAGGAAAGACCGAGAGCAGCCAAAATAAAATGGTTTTAAAAAATAGTGTCTAAAGATGGCCTGACTTATAGCCCAAGCCCTATAGATAGTTCTGGTTATTATTATTGAATACTTGCAGCTTTGGCTGCAGAATTATTAATTTCCAGAAGGAACACTGCATCCTCAGGGTTGGCCCCTTTGTCGTCCAGCCCTTAGCATCCCTAGAAACAGGTGAGGATGACTGGCTATCAGTCAGGCCTGATAGGACTTTTCCAAAAGAGTTAACCCAGGCTTCACTGGTTTCCTATCTCCTAAAGGTCCACCAGGGCTTCCCAGGTGATGCTAGCGGTAAAGAACCCACCTGCCAATGCAGGAGACATAAGAGACACTGGTTTGATCCCTAAGTCGGGAAGATCCCCTGGAGGAGGGCATGGCAACCCACTCTAGTATCCTTGCTGGGAGAATCCCATGGACAGAGGAGCCTGCCTGGCTAGAGTCCATAGCATTGCAGAGTTGAACACAACTGAGTGACTTAGCATACACGCAAAGAGCCACCAATGGAGAATGCTGTATAGAGGCCATGAAATGACAGGAGAGCTAGTCTCCTAAGTCAGAGGGAACACAGACACTGCATGTAAAGAACACCTGGTACAGAGGAGAGGCTGCACAGGAGCTCTGGAGTCAAACTCAGATTCAAAAGCCCTGGCTCTACCACGTATTTACCAACAGCATGGTCTAGGGCAGATGACTCAACCTTTGTAAGGCCAGTGTCTCTCAGTTGTTATTGGGAATAGTGATAATACCAATGCTAAACATAAAGAGCATTTAGAATAGTGCACATAGAAAATGTTGATTCACCTATGATCACTACTTCCATTGTCATTAGAGCAGCATTCCAGTATTTTAAAAACAACATAGTAAAAAAATAAATAAATAAAAATAAAAACAACACAATGTGCAGCTCACATTCTCACCTAGACTGTATGGTCAGGGAGGGGCAACACAATTTTGGAAGAAATTGCCTGTTTTCACTTATATGTACTTTCAAAACTCTCAAAACTTTCTTCAGCAGGAACTCATGACTAGGATAACATGGAGACATTAACAAAGAGAAGGAGGAGGAAGGGAAATTTTAAAACTCAAGCTGAGCCCAGCCCCATCAGAAAGAACTAGTCCTGAGGCTCAAAGGACTAGACCTGTGACTGTGACATTTGCCCACCAGGCACAGTGTGCATGTGCATGCTAAGTTGCTTCCGTTTCTGTCTGACTCTTTTTGACCCTATGCCTCAGGCTCCTCTGTCCTATTCCGGACCCAGGGGTCAAACCCACATCTCTTTACATCTCCAGCATGGGCAGGCAGGTTCCTTACCACTAGCGCCACCTGGGAAGCTCCACTAGGCTCAGTGGAACCAAGGAAACACCATCTGAAAGAATCAGCCCATCAGAAGGCACTCAGGGGAGCTGGGGCTTTCTGCCACTGAGACCACCCCAGGCCCTGAGGATTCGCATGACTTAAAGTCATACAGGCGCCCCAGTACCTGCACAGTAAGGCTCTTTCATGAGGAGAAGCCTGGAAAAGAGCTGAAAAAGTGGGGGGAGAAGAGGGGAGTAGCAGAGCTGTAGAAAGGATGGAGGGACAGCAAAGGTGGGGAGACAGCATCAGGTGGCCTCCGGAATGACAGTGATGGCGTGTGAGGTGTGGGTGGGGCAAGATGAGAAGGTTTGAAGGAAAGATTACAGAGGTGACTGGTGGTTCTGTGGAACCTGTGGGGAAGGGTCTCCTCCTCTCTTCTCCAGTGTGGGCTTGAAAAGGATAAGGAATGGTGACTGAGAGCTCACTGAATGCTACTTTACATACCTTTAATCCTACGAGGGAGGTTGAGCAATTTGCTCGTAATTCCACAGGTATTCCTTGATGTAGCCAACTTTCAGTCTCAGATCTGACTCCTAGATGCCTGGCTGTCTTCTGTGAGATGAGCCTAAGGGCCTCCCCAGCTCCACATCTGTACAAGGGGTGTACTGAGAGAGGAGAGAAGGGGAGAAAGATGGCAGTGCAAGGAGATGAGGGAAGAAGGGAGCAACCAAGATACGGAAAAGAAGAGAACAGGAAGTGGGTAGAAAAGAGAAGAGCCTGAAAAAGGATGGGCAGTGAGGAGGAAAGGGGAGAGTTGAGGGGGAATGATAGGAAAGGAGGAACCAGGAGAGGAAGAAAGATGGAGCCATAGTGGAACAGAAAGTTGAGCCAGAGGAAGGGGGAGAGGGATTGGGGTGGGGTCTTGGAGGAGTCAGAATCACCTGGAGTATAAGCCTAGGAGCTGAAGGAAAAGGGCTGGAGTTTAGTAGGTGTTTGTGGTTTTTTGTTTTTTTTTTCTTGCTGTGAAAGTATGGAGTGTGGGGATCATTGCCTATGGAGCTGTCAACAGACTAGTCAGCTCAGCTAAGTGTCTGTTGGAGGGAAACTGGAACTGAGGTCAGACTCCTCATGGCCTCTATTGTGGGTGTCTCTTAGCTGAGGCAGGGTTACCAAGTTCAGTTTATTGGTGTGACAAATATGTGTATGTACCTAACACAGTCTTCTAGAGTTATTAGCAGTTTGAGTTGAAGTTCTTTTCCCTTCATGAGAAACAAGTTGTGGGGGGCGGGGGGTTGATCTAAAAAAAAAAATTTTTTTTGTTACTGATATAATTATTTCTCAAAGAATTTTTTTCCTCTAAAGATCTAGACAGATCCTACATTTTATCTTAAAATTGTAAACTCGGAAGAGCAGATTTTTCTTTTTCTTCTTGGTTTTTGCTGAAGTCCTGCGCTTCATTCTCTAAAAGGAAAGTTATTGGAGGAGGAAGGCATTCCAGAAAGGAAAGAGCAATAGAATATAATTAAGTAACAAAAGGGAATGAAAGAGGGCTTCCCTGATGGTCCAGTGGTTAAGCATCTGCCTGTCAATGCACAGGGCATAGGTTCGATCCCTGATCCAGGAAGATCCCATATGCCTTGGAGCAACTAAACCATGTGCCACAACTACTGAAGCCCAACAGCCTAGAGCTTGTGCTCCTCAACAAGAGAAGCCACCGCAATGAGAAGCCCACACGCCACAATGAAGAGTAGCCCCCACTCATTGCAACTAGAGAAAGCCTGTGTGCAGCAATGAAGTCCCAGCACAGCCAAAATATAACTTAAAAAAAAAAAAAGGAATGAAAGAACTGTTGCATGCTATAACATGGATGAATCTTGCAAAATTATGCTAAGTGAAAGAAGCTAGGGACCAAAGATCATACACTTTATGATTCCATTTCTACAAAATGTCAAGCATAGGCAAATTCATAGAGACAAAAAATATATTGGTGGTTGCCTACAGCTGGGGGAGGCTGTGAGGAATGAAGGTGATTGTTAAAGGGTATGGAATTTCTGTTTGGGGTGATGAAAATGTTCTATAATTGATTGTGGTGATGGTGCACGACTCCATTTAATTTTAACATATTAAAAACCATTGAATTGTACACTTTCAATGGATGGATTGTATGGAATGTGAATTATATCTGAATAAAGCTGTTACCATAAAGAAAAAGAAAGAAAAGAAGAAAAAGGAGAGAGCAAGGAAGTAGAGGTGGAAGTATTTTATATCTAATGTAGGGGGCATAGTATGGATCAGTCTAGCTGGCATTTAAGGAAGCAGTTAGGAATAAAGCTGAGGCCCAATAACAAAGGACCTAGAACTTCATGTCAAAGAGTTTACACTTGGTCTTAGAGCCCTGAGCTGTCCACTAGAGTCACCACTAGCCATATGAGGCTTAAAATGTGGCTGTTGCAAACTGAGATGTGCTATAAGTATAAAATACACACCAGACTTTGAAGACTTAGTATGAACAAAAGAATGTAAAACTGCTTTAATAATTGTAAATTGATTACACATTGAAATAATGTTTTTGATGTATTGGGTTAGATAAAATACATTATTAACCTTATTTTACTTTTTAACATGGCTACTAGAAAATTTCAAATTATATATATGGCTCACATTACAACAGACAGCACTGTTATAGGTAGTGGGAAGCCATTGAGGGTTTGAGTGAGAACGAGGGCTGGCAAATGTTTTCTCTAAGAGGCCAGATGGTAAGTATTTTAGTTCTTGAGGGCCATAGAGTCTCTGTCACAACTACTCAATGCTATCACTGAAGTGTAAAAGCAGATATAGACAATGTGTAAGCAAATAAGCCTGGTTGCATCCCAACATAACTTTACTTATGGATGCTCAAATTCGAATCTCACATAACTTTCACAGGTCATGAAATATTATTTTGATTTTTTTTTTCATTTAAAAATGAAAAAGCCACTCTTAGCTTGTGGGCCATGCAGAAATAGGCAATGAGAGGCATGTGGCCCATGAGCCACCATTTACCCACTTCTGAGTTAGAGAGTTAAGCTGAAGTCTCTGAAAATCTCTTGTAAGCACCATCACCATCGGTGCTCTCCCCACAAACAAGAGCACGGTGCCTGGAAAATTCCTTCTCCTTTGCAAGATGCATGGATTCACATAACATTTGATCTGGAAGGGACAGTAGGGATCATGTACTCCTACTTTCTCATATTACTTTTGAGGAAACTGAGTCTCCAAGAGGTAAACTCATGTAAATAAGATCACACTGCAGTGAAGAGGTTCCGAATAATGGGAGCCACTACAAGACTATTAGGCCACAGCTGGCAAAAAAGGATGGGTCTAAGGTCAGCCTGAGCACCAAAACCCTGTGCAAGGATTCTGCATTCTAGCTCATCCATCTACCCACACATCAGCTCTTTCACTCATCACTCATTTCTTGAGACAGTCTGAGCATCAGGTCCTATGTGAGGCTCTGGGGAACCAGGCCCAAATTAATCTGGTCTTTGACCTTGAGGAACTCATAGCATTGAAACATATATATATATATATATGTATGTATGTGTTTTATATATTTATATATAATATATATTATATATGTGTTTATATATAAAACATGTTTTATTTTATATATTTATATATATATAAACAGATTCCCTGGAAGGGAAAGGGCAAGGACCTCTGAGGAGGTGTGATCCAAGCAGTGATCCAAAGTCCACATAGGACCTAGCCAAGTGAAGGAGAAGGTAGGAAAAGTGTTCCAGGAAAAAGGAACAGCATGTGCAAAGGCCTGGAGCCGACAGTGTGCAAAATACTTAGGGAACTGTAAGTAGATCACGGGTGTGAAGCATTAAATAGGTGATGAAAGTGGGAGAGGTGAGCCCAGAGGTCAGTAGGACCCAGAACATGCAGATCCTCTGTTTGAAGCTGAGAAACTTGGTCTTGATCACATTAGGTGGTGAGGAAACACAGAGAAGTTTTACACAATGAAGTAACAGTCAGACAGAGTGTTAGAAAAACCACATTGGCCATTTGCCAGGCAGAGAGGAGAGAAAAAGATTCCATGTGGAGGGAACAGCCTGTGCAGGGCCTGGAAGAATGCAAGGACCAGTAACATGAAGGATCTGGTATGACTCAACCATGTAGTGCATGACAAGGAGTGAGAAAAGATAAGCCTATGAAAGAAATTGTACAGATGCTGGAGGAGATTCAGATTCAGGCTGAGGAGCTTGGACCTGATTCTTTAGGTACCAGACAGAGGTAAGTCTATCAGGGGAATAAGTGGGAAGGTAGAGAGTATGGACTTAAGGTCAAATCTTCCTAGCTCTGCCATTTATTAAGCCTCAGAGGTACAGCAGAGTTAATAAAGCAATGAGGATTAAACAAAACAATGTATTAAAAGTACGTATCACTTTTTAGGAGCCTAACACAAAATAAAGAGAGTCCCTTGGACTGCGGGGAGATCCAACCAGTCCATCCTAAAGGAGATAAGTCCTGGGTGTTCATTGGAGGGACTGATGCTGAAGCTGAAACTCCAATACTTTGGCCACCTCATGCGAAGAGTTGACTCGTTGGAAAAGACCGTGATGCTGAGAGGGATTGGGGGCAGGAGGAGAAGGGGACGACAGAAGATGAGATGGCTGTATGGCTTCACCGACTCGATGGTCATGAGTTTGAGTAAACTCCAGGAGTTTGTGATGGACAGGGAGGCCTGGCATGCTGCAATTCATGGGGTCGCAGAGTCGGACACGACTGAGCGACTGAACTGAACACAAGATAAGCAGTCAGAATATTTATTCTAACACCTGTATATGACAGGTCACATCAAAGAGCTCTCAGTGCTATATGAAGGAGGAATCTCTGGAGTGGGATATGTCTGAGCTCCTATTTTTAAACTCTAAATTTCCAATTTTTTTAATGTGGAAAAATCACTGTGGGACCACAGCGAGCCACATTTTAGCGGAGTTCTCTTTAAAAAGTGCAGAGGAACTCATACACCTGCCTCTGGCACTATGTAAAGATTTCTCTAAGCAGAGCACAGAAAACCAGAAGCTCACTTTGAGATTGCTGGGCAGTTTCTCCAGGACCTGGTAACAAACTGTGAGTTTGTATAGTCCTTCCAACCCCGAGTTTCTGTGAATTTCACATTCATTTTAATATGCCTGTGTGTGCGGAATATTTATCTATCAAACATAAGAAAGGGAAAAATATTTTACATATATATTTATGTGCTGTTCTAAATCACTTCAGTTGTGTCTGACTCTTTGCGACACTATGGACTATAGCCTGCCAGGCTCCTCTGTCCATGGGACTTTCCAGGCAAGAGTACTGAAGGGGTTGCCATGCCCTCTTCCAGAGAATCTTCCTAACCCTGGGACTGAAACTGTGTCTCTTACATCTAACCTGCATTGGCAGGTCAGTTCCATTATATTTATAAATGCATAGAAAAACTCTTCAGAGCCCAGTAACTGGTCTTCTCTAGGACAGGTGATGATGGGAGTAGAGACAGAGGTCGGGAGGAGACTTACTTCCTACTCTTCTGTACTTTTTGAAGAACCATAGATGTGTATTAGCTACTTAAACAAATGAACTAAATTTTAAAAATATAAAAGCATTCCTGCTTTTCTATAAATAGAGGTATACCAGGTGCAGTGTTGGTTTAACCTCCAGTTTTACTTTCCAGTGCCTTGTTTAGTACAAAGTCAGAGCAGTGAATGAGAAAGTGACAGCCTTGGTTTCTATCCCCCCACTGCAGGGCTTTGAACCTTTCTGTGACCCAAGCCTCCCAGCTGGGGAACAGGGAGAGTGGCACCCGCCACATTCCCCACAGGGGAAGCATTGAGAGCTGGCTATCTACTGGTAAAGGATTTCAGGATCTGGGAATGAAAGAGAATAGATTAACACAAAATAGTCTTTGCTTTTTAACCCCACAAAGTTCTAAGGAAATATAATATAAAGGCTTCAGATCCATTTACAGTTGCTGCACTAAAGATGAATGTTAATTAGTGACACTGACAATTGTCATTTTCTTTGTAAACCTACTTGATGACTGGGAGTTGCAGGAATCTTGCTATATGAGCCTTCTAGCTTTGAACAACAAAGTCTCGGTGTGACCTACCTGAAACAGACAGGAAACCTGCCCACCTCAATTACAGGTCTCAGCTGAGAAGCAGGGTTTGGTGTCCACACAGTCTACCTGGATAGAGTTTGCCTAACTAGGTCGGGTGACTGTGGCTTATCTTTCGTTGAGGTTCTCCCTTCCTCCCCTCTCTCGTGCCCTCATCCAGGGTGGGATGCACAGAAGGTATTTAACAAAGGATGGCTGAACTAAGGGCTGGCTTGCTGGCTGACTTGAGAGTACACTCTCTTTATAGACAGGGAAACAGAGGCACTGCCTTGCGTGAGTTCCATTATATAATGAATCACTGGTTAAGGCAAGAGTCCTGGTTCATCTCTTCTACTCTCTGAACAGAGAATGCTTGAGAAGTTCCTGTATTTCCATCTTCAAAGTCAAGAAAATAAGAAAACCAGCTGTAAAACAAGACCCAAATCTAGAAAATCTGAGTAAATGACTAAGCCCCCATACTTCCCCAGATCTCAGTTTCCCCATCTGTAAAATAAAATAACAGTATGAGTAGGTTGATCGCTCAGGTGTTCCCTCCACTCTGTATACACAGCCCTATGTACACCAAGCATCCTGGACCATCTCTTCCTCTGAACATTTCTTTAATTCCTTAAGTTTCTCAAGAGTTTCAAGGGGGCGCTGTGAATCTGGTTACCAGGCAGCCAGCAAGCTCTCCCTTCCTTGGAGCTGCCCAGCTGCCCTGTCTCCCTGCTGGTAACCAAGCCCTTGTCTGCCTTTCGAGCCACCCAGCCCTTTCTTATTGTTGCTGTCTGTTTCCATTTGCTCCTTTTATTCTCCAGGTTTTCCTTGACTCTGATGTTTTTCCCCCTGCTGCACAACAAGCCCTTCTGATCTCTGTGAAAGGCAAACCCGTGTCATTCTTCCAAATCATCATTGTATGACATGTTTTTATATCAGGCGGACAAAGGAGCTATTTGATCAGGGGGTATGGTGTGTGATTGTAAGAAATTCAGCTAGTCGGTGGCAACCATTGTTCCCCAAGCGGCTCCCTGACCCCATTCTGTTCCAGGAAAAACTCCCTGAGAGTGGCCTCTATTCATGGAGTCACACCAGTCCCCAGCCGCGCTCCAGGAGCGCGCTCAATTCCTAGCACTGTCACCGATAGCTGCCCGGGCCACCCTTTAACTCTTTCATCAGCATTAGGTTTCCAACCCCACAGCTGTTATCACGGCCGTGAGCTCAGGGGGTTAGAGATATAGGCATGCTCTCTGCTCTCCCTCTTATCTGGGAGAAATTCAACCTTCCTTTGAAATGGTCATTTGGAAATTACCCGTCTGCTGCTTTCAGCGCAGCAGGCCTGGCTAGCATGCCTTGCCCTCCTCAGTTTTCCCCTGAGGATGGCTTCCCCAGGTCTGCCAACTCACAGGCCCAGCTGCTTTGCGCTGGGCCTCCTGGTATAGAGTCTGGTGGCACCCCAGGACTGTTTTTGATTGCCTGTGGTGGGGCCCCCAAGTCTTTGGCAGATTGTTAATTTGTCCCCTAAAGATGAGGAAATACTTCCACATACTAGCAAGTAGTACTTGCTTGGTCTTCTCTTTCCTTCCCTCCAGTATACATGCGGCCCCTGTATGTGTAAGTCCTTGGGTTGGGTATTGTATAAGAGATGGAACTATATAAAAATTGGCCCTGAGAACTCAACACATCAGAGAAAATGAGACAAGCAGACATGTATCTGCAAAAACAACCACCACATTTTCTCATTATTAATGCTGTGCTGTTAACACAGTATGAGGCATACCCAAACTGGCTTCCCTTGTGGCTCAGTTAGTAAAGAATCCACCTGCAATACGGGAGACCTGAGTTCAATCCCTGGGTTGGGAAGATCCCCTGGAGAAGTGAAAGGCTACCCACTCCAGTATTCTAGCCTGGAGAATTCCATGGACTGTATAGTCCATGGGGTCCTAAAGAGTCAGACATGACTGAGCGACTTTCACTTTCATACCCAGACTATCCTGGCCGAACTGTTTAGCACACAACTACCCAACTGGTAATGCTCAAATCCACATAATCGTGAGCTATGAATCTTTCAAAAGGTCCAGGCTGCCCTAGTGTGTGGATCTTAGCCTTACATGTCTGCAGAACAGCTCAGAGAATACTGGAAGATTATGTGAAACATCTTAAAACCTAATCGTTTTGGGATTTTCCTTATTATCACTGTATTCATTGTACAGAGATGAGACATGGAGGGACTCAAGTAAAGCCAGAGGCTGAGGAAATACTCAAACCTACAGCCTGTGGTTAATTTTTTAATTCAGCTCGGCTTTTCTCCAAGAAGCTGGTAACAGATGAGATTGTCACTAGTTCTTTCTAACTACTATCAGGGAGTCAAGGAGCCCAAAACCAATAAAAAAGCCAGCTCAAGAATCTAGAATCCTAAATGAGGTTCCTTCTCGGCTTTATCCCCCATCAGATTTTCTGTGCCTTGAGCCCACAGAATGGGCCTTTCCAGTAAGAAAATCTGAGTCTGGTCCTTCCATCTCAATTTCTCTTTGGCCCCAGGGCAATACCCACAATGCAATAGCTACAGTATTAACATCTATGAGTGCAGTGACCAAATAATTTGTTTTTCAAAGAACTAATTCTTGTCCCAACATAGATGAACCTTGAAAACATTATGCTAAGTAAAAGAAGCCTGACACAAAAGGCCACATATTGCATGAGTCCAAATATATGAACTGTCAAGAATAGGTAAACCTCTAGGAACAGAAAGTAAGTTAGCACTTTCCAGGGGTTGGGAGGAAAAAGCGAATGAACAGCTGATGGGTACGAGATTTCTTCCTAGAGTGATGAAAATGTTCTGGAATTAGATAGTAGTAATAATTGCACAACTTTGTCAATATACCAAAAACCATGGAATTAGACAGTGGTGCTAATTGCACAACTTTGTCAATATACTAAAAACCATGGAATTAGATAGTGGTTATAATTGCACAACTTTGTCAATAATACAAAAAAACCCACTGAATTGTATGCTTTAAAGGGATAGATTTTGTGGTATGTGAATTATACCTCAACTAAAGCGAAAAGATGGGGGAAGGGAAGAGAAATTATATCTCCACCTAAAAAAGAAAGTTTGTCATCCAAACCACTGTCAAGACATTGTGAGGTATTAATAACTACTCTAGGATATATTGTATAAGCCAGGATATATTGTCAGTCCATCTAGAGATAATCAACCTGATCCCTGGATGCCTTTACATCTTCCCTGAGGGATTTAAGAGGGATTTAAGAGTGGCCTAGAGTCTACCCAGACCAGGATTCTCTGGCCACCATGCATGCATGGACCATGTGAATTGGTGTTTTCATTCTCAGCTTTTCTGCTCCTAAATTCCCCAGGCCATCTGAGATACTATTTCTTCTTGAATGTCCCTCCTCATTCGTAATAAGTTTTAAAGGTTTTCTCTACTGTGATATCTCACCCAAGATTTATCCTCTCATCCATTCATTCATCAGACAGTTAGATAGTACCTCCTGAGTCAAGCAGTCAGTAAAGCGACTCAGGAACAGAGATGAAAAATTCAAGTTTCCCTGCTTCCAAGAGTTCACTTTCTACTGAGAAGGTTAACATTAAAGTGAAAGGAAGTAGAACCACTTATGAGATAGAAGAATGTATTGGGTACAAGGAGGCCCAAAGAAGGGGAGGGTTAACTCTTCCTGAAGCGGGGGGTGTCTAGATACCCACCACTCGACTGCCCAGAAGCACTGGGATTGGGCCTGCCTGTGGCACCCCATATGAGGAAAGCCTCTTTTTCTGCCTTAGGTTTCCTTTCCCACATCCCCCCCTCCCCTTGGTTCCTGCCACAGGTGGGCCTTGGCCCCCCAGCACACTGGGTCACTATCATTCACAGCTCTGGAGCCTCTTTCCTGGGGTTGACCCAAACTCCAACTCAGACTCCCATTCTCGGGATGTCATCTGGATCTTTCCTTCCTAAGTGCATTGTGTTCTTGCCCACTTTTCTGCCCACTCACAAAGGCTTATAAGGTTAAGCCTCTTGACCAAGGTCACACAGCTGCTTAATAACAAAAGCCAGGCCAGAACCCAGGTTGAGTCCTCAAAGTGAAGTCCTTCTGAGCTTCCAACGAGGGGTTTTATTTTCCTAACAAATTGCCTGTAACCAGGACAGGGAAACCCCAGTCAATCCTAAGTCAATTTTTTGTTTTGTTTTTCTAAGTTTTTGCTTTAGCTTTCAACCTAGGCCAATCCAGAGGTGTCAGGGTGGTCCTCAGTAAGTGATTAGCAGCCCCCCACCAGGGTGCATGTCAAGGTCTCAGCACAATCAAGCTGGAGCTTCTGATCACTCACAGCCTGCATGTGTAACCCTAGTCCCTATGCCATGCAACTCAGAACCCACAAGCCAATGGTGCATCTAACTAGGCAGAAGGAGCAATGGGATTTGTTCCCACGTAACATGGAAGAAAGGTTCACACTCAGAGGAGTTGGAGGCAGAAAACCTGGGAAGTTAAGCACTTGGGTTTTAAAGCCGAACAAGTCTGGGCTTAAAGTGAAGGAAGGCTTTCCTTCCTTTTCTAAACCTCAGTTTCTCCAGTTGGAGAATGGAGGTAACTTATTTAGGGAATAAAATCTTCCCGGGGGTAACCCTTACTGCAGAGTAGTGTCATGAGGGTGAAATGAGGTGAGGCATGCGTGCGTACTCAGTCGCTATGTCATGTCCGACTCTTTGTGACCCTATGGGCTGTAGCACACCAGCCTCCTCTATCAGTGGGGTTTTACAGGCGAGAAGACTGGAGTGGGTTTCCATTTCCTACTCCAGGGGATTTTCCTGACCCAGGGATCGAACCTGTATCTCCTGTGTCTCCTCCACTCCAGGTGGATTCTTTACCGCTAAGCCATCGGGGAAGCCCTGAGGTGAGGTATGTAAAGGGTTTATTTAAATAGTCCCTGGTAGATAGTAAGCACTTAATAAATGGTATATTTTCTTTTCTAAAATTACTTCTAAATCTTCAGAGTTCCAAACTTGAAATTGTTGGTCAAATCTCCTCATGTTTGTAGACCTATTATTTGACCTATAATGGCAAGGTCAAATACTAAGGCACCCAGGTTGGACTTCATTCATGTATTTACCAAAATTTATGAAGTGCCTACTATATTCCAAGACTACTTAAGGAATTATAGTTATCAATAAGTAGTTATAGCTCAGTGTTATCAACAGAATAATGTGTGAGTCCACAAAGGATTGCCTGGGAGATACTACAGGGAGGAGGCAATTTCAGGATTTGAAGGGCACACAGCAGTTCATTTAGGTAGAGAAAACAGCATGCGAGAAGAGAAATGCATGGAAAAGCATGGAGTACTTGGGAAATGGTCAAAAAATATGTATCACTAGACTCTCCCACAAAAGTGGAAAGAGAGAAGTTTGGAAAGTTGTAGTCAGGCTTGAATTTTATTCTGTGGGCAAGTGGAAACAGATTTTTGAGCATGCGGATGACATCGTTAACAAAATAGTGTTGAGGTGAATGCCTCTCAAAGTTCTTACTGTCAGTAGCATTCATAACTGGTACTGATCTTAGAATCAAGACTCCTGAGTTTTACCTCAGACTCCTGGCTAATCAGCTGTATGACCTTGGGCAAGTAAGACTCAATTCTTTAGTGCCTCTTGCCTTCAACCTTCAATTCTTCCACCCCAGAAATTCCCTAGCACCATGTTGGAACCTGTCTTAGGTCACTTTTTCCATTACATTCTGCTCTGCATTGTTTGTCATTGGTTTGCTTTGCAGATTGTAAAGACTAGAGTCAACAGACCTGGCTTCAAATCCTGGGTCAGCCACTGAGCAGCTGTGTGGCTTGGGGACATTATTTAACCTTGCTCAACTCTAATTTCCTTCTCTGTAAATTTGGAATATTGATACCTAACACACTGAGTCATTAGAAGGTCAATAGAAAGAATAATTGGAAAAAAAAAAGAATAATTGAAATAAGGTATGCAAACACAGTGCCTGAAACATTAAGTATTCACTAAAGAATATTTAGTGAACATACTACACACACACCCCCACAAGTGTACTGTGGTGTTAAACATTATGAATATGTTATCTTAAAACATTTATGAATATGGGCTCAGTAACAATATAGATATTATATTTATGCCTTGATTTTCTTATCTTTAAAAGATAATGATGCTATGTTGACTCATCTGCACTGATCAGTTGGAATACAATTGAAAAATACACCCATTTGTAATTGCCTGTTTGATATCTGACTATTCTTTGCATATATAATATCTCCCATCAGACCATCAACTCCTCAGGAACAAGAAAAAAATCATTGCTTTACCTGTGGATGAGCGGTGGAGTGGAGCTCAGGACTTGGTCCCAGGGAGTGGAAATAATTCTGTCTAAGCCCCACATTCCACTTGAAGCCAGTCCCCAGGTTGGGAGGTGCCCTCCGGCCCAGTCCACCACCCACCTTCGGTTGCCTCCTTTGCTGACCACACAGGCTCAAACACAGACATCACAAAAGTTGACTTCAAGTTTGTCCTTAAACACAGTATCTTAGCCCAAGCCTCAGTCACTAATGACAGCCAGAAGCCAGACCTTCAGATGCCCAGATGTTGGCGAAACCAGCAGGGATCAGCAGGGTCTCTCTAACCTCAGGGCAGAACCAGTCCTTGGTGTCGACCCCAGAGGAGAGTCATCTTGGAAGTCTGAGTTAGGGAGGCTGCAGGTGAATGGCAAGCCCACAGCCTCTGACCAAGCTTCTGGCCTTCAGCACAGCAAAATGACTCCTGCTCAGAGCCCAAAGCTACTGCCACTTGGCAGTACCCAACAACAGCCCAGTCCCCAGAAACCTGCACAGCCACCTTACCTTTTCCTCTTTCCCAGGCCAGATGGACTTCAAGGCTCCTCCGAAACAAAACATCCTGCTGGGTTGGGATTCACTGTCAGCCTTCAGAGCCACACCAGGGCAGTCTGGTAGCTCAGCCGAGAGCCTTACCTTTGCAAGGGATTTGGTGGCGCAGTCACTAGACTGCCTGGAGCTGGTCTGGAGGTGGGAGAAGAGACCTCCTGTTGGCTGCCAGAACATGCCAAGTCCCTGGCCCTCTGAGGTGCCTTCTAACCTACATATGAAGCCTTAGAGACATGCACAGAGGCGGGTGAGCTTGCGATGAGCCACTCAGCCCACGGAGGGCTTCTTCCTCAGGACCCTGGGCTTCCAGACAGAGTGGGGGAGGAACTCTCCTAACAACAAGAGTAGCCATGTCTCCTCTGTGCCCAGCACTGCTCCAAGTACCTTATCTGTGTAACCCTTTTGGCCCTCCACCTGTACGTTATGAATCCTGTCTTACAAATGAGGAGACTGAGCCCAAAGCAGTGAAATCACTTTCACAAGGTCACTAGGATCCAAACTGGAGCTATGACCTCTCGTTGCATTTGCACTATCATACACAGTGGCTTCAGGGGGAAGAAAGAGTTTATTTTGAAATTCACTAGGGTTCTTGAGCTCTAAGGAGAGATTTTAAGACTTCAGAGCCTGGTGTGGCAGAAGGCACTTAAGCACCTCAGAGTCCAAAAGTCCCAGGCAGATCCTAGGTTAACCACTAACTAGCCCTTTCACTTGGAGCCAGTTGCTTAATTCCTCTTAGTCTTGGTTTTCCTAATGGTAAAATGGCAATGGTCGTACTGATCTCACAGGGCTAGCGTGAGGTTGAGAATTAACACCTGCAGCACCCTGGCACCTGATGGGTGCTCAGTAAACGGTAACTGTGGTTATTACTCCTCCCTCCCCTCCCATGGGTTTGCTGGCAAGCCCGCCGCTGACCGACCCAGCGGCCCCCTAGAGTAAGTGGAAGCAGCTGGGAGGGGGGTGGGGAGGCGGGGAGGGGAGGGGGCCGCTTGAGGAACTGCAGGCCAGCCTTGAGGGCCTCACAGGGGATATTGGCCCTGGCCACAGGTGCACCAATTACTCTCCCCTGGAAAGCCTGGGGGTGCACTTCCCCCTCGTTTTCCCACTCGGCTCCGCTGACCTCTGGTTCTGCAGCCGGTGGTGGCAGCTCCCCGGCACCAGTCCGCTGGCTGGCCGTTCGTCTTCAGGTTTCACGGCCTCCCTGAGGCTCCCCGTGCTTTGCAAGTTTTCCCTCCCTTTCCCGGCCGCTTCCCGGTTAGCCTGGGAGCCTCTCCGTGGCAGCTCGGGTTTCATTCCTGGGAGTTTTGTTCCAAATGGAAGTTTCTGGTTGGGATAATCCCTGGGTGTGAGTGGTCAGTGCAGGAAGAGACAGGAGCCTCTCTGAGAGGCTGTGGGAACAGGCCCGCTTGTCCAGGTGCTCTGAGGAGGGAGCAGGGCTGAGGGGGTGGCCTGAGCCCACCCAGCCCTTTCTCTCTGGAGGGTCCTTGCCACCATCTTCCCCTGAAGGCCACAGAGGACCCTGCTGGGCTCAGGGCCCTCGTTTCCCTCCCCACCTGCCCCAGTGGGGATGTCAGGCATGGAGGGGGAACCTGAGGAAGTCCCAGCCCCTGAGCTGACCAAAGCAGATATCGTTTACACCCATTTTATGAATATGCCTCTATACAAGTTTTCCTCAGGAAATAGGATTCTGCCACTAAAGAATTTTTGAAAACAAATAATCTAGGTCAAATCTTTACCTTCTAGATGAAGAAATTAAGATTCAGGAAAGAGGAGTTTCCCTGAGGATCCCACAGACACTCATTCTCAGCTCCCATCTTCTCTGTGGGCCTTTTACGACTCAGTGGAGCATCTGGTGCTGACCCACTGCAGCCCACGATATGGCAACCCCAGGTTTACTTGTCTGTGGACCCCAACACCCAGGGGCTGCTTGAGTGGGGGGCGGGGCGGGCCTTGTCCTTCTCTGAGCTCCAGCGACTCAACAGTCGGTCTACACAGGACAGAGTTGGGGCTGAGAGGAGTCAAGCTGAGCTCCATCAGGATCTGGAGCCAGTATGGCCTCAACCCCGAACCATCAGCTCTCCTCCCTGAACCTCTTTCCTCGCCCAACCCCTGCTGTTCTCTATCTCAGCCTTTCCCACACCTCACTGGGGCTGACTGTCCAATGGCAGCTGTCAGCTCTGGAAGGGAAACTTCGGGAGCCAGGGGTCCACCTCACTCACTGGTGCCTCCCAACACTCGCTTTAGCACCTGGCACAGAGGAAGCACCCAGTGGACTGGCCCTGTATCCGTGTGAGGCCCTTGGGGAGGGGAAGAGGCTGGAGCCAAGATAATAAGGAGCCTTGATTTTTGGCTCTCTGGGTTTTCCGTGCTCTTCTCTTTGAATTCTTCCTAACTCCAGACAACTCAGACTTGACTCTGTCCAGCTTGCTGCCTTGGGGCTTGGGAGAGGGAGGCCAGGTCGGTCAGAGAAGCAGGGCAGGAAGGACACCCCACCTTGCAGGACACCAGCGTCTCTACGCTCTCACTTCTCCCGGTCTCCCAGCCCGGGCTTTTTCCTGGTGCACCTGCTGCGGTGAGTGGAAGGGAGAGCGAAGCCAGGTGGACGTGCTTGAAGGCCTCGCCCTTCACCTCACCCAGCCTCATGGCTCCCTCAGGCCCTTGTAGATTCTGCCTCCTCCCTCTAGCTCCTCAGGGTGCTGCTTGGATGACATCGTGGTGCACATCTGGGCTCCTAGGACCTTAGCCCAACAGGCCCTCCCCCTCCCCCAGAGCAGCCACCATGTATCAGGACACTCTTCAGGGCCCCTTACACACTCTAAGTGACAACTCTAGAGGGTGGAGCCTGTTTCCCATTTTGCAAGTGGGGAAACTGAGGCCTAGAGAGGTTCATACAGTCAGGGAGCAGCAAGGCCAGGATTTAACTTATCTCCATCTGACTCCAAAACCACAGCTGATTTCTGGCTGGTTCCAGTGCCATTTCCCCAAATTCCTTCTCTGACTTTGCTGAGGCTTGTGGGGTGGGGCTGCAGGTGCCTTATTAGTGTTAGTGGTCAGTGCAAACTCCAGGGATGTTGAGGGGAGTAAGAGAAGGCGCCTTTCCCTTTCTGTTTGCTTTTGATAAAATCACCATCACCCAGAGACCTGCTTCCTGGGCGGGCTCCTGGAAAGGGCCCACCACCCTCCCCACCTTCACACACCTGTGCACACTCCCATCTTACCAGGCTTCCCGGGAGCAATAATAACCCTTCCAGACACTGACTCCTTAGGCCCTGACTCTCCTCACTCAGCACAAGCCTTTAGCCTTTTGGTCATGGCTCACCTTGTCTTCCAGAGAAGGCAATGGCAACCCACTCTAGTACTCTTGCCTGGAAAATCCCATGGACGGAGGAGCCTGGTGGGCTGCCATCTATGGGGTCGCACAGAGTTGGACACGACTGAAACAACTTGGCAGCAGCAGCACCTTGTCTTCAGCTTTTATGCAGAGCTCCAGCTACCAGCCATGCCTAGCTCAGGAGTACCCCTAGAAGTTACTCCCTCTTAGGAAACCCCTCTTCTACTCTGCCCAGGACCCCTCACCCCACCCAGGGAGGATTGAGCCTGGATTAATGGAAGTGACTGGAACTTGAGCCCAAGGCAGAGAAGTCTGCCCCAACTCTCGGAAGCCTAAGACCCAGCATCCTACTGACCCGGCTATCCTATCAGAACTTCGATCAGGCAGATCCTACATGGTGTATTACCCACGGTGAATGTTTTATGAGCTTACTCTTCATTACTGAAGGCTGCAGGAGGCAGGCAGAAGAGAGGAATGACACAAAAAAACTCAGGGAGCTGCTGGGCAGGGAGATAAGGTGGGAGGGGGGTGAAATGGCCCAGTGCAGGTTGTGATGGGATGGGGATTTCTCTGTGAAGAAGGATTTAGCGAGAGTTGGTCATGTTCATGTCTGTCCTATTGAAATGATTAAATGTCAGTGGCTGGAAACAGGGAAGAGTCCAAGAAGGTAGTAGTTTTGAGCCTGGCTGTTTGGGAGCTGTGTGCCTGCGGGCAGACAGGGGCAGCTGGAATTTGGTGTTGGCCCTGGCTACTCCTGCCCTTGAAAGTCACTGGCTGGTTCTCTAGGCAGTTGGCTTGGGTCTCAGGGCCCAGTGCCCCAGCTCCTCAAGGGCTCACCATTCCGCCACTCCCAGGCTCCAGGCCCAGGTGTTTTCTGGTCCTTTGGGCCCAAGGTAGGAGGAGCCTCAAACAGTGCTGAGTTTTGTGCAGGCTTCTTCTTGCTCCCTCAAAGCAGTATCCAGGCTGACCTCTTGTTTGAGCACCTTCAGCCAGGCCCAAGCTAGAGGCCATCTGGTTCTTCATGATGAGAGACCTGGCCTTAATCCCCAAGTGCCAAACCTTGGGACCTCACTTGGCATAGGATCATGCCCTGACTCTCCTCCCTCCATGTCCTCCCCCGAGCATACATAAGGGAGGGAAAAGGAACGCAGATCCAAAAAACCCAACCAGTGACCCCAACTTGCTTCACTAACATCTGTCATCTTCATTGTTTCCTCTAGCATCTGCCAACCAGGAGAAGGGGGACATGTATGAGGGTCAGCTCTAGGGCCTGCCCAGATGGACAGTTAGTTCTTGAGGGTCAGCAAGAGATCCAGATGGGGAAGGAGGGCAACCAAAGGAACCCTATCGGCACAATCTCCCACAGTAACATGGGACTTGGGGATCCTTCGGAGTTCTTGCCAGCTCCCCATCTGTCTTGCTACCACTTACTCCTCCTCTCTCCTCTGCTCTCTCTGGCTCTTAATTCCCCTTCACTCTCTCCTTTTAAATCCTCTGGTTGCTATGGAAACCCAGCAGCGGGGAAGGAAGCAGAATCTGGGGAGGTTCTGAGACATCCATCCCAACAGGCCCCCTTAGATGTTCGTTTGTCAGGTTCTGGAGATATTCATTTCAGCTTGAGAAAATGGGGGTGAGCTTGTATTGGAAGCCTTGAATCCTCTTTAGCAAGACTGTGATGTCCAGATGGGCTTAGAGGGTCACCCATCCCAAGACCATCCTCAACTCTCCTTGACCTTCAGGCATTTCCTAAATCCTGACCCAAGTCCCGGATGCAGAGAACCCCCAACCCACCTTCTCCATTCAACAACCTCCACATCTACTCTTACTTTATTAGTTGATTGCCTCAACCAATGTTAAGTGAACACCTACAATGTGTCAGGCACTGTTCTAGGCAGTAGATATTCATCATGAACTGAGTCAAAGTCCCTGGTTTCTTGGGAGGAATAGGCTGACCAAAAGTGACTAAATAAATAAAACACAAGATAATGTCAGATAGTAATAAGTGTAATAAAGCAGAGAAAGCAGAGGACAGCAGAGACCTATATAATGACCAGTAAACCCTCCAGTAACCTAGAGGAAAAGTATTCAAGCAGAGAGAACAGCAGTCAAAGGCTCTGAGGCAGATGGGAGCCTGGCTTGCTTGAGAAGCTAGGAGGAGGTATAACCAGGATGCAGTGGGTGAGAGGGAGAAAGGTTAAGTTTTTCAGCTAGATAGACAGACTGGGGCCAGAGCGTGGAGACCACTAAGGCCATGGAAAGGGGTCTGAATTCAATTCTTGATATTGAAAAAGTAACAAGATCAGATTTGTGTTTTGGAAATTCTGGTTACTGAGTACAGAAAAGATTGTAAGGGGAGATGAGAGGAATCAAGGAAAGCATTTAGGGGTCTGTTGCCATAAGCCAGACAAGAGCTGATGATGACTTAGAGCAGGGAGGTGGACAGTGGATAAGCAGAAGAGTAGATGGGCTAGATCTAAGATGTGTTTTGGAGGTATCAGCAGTGGGATGAGAGACAGTGGGAGGCCAAAAGCAGAGTCAAGGAGACCCCCGGGTGGAACCAACACCCTCTTATTGGTTGACTACTTTCTCTTGGCCCTGTGACTGGTTGGGGATAGGAGGGAAGTGAGAGAGTGGATGACAAGAAAACTCTAACCAAACCTCACTTAAAGCTTTGGGCTCAGAAACCGTTGTGCTTTTCCTATATCATCAGGACACACACCCTTTTGGTTTTCCTCCCACCTACCTCACGGGCCACAATATTTGCTGATTCTCCCCTTCACACTGACCTCTAAATGTTTGGAGGATACCACAGCTCGGACTTGGCTTTCTCCTCTTCTCTAGCTATGCTCACTCCCTGGGAAATCCATTCCATCCCCTGGCTTCAAAAATTGTGTGTTGAATACTCCCAGCTTTATATCTTCACCTGAGACCTCTCCCTTGAATTCCAGACTCACATACAACTGCCTACTCAACACCTCCACTTGAATATTTATCTAGTCAGCTCAGACTTAACATATCCAAAGCTAAACTCCTCCTCTTCTCTCAAAATCATCCCCTTCTAGAATCTCCTCCATCTCAGTAAAGGGCCTCTCCATCCTTTCAGTCACTCAGGTTAGAAAATTTGGAAACCCCTAGACTCCTCTTTTTCTGTCACAAACCACATCCATCAGCACTTCTCTACTTGCAAAAAAAAAAAGTCCCAAATTCCAGCCTCTCACCAAGATTACTGCAAAAACTTCATAACTAATACCCCTTACCCCTCTACCATCTATACTCAACACGGCAGCCAAAGTAATCTTGTTACTAATAAAAGTTAATTCAGATCATGTCTCTTATTTACAAAGCAGAAACAGAGACACAGATGGTGAGAACAAGCATATGGATACCAAGGGAGAAGGGGGTGGGGGTGGGATGAATTGGGAGCTTGGGGTCAATATACATGCGCTATTAATTCTATGTATAAAATAAATAACTAATGAGAACCTATTGTGTAAGCACAGGGAACTCTACTCAATGCTCTGTGGTGGCTTAAATGGGAAGGAAGTATAAAAGAGAGGGTATATATGTATACACATAGGGGCTTCCCTGGTAGTTCAGATGGTAAAGATTCTGCCTGCAACGCAGGGGACCCAGGTTCAATCCCTGGGTTGGGAAGATGCCCTGGAGAAGGAAATGGCTACCAACCCCAGTATTCTTGCCTGGAGAATTTCATGGACAGAGGAGCCTGGCGGGGTATAGTCTATGGAGATAGCAAAGAGTCGGACAAGACTGACCGACTAACACACACGCATAGCTGATTCCGTTTGTTGTACAGGAGAAACTAATACAACATGGTAAAGCAATGAAACCTGAATAAAAAGTGTACTTAAGAATTCAGATCATGTCATTCTAGTGCTCAAAACCCCACCAGTGGTTTGCTGTCTCATGTGGGCTAAAGATGAGTCTTTTCAAGGGCCCTACATGACCTGCCTTCACCACCACCTCCTCTACGTGTCACTGCAGCTTCCGTCATCCTCCTGCCCCACTACACTCACACTACCCACTAATGTACCTGTACCCTGCCTTCACTCTGCTCCAGCCACACTGGCCTCGCTGCTCTGCCCCTAACACTCTAAGCTTGTACCTGCTGGTCCCTCTACCTGGAAGGCTCCGCCCCCAGAGAAGTCAGATCTTAGTGCCATCAGGTGTCTGCCTAAGCACTAGGTTTTGAGCGAGGTCTTCTCTGACCACCCTACTTAACGTTTCCATGACCCCGCCCTGCCTTCCACACGCATTCCCTCTGTTTTTCTCTGTAGGGATTGTCAGGGTCTGATAAACTATATACTGTTTGTTCTCACCCCACCCTCCACCCTCCTACTAGACTATGAGCTCCATAATAGCAGAGGTTTGTCTCTTATTTCCAGCTCTGTCCCATCTACCTAGAACAGAGCCTGGCACGTAATAGGCACTCAATGAATGTGACTATGTATAAAATAAATGTGACTAGAATAAATGAATTAGAAAAAGACCCACAGTCCTCAAGAGGCAGCCTGGGTCTGGGAGTTAAAACCTGGCTTTTTCATACTAGTTTTCATGCTGGCTCTGTGACTTCTGGGCCTCAGATTGTCTATCTGTAGAAGGTGGAGAACTCCTGGGGTCCTTTGCTGCAGCAGCTTTCTAGAAGGATGCTTGGCCATAGCCTCACCGGTGGCCATTCAGCTGAGGGTAGCAGGTGGGGATGGACAGGAGCTGGTGGAGTGAGAGGAGAGGCCTCTCATGTATCCTTTCTAGTCAGGGCTTGGGTGGAGTCAACACTGGCTTTGAAATGAAAGGCAAAGTTCTAGCTTGGACTGGGCTAGGCTCTGGAAGCCCCAGGTAGGAAGGAATGGGTAAAGAGGTCCAGCCCTGCCTGCTGAGTGGGGACAAGCAGAGGCCTGGCCACTAGGCTTGGGCTCTTCCTCATGGAGAACTGTCCATGTTAGGGCCTCATGGGGATCACTGCTGTAAGAAGAGGAGGAAAGGGGACATGGGGAATCAGAACGAGGTGAAAGCTGGAAAGAAGGAAGAACCTGAGGGGATCGCCCAGACCCATGCATAGATCCTCAGTGAATTCTGGCAGACAGGCCTCCACGCATGCCTCAGCCAGGCCCCAGGGCTCTCACAGCCAGCACCCACTCCGAGACAGAGCGGCAGGCCTTTTGGCTGCGGAAAAACCCAGTCCTCCTCCCTTTTCTGGGCTTTGCAACAGCTCCCTGCTTGTTTTCCCCGAAATAAATGGGTTGAGCATATTGGGCCGGCAATAACCCCTTGAAATCAGTTGTTATCACAGTTAACAACCAGTTTGGCTTCAGTTCAGGCTGTTAACTATCAAACCACTAAGTGCCGGTAATGATTGATTCTTGGCCAGTTGCAGCTTGAGTGGGCTGTAAAACCCTATTAGTGAGGGTTCTGTGGAGGCAGCAACGCAAAGATAAACAAGGTGGTGGGTGCTCTGGCCCATCTCTGCCCCATCGCTCTGGCATCAGCTCCCCAGGGTCCCTTGTCAGGCATCCTGCTGGGAGTCAACTCCTTCCCAAAGCCCCAGGCCACCTCAAGGATCATATCACCACCTTCCTGTCCACCTCTACTCCTCCACCAGCCATCTCTCCCTTCTCCAGGAGGCAGGTTCAGCTCTCTGGACAACCCACTTCTCCCTTGTCACAACCATGGCACAGTTCCACCCCACAACCCTGGAGCACTCAGGCATCCCTAGCCAGGGGACTTCAGGTTAGCTTTGCCCTAGCTGGTGACCACCTTGGCCCAGCTGGGTCCCAGGATCACAGGCAGGGAGAGCCTGGCATTCCATTCACCCTCTAGACTCCCTCCTACCCTGTGGTTTCTCCCAGGAATTGCTCTCAAACAAATGAAATGTGGGTAATTACTGGGCTGGGGGCTGGACAGGCGGCCGTGCAGATGAAAGCGTTTCCTGGACGGTCTCTTCATTTGCATGGCATCAGAAGCTGCTCAGAAGGTGTGACTTTTCCCACAGTGAGACCCCAGCTTCTTGCACAATAAAGCCAGGCTGCTCACCCAGAATTAATTAAAGGGGGAGGGGAGGGGATGGAGCAGAAGGGGAGGCACTAAGAGCTGGGGGAGCTGGAAGAGAGGTCCCCACTTCCCTGGTACCTGTGCACCGAGAGAAATCTACTCTATCCAGAACCCTGCACCCCCATAGCCGTTCTGAAGAGGCCCCGTGGTACCCCAGCCTCTCTACTCCAAGGCTTCCCACTGAGCCCTGGGATTCCTGATACACCTGGATGGCCTGAGCCTGGGACTTGCAGCTGCAACTCTGAGAGACCCACATGGTCAGGAAGGCTTGGGTTGCCCTCCAACCAAAGGCACCAAAGAACCGAGACCCAGAGGAAAGAGGTTTCTGGACTGGTCCACTAACTGGGCTGTGGGACCAGCCCAAAGAAGGCAGCATAAGTAGCTGGAATGAGAGGCCCCAGTTGTGATGGCTAGGCCAGCTCTGACCTCAGGAGATCTGCTGCCTCTGGGCTTGGGCTCTGCTCAGGGTGGTGGGATGCCAATCTCATTGGTGCACCTCTGAGAACCCACCCCTCCACCCACCACAGGCCAATTCTCTTACCCATGCTGTGAATGACCTGCTCTACCACTGCCATGGCATGACCTGGTCTTCCTTCCTCCACAGCAGTCCTTCCTCACAGGCTAGTCCTTCTGACATACCACCTGTTGCTTCTCCTCCTGCCCAGAGTTCGAGTTCTGCTCGAACTAGAGTTCTGCTCTAGATTTGTAGCCTCCCTTCCCCCACAATCCCAGTTCATCTCCCTTTAGGCCTGGTCTCTCCAAAGTTGGCAGCCTCTCCCTGGACCTCAGTCTCCTGGGCTCTTTTGCAACATCTGAACTCAGCACCTTCTGCTCAGCACCTTCACAGCTTTCTAACTAAATATCCCAAAGTGAACACTTTGTTTCAGGGCGCAAATGACAACATCAGCGTTGTGGTGCCCTACCCCCCCACCCCACCCCCACACAACATACCCCACCCCCACACAACATACCCCTACCTTGGACCCTGGCAGTTGCTCTTTTCTTGCATCTTCTGGAGTCTGATACTCAGAACTAGCGCGGGCATCTCTGACCTGTCTCCCACACACACCAAGGTACACAGAAAGGTACTTTTTAAATGACCCACTGAATCCATGATTTGCTCCAGTCCTAGCAGAGTCATCATTTCTGACCCAGAGATGGCCTGGGGAAGTGTTACCATCAGCTCTGATTAAGAGTCCATGACTGAGAGGCCCCAAGACCAGTTAAGAGCCTCTTCCTGCCCCTTTCCCTGTTTCTGTTCTCCCAGGAAAACCCCTCCAGTAACAGGTGTGGATCCTTAGGTGGAAGCGACGCTCCAGTCAGAGCTGCTGCCTGATTCGCTGCGGGTCTCAGCCGCCTGCCACCTGGGGCAGCGCAGGGTGAGGGGGCTGACCCCAGCAGGACCCACTCTCCAATACACGTTTTTAATACAATTAAATAAATATTTCAGTCATTTAATAGCAACTAGTACACAACCATCCTCCACTGACACCTGCTCTTGAAAGACCTAAAGTTCCAGTCCCTTTCCTCTCTGCCCCCACCTAGGGGTGCAGAGGAGCCCCTGACCATCTAGCAGTCTTGCCCTGCAGCTGCTGGGGTCCCAGGAGCACCTATACGGGATGAGAAAAGGCCCTCCACTCCCAGGAAAACCCCCGCCAGAATCCCAGTCTAGGCCACTCACCAGCCTAGGTGAGAGTGAAGAAGTCAGACACAACAGCTTAGTGGAATACAAAAATAGAGCCTCTCTTTTGTTTAAAAAAAAACAAAACAAAACAAAACAACAACAACAAAAACCCAACAGCAAACAATTATCCACAACTAGAGCCCAGGGCTCTCCCGGCTCCTCCCCAGCCTTCAGTAGCGGCAGACCTCGTCCTGCAAAGAGGAAACCTGGGCGGGGAGCGGCGGGGAGGGGCCGGCAGGGCCTATCGGGGCTCGGGGGCCCAAGTCCTCTGGCTGCCGCGCAGGCTGCGCGTGAAAGGCGGGTAGTTGAGGAACTCGAAGCGCAGGCTCTGCTCGGTGGTGTGGTGGCCTCGGGGCAGCCGCTTCATGAAGTGGACTTCGCGCTGGTGCTGCCGGGTCTTGGAGCCCTTGCGGGGTCGACCCTTGCGCGTGAAGGCCATGTACCAGCCCTCGTACTTGGCGTTCTGCAGGGCCGTGTAATTGTTCTCCAGCACGATCTCCGTGAACACGCAATCCTTGCCTTTGCCGTTGCTCTGCAGGGTGGGGGGCAGACACAGTGTCACCCGGCTCTGTCCGGAGCCCCCTCCCATCCTAGGCAGAGGGCAGGCGGCCCCAGACAGCAGGTGGGCACCCCAGCAGATGGCAGGGTGGGCACCCGCTCTCTAATCCCTCACAACTCACAGCCCACCCGGCAACTTCCTGTCCTCCTGGGTAGCAGTGACACATGGCTGTCTACAGAGAGGCTGGGCCCCAACACAGAGGGGCCGAGAGGGGGCCCAGCCCCTGCCCACCCTGGCCTTCTGCCCACCAGTCTGGCCCAAGCTGCTAGCACCCGTTTCCCCACCTGCCCCGCTCAGCCATCTCAGGATGCTGACCTGCAGCCCCAGGGCCACCACCCTATGGGGGAGGGAAGGCTGGTGAGGAGATGCTGAGCCCCAGGCCCCAGAAGCCAGGGAAGCAGGGAGCTCGAGGCTGGAGAGGAGCCGTGACTAATGGGGCCATTTCAGAGCTCGGCTGAGGGGTTGGGCCCTCGGCTTACTGAACATTCCAAATGCTGGTACCATGTAATTGGACATAATAGCAAAGCAATTTGGCGATTTGTTAAAAAGATATATGGAATTTACCGACACCCCCTCCCCAGCCCCTTCCCCTAGCCTTCCTTCTCCCTCCTTTGCCTTTATAGCTTTTCATCTCTCAGTTACCTCCCCCCTCACCTCCTCCACCTCCCCCCCCAATCATTAGGTAACCCCAAGGTGGCCCTCAGCCTCTCTGCCCACCTTGTTGGGATCCTGGAGGAGCTCAGCCAGCCCAGCCTGCTCCCCAGGCCCCAGCCAGTCCCTCCCTTCTCTCTAGGACCTCACCTTGGCAATCAGTTTCCCCTTCTTGTTCATGCAGATGTAGAGGCCTGTCTCAGCTCCTCGTACACGAACCCGGCTCCCGAAGGTGTCTGTCTCCACAATGAGCTTTGCTGTCAGGAAAGGTTGGGGTGGGGTGGGGGTGGTTATTGGCAGCTTCCTGACCTCCAGTGCTGCATGTCCCTACCCCAGCTGGCCCATCCCAGAAGCAGCTGCTCCAAGGGCCAGATGCCCAGGCCGTGGGCTCCAGCCACTAATATGCTGTGCAACCCTGGAAAGGTCAAGTCCCCTTTCTGGGCTTCAGGCCCCTCGCCTGGGTTTACAGAGGGGGAATGGATGAGATCATGGTATCTGAACTGGTTTATGCGGAGGGGTCTTAGAGCCATCAAACTGAAGATCCTCTTTTATAACCAGACAGTAATGACTTTTGTGTCGAGGCTTCAAGTAAAATTTAATTTGACTAGAATTCCACTGCCAATCAAAAGATCTATGAGGATTCTTCCAACTCAAAATATTATATGTACGTGCCTCACAGATTATTACAAACATCCAGGTGCAGTGGTGACCTCCATTCCTGAGATCAAACATGAAAGCACTCTCTCTTGCTTCTGATACCTTGGGTTCCAACCCACAGCCTTGGCCATCCCCCGATACCCTCCACCCCAACCCACTCCACCCTGCCCCACCCCACATCTCCCGCCCTCCACCCCGGCTCTGCTGAGAAGGTGTCAGGGATGAGGACAGCTCTCCCTCCACACACAGCCCATGGCTGGCTGCTTTCCTTTAACCTCAGACACCAACTAGGAGGATACTGTCTCTTCCCCATACTTCCTAGTCACCCCAGACCCCAGTCTCAGTGTTCAGAAATCAGTAACTCAATAGTCTTTTCTCTTGCAACCCCCTCTAGCATCACTGGGCTTCTTACCCCAGTGACCAAACACTTTCTGTAGGGGAGGAGAAGAGAAAATCATGTGTGCTTGCCTCTCACTCAAGAGCCAGGAGACAGGGAGCTGAATCCTGTGCCTTCTTACCTCTTCCCTTAGACAACCAGCTTGCCATAGAAGCCCTGGCCCTTACCCACTCTCTGCACAACTCCTCCCTTTGAGAGTGGGGACCAACTTAGCTGTTTGGGATGGAACCAAAGGGGCTAGATCTCCTTCCCTCCCTCCTTCAGAGAAAGAAGGCTGGGGACTCCCAGGGCTACCTCCCAGCTTATTCTGACAAGGTGGCACCTTCCTGACCCTGAAACTAATGGGAGGTGATGGGCACAGGTCAGCAAGGCAGCCCTCATCACCCAGCCTGTGACTGCCTGCCTCCCTTTGCAGAAGCATAGAGCTGGGACCCAGTAGCCAAGTCCCCAGTCTGGCTCCAAGTCAGCCAGGGAAATGCAGCTGTCACCTCCCCTCCCACCCAGCTCCTCTTGGATCCAGTCAGTCTGCCCATCCCTTTCCTGTTCTGCTTTTCAGGGCAAGAAGCAACTATTTTTTAAGGGCTAAGAAGGACACCAACTGGAGAAGAGGGGGGTCTGACCAAACAAGGCAGAAAGGAATGGAGCCCTCTGTCCCTTCCTGGGGCCCATAAGGAAGCCCCGGGGACTTCTCTGCCATTCTCCCCCAGATTCTACCTGTCCTGGCTATACACCCTAAGCCTTTGCTCTTGGGCCCTCCAGCTCCAGCTCCTGCCCACCAGGCAGGAACCAGGGAACCTGGGAAGCCTTCTATAATTGTAAGAAGAGAAGTGGGCATCAGACCTCTGATGTCTGAAGATGAATCCCCCCATGACCAGCTTAGCGTCTTCTTCCCTCCCCAAACCCCAAGGATGCTGGACCATTTGCTCCAATGGAGCAAACCCAGGAGGAGCCAGGCATTCATTCCCTTTCCTTGGAAGCTGAGAAGGGCAACGAGCAGCCAGTTTGAAGGGACAAAGGGACGGCAGGCTGGCCCTGCCAGCCCAGCGGGGGAGCTCGGCCACCAGGCAGGCCGCCCCCAACCCCCACCACAGAAAGCCCCCACTCTCCTTCCTGGATGGAGCTGGGGAGCTGGGGCGGCAGTTTACAGCGGCTTTCCCGACCGGGCTTTTGGAAAGCTTAACATTTTCAAACCTATTCTTCCACCCCAGTGACAGATTTATCCCAGGAAAATTATGTCTCCTTCTCCAGCTTTGAAGGGAAGTCAGCTACGTCGATGCAGAAAAAATGCAGCGAGACATACTCGATCCCCCAAACTGGCTCGAGAAGAGGAGAAAGTATTCAGGAAATGTTAAAAAAGGTGAAAGTAAGAAGAGTTTTAATCGCTCTGCCAGACGCGGGGGTCTCTCCAGAGATTCATAGAGAACAATCTTGAACCTCTCTTTTAACATTTACAGACTTGCAACTCCTTTCAAACTCCACATCTGAAAAAAAGGCTCGTTCTTTTTCTGTTTTATATCATTCTTCATTTTTCTTCTTAGCTCTTAAAATGCTTCACCTTTTTATTACATTTTAATAGAGTCTTCCCCTCTCCTTTCATGCTTGTTTAACTTGGTCATTATTTAAAGGTTTTTAAACTCACAATAATCGCTCTCTAAAAACAACACCAGCCGCCCAGAGGACTTGCTTTTCTCTTGGTACATCCAGGACTCTGGAAATTGGCCTTGTTTCAAGGCAGGAATATTGAATGTTTTAGAAATCAATCAGTCCTCAGCCTCTCCACCCCACAGTAGCTCCCTGCACTCACCACCCCACCGGGAGCCAGGAGCCCCGGCTCTGACCGACCGCCTGGGTTCCTGGACAAGTGAAGCGGGGAAGGCCCCTTTCCTAGCCTAGTCTCCTTGTGTAATTGACCCTCCTGATCAAAGTATTTAAGGTTCGAAGTACACCGCACCCCCAACTTGGGAGAGTTGAGGGGATTTGTCTCCCTTCTCTTTCCCACTCTCCTTTTGTGGGCCCTGGTGACATATCCTCTTTCAAGAGCTTCCCTTAAACCTGGGCCCCCTCCCCCTGAACCCTCTGCCTCCACCTGCAGTGGGGAGGGGTATGAGAGGGGGAGGTGGAAAGGGAGATTCCTGGATTCATTCATCTGCTGGGCAGGAAAGGGCACCTATGGGCCAAGTACTCCCCGGGGTCCCTTCCCCAGACCTCTCTTCTCCAGCTGACCCCCAAGATGCTTTGTGGCCATAACTCCTTCCCTTCTGAGCTGGAGAGCCTGCAGGCCTCAGCTCAACGCAGATGCAACTGCTGGGTCCGGTCAAAGCAGGCCAGCCTGAGGACGAGGGGCGCGCTCCGCAGGCTACCTTAACCCCAGCGCAGTGCAGCTCCTTACCGAACGGGTCCCCGTCTTCTGCCATGGCGTTGATGCGCTTGTTGGCCAGGACCTGCACGTGCTTCCCGCTGGTGCGGCTGTAGAGTTGGTAGGTCCGGATGAGACGGCGGCTGAGCTGATCTGTCACCAGGCTCTGCTCCCTCACATGCTGTGTAAAATTAGGTGAGGACTGAACAGTTACCTTTAGGAAATTGAAAAATACACAACACGCCATTATAATGCTACCCTGCCCAGGGGCCCGAGTGGCCCCCATTACCCGGCACCTCCCTCCACTGCCCCAGGCAACCGGCAGGGGCTGGGGTCCCCCCAACATGCCAGTTCGGACCACCCCCACCCTACCCAGGAAAGTCGGACAGACCCAGTCTAGCATGGATGCGCCCGGGATGGGGAAGGATCTGGACCCACCTGTTGGGAAACACCCTGGGACTCCCGGCCAGCTCGGAACAGGGAAGCGAGCTCCCTGCCCAGCACAGGCCCCCCGCCCGGGCCTTCCTAGAAGAGCAGGGCGCTTTTAAGTCGGGAGGCAGCGCGGCCCGACCCCTGACACTTATAAAGACAAATTCACGGAGCAAATGTTGAGACCACAGAAGACCCGGGCACCTGATCTTTCGGCCAGACCCGCCGCAAGTCCCCCCAGAGAGCCGCGGAGAGGGTCCCTGAGGCAGTCACCGGACCTCTGACATCGAACGCCCCCTGGCCCCGAATGCCCCCTTCCTCCGCGCGGCCGGGAGTGGCTGCCCGCCGAGTTCCCCAACCACCCCCACCTGGCTGGGAGGCGTGGAAGACAGCGCCGGACTCCGAAACCTCGGGTTCTAGCCTCGCGCCTCTCACAGGCTGTGTGACCTGAGGCCGGCGCTACCTCTCTGGTCCTTAACTCCTCCTCGGGATAGTTAGGGGTTGCAGTCCTAAGATGCTTCCCAGCCCTTCCAGCCCGCCGCGCGGGTCAGTCCTCCTGCCCCGGCCTGCCCGACCTCGCCCCCCGGCGTGCCCCGCCGGCCCCGGCGCAGTGCGCCTTACCTGGGCTTGGAGGCAGAGAACCAGCAAGTGCAACAGCCTGTGGGAGACAAAAGCGGGTGGGGAGAGAGGGGCGCGGGGTGAGCGGCGGGCGGGCGGGCGGACGCGCGGCCGGGGGCGCGGGGCGGCGGTACTCACAGGCAGCTCAGCGCCGAGCGGGGGCTGCCCATGGCGCGCGGCCGGGGAGCACGCACAGCCCCGGCGGGATCTCGCCGGCTCGCGGGAGGCAGCGGACCGACTAGCCGAGGGTGGCGGCGGCGGCGAAGGGGGGCTCGAGGATGGCTCGAGGGCGGGAGCCCGGGCGATCGGGACGCGGCTCCGCGGGTCCCAGGGAATGTCGAGCTCGCCGCGCCGCGCCGAGTGCCTCTGCGCCGCAGCCGGAGCCGTTGGCCGCTGGCTGCTGAGGAGCCGGAGCGGGAGGGAGGGTAACGGGCCGGCAGGGGGGGTGGGTAAGTGGGAAGGGAGGGGGAGGGGTGGGGGCGGGGGGCGCCGCACCCGGCGCGAGGGGGGAGCGCGGGGCGGGCGGCCGAAGCCCGCAGCCCCCGGCTGGGAGCGGGGGCCAGGACGCAGCCCGGGGCGGGGGCGGGGCGGACCGGGGCGGGGCGGTCGGAGGGTCGGGGATTGGGGGTCTGGGTGAGGGGAGGGGTCTGGGGACCCGCTGCAAGGGGCGGGGGCGGCCCGTCTGGGCGCCTCTCTGCATCCCGGACTTGTCCCCTTGCGCGTTCTTGGGGTCCAGGCGCGCGGGGATGGGAGGGCGCATCGGGCCGCCCACCCCGTGGAGTCCCGAGCCCCTCTGCTGGAGTTTCCTGGACCCCCCGGGCGCCCGAGTGGGAAGGCGCCCGGTCTGCACCGTGGGACCCGGTCCGCTTAAGCCTCAAGCTAGACGGCGGTTCTCTGAGCCACCTACTGTGTGCTGTCTGTCCGGGGCTGCCGCCTGCAAGTAGGAGCTGACACTGGGGTGAACGGTTATGCGCTTTCCTTTGGCAGTGCGTGCTTGTGCGACCGGGAGCCGACAATCACCCCCATCTTTCTGCTGAGTACCCTGCCTTGCCGGTCTCTCCTGCCTCGCTCAGTCACCAAGAAGGCCCTGAGATCGAGAAACATCTCCCTTCCTGCTTCCTTCTCTCATTATCACCATCACCCCTGCTCCTCGCCCCCCCCCCCCCAACACGCTAGACTGAAGCCTGACCACACCACCCAAAAAGGAGAGAGCCCACCCATACGGAAAACCCCAGTCACTGCCACCACCATGCCCTCCCCAAAGCGGCAGGCAGTGGGTGCAAAAGTAACCTCAGCTGCTTTTCCTGGGAAAGAGACTTAGATCTAGGGTGCCTAGTCTTTTTTGCTCAGAGTCCCATTATTTGTGCACTGAACAGGTATTTACTTACACACCTACTGTGTACTAAACTTCGACTGGTGCTTTGTCAACGCTGGGGGAGGGGGAAGTATCAAAGAAGGTAATGAGTTGTCTAAGCCTTTCACAGCCGCCCATTGCTACCTCCAGGGGCTTCAGGAACCCCTGAGCTGTGGTGCTTCTTTGAGAGCAGCTTGGGTGGGCAGAGATGCCCTGAGACAGATACTTCTGGGGAGCAGGTGGAGCCACTGATGCTTTGCCTAGCTGCTGCCCTTGCCCAAGACCTCCCCTGCCCTACTGCCAGCCCCCGTGTCCTTGGGGATTGGGCTGGAGGGGCTGGGGTGGCTTCAGGAAACCATGAGACCAGAGGCAACACAGCCAAGTTCTTCCTACCTCCCTTTCTCTGTGGCCTGCCTTTCCCACTCCCAGCCATGGTGCTAACACTGAGCAAGGTCTAGATGGGGAAACAGAATCAGGAAATTTGTCCCAAAATCTCATCCCTCCCCAGAGAAGCAGACTCCCTGAGCTCACCTGTTACCCACTTGAGTCTGTTCCCTCAAGTGGCTCTTTCCCACCCAGACCTCCAGGCAAGGACCATATCTTACTAGCTCAGGAGAGCAGGGCAGGGTTTTACAATTCTGTATTCAATGAATGAATAATGGGGAAACTGGCTGAGCATTTAGACCTCAGTGCATGTGGGGCCTCCCCATGGAGACTTGCCTTCACCACCCTCCCAACAGATAAGGATCATAAGCACCACCATTTATTGAGCACTTGTATTTGCTAAAGTCTGTCTGTCTGCACCATCTCCTCTTAACCCCACTGGGAGGTGGGCACTGGGGGAAGACAAGTGAAGTGGGCTCCTGTACCCACAGCCTAGACCAGCATTTCTCCTTCATTCAAGCTCCTCTGTCTTAGAAGTTGTTGGGTGTCTACATCCCCAGGTACACTAATTCAAGCAGGCAAAATATTCACCATCTTAACCTCATGCCCTGCACCTAGGAGGCCTTGAATATGTTTATTTGTATGTATTAGTAAATAAGTGGAGAGATGAGAGGCAGAGGATGAAAAGGGTCTTCTCACCAGGGACCAGCCCTCTGAAAACAGTCTGATGAGAACAGCAAGGAGCAGGACCCAAGCAGGGTCAGGGCATCCAGCCCATCCTTAGCATGTGTAGTCCTGGAGTCAGAACCTGTGTCACTCTGGGCACCTGCCTTTCCCCAGAGTGGGGGGTGGAGACTAGAGCACCTGGCTCAGACCAGAGTTCAACCCTGGTTTGGAGCCCCCAGAAGGTTCTGGGCTGAACCTCAATGATCTTAATCCACCCTCCTCACTCCCCCCCAGAGATGGGCCATATGGGGCCTAAAAGTGCGGACCGTCAGGGTTTGAGTTCCACACCCTAACCTCTACCCGGGGGCCTCTACAGATCAGAATTCCTCTACATTTTGAGAACTTCCCCCAGCTGGGTCTTCATCCATTTGAGGGGATTCTTCTCATAGCCCCAAAAGTCCCCGTCTCTAGATGGGGGGGGGGGTGTCAATAGGGACACCCCGCATCAGGCGCCGGGTACTGCGAGGACACACGCCCGTGAATGACAGATGTAAATATTCCATCGGGGCCCCAGCAGGCCGTTCCCTCCTCCCTTGCTCTTACTCGCCTCCCGGCCGGCTTGCTCCTTCCTTTATCTTATCAAAGCCCCGTAATTACAATTGCTATTTTGTTTCCTCGAATCTGCAATCAGAGCTCCCTGGCCCTGATGAGGGAGCGCCTGTCAACCTGATCGCTGAGTGACAGCCTGGCCACCTTTCCCGGCCCCCCCCCCCCCCCACTCCTCAAACACAAATACACAGAGTCCCTCGCCTCCTGCAAACACAAACACACACCTCTCGCCAACACAAATAGCCCCTCTCTGCAAACACACCGTTGCAAGGACCCAAACACACACGTTCAGCCTCTTTCCAAACGCATCGGTCGCCCCCTCCACCCCCACCCCCGCCCCTGGCCCACTCTGGGCCCCTCAAATCCACACCAACCGGCAGGGGCCGCCTGCGCTCCAACACGCGCAGCCTGCGCCGGGCGTTCAAAGCGCGGCAGACCCTCCGCCGACTGTTCAAATGTAAATCGCAGAGACTGTGTTAAGCACTTTAGGCCCCGTCTGGTCGTCCCGCTTCGCCCCCCAAATACAGTCTTGCCCCTCCTCCAGCAGTCTGCAAACCCCGGCGTAAGCCCTCCGCGCTCAGAGGCCTAAATGAATGGGCAACGCTCCTACTGTGCGCTGAGAGGGCAGAAAGGGGGATCGAGGAAAGGCGAGGGAGGGGAGGGAGAAAAAACAATTCCCGGCTCAGTCCTCGGGCGCCCCGTCGGGTCGAGAAACTCCGGGATGAGGCGGATGTGGATTGGGCCCCCACCGCGGGTAGGAGCGCGCTTGGCGCCGGCCAGGGCCGCGGGCAGACCCGCCAAGAAACTAGAAAGACTCACAATGAGCGATCAGCGGCGTCGAGGGGGGTAAATATTGGGGCGGGGCCACTTGCAGGGGGTAGAAATGTCGGCTGGGAAGGATTCCCCGACTTTTCCCTACACTCAGCCAGGCTACCGTACCTTCAACCGAGCACGTGCCGAGGACTTTGGAGGCGATAGACGAGAGGAGGAAGAGAAGGGTTCTAACAGGAGCCCTTCCAGTGAATGAATGAACGAACAAACGAATGAAGTCTGCCTTAGTTGCGCAGACCGCTGGCGGGGTCTGTAGGCCCCTGCACCGCTGCGTCCGCCTAGAGCCGCTACAGAGGCGGAGCGGCGAGCTGCACCGCCACAAGCTGTTTCAACCTCTCCCACCAGAGGGCGCCAACTCCACCTTCTCTATCTCCCGACCCCTTGCCTCCGGTTGGTGAATGGTCCCATCCTGGCTGCCCTCTCCATCCAGGTGTTCCTGGTGGAAGCACTTCAGGAAAGTCCTGCAGCAAAGAAAGAGGCCCTGCGACCCTGACCACTACGACACAGAGAAGGACCATCTTCCTTTATCCTCAACTAGGAAAAAGGGAGGTTAAACACTGGACCTGTTTGCTCCTCACCACAGGGAGAAGGGCACCTCCTTCAGAGATGTGTTGAAAAGGGAGTGCTTTTCTGTGGTGTGGAAACACTCTTTCCAAACACCTGCTCCAATGCCAACCTCTTCTGGTTCTCCAGGAACCCCTCCCACTTGTTCACTCATTTGCCCAGAAGCCAGTATAGGAGGGAGTGGGCCTGGCCCCACCAGGCCCTCTCCTGTGTCACTCCTCAGCATGTCGGGCCCCAGGCTGTCTCAGGAGGTAACCTTTTGTTTGTTTGTTTGTAGGGCACTGAGACCCCCTGCCCCATCAACACAGCTGCTGAACTACTGACCTCAGACTTGGTCATATACACACTCATGATCACACCAGGTACATCCCTTTCTCTTCCTGGTACAGCAGCAGTCAATCCCCAGAACCACCTGAATTCAGGCACCAGAGAACCGCCCCCTCCACCCCCATCCCAGACCAGGTGGAGGGCTATGGGGCTGGAACCCTTTAGCCCAGGAGGCTGAATCCCAGGGGCTCCTCTCTGCCCCCATATGCCAGGCCACCCGGATTCTGGTTTCCCTGTCACCCAATCTGGCCAGCCCCCTCCATCTGGCCCCTGGAATCAGGTTTCTAAGGGTCCAGGCTGGCTCAGAGATGGCCTGCATGACTGGTAGGAGGAGCAAAGACTGGCCTCTACCTTACCCCTCACAGGTCCTCTTGGGGCCTGAGCCCCCTCATGGGGCCAGGGATGCACATTCCTCTGGCTGCTTAAGCCCCCTTATCTGCCCCCTGCCCATCAGCCTGAGTGGTGACAGAGGCCCAGACCCCTTGTTTAGATGCTGATAACCTCCTGGGATGGCCCTCCCCCACCAAGGGACTGGGAAGGGGCTTGGTGTTGGGAGGTCCTCATCTAGGAAGGCAGCTGGGGCCCAGGGCTGGGCTAGTCCCAGCGCTCTGGGAGTAGCAGGATCCCACATTTCCTCACCCTTCCCCAGGTCCAGGGCCACCCTCTGTGCTGCCACAGTGCCACCTGGTGGTCCCTAGGGGAATGCCACCCCAGGAGGGAAAGAAGCCACACAAATGAGTCGCAAAAAAACCTCATCCACATTTTATTTCAACCTTTATCCAAAAATGTAAAAAATATTAAGAATGTGTAGTCCTGAGCTTCAGATGCTGACCTCCAACCTCATAGGCAAGTGGGGAGAGAAGATCAGGATAGAAGTTCAGAGTTCCTCCCACTCCTGGAGAAAAGGGAAGCTCGGGGTGAGGTACAGGTTTAGAACACCAGGGTCCTTTGGAGAATGGGACACCCGTTCTCCTTGCACCAGACCCCCACCGCCACCCCCAACCCCGCCCCAACCCTCTTCAATGGAGAAGATACAAAGTTCTTGAAACTTGTCCAGGAACCTGGTGCATGTGGCAGGCAGCTAGCTGACCTGAAGAGAGCAAACCAGGGATCAGCATCGATGTCCAAACATGCTCCTCCTGTTCCCTCCCCGGCCTCTCCAACTCACCAGGGAGGGTTAGAGCCTGCGCCCCAGCTTCTTGGCAGGCAGGATAGGACACAACTCAGCTTCCTCCTCCTCACTCCCATCTTCTTCACTCTCTTCCTCAGAAAGATCATTGCTTATAGTAACTGGTACACAAGCAGTCAAGGGAGAAGAGAAGTTAAAGCCACACCCACTTCATACTACATGTCATTTATTCATGCTCTGTGGCTCTAGGCTTGCAGGGGCTCTGACCTCCCAAAGCTTATGGCCTAGGTGGGAAACACCTCAGATACTAAACTAGATAACAAAGAGTCAAAGGGCTTCTAAATCCCTGGTGGCTCAGTCAGTAAAGAGTCTGTCTGCAATGCGGGAGACCTGGGTTTGATCCCTGGGTCGGGAAGATACCCTGGAGAAGGAAATGGCAACCCACTCCAGTATTCCTGTCTGAAGAGTTCCGTGGACAGAGAAGCCTGGTGGGCTATAGTCCATGGGGTCACAAAGAGACACGACTGAGTGACTTTCACTTTCACTTTCAAAGGAGTCCACATCAGTGGAGCTGAATAAGCTGGGGTAGGTTCCGTGAAGAACAGCTGGAGTAGTAAAGTGGAGGATCTTTAAAGTGGAGTAATCAAGTCCACGGAGAAGGCAATGGCAACCCACTCCAGTACTCTTGCCTGGAGAATCCCAGGGACTGCAGAGCCTGGTGGGCTGCAGCCTAAGGGGTCGCACAGAGTCGGACACGACTGAAGCGACTTAGCAGCAGCATCAGTAGCAGTGAAGGCCAGGGTCTGTATGGGAACTGCACTGGGAGATATGGCTAGGGTGGGGTAGGAGTCCAGATGAAGAGTCTACTGGAGGCAAAGGAGAAAATTCTTACCAATCTGGTGCCGCCCAGTGATGCGCACAGGGCCAGAACCTGACTTCAGGCGGAAGGTTACAGGTGGTTGGAGCTGGAAGTCATCCAAACTGAGCTGGGAGAAAGACAAGGATGAAGGCCTGGCGCATTCTTAGCCTACCCCACCTTTCGAGAAGTCCTGAAGTCCTCAATTCCTACCTCCCAGCCTCCCAAGGTATGGTCAGGGAACTCACCATGGGTTGGCAGGACAACTTGAGGTTGGCCACAGGGACTGCGATCTCCTGGTGGTCATGGTTCCGTGCCACGACTTCTACCACATTACACTCATCTTTGGCCCCCTCGGTGAGGCAGAGCTGGGAAGGTATATAGGGCCTCGGAGTCTCCCCCAATAAGGGTGGACACCACAAGTGGAAGCATCTACCCTACAACCTGCCCAGCCTCCGAGGTCCCTGGATCGCTTGGCCAGGGGAGCCCCCACGTGGGGATTAAGCAGAGTAGATGACTCCCAGTAGAGCGGGGAAGAATAGACATGCGAGTAGAGCCTGTTTAGGTCAACCAATTAACCTCCACTCCCCCTACCCCGCCCCTTACCATGGTTAAAGCCAGCACATGCTCCGCGTCATCCTCTTCCTCTACCTTGAAGGTGAAAGAGCGGGTGTGGCCTGAGAGCTCACAGCCTGGAAGAGGTTAACAGTGTGAACGTGCTTCAGTGTGTGGAGTGCATTTCACCAAATCCCGTTCACCTGCAGCCATGGACTAACCGGCCATTCGCACGGCCACGTGTCAGAAACCGCTGGAGCGCTCGGCCCGGGCCCACCCCGAACAACTAGGGCAGGGGCCTGGCTCTCCCCTCCGGTTCCGGCTGCCGCGGGAGGCCCCCTCCGCCCCCACCCACGGCGTGCACACGTCTGCATTGCCGTTCCTCAGCCCTGCTTCTAACCCAGCACCACCCTCAGCCCCTCCTTTCCTCAATACCGAAAAAGAAACTGTCCATAGTGACTGGGGCCGGGACTTGCAGACTTCCGATACCCCCAGCTCGGACTCGGCTCTCCTGATCCAAAAACGTCAAGGCGGCCGCTGCGCCAGCTGCCATGCTGCTAGGGCCTTCTGCGGCTCCGCCTCCGATACGTACAAAGCCTGGGACTCGCGGCGGCTCCGGCCCCGCCTATTAAAGGAGACGCTGGCGAGGCACTCTGGGTCCAGAGCTTCATCGCCCTGTCTCCTTCAGTTCAGTTGTGTCAGACTCTTCGCAACCCCATGGACTGCAGCAAGCCAGGCTTCCCTGTCCATCAACTCCTGGAGCCTACTCAAACTCCTGTCCACTGAGTCGGTGATGCCATCCAACCATCCCTTAAGCAGTCTCGCAGTATGTTGCGTCTGCTTTGCACATCTTTGCAGTGTCAAGCATCAGCTTGGCATTAACGTCCTTGCTCACTTCAACGACCAAGACTTTCTGAGGGTGGCTCCTGCCTCCATTTCCTCTAGTTCGCACTCCAAGTGTTCCCCTCACCCACCCCAAGCTTAGCTTTCATTAAATACATGAAAACGCAAGCCTTCCCAATTCTCCCAGGAAAGGCGATATAGTGCATCGTTTTTCTTGAAAAAGCGAATACAGATATGCCATCCCTCCAAAGAAACGGAGCATGGAGGAAGACTTTGAGCTCCTGTACTTAGTACCCAAACCACTCCATCCACCCCCGGATATGTTTCCTGCTCTAACGGTCCTGCGGCTCACTATCCACACGGTTGTACACCTACACTGAACTCCAGATGCTGGCGCTTGCTAGCAGAGGAGTTAGCGAAAGCGCGGGGCTCATTGCTGCTCCTGTCAAGAGGCAGGCTAGTCCAGCCCAACATTGACTGACGTCTTAGACTCCTGTCTCATAATTCAGGATCTGCCTTCAACTTTCCCTTATCCTATTACGTGGCATGAATTAACTCAAACTAGTTGCCTTCATTTACCCCCAGGTTATAACTGTGTCAAGAAGGTGGCCTGGCCAAAACGAGTCTACTTTTATCTTTTGCCTTGCCTTGAGGAAACTATGAAAGGCAATCTTTTACTAGAGATAGAAGTGGGAGAAAACCACCTTTAAGACCCAGTCCCTAAGTTGAAACAGCTTTGGAAAGGAGGAATACTTGCTTGGGAATGCAAGAGCAGGAAAAAGGGCAGGAGGCAGAAACAAGGAGGAGGTTTACACAGTACACGACCACACACATTCACTTCAAGTTTTATTTTGCCTCTTGTATGGTCTTCAGATAGTTTTACAGTTCATTTTCTACAGGAACTGAGCTGTGATCTAAACAATCAATGAAATATCATCCCAACCATAATAAATAGCCATAACCATAGAAGATAGACAGCACAGCATTTTACGATCTTAGAAGCCTGGACATCTGTTTCATAGTTAGCTCTGTGACCAGAATACCAGCCAAACTGATTATTTAAAACAAAGATAAAGCTGCAAGCAAATTTGCTGAAAATCCTGATTCCACTGGAGGATGACCATGGAATCCACCGGATAAAATGCTAGAACTGTCCACCAGTGTACAAAATGTACTTAAAAGAGAAAAACCAAGTGACACTAAGCCAGGAGAGACCCTCCCTTCATCTCAGCCTTTGAAAATGCAAACTTGGTTCCAGTTGTACAACATACCTTCCATATCCTGCTACCAGTTGCTGGTTTCTAACCCTGAATGTAACCCTCCTTCATTCATCTCACCCATTCGGTGCACACTCACAGGCTTTGGTTGAAAGTCACTAGGTACAATCCCTTAGAAGACTTTTTTCAAAGCCTACACTGATGGAAATCTATGAAAGAAAATGTTTTAAATTTTCTTCTTTACCCTCTTCCCTCTTAGCTCAAACTTAAACTGCTGATACAAAACTGCTGGGAAGCAAGGTAACAAAATATTGTTACAGAGAAGCCAGCAAGCCATGATAAAAAGAAAATGAATCCTGCAGAGCAAGATTCAATGCAAGAGCATTTGCTCAGAACCCTTAAAAACACCAAATCTAAATTAAAATACTTGAAGCTTTCAGAACCTGTGGTGAAAGGAAAGAGAAAAGGGAAACCATAAGTCATTGGTTAAAGTGTACTCATTCTTTTAAAAATTAGATACAAACATGCAAGAACTAAAGACTGATTTAATAAAACCAGTAGTAACCTCTTGAAATTAAAGGACAACTGACCTGTGGGCAAATGGGATCAATCAGTCCCCAAACCCTACTTGCCAGATGTCAAAACTAACATTTCACATGCTGACCTGCATTGAGGTTAATTTCCAGAAATGACTGCACTTTGCAACAGATTGTGAGTCCTATGAAGTTAGGCTCTTATACCCAAAGTGGTCATGGCCTAGCCCTAGGTGGGAGGCACTCTGAAAATAATAAAACTTCTTTTAAAAACAAAACAAAACCAAAGACAAAAGTAAAGAAAATTCACCGTCCACTGATTTACATTATTCAAAGTGCCATTCTGAACCGCACCCTTTCATTTTCAAAAGGAAAATTACAAAAACACAGAGGATAGTCAGGTTATAGCTGGTTTATATACAATTTTTTTTTTACAAGTTTGTCACTTTTAGGCTTTTGCCACAAACAACTGCACATCTGTCCCTACAAATCACAACTTGCCTGAACCAATGGTCACTATGAGACAACCAGCCAAGGCTTTACAGAAAGCAGAAAAACCGTCCAAACTGAAATCGTTTCCTCAGCTTAAACTATGCCATAACCATCCCACTTGGACTGTCCACCCTGAGGCCTCTGAACCCAAATCTTTCCCATCTTTGTCATGTCTCTAAAGCATGAGATACATTTTCAGTCAATAAGCCAAGGAGGATGATAAGTGATTCATCACTCTTAGGTGAGAAATGCAACCACACTGGATGCCGAAAACAGTGCTGACTACATTTATTGAAGACCACCTCCCTATAAGCCCATGTAAGAGGTCCTGGCACCGAACACAAAACCCAACAAGGAGGCCCAAATCTCTTTCCTACAGGATTCGCAGCAGTATTATCTTCTTCCAACCAGTGAGTAAGTATCTCTAAGTATGATGAGTGAGTTTTACAGTTCTCTTTGTTTCCAATCTGAATTGGCTGATTCATTGCCGCTCCAGAGGCTGAGCTGTATGAAGACCCCAACCACCACCCACCAGGTGAAGTTAAGACTTTCCAACAGTTCATAGTGCCAGCGAATGTCACAGGCTCCGACCAAGTATAACCACATCCTTTGGAAATCCTTCCATTTTTGCAATTTCAAAACAGCCCAACTTGCTGTAAAATTCCAAAATTCTTTTATCATCAGGTCTCACTTCACAGAAAGCCCCTCGGGACCCTAGGGAAAAAAACAAAACATTCACAATATAAATGTTACTGAATTAGTAGAATTATGAACTTGTGATTAATCTTCATATATTTCAAATAGATCACAGTAGGAGCTTATCTATACCAGTCCCTAAATCTCTCACAATTTTTAAAATTTATATAAAGTCAATGGATATTAATATTCATCACTGTTGCAATGATAACTATCCTAAAGTTAATGGGTATGCTAACTGGCTTGAATATGGTGATTATTTCACAATGTATTTCAAGGCATCAAATTGTACACCTTAAATACAGACAACCCTTGTCAAATATACATCAAAAAAAATTTTTTTTGAACAGCAAGTAAAAACTCTTCCCCAGAAAGAGTATCTTTTAGCAAAGAAGTTGTCCAAAAACCTCAGTGTCTAGAGCCATACCACCCTGAACATGCCCAATCCTGTCTTATCTCAGAAGCTAAGTAGGGTTGGGCCTGGCACCAGCCTTGGATGGAATAAAACTCAAGGCAAACAACAGCTCTGCTGACATATAATTGTAATATGTATACATGGACATATGAATATTATACACACACACACACACACACAAAATACCTTTGAAGGACCCACAGAGCAGAGCCTATTCCAACCTACGTCACAAGTCAACACAACCAGAATGTGTTTTTTATATTGACATACCTCACACCTGTACGATTCAATTTCAAGCACAACACTTCTGAGAATTATACTTTCCTCAGACAGAATAATTTCAATTATCCCACAAAGGGGACACCACTGAACCAAATGATTCAAAGATGCAACAAAGTGCATTCTCATTCATCAACAATTCTCTAACAAGTGCTCAGCTTCCGTATGTTCATTTTTGTCTTGCCCAAAGACTAAGAAGTTTTTAGTTTTAAAAGGTTGTTGGATTTGATGGACATGAATTTGACCAAGCCCCGAGAGTTGGTAATGGACAGGGAAGCCTGGGGTGCTGCAGTCCATGGGGTTGCAAAGGTCGGACTAAGTGACTGGACTGAACTGAACTGAATGTACGGCAAAGTATTTTTAAAGATTTAAGTAATAAGCTCAAGAGAAAGAATCAGCAATTCTGCATTCCTAAATGAAGTCTTCCCAAGGTTCATTTAATTTTCAACTATCATTTATAAATCTCCTGGAAAAATAAATATAAATTCATGCATTTACTTCTCATTTAACTGGGGCTTAATATAAGCATTCATATTATAAAAGAGCAGCATTTTTCAATGGTTAATACACATGCAATTCTTGCAGCATTAATTCAGAAGCAAAACCGTACATGGTGAAGGGAATGTAAATTCACTTCTATAAGAGTCCTGTCCCCACCTAGCCCAAATACCAGCAACTCCACAATATCTACTCACCATTGGCTTTCAGTGAAGAGAGAAGGCAAGCCATCATGCTTTTGGCTACACTTGGATCTGTTACTTTTTTGTGAATATCCATCTTTATCAGAGAAGGGAAATTGGCAAGGAAAGTTTCTGGCAGTACTTCCTGCTCTTCATGGAAACTCAACATTATTTTCTGTAAAAATTAGGATGAATCTCTTGACTTTCAGTAGCTACTCATTATGAATCTACATATCCCAACTACAGAACTCAGAAACAGGAAAAAGAAAGCAATATTCAATAACAACTCTTCTGGTAATGGGAAAATTACCACATGCAAAATCAATTAGCTTATAATTCTGGCTGACACATTTTCATTTTTTAAGTTTGTCTAAATGTAATGAAGTATACTGGATTGGATCCTGAACAGATTAAGGACATTAATGGAAAAACTCAAAGTAAGGTGAAGAGTTTACAATAATGCACCGAAGTTGGTTTCTTAGACAAGGACAAATGTAAAAAGTGGGATGAAGGGTATACCTAAACTCTATTATCTTTGTAACTTCTGTACATCTAAAATTATTCAAAATAAAAACTAAATAATTCACAATAAAACAATGTTTTTAAAGTTTGTACTGCTTGCACAAAAATGTGAATGTACTTAATACAACTGAACTATACCCTAGAACATGGTTAAAATAGTAAATTTTATGTATATTTTACAATTTTTACCAAAAAAAGTTGGTAATAGACACACTGGTTATTCTTCATATGTTCCTAGGCTGAGAACCATCAGATATGGAAAAGCAACACATCAACAGCTCAATCACCAGCATGCTGCAGTCATGTTGATGTAATTCTAAGTAAGGGAGCCTACTCCAAACTAGCCTCTTACTACACTGCCATCTAGCTAGAGGCAAAAGGTAAAAAATAGTAATAGAATTTGAGTACACTGGTGTGGGGAAGAGGGGTAGAGAATTTCAGAAAAGGGGGAGAAGCAATTCAGAAGAAAACAGACAATGTCACAAATATAAGTCCAAGTATATTCTCTGAATTCTCTGAAAGTATTTATTGAGTTTAAGTAAAGATTATCCTGCAGAAGAAACTTTTTATTGTTCATTCCTATTACCATGTGAGGGCTTCCCTGATAGCTCAGTTGTAAAGAATCTGCCTGCAATGCAGGAGACCCCACTTCGATTCCTGGGTCAGGAAGATCCGCTGGAGAAGGGATACGCTACCCACACCAGTATTCTTGGGCTTCCCTGGTGGCTCAGCTGGTAAAGAATCTGCCTGCAATGCAGGAGACCTGGGTTCGATCCCTGGATCGGAGAGATCCCCTGGAGAAGGGAACAGCTACCGACTCTAGTATTCTGGTCCAGAGAATTCCATGGACTATATAGTCCATGGGGTCACAAAGAGTCGACTGAGCGACTTTCACTCATACTACCATGTGAAACGCATTACTGAGAGAGCAAGTTAGCTTCATCAGCACACAAATGAGATTTTTAATTACTCAACTTGCCCTGAGTACCCAAAGAAGAAACCATAACATACAAGTCTGCTGCTTCAAAACAGAAAGGGAAAAAAGAAGGTTCTTTCATTGTTAACACTGTGCTTTCACTTGAGAAAGTAATACAACAGCTCCAAATAAAAAAATGTTGGAAACAGTGGAAAATGCCATGCCAGTAAGAATAATCCCTAAGAATTCTTCTCTGTAAGAAATTTAGAAAGCACTGGGATTTTAAGATATATCTGCTTGCTTTTTTATTTTAATAAGTACTTTACTTTCTTAAAAAATTACCACTGTTTAATTCTAAATCTGTGTATTACCTCAGCCTCAGAGAGTTCTTTATCACCATTTGGTTTGGTATACTTCTCCTGCATGAAGGGAATCCAGGAAATTTTACATTTTTTAATGAAGGGGGTCACATCTACAGTGCCCAGGGCATAACCACATATGCCATCTTCATCTTCTAGGACAAAACAGTAATCCAGGCTAAGGGAAAGCAGCCCTCCTACTAACCTGCTCAGAAGAAAAGAAACCAGATGAGTTAAGTTACTAACATAAAACTTCAGAAATCAGTGATATAATAAAGCCCAATGCACTCAAATGACAATGTGTGGAAACTACATTTGACATAAATAAAAATTGGAAATTTATACATATTAATAACTCAGATTTTATCACAACTAAAGTAGGACTTCTAAAGAACTGTATCTGTATTTCTAGTCTTCATCTCCCCACAACCAGATAATCCTGCCTTTGAAATGTCTACTCCCAAATCCAACAAATACTTCATCACATACTTGTCTCCAATAAGGTCAGGCTGACTTTGAAAAGGTAAACCAACTCCATCGTCATACATTTCTCTGCAAATCTTGTACACGGAAGCCTGAAAATACAATCTAATTAAACAACACATCAAGAAAAATGGCAACAGACTCTGACAATATGACTCATAAGTCATAAAGGACTTCTAGAAGAGGGAATAACAAAATGTTTGACTTGTCATAAACAGCACCTCTGCTTTGTTAAATATTTATTTACTGAGTCATATTTGTAAAATCAGTAGAAAACAGCACAGTTATAGTAAACAGTGAGAACTGCCTTGCACGGGATAGTTTTAGGCACTAAGTAGTGGCTTCAGAATTCAGCAAACTATGAGGCTGAGTCTCTCTCAGCTTTCTATACATCCAAAATATTTAAAACGTGATTTTCCTTAAGCAGGCTTGCCTTTTTCTGTAGCTGATTATCAACAGCCTGGAAGCACCTTACAAACTGCAGAAAATATTATTGGAGAACATCAGGCTAGAACAACATATCACACAGAAATTGTTCAGGAATCCAACTCTGAATACATTTCATCTGATAAAAACAAAGCACAGGACTTCCCTGGTGGTCCAGTGGCTAACACTTCACCCTCCCAATGCAGGGGGTCTGGGTTCGATTCCTGGCCAGGGAACTAGCTCCCACATGCCACAACTGAAGAAACCACATACCACAACTAAGACCCAGAGCAGCCAAACAAATAAATAATTAAAAAACTAAGCACAAGATGCTGAGTCTAAACTCTTTAGGCTCTTCCTTAAACTGCCCGTGTTTAATGTTTCAGTTAACTTTCTCCAACTAAAGTTTGTATTTTAAGACATAAAAATGATTTTTTTCATCAGGGAGTTCAAAAGAAAGTATTAAGTGTTCACCATAACCACACTCCAAGTTGGCAGGTAGACAATTACCTCATCTTTAGGAAAATATGGTCTGATAGTATAAACTTTGGAGGTAGGAGTCAGTGGGGGTGGTTGAAAAAAGAGGTCATTTGCCCCATCAATTGGCAGCAAACGCTGTAGGAAGAAAAAAAAGGGAGACAGATTAGTGCTGGGAAGACATTTTCTTCTTTTAATGAGTGTGCACTGCAGATTACCAACTTAACATTAACTGGCTACTGCAGGCAGACCTAAAGAAGAGGGGTGCACTATGCTTTACTAATATAAACACCTCTTTGCTGAGGGAGGGGAATGCTTCTGAATCGAAATTACCCAAACTGAGTTACATAGCTTTAGTGGCATACTACTGGGGATTTAAATTTACAGTAAAAAAAAAAAAAATCTATTCCAATTATGACAAATCTATTTTTTTAAACCAATCTTATATAGACCATCTCTCTACTAAAAGATGGCAGAACAGAATGTCAGGAGGAGAGGTTTGGTCTGAAGAGGGTTATCTGTCCAGGAGACGCTTTATCCCCAAAGCAATGCGCTTCAGTTTGCTGCGCGCAGCAGAGCACCTGTTGGGGGGAGAAAAGTAGAGCACCTGAAAAGTCCATGAACAAAATTCCAACACCAAAAAAAGTTGCATTTTGTTTAAATTTTCATTCCTGGACTGTTCTTTCAAGTACAAAATTTACTTATAATTGGGAAAATATCTCAAAACCCTTTCACCATTCACTTGCATAATTATTTATTCTTTTTGCTCATGGAGTTTCCACTGGCAGACAAGCATGCGCGCATTGTGCATTGCGGGCGCAGATTAAAATGCTGTGCGACCTGCAAAGAAACAATGTGAAGTGTATACCTAGAGCCGCTGCGCTTCGCAGGCGCGGGGGGGAATTGGCAGCATCTCCTTCAGAAATTACTGCGAAAGAGGAGGAAAATTTGATTTAAAATCCAGCTATGTAACTAAATTGAATTTGGGACTAGAAAGCCTTCGGCAGACCAATCCTTCCAGCCATCTGATGCGCAACATAAGGTTTCTCATAAAACAAAGAAAACGTCAATTCAGTTGTGAATTCATATTGATACCTGGAACTCTCCTGCTAGACCACCTCTAAAGGCCCAGGGTTCTTGGTCTCCAATTAAGAACTGTGCTGAAGAATGACTACGACACCCTGTTGAGATCAGATCCAAGCGGAGAATGTTACGAGAAAGGGGATTTCCTGGGGTCTCAAACGTCCAACAAACTAACAAACACTGTGGAAACAGCTCTCTAACAATAATAATCCAGGGTTTCAGGACAAGGCTGTGATAATAATTTTTTTTAACTTGTAATGGAATTGCAATACTGACGTTCCTTCCTCTGATTAATGAATAATCATTGTTCTAATTAAAGAGTTCCACCCTTTATTAAATTATTGGAAGGAAAGTGTCGAGTTTGTCTAAGTCACGTTTCTATATTCCCTAGGTACAGCTATAAAAATCAAGGCAGCTGCTTCCTCTTTACCAAAAGTACAGTAACTTTAAAGTGAAATAAAGTGAAATTGATGACACATTTTATTATCACAGCCCATAAAGGAATTAAACTTGTCTGAAGTCACATTTTACATTTTGAGGAAGGGTACAGGGAAGGGAAAAATGGGAGAAAAGGGATTAATCTTGTCAGAAAACTAAGGTCAGCAGAATAAAAGAAATTATTCAGTAAGTTGACAATGAAACACAGTGAGTACTTTTTTTGACAAGGACAATTCAAATTCAGACTTGGCTGAATTGGTAACAATACCAGTCTGACAGATTCTGAGAACTAAAGAGAGCCAACTGATGCTCCTAATTTGTCCAGAACTAAAACATACTTTTCTTAAAAGTATGACAGTATCTGGCTCCTCTGAGCAACCATTATCTTTGTGGTGCACTTAGCTCATACATGGAGTGGCAGGCTTTGAGGTCCAAAAATCTGCATTTAAGGTCACCACTTAACCCACTCCACAGGCAATTAAGGAACCTAATAATGAGAGAGAATTAAAAGCAAATTATAATTGCCTTCCATAGGCAATTAAGGAAGCTAGTAATAAGAGAAAAATTAAAAGATAATTTGGAGGTGATCACAATCACCTGCCTAGTCTTCTGACAAGATAAAGCAGCGCAATATAGTTCTTTTCCAACTGAAGACAGCATTCTACCTCCTGTTCAAGTTAACAGTCTCATCAGTACAATATATAGTGTGCTAGTCAGACAGTCCCAAAGCAAACCAATTTTTTTGCTGACAATTCAGACCCATTAAGAGATTATATCCAGGGTTGTCATTTCTCAGGGGTAGGGGTACTTAAATATATATATATATATAAAATGTAGTATTTGTTAAATAAATATGAAATAGGGTAAAAATTTTGGTTATGAAAAGAACTTGCCCCATTCCATAGCTCAGTGTAAATTTACACTGCAGGAAAAAAACTATACCACTCAAACTTTAAGGAACGGCCAATTTCCCCTAACCCCCACTTTGAGACTACAACATAACTAGCACTTCCAACTATTACAATAAAAAGTTGCATGTACGAAGAGCTGTATAAATGAAAACATGGTTAATGCCTCAGTCGCTGCGCAAACGTGACTTCAGTTCATGCCTACTGCCCTTAAATCTACCTGAGCTACCTCACAGAACCTTTTAACTTAAACTAATTAATCATGACGCGCTGTGAACATCTGCCGCTGTCCATCCAATAGTAGTAGAACTTGTGCTGAGGATTCTCCCATCTGTACACAATGGGGAAGAAGATAATAGAAGTCGTTAGTAATCAAAAGTACTGCATAGCCACATTCTTTAAAGGACTGAATGCCAGCTGGAGTGGAGACTGGAGGAAAACAAAGGGTTCTAATCAGTAACTCCCTGAAATTACTACAGAACCATAAAAATATTTTGTAGTGAGCTGTTGTGGAAGCTATGTGGATGCCAAGATGATTACTTAAAACTTCTAAGATACTCTGACCTTGAGACTGTATGACAGCTATATACAATTAGGGAAAGCTGCCTCCAGAACTGCACAGTATAGAGGTAAAAGCCTGAGAGGAAAATGCAGCAATACTGTATATAATCAAGAGTTTTTAATAATTTTTGAATTGAAAGCTAAGTAGCCAATGTTTCAAGCAACATTTTCTCAAACCCAATAATCTGGATTATAGGTTGGAAATTTAAGACTTCGATCCCTATAAAGGTTAATATATCCCCTGGAAGGCAAATGCCACCACCCAACAAACAATAGAGAGGTTTTTTTCCTAAGCCTAAAAGCAGACAAGTATCACACAGAAGAGGTATCCTGGAGCCTTTTAACAGGAAGAGGTCACAATTCTCTCTTCTACCTGTTGTGCGATATATACAGGAACCCAAAGTTCTCTATATTCTTTTTTTCCCCAATTTATTTTTTTATTTTTTATCTTTGCCCATGCCCTGCAGGTAGTGCCCTAACCAGGGATTGAACCCATACCTCTTGCAATGTAAGTGTGGAGTGCTAACCAATGGACAGCCAGGGAATTCCCTCTATTTTCAAATTAACAATCAGACTATTTTTAGCTGCTAATTAGTTGTATCAAAGGAAATTTTTTTTTTATATATTTAAGAATCTAAAAGTATATACACAAAGTGAGAAATCTCTTTGCTACCACTCCTGAGTAACTGTAAGCTCACAGTGTTTTTCATATTTCTATTTCACAACCAAGACTATGTAACCCATCATAGTGTTTGTGACTACTATGAAAATTGACATGTCAGTTAGCCTTGCTGCCTGCTGTGTACTATGCATAAGTCCATTACATATTCCTTATACCTGGACTGAAAACCTGAAAGTGAAATGAGATTCCCTGGAGAAACCTGGCCATGCTGGTGCTTTTTACCAAGCTTGAGAACTTTAAAAAAAAAAAAAGTTCACTGTTGGAGAACTTCCATTTAATGAAGCAACATTTTCAGGGGTTTGCAATTTTTATCCCCTGCTAAACCAATTACTTGGTAGAGGGATAAAGAAAAAGTCCTATGAAATAATACCAGGTAGCACCAGAATAGCCTACCACTAAAGCTCGCATGCGCACAGGGCTGGGAGGATGGCTTCCTCTTTCCAGGCCCCTTAGGTCATTTCAGCAATTGTTCTGTTAAACACAGCATTAATGTTATCAAGACACAGCAAGCAGCAGAGAGCTCACATAGTCACAATTCATAGAGTCTCATCTCCAAATCAGATAAAAGTGGTATACATGGTTCCATCCAGGAAGCATTCAGTCAGAGCAAGTTAAAGTCAGTACTTTCTAACACATTTTCAAGATATTTATGCTGAATTAGCCCAAGGGAGAAAAATCAATGTGCTCGATATGTTTACTGAGGCTTGCACCTCAAGTCTGTAACAACAGCTACACCTTTGAAATCTAGGCAAGGAATTTAAACACAGTTGGAAATTCACCAATTCCCTAAATGTTTTTCTCCCTGTGGGATAATTTTTTTTTTCTTTTAAGGGACAATATATCTGAGAAGAGATTATTCCTGGTGCACCTACCTAACCACTGTACAAAAGACTTCACCATAGACATTATACTCTTGATATCCCAAACATAGGAGTACATGTCATAAAGGATTGTCCTGTTGGCACAATTGGAGAGCCGAGTGAACATTCCCATCACTAGTCCGCACATCTCTTCAAACTTGGCTGCTCGTGACCGCCATTCTTCAATCTATTGAGGATCAATAACAACACTCAAAAAACTGGAAGTTTAAAAACATAATCTAAAGCACAGTTATGAACTAAGCAGTTTATGTTATCAAGTACCTGCAAATTTACCCTCAACATTAAAGAATCACAGGGCTTAAACTTCTAAAGATACGCAATAAAAGTCTAAGTCTCCCCAAATATTCCTAAAATGTTCATCAACTTTGACCTTCCTTCATTCCTAACTACTGTAAGGTCAAACTATGGAAGCGCATGATTCAGCAGAGTCTGTACCCTACTTTACAGAACACATTCTAAGATGTGGCCAATTCTCATTTAAGACCTCCTCCATATCATCAGCATGGGGATCCATCCAGGCCAGAGAAGCAAGTATATTAAGTATACTCACTTTTTCAGAGTCTTTTCCTTTGCAATTGACACTGACAACACTGCTATTTGCTCGAAGCCACTGGAACTCCCGTAACATCTGCGCTCCTTTGGGTCCATGCTCATAAGGAAGGTAGAATAGGTCAGCAAGTAACTGCAAATCCTCCAGAGTCACTGGTTCTGCAGTGTACAAAGGCTTTTCATTTGGACCAGGCACAAACTGCTCCTTGTTTGTCTGTTCATCAGTCTGCATAGGGGCAATATCACTGATGCAATCCTCCTGCATAGACATCTCTGGGGATTTTGATTCAGTGATGCTTTCTTTATCAGTGTCCATTGGTTTCAATTCCTCCACCATTTTAGCTTCAACAATTTCAGTTAGTATTTGATTGTCATTCTTGTGGTCTGTTTCTTCCTGTTTTTCCACCACCATGTCCATGGGTTCCTCATCTGGTTGTTTCTTTTCTTCTTCCTTGGTCAGGGCTGTAGGCTCACCACTCAAGGCTGCTCCCTGGCTCATAATGGGCTCCTGGTAAACAGTTGTAACTACAGTTGTGGCATTTAAAGAGGGTGCTGCAACTAGAGGAGCCCCGTCAACTACAGTTGCTTTAGCTCCACTGTGGGCAACCTGCCTGCCTATAAAAACAAATTGCCAGAAAGATAATCAGAATGAGAAATAGAACAAGTAAGATCCACAGAAATGTTTTCTACTTATCATATCTGTAACTATAAGCCTCAATTTGAGATTTCAAATAATATGAGCCCTAAGAAAAAGTGCCACTTCTCTAAACCACTAGGAGGTGAGGAAGGGAAGAGAGGGGAAACACAGATCATAAATATGGCAACACCTATTTATTTTCTTCTCTTTTGAAGATCTGTATCTTTGAACAACTATTAAAAAAAAACATTTAAAAGGCAAATTAGCATTCCAAGAAGATAAAATCTATTTAAGGCCAAAAGTAAAATTTAAAAAACCTTATTCTCTAGATTCCTAAATTTCATTTTGCTTGGTGGGCCTGTAATAAGACATCACAAATGTTCTTTATGTCTCAAATAACTTAACCCAACCCTCTTACAAAGGCCAAACTCACTGCTGTATTGATGAGGTACGCCAAACTCCTGCAACCATTCTGTTAAAGCTAACTTCAGAGCCATCTGTGGACTATAGAGTACATCAGTTTCAATATCTTCATCACTGCCTTCATTTTCTAACTTTATCTGGATTGATACAGTACTGTCTTCACTATCAGCTGCAAAACAGAGAAAGGGCACAAAAAGTTTTGATTACAAAACACTAATTCTTACAGTAAAACTGGAGAGGCGAAGAACCAGAATAAGAACAAACCTTAAGCATAATAATGCAAACACAACCAAGACCCTTCACTGAACCACTTCACCTAGAATAGTCATCTAAGTGAAGTTGCTCAGTCGTGTCCGACTCTTTGCGACCCCATGGACTGTAGCCCACCAGGCTCCTCCATCCATGGAATTTTCTAGGCAAGAGTACTGGAGTGGGTTGTCATTTCCTTCTCCAGGGGATCTTCCCAACCCAGGGATCGAACCCAGGTCCCCCGCACTGCGGACAGACACTTTACCATCTGAGCCACCAGGGAATCCCATAGTCATCTAAATGCACTGCCAAATGTAAAATCCTAAATTAAATAATAAACACTAATTTTAGAATCACTGGACAAATCATTGATAAATGTCCACTGACAGTGTTTTCATCTCTAGCCCGCCAATCTTTTAATGCCCAACAGGCTTTCTTATATTTTCACCCAGTGTTAAGTATCTCCTTCTCCATGAAGTCGTTTACCCACTTTTGCTTAAGAGAGGTAATCAACCACCCCCTCCTCTGTGTTCCCCCTAGGACTCTGTAGATAATTATTCTCAGTACTCATCATTCTATAGTACAGTTCCTTGCCTGTTTTATTAACACCAGACTAATTCTTTCAAAGTAGGGACTATTATATTCTTTGAATCCTTAGTGTCTAATAAATAGGTATCTAAGAGAGTTCCAGAAAAACATCTATTTCTGCTTTATTGACTATGCCAAAGCCTTTGTGTGAATCACAATAAACTGTGGAAAATTCTGAAAGAGATGGGAATACCAGACCACCTGACATGCCTCTTGAGAAACCTACACGCAGGTCAGGAAGCAAGTTAGAACTGAACATGGAACAACAGACTGGTTCCAAATAGGAAAAGGAGTACGTCAAGGCTCCTATTGTCACCCTGCTTATTGAACTTATATGCAGAGTACATCATGAGAAATGCTGGGCTGGACGAAACACAAGCTGGAATCAAGATTGCCAGGAGAAAATAAATAACCTCAGATATGCAGATGACACCACCCTTATGGCACAAAGTGAAGAACTAAAGAGCCTCTTGATGAAAGTGAAAGGGGAGAATGAAAAAGTTAGCTTAAAGCTCAACATTCAGAAAACTAAGATCATGGCAACTGGTCCCATCACTTCATGGCAAATAGATGGGGAAACAGTGGCTGACTTTATTTTTCTGGGCTCCAAAATCACTGCAGATGGTGATTGTAGCCATGAAATTAAAAGATGCTTACTCCTTGGAAGGAAAGTTATGATCAACCTAGATAGCATATTAAAAAGCAGAGACATTACTTTCTCAACAAAGGTCTGTCTAATCAAGGCTATGGTTTTTCCAGTGGTCATATATGGATGTAAGAGTTGGACTATAAAGAAAGCTGAGCACCAAAAAATTGATGCTTTTGAACTGTGGTGTTGGAGAAGACACTTGAGAGTCCCTTGGACTGCAAGGAGATCCAACCAGTCCATCCTAAAGGAGATCAGTCCAGGGTATTCACTGGAAGGACTGATGTTGAAGCTGAAAACTCCAATAACTTTGGCCACCTGATGCAAAAAGCTGACTCATTTGAAAAGACCCTGATACTGTGAAAGATTGAGAGCAGAAGAAGGGGATGACAGAGGATGAGATGGTTGGATGGCATCACTGACTCGATGGAGGTGGGTCTGGGTGGACTCTCAGCTGGTCATGGGCAGGAGGCCTGGCATGCTACAGTTCATGGGATCATAAAGAGTTGGACACGACTGAGAGACTGAACAGAACTGAAATGTTAATGAATAAACAACCAGTCAGCATTTTCTTACCTGGAATTCAATTAAGAGTTTTTCATAAATAAAAATCAGTGAGCCAATGTCTAAAATAAGAATATGTTTCATAAATGTAAGCTAAACTGAAATTACATAGTAAGCAACTCAGATAAGAATATCTAGCCATCTAAAATACACCATTTAAATATAATCATCTGAAAACATAAATTCAATCAGAATTACTCAAGGGGTAACAGGAACATTAAGACTACTTTGTCTAGTTACTCAGGTTTAAAGGCCAAGTCACATTTTAAAAACAAAGAACTGAGGCCAAAAAGTTATTAAGTAACTTGCCCAAAGTCACTCCAGGGAGCCCTTTTTCTATCATTTACATCTCATTCACAGGACTAAACAATACCTTAAAAAAATTCTTGATGACAAAAGAAGATATACTCACCAATGGTTCTAGTTACCCCCAATCTCTTCCCAGGGTCAAGAATTAAATCATTTACTTACTCATCACTACATCTTTCCTTACTCCATTCATGTTTGATTTGTACCAAGTGGCAAGGGTGTGGATAGCAACATAGTTGGCTTCAAATTCACAATTTGGATTAGTCAAGACTCCTTTTAATCGTGGGATGAGTTCTGTGGATCTTCCTTTGTATGGGCCCAGAAACAGTCTCTTCTGATCATAATCATTAGCATGAATGTTATCCCAGATTACTGGAGCTCTCTTAATTATCTTCGAAACCTCTTCAATGGACTCTACTGGAATTTCTTTAGAAACAACTTTAGGACCTAGAAATAAGGCCATCATTTATTAAAAGACTCTCATACATGGTTTTTCAAAACAGTAATATACTGTATGTAACTTTTTATTTTGTTATATTTTTAAACAATTTTTCTTTTTAAAACAACACAGCAACATGTGCTTCTACTCAGCTTAATCCCCTTGCTCAATCAGTATTTCCTCAGAGTAAATTCCTAGAATTAGTGTTTAGAAGACACAAATATTAAAGGTTTGGGCAAGTTTCCTCAAAATGATACATTAATAAGAAACAAATTTTCCATGTAAACAATTTTTTTCCAATATAATATATCCTCAATTAGACAAACTCTAATTAACCTAAACCCTGGGAGGGCTTCTTCCCTTAATTCTTAGAATGAAAGCTAATACAGCTCATCAATTACTAGTTGTCAATCTAGCATTAAGGCTTTCATTTCATAAAATACAACATTCTTGACTTTCCTGGTGGTACAGTAGATAAGAATCCACCTGCCAATGCAGGAGACATCCCTGGTCTGGAAAGATTCCACATGCTGCAGGGCAGCTAAGCCCGTGTGCCCTAGAGCCTGGGCTCTGCAACAAGAGAAGCCACTGGAAGGAGAAGCCTGTGTACCGCAGCTGCAACTAGAGAAAGTCTGTGGGCAGCAACAAAGATGCAGTGTAACCACAATGAAAATAAAAATTAATAAATTATTTTGATATTCACTCACTACAAAATCCTCAAAAGGTATTCTTAATACTAAGTGAAGAGTGTATACTTTGTAAAAGAAAGAGAATCTCATTAAGCCTCAGCAAAGTATACAATTAACCAAAACAACCAATTTCTCTAGATCCTAGTTAATTAAAAGTTTTATTGTATAAATGTTTAAAACTTACCTGTCCAAAGCACCTCAATTCCGGGTAGAAGCTTTTCACCCACAGTCCTTAAATAAGGAGACTGAGACACATTTGGATAACAGAAAGTGCCACAATATTCTGAATGTAGGGGGAAAAATTAATCAGTAAAATAGGAATGAAATAGTCATGAGTATTTTAATGGGGATAAAAATGTCTATCAATTTTAAACTATTTTCATCCAAATGATAAAAGGCCTCTATCTCATGCCCCTAAAGAAGTCAACAAACTAGCTCATTTATGTATTAAAAAAAAAAAATCAATTCATAAAACCTGATATTCCTCCTCCAGAAGTGGGACAGATCAATCCTTATGATCCTATGGTCACTAGAAATTTAAGTTTACTAAAGATAAATAGTTGGAATTTTTAGCATTTTCTACAAACTCTGAATTGCCTACATTTCTCAGTTTCAATCAGAGGCCAAACAGACTGGATTGCTATCATAATAAAAATAAAACAAAATTATGCCCCTGGCTTAGAACTCAATTATAACTGATTATGATTTGCAATGAATTAAGTAACTACCAAGTATGATCTTATTAAACATTACTTGAATATTCATGTAGCATCAGAAGAGATAAGGTTCACAGTTCACAATACTCTTAACAAGACAGACAAACACATGGTTAAATCAATACAGTCTAAAACTTCTTAGAACTTATTTAAACTCTTCCTGAACAAGAAGTCAAGCCTGGGGAAGTTTTCTTATAGGCTGAATTTTGAGAGGAAAAAAAAAAGAGAGAAAAAAATATTTTCAGTGGAAGGAAAAAGGGAGAAGTAAGAGGGGGGAAAAAAAGGAAAAGGGGGAAAAATTATTAAGCTTTTTATTCTGACTAATGGAAGTAAGAGCCCAGATGGGGAGTAGGAGGAATGAAAAGGGACACAGATAAGCAAGGGCAGAAAAAAGGAACAAGTAGGAAGGAAATGAGAAGCGACTTAGTTAAATGCAATGTAAATTTGCTTTTTTCTAGTTTTCACTTTGATAATACTATTCCCTTCCTCTAATCCGGAAAAGGTAATGTTCATATACTTTTAGTACCAAAAAATACATAAAATCTTTCGCCTATTCAGTTGTCATTTATTAATCCCTAAAATTTCTCCAACTTAAGTTCTGGAGAAACATCTTCAAGAAAAAGAATTCCTACCTTTACATACCAAAGGGACAGGAAACAACAATAAAACTCATACATGGTCTTTTGCAAGTTATGTATTTCAAGACTAGTTAAATAGAAAGCTATTATATACAATACCTGTGGGACAAAAGAGGAAAGTTTCTGGCTCTCCTAGGTATTGATAAATTTCATTTGTGATGGAGACCTGGGCATGAGCAAAAGAACTGAATACCTCTTTGTCAGCTGCACACATATTATGGTCAATATCATCAAAAAGCAAGGCAAATGACCTGCATCCAAACTGAGAAACCTAGGAAACAAACAAACAAACAAGATGCTTTACAAGCTCATCTTAAAGAGTAAAAAATACTGGCTTTAAAATATATTTAATATATCGTTAATAGTTATGTGCAAAAGTCAAATATTTTCCTTTAACAGAATGTTCAACGCCAAACCACTCCCTCTCCGTGTTAAAAAGCTACAGTTTCAGTACCCATATTTTCATTTGGGTTTGAATGCTCTAAGTAAATTGTCTAACAAAGCTTCTATAACGTGGCTTATCCTTCTACATCTTTCACTACAGAAGATACATACCAGAGGAAAAAAAATGAACGATAAACTCTAAGACATGAAAAATCCAAGTCATTTGCTCTAGTCAGGATGCACTGATGCTACTAATTTCTTTGCACATAAACCTAAGTCATCAATCAGAAAGACCAAAATAGCAGAATATGATCAAGCAGAGAAATAACCTCTTAGGAGCTTATTCACAGAAATTTAACTACTTGTTTTTTGTTGGTTTTTTTTTCCTGGCGCAGCACACAGATTGTGGGATCTTAGTTTCCCAACCAGGGACTAAACCCAGTCCTGGCAGTGAAAGCACCAAGTCCTAACCCTTGAACAGCCAGGGAAATCCCAAACTTTTAGGTTGGTACAAATGTTAACTGCAATTTCAGACTGTTGATTTTAAATCGTTATAATTAGGTTCAAACACAGCTTTTTTAACTCAAAATTACAGTCAACACATTTTTGCCAATGAGAGTTAAGTTTATCTCTGTAACGTAAAAATCCATGCTTCGGGATTTAACTAACTCTTGGAAAACATTTCCTGCATCCTGCTGGTTTTGGAAGCATTTTCCCTGCAAAAAGCTGTTGAAATGCTTGAAAAAGTGGTAGTCGATTGGCTAGAGGTCAGGTGAATATGGAGGATGAGACAAAACTCTGCAGCCCAATCCATTCAACTTTTGAAGCATTGGTTGTGCAAGTGCGGTCAGGCGTTGTAATGGAGAAGATTGGGACTTGATCAATGCCGTCTGCAGGTGTTGCAGCTTCCAGGGCATCTCATCGTGAGCACTTCTGTGATGTATGTGAGCATACTTCTTGGATGTAATGGTTTTGCTGGAATTCAGAAAGCTGTAGTGGATCAGACTGGCAGCAGACCACCAAAGTGACCAGGACCTTTTCTGGTGCAAGTCTGGCTTTAAGAAATGCTTTAGAGCTTCTGCTCAGTCCAACCACTGAGCTGGGTATCACTGGTTGTAGTATGAAATCCACTTTTTGTTGCATGACACCATCCAATTGAGAAATAGTTCACTGTTGCATACAATAAGACAACACTTTAAAACAATGATTTTTTTTGATTTTTGGTCAGCTCAAGAGGCGCCCTTTTATCAAGCTTTTTCACCTTCCCAATTTGCTTCAAATGCTGAACAACCATAGAATGGCTGACAATGAGTTCTTAAAGAACTTGTCTAGTTTTAAGAGGAGCAGCCTCAATAAAGGCTCTCAGTTGGTCGTTGTCAACTTCTGATGGCCAGCCACTGTGCTCATATTCAAGGCTCTCGTCTCCCTTGCAAAACTTCTTGAACCACCATTGCACTGTGCGTTCATTAGCACTTCCTGGGCCAAATGCATTATGATGTTGTGTCTCCACTGTCTTATGACCCATTGTTTAACTCGAGTAAGAAAACTGCTTGAATTTGCTTTTTTGTCTAACATCATTTTCATAGTTTCAAACGCATGTAAAATATACAGCAATAAGTCATTAGCAAAAAAACAAAGTGAGAAATGCACATTAAAATGATGTATGATATATTCACATTTAAGAATGTATTCCAACATCAAATGGCAAATGTCAACACTGCAAAACCACAATTACTTTTACAAAAACCTATTAACTTTAAATTCTTTACCAGCCATTCCAATACCACCAATAATATACATTTTTTTTTTTTAAAGGTGCACCACAATGCAAGTGGGATCTTAGTTCCTTGACCAGGGATGGAATCCACACCCCTGGCAGTGGAAGCATGACATCTTGGTCATTGGACCGCTAGGGAAGTCCAATATAAACTTTTGTTTTAATAAACATATTACACTTACTTTACCAAAACAGATGTGCAGCTTTTATACTAAGTAGAATGTAGATTCCAATTAGGTTCAACAACAGCTTACACATTTACCTAGTTTTTCTTCTCATTTTGGGAAACTAGCCAGTCATTTCCAGACTGAATTATGTCTCTTAACCATATAACCGAGTGAATCCTATTTCTGTAACCTCACTCAGAAGTTCAGTCAAGCAAGCACTCAACAGCATACAGAGTTTCTGGAAATGTGACTCTGGAAGACTCAGAATCAGCTGGTATGTGAGGTAAGTCTCCACCTCAAGTCTCTATTAAGAATCTATGGGAATGGAGCTTATGAGCATTCTTTTAAGCATTACTTCTAAGCATTCTTTTAAGGCAGTTCTTAAGCAAAGGGAAATTTGTAAAGCAATGGTACCTCCAGTAAGGCTCTTTTCACTCCCTTTAGAAAATATTCTTATCAAAGGTAAAAAATTTGCACAGAAAGTAAAAATCTGTACAGGAACAAAGAAGTACTATGAATCTGGTTTTCTTTTTATATCATAAAAGCAACTCAGAAACTTTTCAGTTTCATGTACTGACTCAGGGAAAAATAATGAAAAAGCAAGGAAATTACCTGGTCCAGTTTGCGTTTCAATGTAGACACTTCCTTGGGGTTAGAAAAAGTAATATCCAATCCAGGTGAGATAGCATAGATGAACTCTATCTCATATTCCCGTGCAGCAGAGATAAGAGTCATAAGTTGCTCTAAAGAACAGAGTCCATGACTTTAGAAAGCAGCACAGAAAACTAAAAGAGCCTTCACCTGAAGGTTAGTTTTCTCCGATTTTCAGTAAGTCAAAGAGAAAAAGTCCCTTCAATTTTACAAAATTGTCATGTCCAATGTGACAACAGGCCTTACATAATGGCACAAACTTGATACAATTTAATATCACTCTGAACTCAATAAAAAAATTCTCTTCCTTCCATTGCCATTTCTCAAAAACACTCAATTAAGGCATCAATCTTCTTACTGAATGCAAACCAATTTTATTTCTCAAGTGTTTGAGAGTTATGTTTTTGCTGTCTCTGTACAACTGGAATTCCTAAAAAATAACGCTACATAAACTACTTTATAATTTAGAAGAAAAATGTGTTCTTAAGAACCAGGGTTAAGTGATGGCCTTAACAATCTTGACATCTCTGTTAACTACAACAAAAAAATCTATCACAGCTTTAAGTTTCTAAAATGTGACAATTTTCCTAAGTAAATTGAAATACTATTCCATACCACAAGATATATCTTTAAATAACTTTCAGTAGTATCTTAAGATACTCATTTAACTATATTTTGATCACATTAAATTTCATTACCAGCATCACCAGAAATCAAGTTGAAGAAACACAAGTTATATAGAGTAGTAAACAACAAACTAGATGGAGTTTTAATTACTTTTTTCATAATTTAAGAAAACTTTCTGCCTTCACTATCTTGGCTGGGTTCTGTAACCAAATATCAAGTAAATTATTTGTTAGTTTATTTGTAACTAACTTACTTGTAACAAGTAAATTACTTGTTAGTTATAATTTAATTCCAGGTATGAAAATGTTCCCCCATTCACTCAAGTACACAAAGAAAAGCACTTCACCATTTGTCTTAGTTACTTGTATTTATGAATTTTATGTAGCTAACTCGACATAAGAACACATGCAGAAAGGACAGTTTGAGAGCTTTCACTTCATTATAGGCCTGAACCAGGGTAAGGTCCTTGACTTGATAGGACCAGTACTAGTAATTAAGTGGTTAAGACCAAGCCATACCTGGCTGAACCTGAAGCAAAACAATCAGTAATACTAACCCTGTCTTTATTTTAGATTTTGGTATTTTGTTCATGGATTTTTTTGGCATTAGTTCTGGTTTTAAAAATAGATAATATTTTTATCTGTATTATTGATTTTTTGGAGTACTTTAAAACTTGCACCCAAGGCAGGCACCTCACTTGCCTTGCCAGAGGCCTAGCCTTGCTTCAGCACCTCTTTGTCCAATGGCCTACTGCTTACTAGCAGAAGTTAAAAGTACAATTATGACCACAAAACAGGTGGAATGAGACTGGCAAAGTCATCAATCACACCATGGCCAGACATCGTTAGCACTATTCTTTCAATCAGCACTCACACACAGAGTTACTATATAAATGAAAACTACCTACAAAGTCAAAGTGGAATACTTAATTCTTGTACAACTACATTTAAAATACACCTGTTTTCTTCACATACTCTACATTTACAGATTAAAAAGAAAAAGATTACCGGCTTCCTCCACTGAATACATCTCTCGCCAAAACATCCTATGTTTGTAGTCATCTTTTGGAGCATACAAATATGTATTTAATTCCCATTTCTGGAGCCTTAAGAGGAAAGAAAATTACATGTATATAAACAGGCAACATGCATAACCAGTATACCTCAATTTTTTCCCTTTTCTGGGAGCAGCTCCATCTCTTAAAAAGCTAATATTCTGGGGCAGTAGCTTTTAACCTTTTTCAAGTCCAGTGGAGTTGTAAAAAAAATTAAATAAGGAATGTTAACATATCCAACAGTTTTAAATAAAAATACAACAGCTCGGAGTGAAGCAAGTGAAGCCCAAAACCTATCCAGCTTTTCCAGGCAAGTCTAACAACCACTTGCCTAGGTGAAGAGGAAGAAGACCAAGATTAAAATAACTTCTGCAACTGAGAAATCATCAAACTGTACTTGGCCTATTCAGTGCCAGTGTTTCCTCAAACAAAAGGAAATATTAATTAAGACTCTCCTTTACGTAATAAAAAATTACCTTCTAAAGAGTTCTTTTCTCTGTTCCATAACCCATGGTCTTCCATAAAATCCTGGATTCAAAAGTAAGAATGAAATTTTAAGAATGTGATAAACTGTGTACTGAGAAAAGCAGATTACAATACAAATGACGTCTGTAAACAATACAAAAATTTGAAGGATGTTTAATAAAATATTAACATGTTTTGGGGTGAAATTATAAAGTGACTTTAATTCCCTTTTTGCTTAGGCAAATTTTCTGGTTTTTCTACCATGGACACTAATTACTTATGTGATAAAGTTATCTAAAAAGAGCTAAACATCATCTCTTTTCACTATCAAAAAATACTATATATTTAAACCTAACTTTTTAAAAAGATTATCTCAATCTTACAGTGAGGAGAGGAGAAGCCTAGTAACCCCAAGCTGCAATTAATAACAAGTACTATCTATGAGGGGAGTTATACCACTTTTAGAGGTATAAAAGGTAGGAAAAAAATCAGGAACAGAATTAGTAAAGAATCTGACTGACCCAATTTTATGATTTTGTTTTCCAAAATTACATTGTAAAAGAGACCCAAAAAGTGCCTTAAACTACACTCACAGCAAATTCAACATCGGAACTGGCCCAAACAGGAAACTCAAGCAATCTCAATTCCAGAGCAAATGTTTGAACAACTGAAAATTCAAGAATGTGACTCACTCCAGTATCCCATGTGGGGGCACAGCGCTAGTAATGCAAGAAACAAACCAGCAGATGAATGTTAGTGATATAAGCACCAAACTGGTATTACAGCTTGCCTAACCTTTATTTTCACCAGTCTCAACCTAATCATCTGCCAGAGATAAGGACAACCTCTCAAGAATATTATGAAGATGGTTCAAATTCTGTTTTGAACACAAAATACTCCCTACACACACAATTTAACAAACTCAAAACCAAAATTTCTGAACTGTAATAACCTCCACTCTAAACAGAATGGTTACTCTGCACAAAGACAATCAGACAGACCAAAAAATAAAAATTAAAAATTCATTAGGTACTAATGCATGAAACTGTAGCACTTGGAATCTGGACAATTCCATGGTTACTCTCTTACAAGTGATTTAAAATGTTAAGTGAATTTTACAAGTCTTTGTAGCTTTCCTTCAACAGTTTGCATTATCATTACCTCTTGGAGTAGGCATTAAACTTTCCTTTAGAGCTGTCTCAACATTTAAGAAAATTTTTTTCGAGGGTCTAACATTTTAATCTTCAGAAACCCTAACTTTGCTCTTTGAGAGTAAGGTTCGTGGTTTTAGTTAACTAGCACCACAAAGAGGAAGCGGGGCTGTTACACGAGTTAAAATCAACAAAGATTCGTCCACAGAACTTGCAACATTATTCACGTCAGTAAAGTGAACCTTAAGAACTGGGAACTTTGGTGATTGTCAGTGCAGTTCAGCCTTGCTTCAAAAAAAAAAAAAAAAAACTCGTTAAAAAAAAAAACCCCAAAACAAAAGTAACACTCAGGGTAGACCTTTTTGGCAAAACTTTTGTTTCACTTTTATATAGGTATACATATGTGTGTTGGTTTGTGATGTAAAATGTACTTTTAAAATCAATAAATTTTGTTGGCCACTGTAAATACTTGCAAATAAAAGCACAAATTAACCTCATAAGTATGCAAATAAATAAAATCAACAAAGGTTTGTGAGGGAAAGAAAAAACAAACATCAAAAAAAAAAAATCAGGTGATTAGTCACCATGGAAATATTCTAGGGAATGGGAAGGAGAAAAAACAGATAAGACAATTCTAAGTAGACTAGTTCCCTTTTAATACTATTCTGAAAAATAAATCAATTGGTCTTAACCACAGCTAGCTTTTTCTATAATTATTGAAGGTGTAATCCACAGGCAAGTTTCCTTAGACTCACTGTAGTCTAGCTCTAAAATTTCTAATTGTCCAGCACTTCTCTCCCACCCTCCATCCCAAGATCTTAGGTCACAAAACACAGATTCTTTTCCTAGTATCTCCCTGCAGATTCTAGTCCTATAAATACATCGATGGATAAGTCAAGCAAATCAATCATGTTTTCATAAACACCGACTCCAGACAAACACATAGGTAGTTTTTCCATTCTGTTTTCCCCAAAATTGTGCAACAGTTAACTTCACTTAACCGTTTCATTTCTAACCCTAGCTGCCAACTAGTCTGTTTCCCCTACAATTAAACTTTATCTTTCAAATGAATACTCCATATGTTTGGAAGTTCTCAACCATGAGGACAATCCTTCTTTCCTTTTCCATGCCTTTGTGGTTTTGTATGAAGACCAGTTATTTAACTGTTACTCCTAAGCACACCATTACATAAAAGAAAACTAATGAAGTATACAAGCTAGGAAACCCTGGGTTAGCCAAAATAGAAAGTTCGAATACATGCTGTACTTCAGGAAAGAGCAATAATGAATCTGATTCATACTTTCATAGAATGCCCATCTGTGCAACATTTGTCCATTACATTCATAAACTGTGAAACACTCTTCTACTCATTTTCTCCAACCACCAAAAAAAGTCCATCATTCCTAAATGGTAATGGGAAAGGAGGTGGTGAAAAGGAATTTTCAAACCTCTTCTGCAATAACTAAAAATTCCACATCTCAGATACTATTAAAATCAAAGCTTCATCCCCCAGAGGCAAGGCGGAGTAGTTAAGTTAGCAAAGGGCAATTGTCCAGGCTGCAAATGAAACTGGATTCAAAGGGTGGGCCGTTGGGAACTAAATAAACAAAACAAAAAACATACCAAAAAAACCACCTCTAAGCAAAAAGGAATTTGTAAAACTATAGGCCCACAGTGCTCCTCTTCACTCTAGGAATACAACTAGAACATCTGATGGGTAGTCGTTTTTCCTTAAGGGTAGGGGCAGCAGCACTATACATGCCTTTCCGTATGTGAACACAAACCACCCTAAGAGACAAGATCCCAAAGTACAAAGATGTAAAACTCAGAGCCCAAGACCAGACTCCCCACACCGCCTCCACTGGAGCACGCCTGGCTCCAAGTCCAAGGAGGGTGGGGTCAGGCATGTTAATAGCCAGAGGGGAATTCGACGCCGTTCCAGAAGGCGAGAGAAGACTTGCCCACCCTCCCGCCTCTTCCCTCGTTCCAGCAGGGTCAAATTTCAGACCCACAGGAATAATCCCCTTTTAGAGCTTCCCCCCTCCCCCCCTGCCCGCCACCGCCCCCGCCCAGGCTCCGCCGCCATCCGCCTAACCAGGAAAGAACAGATTACTACTGGGGTGGGGCGGGGGGGAGGACGCTCCTGCCTAGCCCGCGCGCCACAGCTCTCACCTTCCACCACGCCACACAGGAACCTCCGAGCCCCTCCTGCCGCCCCGGCCACCGCTGCTCCCCCGGCCCCGGCTGGGTTGTCTTCTCCTGGTGCTGGACCTGCCTGCGGTTCCAGCGATGCCCCTGCGGAGGCGGCAGGGTTGGAGTTGAGCTCGCTCTCCCGCTCCTCCAGCGCCGCCTGGCTCTCCTTCTGCACCATTCTCCTGCCCCCGGCCGCCGCCACCTCTGCAGGTCCTCCTCGGCCTCCGTCCGTTGGGCCGCCGGCCCGGAGCCCTAGAGAGGGCCTCGGCTCCTAGCGCGCGCCCTTCCTGCTCCTTCCCTTCTCCCTCTGCCCTTCCCCCTCCCGCTCCGCAGGGACCCGAATGCCCGGATGAGAAGGGCGGCGGCACCGGCGCGAGCCCTTTGTCAGCCGCTGCCTCAGCCTGAGCTGGGGAAGGCCGGAAGCTTAAGCGGAGAGCGAGTCCGCGACGTATGCTTCCCCTGGAGGCAGATGGCCAAGGCTCTTTTTCTCCTTCTCAGTTAGGTTCTGTTGACCTTCCGATAATCCTAGCTCTCCCGCTGCCTCCTCCCGAAGCCCCTGGGTCTCCTCTGCCGCTGCCTCTACCGCCCGCTTCCTGTTTATCCGCACTGCGCCTGCGCCGGAGACCGGCTCAGACCGGTCCCTTCAGCCCGGCTCCCCCTCCTTCTTTTGGGCCAGACTATTCAGCTTCATTCGGTAGGGGGGAGCAGAACAGAAAAGAAGCGAAAAGCGGAGGGTAACGAAGGCAGTGGAATGTACCATTTATGCTCGCCACCCTCCAGAACGAGCCAGACGCCCAAGAACAAACCATTAACTAACCCGGAGAAGGGGAGAATGGGAGGAGGCTGGAACGGGTTGAGGCAATAGGGATGTGGATAGGGCCGGCAGGCTGGAGTGGGTGAAAAAAAAGAGGTGTTTACTCTCTTAAAGCGCAGGCGCGGAAACCGAGCCTCTGGTTCTTAAAGAGCTGGGAAGAAACTGACCTACTTTCTATTGAGATTCTTCTGACAAGTTGATTCATTACATCAGCCTGACCCAGGCTCGGTTCTGTGAAGACAACACTCCAAGAAGGTCAGCTCACTCCTCTGCCCTGAAACATTTCCCCCTACCTCCAGCTTGGCGCTAGCCCCCTTTAAAAACTAAGTCATTCCTTCTCTCAGCAGATACCTATTGAGCTTGCCTCCTGCTTTCCTCTTGGGCCACTGTGAGCTCACAGCAAGGAGGTTCAGACTAACGAATACATACACAATCCCCACACAGTGTACCCAAGTGTTGTGGGAGCTCAGAGGAGGGACCGACTTCATCTTCCTTTGGGTAGAGGCGGCGGCCATGGCTTCACTTTCGAGCTGGGTCATAAAGGATAAATAGGAGTTAGCCAATTTATAAATAGGAGTTAGTTGGGGAGAGAGAAGAGAGCACTCTAGGCAAGTGGAAGGGAGTGCACATGTAGGAAGGGGTGAAAAGGCCTGGCCTGTTTGGGAATGGGGAGTGTGAAGTGTGTATAATGGAGACATGAGACTCTGAGCCTCAGCACAGACATTTCCTTGTGGGAAGCCTTCCCTGAGCCCTAGATGGACTTGGGTCTCCTTGCTATTTATTCTCAGGGCTCCCTTTGGTCCTGTCAAGATGCACTCAGTGGCTGAGAAATCTGTGGTTAGCTAGGTGGTTTATATGTGAAATAAGCATCTCCTTCTCATTCTGATTATTAACACTTAACATTGTCCATCTTGTACTACACCGGTAGACCAACTTGTAGCTCCACAGACTCTTATAGTCCCTCTTTTCAGTCCTGGAGTGTTAAGATGGGGATCAGTTCAGTTCAGTTGGTCAGTCGTGTCCGACTCTTTGCGACCCCATGTATCACAGCATGCCAGGCCTCCCTGTCCATCACCAACTCCCGGAGTTTACTCAAACCCATGTCCATCCAATGGGTGATGCCATCCAACCATCTCATCCTCTGTCATCCCCTTCTCCTCCTGCCCCCAATCCCTCCCAGCATCAGGGTCTTTTCCAATGAGTCAACTCTTCCAGTGAGGTGGCCAAAGTCCTGGAGTTTCAGCTTCAGCATCAGTCCTTCCAATGAACACCCAGGACTGACCTCCTTTAGGATGGACTGGTTGGCTCTCCTTGCAGTCCAAGGGACTCTCAAGAGTCTTCTCCAACACCACAGTTTAAAAGCATCAATTTTTCGGCGCTCAGCTTTCTTCACAGTCCAACTCTCACATCCATATATGACCACTGGAAAAATCATAGCCTTGACTAGATGGACCTTTGTTGGCAAAGTAATGCCTTTGCTTTTTAATATGCTATCTAGGTTGGTCATAACTTTCCTTCCAAGGAGTAAGTGTCTTTTAATTTCATGGCTGCAATCACCATCTGCAGGGATTTTGGAGCCCCAAAAAGTAAAGTCTGACACTGTTTCCACTGTCTCCCCATCTATTTCCCATGAAGTGATGGGACCAGATGCTGTGATCTTAGTTTTCTGAATGTTGAGCTTTAAGCCAACTTTTTCACTGTCCTCTTTCACTTTCATCAAGAGGCTTTTTCGTTCCTCTTCACTTTCTGCCATAAGGGTGGTGTCATCTGCATATCTGAGTTTATTGATATTTCTCCTGGCAATCATGATTCCAGTTTGTGCTTCTTCCAGCCCAGAGTTTCTCATGATGTACTCTGCATATAAATTAAATAAGCAGGGTGACAATATACAGCCTTGACGTACTCCTTTTCCTATTTGGAACCAGTCTGTTGTTCCATGTCCAGTTCTAACTGTTGCTTCCTGACCTGCATATAGGTTTCTCAAGAGGCAGGTCAGGTGGTCTGGTATTCCCATCTCTTTCAGAATTTTCCACAGTTTATTGTGATCCACACAGTCAAAGGCTTTGGCATAAGATGGGGATTAGGATTAGGGGATTTCCTGTGATGACAGTAGGGGGCCATAGCAGTTTCACTGGATATTATGGTCCTTTGGGGATTTTGGAGCTGGCATTCCAGGTGACCCCAGCCCCCAGTCTCATGACACTTTCCTCTTTGCTTCACAGTTTACACTGTGGCAACTGGTCGCAAGTCATCAGCCACAATTTCATCTACTCTCTGTAGTCAACACTTCGGAGTCCATGACCCAGGCAAGATCCACCTTCCATATCTGTACTTCTCAAGTTTAAAGGGCAATTCTTGCCACACCCTTTCTCTCCATAACACACCTCTCCCCCCCAGCTCCTACAGTAGGAACCATAGCCTAGCAGGCCTGTGATAAACAGTTGAGGAATGAACAAGAGAGGGTCCTGCTCTAACAGGGCTTACATTCTGGTTGGAGAAAGCGATTCAGGAACTCAGTTTGTGATAAGTGCTATGAAGAGAGGAAATCTAGTGATGTGATGAAAAGTAACCACAGTAAGGAAGGTCTACTTCAGATGGAAAAAAAGTAATACAGTTAAGCAATGATAGTGATTCAGACTAAGGAACAGCAGTGGAGAGAGATGGTGAACCTTTGATGGTGGAATTGGTGGGTTTTTTTGGGGGGTGGGGGCTGTGGTGCATGGCTTGTAGAGATCTTAGTCCTCTAGAGATCCAGGGATTGAGCCTGGCCCTGAGCAGTGAAAGCACCAGAATCCTAACCCACTAGACTGCCAGGGAGTCCCCAGGATTGGTGATGAATTAAGGGAGAGTGGAGGGAGAATTCCAGTTGAGCTATTTCAGATCCTGAAAGATGATGCTGTGAAAGTGCTGTACTCAATATGCCAGCAAATTTGGAAAACTCAGCAGTGGCCACAGGACTGGAAAAGGTCCGTTTTCATGCCAACCCCTAAGAAAGGCAATCCCAAAGAATGCTCAAGCGACTGCACAATTGCAGTCATCTCAGACACTAGTAAAGTAATGCTCAAAATTCTCCAAGCCAGGCTTCAGCAATACATGAACCGTGAATTTCCAGATGTTCAAGCTGGTTTTAGAAAAGGCAGAGGAACCAGAGATCAAATTGCCAACATCCGCTGGATCATCGAAAAAGCAAGAGAGTGTCAGAAAAACATCTATTTCTGCTTTATGGATGACACCAAAGCCTTCAACTGTGTGGATCACGATAAACTGTGGAAAATTCTGAAAGAGATGGGAATACCAGACCACCTGACCTGCCTCTTGAGAAACCTATATGCAGGTCAGGAAGCAACAGTTAGAACTGGACATGGAACAACAGACTGGTTCCAAATAGGAAAAGGAGTACGTCAAGGCTGTATATTGTCACCCTGCTTATTTAATTTATATGCAGAGTACATCATGAGAAACTCTGGGCTGGAAGAAGCACAAACTGGAATCATGATTGCCAGGAGAAATATCAATAAACTCAGATATGCAGATGACACCACCCTTATGGCAGAAAGTGAAGAGGAACGAAAAAGCCTCTTGATGAAAGTGAAAGAGGACAGTGAAAAAGTTGGCTTAAAGCTCAACATTCAGAAAACTAAGATCACGGCATCTGGTCCCATCACTTCATGGGAAATAGATGGGGAGACAGTGGAAACAGTGTCAGACTTTATTTTTGGGGGCTCCAAAATCCCTGCAGATGGTGATTGCAGCCATGAAATTAAAAGACACTTACTCCTTGGAAGGAAAGTTATGACCAACCTAGATAGCATATTAAAAAGCAAAGGCATTACTTTGCCAACAAAGGTCCATCTAGTCAAGGCTATGATTTTTCCAGTGGTCATATATGGATGTGAGAGTTGGACTGTGAAGAAAGCTGAGCGCCGAAAAATTGATGCTTTTAAACTGTGGTGTTGGAGAAGACTCTTGAGAGTCCCTTGGACTGCAAGGAGAGCCAACCAGTCCATCCTAAAGGAGGTCAGTCCTGGGTGTTCATTGGAAGGACTGATGCTGAAGCTGAAACTCCAGGACTTTGGCCACCTCACTGGAAGAGTTGACTCATTGGAAAAGACCCTGATGCTGGGAGGGATTGGGGGCAGGAGGAGAAGGGGATGACAGAGGATGAAATGGTTGGATGGCATCACCCACTCGATGGACATGGGTTTGAGTAAACTCCGGGAGTCGGTGATGGACAGGGAGGCCTGGCATGCTGTGATTCATGGGGCCGCAAAGAGTCGGACACGACTGACCGACTGAACTCAACTTGACTCAGAGGGACAGTGTGGAAGAAGAAAAGAAGACTCCTAAATTTTGACCTGAGCAACTAGGTAGATGGTGTCACTTATTGAGATGGGGAAGACTAGGAAGGCATGAGTCAAAACTCCATTTTGAACATGTTTACTATGACCATTATAGATCCACATGAATATGTCAAATAGGCAATTGAATATGTGGGTCTTGGAGCTCAGGAGAATTCTGGGGATAAAAACTTAGGAGTCTCCCTGCATATAGATAATGTTTAAAGCCATGGGATTGGATGTGTTATGGAAAAGAGGCTCTGGTCTGAGCTGTGGGGACCCATGTTTAATATTCCAAATGAGAAGGATGAGTTACCAAGGGAGGACTGAGAAGGGATGGCCAGAAAGGTAAAAGAAAAAACAATAAAGAAGAGTGTTTTGAGATGGAGCAGCTAACAACATTCAGAATCTAATCAGTGGCCAGAAAAAAAATGATCAGAATCCCAACCTCCTGTCTTTTCTCTTTTTTTTTTTCCTGGTTCCCATTGTCTGCCCTAGCTCTGGGGTACTTCTCAGTTCCTAGAAATTCTCAGCTTCAGACTTACACTTCCCTTAAGCTTGAATGTATCCTAAAATATAGAGACCGTCTCCATATTTAAGCCAATTATATACATACACTTACCATGCCCATTTATCCATACCATACAGTTATTCATACAATTATGAAATGCCTATTACTTGCCAGGCCCCAGGATAGGATGGTAAGGGGGAAAAAAACCTAGTCCAGGCACTCAAGGAGTCCTCAGGAGCTTACAATGTAACAAAAAAGACAAATAATCACTCAAATAAATACACTTAAATATACAGTTACAAACTGATAAGTGCCTGGAAGGAAAAGTATAGGGCAACAGGACAGCCTGTCACAGTGTTACATTGTCTCGATTATACATGACATGCATAGCATCCATCTTTCACCCACAAATTTTTACTGTGCTCCAAGGCCACCCTGTACAGAGATTTGGGAGACTGAGTCTAGTATCAACCTTCCTATAAACTTATCGGTTGGTCTTGAGCAAGTGCTCTTTGCTCTTTGGGCCTGTTTCCTCTTCTGTACAATGGAAGACAGAGGTAGACTGGATCATAGGTTCTTAATTAGGGCCCATGGATGGGCTTCAGGGACACAAAAACATATGGAAGACTGTGCAATTTTTTTCCTCTAGACAGTAGGTCCACAAATTTAACTAGATCCTACGGAGGGGTTGTGACCCAAAGGAACCCAAGGACCTAAGAAGCAGACAGCTGTGTGATGATGTGAGCAGCAAAAACATGACAAAATGAAGGACCCTGGAAGTAAGGTTTTGTTTCTTAGACACCATACCCCTCCCTTGATCTTGTCAATGTGTGTATTACAATGTTGGTAGAGAAGGCCTGATCCCCCTTCTATGGACTATAAAGCTTAGTTACCGCATAACACTACCCTAGAGAAAGGATGGGAGGAACTTAGCATTGGCAGCCCCTCTCCAGGAGCAGAACAAAGAAAGGTTCCTACCCCACACAGGAAGCTTCTATTACCCTTTGTGTCAACTGCTCCATGGTGACCAGATCTTGGTCTACTTCATCTGCTCCCCCATCATTCTTGGCTAGAGTACAGACACAAATGTACATCTATACTAGCTGGAATGTTTACACAAAGGAACTTTCATTAGAACCTAAAGGGAATTCCCCTCTTAAAAGCATTTTAAAATTAACTAAGATGTATTAATATGTAAATTAGAAATTCTTGATTTGACTTGAAAGAATGTTTAGCCAAAAGACAGCTGGCTTGGCATAGTCTTTGGGACATCAATCATCTTTCTCTTCCTTGTCTCCTCCATGGATAGGGAGATTCAGGAGCCTCTCCTAAGGTCCAGGAGGTTTCCAACTCTTCCAGAACATGTGACTTGATCTCCTGCCAAGGGTTGGCCATAATCTAGGAAAGGAAGCATTGTCTTTGGGATCTAAAAGGCTGTATGAGGTAGGGGTTGTGAGTTTATGTGTGGGGTAGGAGGGACAAAAAGGCAGAGACATCAACCTGTGCATAGCCATTGTGTTTTATTGGATCTGGTGATTTCTTATTTTACAAAAATTACAGAGGAACCAAAAATGCAAAGTAGTCAACAGTGTTCTTATGGGGAAGGGGGCTCCTTGGGGGCCCTCCCCCTCAGTTCACAGCTGACTGGGAAAGTGAGCTAAATGGGACAAGCAGATATATTAAAGGGTAGCAGTGTGGCCGGGCTGCTGACAGTGAGGTGGGACCTGGATCCTATGGTCCCTGCCTTCAAGGTGTGCTCAGGGGCATCTCTGGGTAGATTGACTAGAGCAAGAGGAAACTCTGAGTAGGCTATAAGGAGGCTATGTGGGGAGGCAGGAATAGAGCCTGGGTATATAAAAAATTCTCAAAAATGCCCCCACACTGGGTTCAAATGCTATGTCTGCCTCCTTCCTTCCTTTTTCTCCTAAGGCATCCACAGGGTGGTCCCTGACTTACTCCATGCCTCCAGGTCTAGAGGAAATGACAAATGAAAACTTAAGTTGCAGCCATCATAGAAGGTAGGCCGAAAGTTTGGCAGGTATCAGTCAAGACAGCTCCCATCTATCTTCCCCCCGCTGCCACCACCACTACCCAAACAGGAAGGAAGAAGAGGAAGAAATTCCAGGGATCTGCCAAAACTCAGATCCCAGGTTCTCCTAGGATACTGAGGAGTACATGGAAATTTTCTGGGGATATTTCCAAGGTTTTCTGAAGAGCCTGGAAACACATATTCTGATGGCTTGGGGTGGCAGACCTGTAGAGCTCAAAGCTATAGACTGGTATACTGTCATTGACAATCCCCAGGCTTTCCTGCTCTCTACCGCAATTGCCTCCTAGGGCCTACCCGTTGGCTTAGGCCCAAGGTTACTCCCTCCACATTCTTGACCCCCTCCTACAGCACTGTCAAAGGCCCTGGCATGAAAGGCCAGTTAGTGCCAAGGACAGAACAGCCTTTTTACAAGGGAATCTTAGGGGAAATGCTTATGAGATCAGGGATGGGGGAAGCACCATAGCAGGAGACATTTTGCCTAGTGTTGTGGTTCTCAGTTGGGGGGTGGGAGGGGAAGGACCACTCAATTCCCATAACAGGGCACCCTCGGCACTGAGTTTCAGGCAGGAAGGGGGAGCTGTTGGGAGTTGAAAACACTCCCACAGATACACTCTGCCCACTCCCTACCCTCCTCAGCTCCAGCAGTATGGACCACTAAATCCCCAGGCTCTTGGGTTCCTATAGCCCCCAGGGTAGAGCTAGGATGAGGACAGACCTGGGAAGAGAAGGGTGAGGTCCACCTGGACTAGGGCTAGAGCATGGTCCCCCCAGGGCAACTGACCCCCTCTCCTGGGGAGCTAGATGACATTGTCAAAGAGTTGCATGGACCTCATGATGTTCTCGTCCTGTAGCCATGGTGGGAGAGGCAGATTGGAGAGAAAGGAAGAAAAAGAGCTTATTAGAGAAAGGGAGAAGAACACTGATTTAGAAATAGGGATGTTCAGAGACAGAGAGAGGCAGTGAAGAAGGAGACACTCAGAGAGGTGGGAAAGGGTCAGGTCTCCCCAAGTTATGAAGGAAAACGATTCAGAATTGGGGGTAGTTAGGGAGATGGTACTCTGCCCAAAGGAGCTTTCTCCTACATCATTGAATCAGGCCCTGAGTCCAGATCAGGAAAATGTAGAGGGCAGGGCCCTGTACCTTTTGACAAGACTCAATGAATTCCTCAATAGTCACCACGCCATCCTTGTTCCTGTCCATCTTCTGCAAAAAAGGTAGTCAGGAAGAGAAAACAGGAGGGATGACAGGAGAGAGGCAGGCAGAACTTGGGTAAGTTCCCGGCTGGGACCTTGCCTCCTTCCTTTCACTCCAAAACCCAGCCTGCCCAGTCCCAGGCACCTGGAAGAAGCTCTCCACGTGCTCCCTTGGGGCCTCCTCCCGGAGTGCAGGATACGTGTACTTGCCCATCATGTCATAGATGGACTTCATGATATCAAGCATTTCCTGTTAGACCAAGAGAGAAGAGGATCCCTCCTCAGAGTCTCCAACCTCCTAACTAGAAGGCCTGGGGCCTGGGGCAGACCTCAGCCCTTGCTGATGCACATGTGGGTCACATTCCCCCCCAGGGGCCCTGTGCCTGTCCCCATACACATATAACCCCCCACCCCCAGCTCATCAGTTGCCCCTGACCTCCTTGGTAATACAGCCATCCTTGTTGAGGTCATACAGGTTGAAGGCCCAGTTCAGCCTATCATCTGTGGTTCCCCGAAGAATCACCGACAAACCAGCCACAAAGTCCTAGAAAGGAGGCAGGGGAAAATGAGTCTTCAGGTACCTTCACTCAACCTGGGTTTGGGTTGGCCTTGAAGTTCCAGGAAACATGCTTCCCTGGCCCACCTCCTCCAGCTCACCTCAAAACTGACTGAGCCATCATGGTTGGTGTCAAAGGCATTGAAGAGAAAAGTGGCGTATGTGCTGGAGTCTGTAGGATAAGTGTGGTGAGCAAGCTTGGCTTCCAGACAGGAGCAGACTTCCTACCTCCCTACCTCTGTGGGGCTCTGCCAACTCCCAACTTGGCATTTCCAACCCCTCCAGAACCTCTCCCCAAGGACTTGTCTCCTTACCTCCTTGAGGAAAGAACTGGGAGTAAATCTGCTTGAAGTTTTCCTCATTGACAATTCCACTGGGACATTCCTGTGGGTAGGGTGGGGAGGGAAAGCAGACTAAAGGAAGAGAGGAAACCATCTTCTACTTACCGCCCGTCATCTCACCCACGTTCCCACCCCACCCTCTGTGGTCAGAGACTCCCAGAGAGGTGGGAAGTCTTTGCGTCTCTAGGGGGCTCACCATGTAGCTCTTCTATTGGAGGGAAGACATCTCCCAAGCGCACAAATAAAAAGCACAGAGCAGACAGGCCAGCCTACAGGCTCCCTTCTTAAACTGGCAGGCGTCCCTAGCTAGGAGCTGTCCCTCCCTCCCGGAAGCGAGAAAAGTCCTGCACAGACCCCGCCCCTCCCCAGCTAGACTGATCTTTGCGCTCACGTTTTTGAAACCCCGGTACAGGACCTGCAGCTCCTTGCGTGTGAATTTGGTTTGCTCCTGCAGCTGCTCCAGACCCTCGGGCCGGTGACACACGGTGGACAACTCAAACTCATCCTCCACGCTGTCTGCGGGGTGGGGGCAGTTGGGGGAGGGGGGGGACAGCCGCGCCTCAGGCCTGTCCCCCATGATCCCTCTTCAGAATCACTTAACTATCCAACCCCCCCACCCCACCCCCCCGCTCCATCTCCGACGCAGGAGACCAGCCTGCCAGTTCCCCTGATCCCGAGCCAGGGACTTCAAGGCAAGGAAAGAAGACACCAAGTCAGCTTCGAAGTTTATCAGCGGGCTTAGTCCAAGGCCAGGCCTGGCCCCAGAGCCAGCGGTCTGAGTCAGCGCTGGCCCCTGGACCCTTGATCCCTGGTTGCAGGGGAAGGCCCCCAGTCCCATCTTCATCCCAGGACAGGAGCAGGAAAACTGGGTTGGAGAAGGGGCTTCTGAGGGTGGGAACTCTGGGCCTTCCCTTACCAAACTCAGATCCGCCCAGCCTCACCCTTGCCCCGCCCAGACCCAGCCCTCCAGCCAAGCCCCGCCTATCCCAGCCATGCCCAGCCATGCCCCGCCCAGCTCCAGCCAAGCCCCATCCATAGCCCAACTCCTGCCACACCCCTAGTGTGCCTTAGAGAAGGCCACCACCCCGGCCCCATCTCAGCCCCACCCCAGTTCCCAACATCCAGTCCCCAGGCAGATGCCCCCAACCCAGGCTCCCAAAGTTCCCCGCACCCGCCCCCACCAGGAGAATAAGTCACCTGGGTCCAGTAGGCGGGGTCTGTGGGGGCGGAGGGAGGCTGGGGCGGCTAATGCTGAAGGGAGCGAACTGTCACCGAGAAAGCGGAAGACACGGCCAACTGCACACACCTCGCCCCTCACACTCACAGCAAATCTCACAGACCTGCTTGTTACAATGCATACTCCCCATCTCCGCGCGCACGCAAAGGCACACGTAACGAATGAGCACAGACACACACAAATCGGACCTTATGCATATCACACCTGCCCTTTTTCGGAATCTACCCCCATGTGGGACCCAGCAGAATCAAACACAATGACATTCTCCAGTAGTGACTACAACCCGGGTCTTTATAGCTTGCAAAATGCAGTATGTATAATCCTGGGAGGTGGACAAGGCCCAAATGAGGAAACTGAGGCCTACAAAGTGAGGTCACTCAACTGGAGACCAGGCTGGTCCTATAAAACTCCAGTATCCTGGTATCTGAAGGAAGGTGGACTCGGCCCTTACACTTGTATCCGTCTAGTCAAGGCACTGGTAACCTACCTCTCAAAGTCCAAAACATGCCCAAGGGCAGGGAGGGCGGCCAGACAACAACCCCAAGCACAGACCCTCACAGCCACCTGGTCCCACCTCTGCCACCGTGGCCACACTCACACAGGATCAGAGAGACCTCAGCCTGTCACACTGACCATGCCCCAAAATCCAGATCCCGCCCATTTCTCAGACCCAGATGGCCCACACTTAGGCCCCGCCTCCATGCTGACCACGCCCACACATTCCCTGGGTAATCACGCCCCCTCACACCAGGGTCAGCCAGCGCCCAGCCCACCTCTGCCAAGTTGGTCACGCCCACACGCACTCTCACACTCCTTACACCCCAGGCACACACGGGCCCCACCCCCGGAAGCACAGGAGAGGCACTTGCTTTCACTGACTGAGGGCAGGGCTTGGGGCCCGCAGCATGGCAGCAGCTTGAGGAACCGCTGCTTCAGCGCTTTTTTAGTGGGCCCTGGAGGGTGGCCTGGGAAGAGAGAAGACCCCAGGAGGGAACATTAACCCCGCTGTCCCTCCATTCCCTGTACCCTCCCCATCATCACAAATCGACCCCGGCTGGGGGCGGGTGTTGGGGAAAGATGGGGGGGGGGGGGTGTGGAGAGAGTAGCTGGGGCAGGTTAGGGGGGTCCAGTGGGTTTCACAGGCACGGAAGGTCCACCAAGATGGCTCGGGCACCTTGTATAAAGGGACACAGCTGGGGACAGCAAGATGGTGGGGGTGGGGAAAAGTGGCATATTGGCCTCAGTCTTTGTTGACCCAGTGTCCTTGGCTCCAGTGCTATATAGCTGGACCTCTGAGGATGATGTCCAACCCAAGGACACCTCTCTCACACACACACATATACAGTGACAGGTGTGTATACATAGAACAATAAATTACAGAGTGATGGATGCCACACAGGGACAGCTTGATACCCAGTACCTCACTCAAACCCAGTGGCCTCCCAACACATGCACACACACACACACACAGAGACATACCTACTTTGACCTAGTACTTACTCTTTAATACAAACATACAGAAATGTGACTGACCCAGGAAAAAACAGACAGACATGTAGGCCATATAGGCTATCTTACACACAGCATGATCGATCAAACCACACAAAGAACACACAATGACCCTGGGGCATCATGTCACAGTATGGTCATCATGCTCATATCATATTGTAACCTAGGTGCCCATGGCACCAGATACCTAAGGTGCACCTTACCCTCAGAACCTGCATTTGCCCTGAGCACACGGACCTTTCTTTCCTATAATCCCTCATTTCAAGGCACCTAGAATCTTCATGCCAGCAGAATAGAGTTCTCAGCTAATTCATCCACCCTAAAAGTATGTCCCCTCCCAGTCCTTTCCAGTATGACTTACTCTTTGAAGGTGAAATGATAGCAAACTTTGAGGCAATGACAGACTTTGGAGATGAGTATTTTGTTGTCATGTAGGACTATCTGGAGTCCACTAATTACAGTCCTCCTCACTTCCCCTTACTTATATATGTATCCTGTGGCTCTAATTGTATTCCAGGGAGACCCTGAAAGTTCCTGTTGTCTGTGTCCTGGCTGCACTCACCTCCAGACTCCAGGGCCAGAGCTCACTGAACCTGTCACACCGACTGAAGTTGGCTTCAGTCCATTCCTGGAGGGGCCCAACTTCCTTAGTGGTAGGTTGACACCCCAGCTCCTTTACAGGCCCTGCCTCCCAAGCCAGGCTCCACCCTCAAGAAGATGCTCTGCTCCCGGGAAGGAACTGCTTGAAGTTGGCACCTCCTCTCTCTCCCACTTGTCCTCTCCCTCCCGGAGCTATGGGGCGGAGGGAGGGAGGCAGTGAGCTGGGTGGGTGATCGATGGCGGTTTGGCCCCTGGCCCAGGACTCCATTAGCCCAGACTTCGGTTTCCCAAAGCCTATTGTGCTGGGGGCCTCCGGTGGTACAGTAGCCTCTGGACTGGGGGATGGCTCCCGCGCCTCTCCCAACCTCCCCATCTTCACACATGCCCCCATCTGGTCCCCTGTCTGCTTCAAGGACTCAGTCTCCTCTAGGCTCTTCTGAATTGTGGAGAGAAAGGGGGTGCCTTCAGCAGACAGAATGTCTGCGTTTCCTTGGATGTCCACCCCTCTCTTGCACCAACAGTCTAAAGGGGATGGCAAGTTAGATCCCAACTGACTTCAACTTTTCAGGACTGAATGAATCCCAATGCATCCAATACCAATCCCTGCACCTCACCCCACTTCAATAAATGCAGCAGAGGATGGAGGGTAGACTAAGAATTTTCTGCTCTTACTGAACCCTAAAGCAGGCAATTCATGAGCCTTCTTCTTGACCTCAGCTCCTTTTATATCTTTTCAGTTCTCCCACGTGTCTACCCTGCAGTCCTGTCCATAATGGAACTAGGGAACAGCCATGCTATGAAGTTGCACAGTTCTTGGTATGAAAAAGAAGAGGCTAAAAATCCCTGGAGAAGGCAGAACCTGCTCCCCTCTCTACCTTCAGTATCACTCTTCCCACTTGACTTTGGGGTCAGATGGAGAACTGACTTCCCACTCACAATGTCTAGGCTCTGGAGCCCATTCTACCCTCAGATCCTGAGAGGACCTAGGAGAGGCAAGGAGTCTTGGGAAGCAGGGTCCCTGATCTGACTCACCCCTCACTCTCCTACCAGAGTTGATCTATGAATGTTTCAGTCACAGTATCCCCAACTCTTGTCCCTCCAGAACCCATCCCATCCTTTGCCTTGGGTATGGAGCTGGCATATCCTGAGGAACTCTGAAACAGCCACACACACAATCAGATACCCCAAGAGGCTCAGCCACACACTCCGTGCCCCTCAGGCACCTTTGCCATGTCATAAAGCTACACACACTGTCACTCAGACACACTCACATTCCTGTCACATACACAGGTTCAAGTAGTCACACATTTTGTCCTTTCTTACACACGTGAACACCCAGTCACACCACCCCTGTATCTCTCACACACTGAGTCCACACATACTGTGACCCAAACCTGTAAGGATGCAGGTGTGGAGAGTCACATCTTCAGAGCCATTGTGGGTCCCTGGCCCCAAAAGGGGACCGCCCCCACAGAAGTCTGGTGTTATCTCAGGATTCCCAGAACCTCCTTTCTCTATTCTGGATACCTTGCCTATCTCCAGACTTTTCCTCATTCCTCCAGTTTCTCCTTATCTCCAGTCCCAGTCCCCCCATGCTGTACCCCTCACCACCGCCCTGCCTCCTCACCCTCTTTCCTCACCTCCCTCAGACACCCGGTCCTCCAGATTCCCTCTCTTCCTCCACAGATCCACCCCTTGAGTCCCCCTCTTTACCTCTCCATGATGTCCTACTCCCCCACCTTCTCTCTTCCCCTCCCCCAGATACCCCATCTCATTACTAACCTGCTTACCCCTGCAGCCCCCACCCTGGTCATAAAGTCCCCAACCCTCTAGCCAGCAGACCAGACGTGCCCAGATACCTGCGTTACTTTCCAAGGAGACAGGCTCAAAGAGGCCAAACTGCTCCAGGACCTTGACAAACAGGGCGAGGACCACAAGCACAGCGACCATCTCCAGCCCTTCCAGGTTCATGGTGGCCTGGGGCATGGCCCCCCAGGCTGAGGCTGGCCCGCCCTACGCACGCTTCCTCCCCCTCAGGCTCCCCAACCGCCTGCAGTCTCCCTTCCTGCTCCTTCCCCGGATCTCCTCCCTCTCCCCCCTCACCCTGCCTCCCCACAGGCCTCCCAGCCACAGCCTCTTCCTCTTCGTGGGGACCACTTCAGCCTATAGATTGATACCTCCTCCGGAGCTTCTGGTGAGAAGGATACGGCCCAGGCCAGGCCAGGGGAGGAGCAGTGACCTGCCTCTGCCCCTGAGGAGATTCCCTCAGACACGTTGTGGCTACTCTGTGCCAGAGGGGCAGAGGGAAGACCTATGCTTAGAAGTCAGGGGCTGGCAGTGTGTGTGTGTGTCTGTAAGACAGAGAAACTAGGAACTGTACATGCGTAAGAATATGTTATGAGTGTCTGGGTGTCTTCATGTGTGTATATTCCTGTGTTTGTGTGCAGAGAATGTATACCTTTTATATATGTCTCTCTGTGTTTACACAATTGTGCACCTGTCTTAGGGATGTGTGTGGTGTATATGGGTATGTAACCTGGGTGTCTGTGGTGTGTGTGAGTGTATTGGAGTATTTCTGAGTGTGCATAGAGTGTGAGGTATCTATATTTTAGCAGGGTTGTGACATAGGGGTCTGAAGACTGGTAATATGAATGTATCCTATAGTTAGGAGTATGGGTCTGTGGTGGTTGTGTAATTGTATCTGCATGAAACTGTATGAAAACATAAGGGAGGAGAAGGCAGTGACCTCTCCAGTCAGGAGGACACTACCAACATTGATCGAGGTTGCCATGGAGACTAAGAGGTGAGAAGCACTCTTCTTCCCCCTGGCCACAGACAGGGAAATTGAGGCCCAGGGGAGGGAGGATTAGGTCCAATAGCCTGGGCAGGGAAAAAAGGCCGCATAGCCCTAACATGACCCTCTGGGGAGGGGACTCATTGAAGCTGACTTTAGGACCCAGAGAATCAACCTCCTTGGGAGAGGAAGGGCTTCCCTGATAGCTCAGTTGGTAAAGAATTCACCTGCAATGCGGGGGGACCTGGGTTCGATCCCTGGGTTGGGAAAATCAGGAAAGGATGGGCATGCTCTTCCCTTCCTTCTGGCAGGGGCCTCACTCTGGAGCTGCCAAAGTCCTGCCTGCTCTTTGGGAATCTTTACAGAGCTGACAGGAGAAACCCAGGGCTAGAGGGAAACCTGAACCTTCCAAGAGAGCCACCCAGCCGCCCCGGGTGCAGTCCTGGAGCTCTTCCCCCATTTTCCAGTCTCCCTCCAGGCGGTGGTGTGTGGTAGCAGGTGGAGAGAGGCTTGCTGAGTCAAGGAGCCAGGAAACACCAGCCTCTGGGCTACTGCCACAGCTGGTGAGGGACTGAGCACTCAGTATGTGCTAGATAATGTGCAGTGTGACATCTTCACACTGAATCTGCACAATAAACCTATGAAAGAGGTACTGTTACCCCCACATTATGGGTGGGAAAACTAGGCAAAAGGAGTTTAAGCAAATCTCCAAGATCACTAAGTGTCAGATCTTCAATTTTCAGCCATCCTGACTGAGCCTGCACTCTAAACTACACGACAGTACAGTGGCTCCCTTCATAGACAGCTTGCTCACACAGGAGGCCCAGTTTAGGAGTATTAACCCGAGGGACCCTTCCCTGCCTATACAGCTCTGAGATGACTGTGTGTCAGCCTCAAAGTTAAAGTCAAGAGTAAAAAAGTTGGTTTAAAACTCAACATTTAGAAAACTAAGATCATAGCCTCTGGACCCATCACTTATGGCAAATAGATGGGGAAACAATGGAAACAGTGACAGACTTTATTTCTGGGGGCTCCAAAATCCCTGCAGATGGTGACTGCAGCCATTAAATTAAAGACGCTTGCTCCTTGGAAGGAAAGTTATGACCAACCTAGGCAGAATATTAAAAAGCAGAGCCATTACTTTGCCAACAAAGGTCCATCTAGTCAAAGGTATAGTTTTTCCAGTGGTCATGTATGGATGTGAGAGTTGGACTATAAAGAAAGCTGACCACCAAAGAATTGATGTTTTTGAACTGTGGTGTTGGAGAAGACTCTTGAGAGTCCCTTGGACTGCAAGGAGATCCAACCAGTCCATCCTAAAGGAAATCAGTCCTGAATATTCATTGGAAGGACTGATGCTGAAGCTGAAATGCCAATGCTTTGGCCACCTGATGCGAAGAACTGACTCATTTGAAAAGACCCTGATGCTGGGAAAGATTGAAGGTGGGAGAAGAAGACAGAGAATAGCATCACTGACTTGATGGACATGAGTTTGAGTAAGCTCCAGGAATTAGTGATGGACAGGGAAGCCTAGCGTGCTGCAGTCCATGGGGTCGCACAGAGTCAGACACAACTGAACGACTGAACTCAACTTGGGGATGGGGGGTAGTCCCTACTGCTTCATTTGAGGTTCACGGATCTGCAGTTCTACAAGGCCACCACTGGGGGTCAGGCCTTCATCTCACACCATTTATCTTACCCCTTCCTTCTCCCAACATCCTTGGGAAGGTGTGGGAATGACTGGCCAAGACCTTGCCCCTCTCCCCTTCTTCCTCCAGGAAGAAGTCAACTCAGGGACTGTTTTTGGTTTCTCACACCTTTGAAGGTTACACACCTTTGAAGGGTTTACAGATAAAATGAGCAAATATTCAGTATCTCCTTCTCACCTTCCAAAATCCATGTATGGCATTTAATACTCTTCCCCTGTTCTCATCAGCAGATTTCTTTTTTGAGCCAGCTTGGCCTACTCACTGTCCCCCAAATACAGAAAACTCGGTGCTGTTTCTAACGGCTGCTCCTGCTAGTCCCTCTGCCTGGAATGCTCACCCTCTGCTCTCCTGTCCTACATTCTTACCTGTCCTTTAGGGACAGTTTAAATTCCCTTTTCTTCAGAACCTCCAGCCCTCAGCAGGCTCCCAGCTACCTGAAATTCTACCATACTCATTGTTGGGCCCTCAAAACTCAGAACCTATGTCTGTAATGTTATTAGCGGGAACAGTAAAAGGAGGCAGCATAGCATGGTAGGAAATAGTGTGGGTGAGGGTGCCAAGCTTCTTGAGTTTAGATCTGCCACTTGCAATTAACTGGGCAAGTTCTTAATCTCTGTGTGCCTCAGTTTCCTAACTCCTGTGGTCTTGAGGCCCTCTGAAATGAACTAATACATGGAAAGCTGTCAGAATAATTCCAAGCACAGAGTAACTGTTTATAATTGTTTGCTGTTATTATTAATAACATTCTCCTGCTTACATTTCTACAGCTCTTAACAATTTATAAAGCATTTCCACAAACATTGTTACTTCCATGGCTTCTCATGACAACCCCATGAAGTATGCAGATGAAAAGTATTGTGCCCATTTCACTGATGAGGTAAATGAGGCCCAGAGAAGTAAAGGAACTCACTCAAGGTCACCTAGCTAAAAAAGGATGTTGCAAATTTGAACTCAGGTCTTTCTGGATCAATTCTGTTTCCTCAATTAGATTCTCAGCTCCTAGAGGGCAAAGATATTAAAAATATTGGACCTATACAAATTGAATGCCAGGCTCTGAGCCAGTGCCTGTGCAACAAAGGTGAACCAAACAGGGTTTTGGCTTCCTGGGCAGGGAGAGACAGTCATTGACAGAACTATAAGGCAACTATTCATTCAAAAAATATTTGTCGTGTGTTCACTAGGAACTGTTCAAGAACAGGCCATGAAATGAGCTCTAACTGGGAGCCCAGGAAAAACCTGGAGAGGGTATTTTTTGAGCTAGTTCTTTCAGTTCAGTCACTCAGTCATGTCCGACTCTTTGTGACCCCATGAATCGCAGCACGCCAGGCCTCCCTGTCCATCACCAACTCCTGGAGTTTACTCAAACTCATGTCCATCGAGTCCGTGATGCCATCCAGCCATCTCATCCTCTGTTGTCCCCTTCTCCTCCTGCCCCCAATCCCTCCCAGTGTCAGGGTCTTTTCCAATGAGTCAACTCTTCCAGTGAGTTGGCCGAAGTACTGGAGTTTCAGCTTCAGCATCAGTCCTTCCAATGAACACCCAGGACTGATCTCCTTTAGGATGGACTGGTTGGATCTCCTTGCAGTCCAAGGGACTCTCAAGAGTCTTCTCCAACACCACCGCTCAAAAGCATCAATTCTTCGGCACTCAGCTTTCTTCACAGTCCAACTCTCACAGACCACTGGAAAAACCAAAGCCTTGACTAGATGGACCTTTGCTGGCAAAGTAATGTCTCTGCTTTTTATACACTATATAGGTTGGTCATAACTTTCCTTCCAAGGAGTAAGCATCTTTTAATTTCATGGCTGCAATCACCATCTGCAGCGAACTAAAATAGACTGGAATGGGTGAATTTAACTCAGATGACCATTATATCTACTACTGTGGGCAGGAATCCCTTAGAAGAAATGGTGTAGCCATCATGGTCAACAAGAGAGTCTGAAATGCAGTACTTGAATGCAACCTCAAAAACAACAGAATGATCTCTGTTCGTTTCCAAGGCAAACCATTCAATATCACAGTAATTCAAGCCTATGCCCCAACCAGTAACACTGAAGAAGCTGAAGTTGAATGGTCTGTGAAGGCCTACAAGACCTTTTACAACTAACACCCTAAAAAGATGTCCTTTTCATTATAGGGGACTGGAATGCAAAAATAGGAAGTCAAGAAACACGTGGAGTAACAGTCAAATTTGGCCTTGGAGTACGGAATGAAGCAGGGCAAAGGCTAATAGAGTTTTGCCAAGAGAACATGCTGGTCATAGCAAACACCCTCTTCCAACAACACAAGGGAAGACTCTACACATGGACATCACCAGATGGTCAACACCGAAATCAGATTGATTATATTCTTTGCAGTCAAAGATGGAGAAGCTCTATACAGTCAGCAAAAACAAGACCAGGAGCTGACTGTGGCTCAGATCATGAACTCCTTATTGCCAAATTCAGACTGAAATTGAAGAAAGTAGGGAAAACCACTAGACCATTCAGGTATGACCTAAATAAAATCCCTTATGATTATACAGTGGAAGTGAGAAATAGACTTAAGGGACTAGATCTGATAGACAGAGTACCTGATGAACTATGGATGGAGCTTTGTGACATTGTACAGGAGACGGGGATCAAGACCATCCCCATGGAATAGAAATTCAAAAAAGCAAAATGGCTGTCTGAGGAGGCCTTACAAATAGCTGTGAAAAGAAGAGAAGTGAAAAGCAAAGGAGAAAAGGAAAGATATTCCCATTTGAATGCAGAATTCCAAAGAATAGCAAGGAGAGAAAAGAAAGCCTTCCTCAGCGATCAATGCAAAGAAATAGAGGAAAACAACAGAATGGGAAAGACTAGAGATCTCTTCAAGAAAATTAGAGATACCAAGGGAACATTTCATGCAAAGATAGCCTCAATAAAGGACAGAAGTGGTATGAACCTAACAGAAGCAGAAGATATTAAGAAGAGGTGGCAAGAATACAAAGAACTGTACAAAAAAGATCTTCACAACCCAGATCATGACGATGGTGTGATCACTCACCTAGAGCCAGACATCCTGGAATGTGAAGTCAAGTGGGCCTTAGGAAGCATCACTACGAACAAAGCTACTGGAGGTGATGGAATTCCAGTTGAGCTACTTCAAATCCTGAAAGATGATGCTGTGAAAGTGCTGCACTCAATATGCCAGCAAATTTGGAAAACTCAGCAGTGGCCACAGGACTGGAAAAGGGCAGTTTTCATTCCAATCCCAAAGAAAGGCAATGCCAAAGAATGCTCAAACTACTGCACAATTGCACTCATCTCACACGTTAGTTCTTTAAGGATGGCGAAAAGGTCAGCAGTCTGCCTTAATAAAGGGCCCAACATTTACTGAGCATGCTTTTTGTTTTTGATACTTTATAGACATGTTATCTCATTTAGTTCTCATAACAGACCTACTAGTAGGGTCTATTATTACAGCTGACATGGTCAGATAGAGTAGAACTATACCCATTTTGCAGATGAAGGAACTGAAGCTCAAAGAGAAGTGACTTTCCCATGACAATACAGATGATAAAAGATCGACCAAGACTTGAACCAGAATCAGTGATCTGCCAGCTCCTTCAGTCTGTCTCTCCAACATGTATGGGGGTCAAGGAATCCTGAGTGACTGCAGCTTAGTTCCTATTGGGGAGCTATGAGTGAGAAGACCAAAAAGGGGGCGAATTCCATGAAGCCTTAGATGCCAAGCCAGACCATTTGAATTGAAAGAGGCAGCATAGCAGCATCTCCCTCCTCTCTGCTGCTGATTCACAGATGGACAACCATTCAGTCAGGTGCCCTGTCCATGGACTCTCCTCTTCCTTCTAATCCTTACCCTCACCCTTCAGAGACCCAAGTCCTAAATCACCCATGCCTCTGGTGGGAGGATCTAGTAGAAGTGAAAGAGCAAGTTGCTTTTCAGCCTGTCTCTTCCCCCTACTCAGAGACCTCTCAAGGCTCTGAGCCTTGTGAGAAACTTGCCCAGGTCTATCCTCCCCAGGCATCCCTCTGCCACTTGGCTCTTCATCCAGTGGAGTGAAGTCTTAATGGAAGCTCTTCAGGCAGAGTGAGGGCTGAAGGGAAATTATCTTGAAGCATTAGGTGAACTCTTCCTTAGGTCCCTCAAATCTCACCACAGAAATACCCCTATCACTGAGTCATTTACTTTACGAAGTTCAAACCCAGAGAAACACTGCCTTCTGAAGGGGGTCCATACTAGGTAACTGGCCCACTTTCCCATCTGTCCTTGCTCCCCTAGTGAAGGACCCTGCCAGTGAAGACCCTTCTTTCAGCCCTCCAGCCCCACTCCATCCCCAGCCAGGCTAGAACACAGCAGCCCCCAGCTGCATCAGGTGATTAATGACCTCCCTAGGCCTTGGGGCTATTTTAGGGCCTGGAAGTCATGCCTGCTATGATTGAGAGCTGGCTCTGCCTGGCTCCAGTCATCTGTCACTTGAGACAGGCCCAAGCAGGGGCTCGGAGGACACATGCTCCCCAAGAGACATCCAAGTATGACTCTGGCTCAGCCCCATGGCCCCTCCTTCTGGGAGCACATGGTAAGAAGAGGCCTGCTTATACTCAGGGGCTCAAGGGGATACCATGGTGAGAACCAGAGAACTACAGATCCCAGAATGCCATGGGCTAGGTTGTTTTGGTCTCCCCAGGCCAGGTGAGGAGGGGATGCTGGATGTTTTGGGCCCTACCCAGGCAGCTCTAAGGAAACCCACAGTGTGCATAATCTCAGCAGTGCCTCTATATGATACCCACAATCCACATGCCATATAAATTCCACAAATCCCACACCAAGGTACAACCTTGTGAAGTCTACACAACTAACTTACTGTGACTCAGGAACCCTTAACCCAACTCTAAAGCACAGAATTCCAGTATGTGCAGTCTTAGTGTTACAGAATCCAGGTGGATATGTAACCCCACGGATGCATGGCCCCAGTGATCACAACCCCAGTGATGTACAAACCCCCTTAATTCAGACTCCCAGAGATAGACAGAACAGTGACATGCAATTTTTATGCCACACAAGTCTATCCATCCCATCATGCATAAACTCACTAGCTGAGTTCATGTTGGTCCAGTCCTACCTCAGGATTTTTTTCTTTCTGCACACTGCCCCTAGTCATCTTAAGATCCCATTAAACTAAGCAGTTCAGTAAAGGTTTTGCCTTTTCCCCGCCTGCTGCAAGCTTCCTCCTTTTATCCCTATCCCCCTCCTTCTATCTCCCACATCCACCTGCTTGAGGTCCCCACCTCTGCTCTCATCGAGAAGCCTTGCCCCCTCCTCCACCATTGTGAGGAACCATGATACCGCTTGTCCTTTCCCCTTTGAAGACTCCTATGTCCCCACCTTCTCTTTAAGGGACCCTATCCCAAGCTCCACTTCTGTTGGGAGTGTTGTTCTTTAAACTCTTTTCTTTGAGGGATCTTGCCCCTTCCATCTCTGCGAGGGACCGTTTTCCTCCCCACCTCTGTAAGGCTATTTCACTTCTTTGCTTATTTTTTTCAGGGATCCAGCCCCTTCCTCCCTTCCTCATACCTGGAGACAGTGACCCAGTCACCAGCTGGTAGAGGGATCGTGCTGCCTGCCCCAGCGGGCTCCGGCACCTGCGGGGGCATCTGTTCATGGTCCTGCTGAGAGCACAGTGGCCAAGCTCCGCCCCCAAGGCTCGGGGCGTTCTGATCTCCGCCCCCAAGGAGTGGGCCCCTTGTGGGCGGCGCGGGAGGGCCAAACCCACAAGGACCAGAGTTTCAGGCAGTAGAGTCACGTTCCGCTTCCTGTCCTCTCCAGGTCATAAGAGGGGAACTCACCCTGGCTCCCATCGTCTGAAGCACCCGCCCCCAAAGTGCTCAGACTGGGGAGGGGCGGGAAAGGGGCAGCACGGACTCTCCCTCAGAGCCTTCTCTGGGAACATTTTCTGAATTTCCGGTGGGGAAGGGAGCACCCATGGTTTTTGAAAAAGGATCCAGAGAGCGAAAACATTATCTTTTATTGCTGCGTCGCCCCCTTCTCTTCCCATTTTTGACAGAGAAGGGGAAGGGTTAGAGGACTTAGTTGTCATGGCAACTTCCCACACTTCCATACTTCCTGGACCAATGGGCACGAGAGTAGGAGGGAAGAGGAGGAAATGACCAGTGTATTGGGGTGGCAGAGGGATGGCAGGGACATGCCCTTACTACCTCTGGCTTCTGGCTCTGAATGTCTGGCACAGAACTGTTCTGTGTCGCTATGTCCTGGTTCAGCGGGTTCACACACTCCCATTACATGCCGATTGTCAGCCAAATGCATCGAGGAAAAGCCCCCTTATCCGAAGTCCTGGCCCTGATCCCTTTCATAGACTCACCCCTATCTGGTTATAACCAAAGTAAACCCTTCCAGGGCCCACTAACACCTTCTAACAGAGCTTACGGGGATCCCACTCCTCCGACTGGGATTCCATATTTTTTAGCTGAAAATCCTACATTTAGGAGGCGAGAGTCACCTCTGAACTTCGTGGAACCAAATCTGGCCACATCCCCATCTGGAATCAGCTCTGCAGGCATGGTTTCACTAAGACCACACGGGGGCGCCCCAATCTCGGAACAATATTTATGGCCAGACAGAAGCGACTCCGATCTCAGACCAGGACCGAGTTCAGGCCTTGGCCAGCCAGGTCCCAACTCTCCCATCTTCTTCTTTCCTTGATTCCAGCTTGGACAGAACGACTGCTGATTACTGCCTTTTCTCACCTCGTCGCACTGCCAAACGGTCCTGACGGGCTGGTAAGACTGGAGGGGCTGAATGCGGGGCGGGGCTCAGACTGGTTTCTCCTCAAGTCTCTCAGATTTGTTTTGAGCCTGGTGTGCTAGTAAGGAAAGCGGCTGGGGCAACCCAGAATGCCCTGAGGTATGATTTTAGCGCCCCCTCCTCCGTGTCAGCCTGATAGGCTTGGATGACTGAAATCGAAGGTTACCCCCAGGTTCCATCCAAGGAATCCCGCCTGCACAAGTAACATTGGAAACCTGAATAGCAGTGCTGCACTTCCGCCTTTCACGTGCTTCAGCACCGCGGACAACGACTTCCCCTCGGGCTTCAGTTCAAGCGTCTCCAGACACCCAAGGCCTTAATACTGGCTTCCCAACCCCATTTATCTCCTGTTAAAGATAAGTCCTCCTTAGAAAGGAGAGCTCCTGGTAGTGTTTATTCCCACTTTCCAAGTCGTGTGGATGCTGACGTTGAACACAATTCTTGATGCTTGTCAACTTTTGAACTTTCTATAGGGAGGTAGAAAGTAGTATTTCCCATTTTACAGATGAGAGAAGTGAGGCCCAGAGAGCAAAAGTCAAACAGAGCTGGCATTCACACTTCCATTCCTTCATCTTCCAGTACAAGGGCTTCCCCACTTCTACCTAATCTCTGATTCAAACAGCCAAGTGGGGAGGGCATGATTCCACTGAAGGGGAAAGTGAAAGTGAAAGTCACTCAGTCGTGTCCGACTCTTTGCGACCCCATGGACTCTAAAGTCCATGGAACTCTCCAGGCCACAATACTGGAGTGGGTAGCCTTTCCCTTCTCCAGCGGATCATCCCAATCCAGGGATTGAACCCAGGTCTCCCTCATCACAGGCGGATTCTTTACCAGCTGAGCCACAAGGGAAGCCTAAGAATGCTGGAATGGGTAGCCTATCCCTGCTCCAGCGGATCTTCTCAACCCAGGAATCGAACCCGGGTCTCTTGCATTGCAGTCAGATTCTTTACCACTGAAGCCCAAGTGAAGCGGAAGAATCAATTAAAGCAAGAAGCAAATACTGACCGATGTGGTGCTAATAAGGGCCCTGGGGCACTTGCTACTCTCAAGGATCCTGAGTTGGTGAGAACAGAATTCAAAGCAGAGCTTGGCAGCTGGACCTCTGGAATCTACCCGGGTCTGAAGCTCATCTAGGTCACATGTGAGGCCTGCCTGAGTGGAAGAGCTCCCTCTTCTGGGAGTCTGGGCTTAGGGACTAGAACCTCTCCAGGGTCGGTGAGTCACACCTAGTCCTCTTGGCATCCCCAAGTCTTAACCTCACTCCTCTCAAGACAGGCACGGATGTTGGCCTCCCTTCACCTTCTCAGCTTGTCTTCAGACACAGGGGAGACAGTCTCCCTCCTCCTGTTCTCTCTTGGAGTTCTTGGGTTGGCTGCACAATGAGACAGAAACACATGTACATGGAAAATGTACACAAGGTGACACAGTCACCCACACAAACACATGGATCTGCCTACCAAACCCAGGAATACGCACAGGCACAGATGTACTGGCCTCACATATCTTCCCAGTGTGGGAGCGAGAGGATGCCTGGGCAGCAAAACGGTTTGGAAGATACTTACAAGAAGAGGCCACATGGCACTTCCCAGGCCTAGAGCTTCTATCTCTGGGTCTGGAGGGGAAGCAAGAGGGTGTGTTTTCCTCCAGGTTTGGGTGAAGTTTTGGGAGGGCTGTTGGGGGTTGAAGGAGCTTCAGTTGTTAAGAATGATCTCTAAATACTTTGGGTAGGGGCACTGACCCAGCATTAACCAGAGCCTCCCCACAGAAGCTGGGTGTCACTGCTGGAAGCCAGGCTGGGTAGATGGAAGTGAGTCCCTCCTTGGGTTCACTGGGCTGTTTGTGGAAAACATGGAGAACCAGTGGTGTGCACTAAGGACCCCTTTTTGCACCAAGAAGCCAGAGAGGCAGCAAGGGTAAGATATGTCATAGACACAGAGCCCCACTGCAGACATCACCACATGAAAGCACACAATCAGTATCAAACACCAATATACCCAGTCTCACAATTACAAAACACAACACAGCCCACTTTAACACATGCTTGTCCCAGGAGGTTCACAGTCACAAAGTCTTACAAACAGGCATACCACCATAAAGTGAAAACCTGACACATACTGGTAAGTCACATGGCATTTCACACAGAATCACACACCCAAAGCAGAGTTGCACACAGAACAGAGATACATGGCCAAAACAACTTCATTAGTACAATCTGGGTCCTACACAACCTCACTGAAACATCTGACAGGATCATACAATTGCACAATCACACGCAATCACACTAACTCAGGCTGTCACCAAGCCCAGGGCACATGGCAACCAGCTGTGGGAGGCGCACACACACACATATACACAGACACAGAATGACAGGCGCTCACGCACGTAACACCTCCCACTCTAGACCCCCTCCTAGCCTTGTGTCACGCATTCCCACACCTGCTGCCTCTGCCCACCTGCTCTCCCCTGAATCCCCATCCCTCGCGGGACCCAAGGTTTTGAACCTCAGTGTCCTGTTGCCCAGAACTGCTGGGAGGGTGCCTGGTAATGGGTCAGAGTGTGGGTAAGGGCCTGGCAGGGATCAGAGGAGCTTAAGGGTTAGGGGAGATGGAACCTACCCCCCCCCCCCCCCCCCCACCCGCGACCCCCAAGCCACCGACTCACCCGTGAGCTGGTCATAGGATCCGTCCAGGTCTCTTGAATCGGACAAACTCTCCTTACGGCTCTGGCCCCGCATGGCCCCCGGCGCCCCCCTCCCGTCCCCACCTGGGCCGTGGGAGGGGGCGCCGGGTGGCCGGGATAGGGAGCTCACACGGCGCCCCCTGGTGGCACAGCGCGCTCTCGGGGGCTGGGGTACGGAGAGTCCGGGCTGGGGCGAGGAGCCAGGGGATCTCCGGTGTCCAGGGCCCACCTGGGTGTACTGGGACAGGAGCGGCAGGCTTGGGCAGTGGGTGAGCGCAGAGCCGGAGGCAGAGCGGAGAAGAGCGCGGAGCTGGAGCCGAGCCGCCTCTCCTCTCCTCCCGCCCCCTCCCCGCGGCTGTCACCGCCACCTCCCCCCTTTGGCGCTGCCGGGATTGGCTCCCCCTCCCCCCCTCCCCCTCCTCTTTGCAGCTCGGGGGAGGCACCCGGTGAAAGGGTGAACAGAGAAGTGCGGGGAAGGAGACCAGCTCTCTGGCAACACTACCCCCTAAACCTGAATCCCCGGGTCTTGGGGGTGGAGGAGGGTGCAGGGCCAGCAAGGCCCCACTGTAAGGATTCCCCGGCCGATTCTCAGCACTCCTGATCCTACCCTCAGCACTGGCCGGGGTATGTCTGTGCCAGCTCCCTGTCAGCCCGTTTTCTCTGTGGTTCTCTGCCGATGTGTGAGTCTCTGTTGCCCCCACCATTGCCCTGCCCGCTTGAAGGGGGAATGGGGATGTAAAGGTCAACCAGCCTTTAAGGCAGGCTCATCTCAGGCCAATGGACTACAGTTTTCTCTCATAAGGACCCCTACCCTCACCCACTGCAAAACCCTGTCTCTGGGTCCTATTTGCTCTCAGGGTGCCTTCTTCCATGATCTAATGACCTCTGCTAGCCAACTGGGAAGAAAAAGAAAATAAAGACTGAACCAGGTCAATTTCTCAAGACTTTCTCGCTCTTTTGTTCCTTTTTTTCTCTTTCAACTTTCCTGCCCCCTGCTCTACTCTGTCACCTGCCCTGTCCTAGATTCCCTCTGATTTCCAGAGGATTTCGGAAATAATTAAGGGGTCTGGGGATGCAGGCAACGGTGAGAGGCAATGTCCTTGTTATGAGGCTCCTTCCCTTAGATTAGCTCCTTTTTCTGAAGCAAGGGGCAGGCATAGAGTTGGGCTATCTCCAGCTCCCAGTAATGGCGACTGAATGGCTGAGCCTACTTGTCGGATGTTCCCCACAATGCTTCCTGGGCTCCAACCCCATGAACCCCCCAAGTGTCATGAGAATTGGTGGGGGGCAATGTCTGATGTGTCTTCATGGTATGGTGGCAGTGTCCCAGGTAATCCTGCCTACCAATTGCTCCCCCAGAGGAGTAACCTGCTGAGACGGAAAGCTTCAGCTGAAGTGACCCCAGCACATTTAATCTTTTCAATTGGATTAATTTCCAAGCACTTGATTCAATTAACCCAGCAGGAATTGTGGTGGGAGTTCAGGCATGAGAAAGGGACAAGTAGCTGAAGGAAGGATTATTTTTGGGAGCAATGCCCTATTCCTGGCTTTCCCCTGACTCTGGAGGGTCTGCTACAGACCTGGTATAGACATGGGTGCATGGACAGGGCATGGGCAGCTCCTTTGGGGGTTAAATTCTAGGAAAAGATGGGACTCTTATGTGGAGTTCTGAGCATAGGCGTATTTAAATGGGCCAAGAGATGGGTCCTTAAAATGGAGGGCAAGAAGTGCTCTGTTTATTGCCCCACACCCTGAACCTGCCTTTATTCACTTCACAGGGAAGCCTGAAAGGAATCCAGAAGTAGCCCAAATAGGCTGGTTAGCCTCCTTAACACCACACGTGGAGGTAGAGGGATTCCCTTCTTCCTTCCACTCAAAAGGCAAGGAAGGCTCCAACTTCTGAACTGAACTGGCTTCCCCTAAGACTAGGAGGCTGAGGAACAGAGCCTATAAGGGGTTCCCTAGCCAGATGAGACCAGCACCTGGGAGATTACCTTAACTCTGTCATTGAAGAAGTTCTGAGTAACAGAGATTAAGGAGAAGTAGAAAAGACACTAGAAAGTCTGTCCCATACAAATCAATTTTTAATAACTTCAACTTGCCACCAGCTTCCAGCTCCTGCTCCTCTGAGGTTCATCAATGTGGAAAACCCTAAATGCCCCAGGCTGAACTATCCATCTAGTCATCAGAGATGACCCAGCCCCGATATCTTAAGAATCTACAATTATACGTGGCAGCACGATATGGATTCTCTGGAACTTGCTCAGTGTTGGAGCTGGAACTCTGGTTCCCAGGAAGGGCAAGTATCCCAAAGACACCTGAAGTGGAAGAGTAGCCTGGGAGGTCCCAGACCTGCTCTCCCAGCTGGATTCTGGCATTTACTTCCAGATTCTTCCTATGCTGCTTGCTCCCTGCCATCCTGAAGGCTTTAAAAAGTGCTTTAGAAAGGAAGGGGCTCAGAGGAGCAGCTACTTCAAAGGCAGCTGTGGGGCGGGGAAAGCCTACAGCAGTAGTCCCATGGAGGCTGTCCAGAGGCGGAAACACAGGCCAACTTCCCAAAGGTCGGCCTTTCCATGATGCTCACCTGGCTTGTTCCAGAGCCTGGCCCTGGCAAGCTCTCTCCCTTTCAGGCACCAGACCACCACAGGAACAGATTCCTCCCCAGAGGAAATTCTCAGGCAGGCTGGATGTAAACAACAGCCGGGTGAGGGGGTGGAACACGTGGAGGGGAGCTCAGTAGAGGCAAGAGAGGCTCCCAGAGGAGGGGGTGGCTAAGGAGGTGGGGAAGCTGCTGGAAAGGGAACCAGCAAAGTAGGCACCTGAGGGCTTCAGAAAACCTGTCAATGTTTATTTCACACACATACCCTAAAGACAGTTTAAACCAGATTGAAAATGAAAAGCTAAGATTGTGACCCTGTGGTGCTGAAGAGTCAATGGGCTGGAAGGCAGGGGAACACTCACAGGTACTCCTGGTGCCAAGAATCAAATGCAGAAAGTGGTGGTCAGACAGCAGAGGAGTCAGCTCTGGATTCAGAAAATAGAAAGAAGGTACCCCATAACTACCCCATCCAAGGCCTGAGCTAAGGGTCCTAATGACTGGACAAAGTGCCGGTGGGGGCATGGGACACAGATTTCAGGGCCGGCTCAGCCCCGGGCTCAAAGCAGAACTGGCTCCACCTACATCTGAGAGTTAGTTTGTTTTCAGAAGCCTAGGTGAGCCACTGACCCCATGGATGTGGGCATCACCCTGAGGTTTGCCCAATAGCTCCTGACAATTAGTAGCCATAACTTATAATCTCAATTGGAAATATGAAGGGTTGTCCAGAAAGCCCACCCCCAGAAATCCCCACATTTCTGAAGGTGTCTCCCTGTGCCCACTCATCCCTTCCCCAAATAAGATTATCCCTGGCTTGCCCATCCTGGCCCCTGCTGTCCAAGCTCCAGCGAAGTGTGGCCTCCACTGAGAGAACTTGGTGTCTGTGTTTTTCTCCAACCTTGGGAACAGGCCCTCGCCCCTGGCCTGCCCTCCAGCCCAGAAGCCTCGTGGGTAAGGGCAGTCAGTGGCTGCTCAGGTATGCGTGGCAGCTTCAGGAGATAGTGGAGAATTCCTTGAGCAGGACTTCCTGGCTGAGTGTGTGGAAGGCCAGGTTCCTCCGGACGTTGGTGCTAATGGATCGAACCTGGGAAAAGGTGAGGGGAGGTGGAAGGGCACAGGCAGAGAAAAAACAGGAGAAAGTCCATTACAAACAGTAGAGGGCAGTGCCTGAAGCACAAGGCCAAGATGCAGTGCTAGAAATTTCTCTCAGGAAATGAACTCTTAGCATCTATCATCCCTGCAGGTAAGTGAGCGAACAGTTCTGTGATGGCAGGAAGAAAAGAGAGGCTGAGAGAAAGAATTCGAGTGGCTGTGAGAAGAACATCTGAGCACCTGATGAGGCAGAGACAAGCAGAGGCAGCGAAGGAGCGCCGAGGTCAGGCCTCTGGCCTTGCCTTGGCCAGGCTGAGGGGGACTGGTCCAGTCAGTGGTCTAGTGGAGGAGGAGAAACTGAAGCCAGAGAACTCCTGCTCTGGAGCTCCCTCTCTGTGGGCGTTTTTTTGCTCTTCGCAACCTCCTTCTGTATTTATCTACTTTTCTGGTTGTAAAGGACATTTGGAGATGCAGCCCTTGTCTGGCATGGACGGCAGGAGCACAACCCAAAGAGGCCAACAGCCAGCAAGTCCCAGCTGTGGGAGGAGGACCTAGTTTCTCAGCTCCTGGGCCAGCACTCTCCATACCCCAAAGTGCCTGCCTGCTTTAGAGGAAAGTCTGGTTGTATTCTCACAACCTTCCCTCCACTGATGGCTTTCTACCCCGAGACTGAGAACCCTGCAGGAAGTCCTGTCTGTGTCAGCAGGGGAAAGGGGTCGGAGGGCCGAACTCCCTGCTCTGAGTGGGTTCTAAGAGTAACCAGCAGATGGATTCATTCATTGGAAACAGATGTGAACACTGACCTAGAGACAAAGTGGGGGAGGAAGGGGACAAAGAACGTGTATCTGTCTTAGGCCCCAAAGCCCAGGAAGCTTTTCTTCCGTCTCTGCTGTGCTATGGGAAACATAATGAAGTCATCAGGCAGTAAGCAGAGGAAAGGCCAGCATGGCAAAGAGCAGGCTGCCCAAGTTCATTAGCTCCAAATCTAACCAGACCCTCTGAGCTCCCCTATGCCAGTGGTACAGCTATGCGGAGACACAAGTAAGGTGCAGACTAGTGCCTCAAAGCCTCAAGACAGCTTTTGATGTTTCTCCTCTTCAGTCCTCTTCATCTCCTAGTAACTTAATCTCTTAAGACCTGACCCCTAGATCAACTTGAATATTTGCCGACCGCCCCATAAAAGTACTATATTCTGCTATCTCCTTACCCTAGTGGCTTCCCTGCTGCCCACTATCTCAGCTCAGAGTATATATGCCTCACCCTGGGGAAGGCCCAAATCCCAGGAATGGCATGTCAGGGTCAGAGCTGGGCTGGGTTTAGCACAAGACAGATGACCTAAAGCTAGCACCTTCATCACGGACTAGGCATGGGTAAGTAAAAAGCTGGGCTGATGCAAATTCTTCCCTGGCAATGGGAGGTCTGAGGACATGGGAAGTGGGTACAGAGGCCTGTGTGCCCCGGTCTCAGACCCCAGCCCCAGACTGGGCTTTCCCTGAGGGCAATTTCTAAGTGCAGGGCAGGAAAAGGGACCACTAATAGGGTGGTCCAGTTCTGTGGAGATGTCAACTGGGAGGTGGAGGAGGAGACAGAACAAGCGTTCACTGGCTTCAGATGGCCAAGGGAGGGGCTGCAGAAAGCTGAGTGACTGGAAAGTGGGAATGAGGGTAGGGAGTAAAGACTGGAGATCTAGATTGGAAGGGCACTCAGACCAGGACCCAGTTAGGAATTTAGCAAAGTGGTTACATAAGGAGGAGAAGAATCAATTACTCCCATTAGTTGTTCTGAGGATAGGATAAGGAGTAATGAGCCAGAGCTGCCACTGGGAATGCACATCAAACTCCAGGCCTAGCTGAAGCTGCACAGAGCTATCTCCATGGCTGCAGAGGAGAGGTGGGCACTGCTGCCTCAAGCTTCTCACCCTTCCCAGCCTGGCACAAATACTCTGGTGAGTATCTTTGTCTCTTACCATCTGGTCCTTCCTGGACTGCTGTGGGACAGAAGTAGCAAACCCAATTCAATCAGGCCCCTCCAATCTTATTTCATCAGCCTGTACCCACCTGTAGAGTAGAACCCAGTGGCGGGGAAGGGCCGTCCACAAACACAGGCAGAGACAGAGGCAAGGCTCACTCACCAGCTCTTTGAAGAAGGCGGCTTCCTTGTGCTGCTCCGAGTAGCGCTCGTACTGGTCCAGGCCATCCTGCAGCTTCAGTGTGAGTGTGTCATAGTTGGCTCGCACTACCTCTAGCACCTGGGGACGTCAAGAATCAGCGGGGCTTAGGCCACACAAACCCTAGGTCACTTGGCCTCCACACCTCTCCTGCTGCTCTACTGGGCTGGATTCAGTATGGGACAACACACCCAAGAGACTGTGTCACTATTTGTCACTACTTATTACTGAAAAAAGGCTGGCCATGGCAATTCCTCAGGTTTCTGGAACCACTTTTTAAAAAAATTTGTATTGAAATATAGTTGATTTACAATGGTGTGTCAGTTTCAGGTGTACAGCAAAGTGAATCAGTTACACATACACATAAAATATACAGGGAATTTCCCAGTGGTCCAGTGTTTAGAATTCCATGCTTTCACTGTGAGGGGCATGGGTTCAATCCCTAATGGGGAATTAAGATCCTACAAGCCATGTGGCATGGCCAAAATACATACATACATACATATATCTATGTGTGTATTTTTTTTTTACATTCTCTTGCATTATGGGTACTATAAGATACTAAGTAGAGTTCCCTAGCTGTACAGTAGCTGGGACCACTTTCTAATTTCTTCCATCCCCTGCATTTCGTGACCAGTCCAGCCTGGTTTTCAGGGCCGTTTACTGTGGGTATGGTAAAGGAGATGAGAAGAGGGGACAGAACAGTGTCTGAGCCCCTCAGTATCCCTGACACCACAGACGCATTCTCAGCTGTATTGCGCAGCTTTCTCTGGCCAGGCTGTCACAGTTGCTGAGTAAGACTTTGCCAATATCTTTCCTTTTCCCTTTCTGGGAACCACATTTCTTTAGTCCCGGGATGTTCTTCAGTACCATCTGCCACTTGTTTTCATCTCTCAATGCCAACTCAGTCTTCTTATCCATTGCCTGGATGGAACTTTTGAGCATCCCAGCATTGGAGTGTAAGAGACATTTATAGACTAAGCTAGAGTTTATCTCATCCTCTTCTATTCTGAGGAGGGGTCCCTCCCTACTATGTCTCTGTGGTGGACTCGGACTTCCGCTAACTCCAGGAACCTTGGATCTCTGTGGTTCCAGAAGGAAAGGATTACCAAAGCCAGTTCTGATATAAGTCTGGCTTATTAGACCATGAATCAAAGGCAAGGACAGTTAGTTAGATCACAAATATTCAGAGGTGACCGAGCCCAGGCTCCTGCTACTCCCTGTAACAAAAACTATTTCGGATATATCATGTCCACTATTAGCAAGATCAGATTAGTATTTAGAGTGTAATACTACCTTGCCAGCTTGAAGATAATTATATTTGGGTTATACAATGATTAGTTGCAATCAGAAGATGTAGATCTTCTCCATTAACTTAAAAGAAGTGAGCTAGGTAGAAAGGAGAGACCAGGAGAGTGACTCTGACAATCTGGCCAACAGCTGTTCTGCAATTTGGTCTGACCTGGGAGGGAAGTGTATGATGTCATGGAGAGCTCCCAGCTCAGCCAGGAGTCTTGCGAGGAATGAGTATGATAAGGGAGGCTGAGCTCTAACAGAAGGCAGGGCTGAAGGGAGTAAGCTAGAGTCAAGACTGATCAGAGGGGTTGAGAATGCATTCCTGAGGGGTACAAAGGTGCCTCTGGGCTGTTCCCTTCATCAATTCAGTCTTATTTCAGGGCAGACTGCACCTGGTGGCAAATATATCTGCCTGCCAAGAATTCCTGAGGAGAGGGTAGGGATGGAGAATAAAGACTTGTGTTCCTGAGTTTGGGAAGGACAATCATGTCAAAGCTCTGGTCCAGACTCGGGCTCTTTTCCTCCAGACATCCCAGTCTTCAAGGTCACTTTGCCAAACTATGTCCCACAGACTCTAGTAGAGACTGGTTTCTTCGCTTCTATTTGTTAGTTCTGTTGGCAGGAGGACCACAACTGAGCGATGCTAGTCACCCAAGAAGTCATCTGGCTCTCTCACATATGACAGGTGTGCTCATGGCTGAAACTTCTACAGCCAAGGTCTTCTCTCGGAAGTAGAGGACTCCAGCCCACAAAAAGGCAAAGTTCCAAAAAAAGGTAAGATGGAATCAGCCCCCAGGAATCAGGCAGAATAAAATAATACCTGCTTTTCTAATCCCTGAACTCCGGGCAGTTTCAGCAATAGCTATGACCCAGTAACCTGGACTCAGCCTTTACTAAGGGGAGTCAGGTACCAAAGGACAAATACCATGCTGAAGCCAACTTCTGAGAAGAAGAAAGAGCATGTCAAGAGATGCTATGTCCTGAGAGCCTCAGGCAAGGCCACCTTGATCATTCTCTCTTTTTGCCAGGGCAGAGTGGAAGGTATAAGATATCACTCAGCACAGGGATTTTTCCTTTCCCAATAAAGCTGGCTTTTGCTGGAACGGCTTAGTTCAGTTTCTTACATGGAGTGAAAGCAGAAATGGCCCCTGAGCTATCAGCTCCTTGGAAGGAAACCAGAGGCCTGGCTGGACTTACAGCATGATCTCAGCTCTCCCCTTGTCCAGACACTGCCTAGGGTCACCTTCTCCTTCTCTGGCCCTTTCTTGTGTTCACCTAACTCCTGTTATTTCCTGTCCATATCACTTCTCTTTCAAGAGAAGAAAACATTCTAAACTCAGGTCTGGGTCCCAGCCCTTTTGAACTCCAGAACACTAGCAACTCCCTCCTAGTCTGGGACGTTCCTTTCTGTAACTACGGACTTTAGGAACATGTCCCATTTGGGCCTCACCCTCAACACTGGCCTGAGATGTGGTGAAGGCGGTAGTTACACAGAGAACAATTTACCAGAGCCCTTGTGCCTAAAGGCCTTAGGCTTTATCATAATTTGCCGTCTCAATTTCTGGCTTCCTGGCAACTTCAAAGGCCCTTCCTAGATGGACATTTCTCCCTAATCCATCAGGTATAGTATATACCCTAACAGAGCCACCTTTGTTTACCAGTTGTTGGGCTTGTGAGCTTCCTAGAACCTTGTCCACCTCAGTTCAATGTAGCTCTAAAGGCAGTAAGTCACCTATCTGCCACATGCTCTCTAAGGAGTCCTTATTCCCCTACCTGTGATGCTTAGTCCATGGGAACCTGGGTCCTGGCAAAAAGGTCTGATAGAAAACTGAATTGGGAGTTTCACTCTTACTGTGGAATCTCAGACAATTACCTAACCTTTTTGAGGTGGAACTTCAAGAGGGGTTCTCTCTGAAAGGTGGAAGTTGAACTCACTTTCCAAACATTACATGGGAATAAAAGTTCTGAGTTCCTGAAAATAACATACAACTGATGGAAACATTATCGTCCCAATGGCTATACAGCAACCTGGATAGTTCCTGGACTGTCTTCAGAGCCCAGGAAGTGCCTACTCCTATTTCAAACTGTCCCCAAAGATCTTATGTGCATAAATGACTCTTCACCACGAAGGAACATCTTCTGGATTTAAGTGGAAGGCACAAATGACCTCAGTTTCAAAGATCTCATTAGATATCTTGAAACACTCTGTCTCAGGTGAGGGAAGAATAAATTAGTGAGGGAGAGGACCTAAACTCCTTCCCTGAGGTCTCTGGAGAAGACATAGGCTTTGAGGTTAGGAAGACCTGAATTTTACTCCTAGATCAACCACAGGTAGCTCTGTAAACTTATACACACTACTTAATCTCTGAGCCTCAGTTTTCTTATTTGTAAAAGGATAACACTCTTCCTCATAGAGCTGATGTGAGGATGAAATGAGATAAGATTGTCCAATGCCTGGCACATTAATAACAAGCAATGAAAGGTTACTAATTTTATGATGAAAGCCTCCTCTGGTGACAACAGGCCATTTGGTAGTTCTGCTTATCCCCAGGTAGTTCTAACCATAAACCAGGAGCTGGGGCCTTACACATCTCCATTAGCTTGTGGCACATTCTGGTGAAGAGTACTCTCTATACAATACAAAAGCAGGCTTCCCATAATGACCCCATGTCCTGAGTGTAACTGACAATGCATCAACCAGAAGTCAGAGAATGGCCAGTACCCACTGCCAACCTTAGTAATCTTAGTAGTTCAGGCAGATACAGGTTATACTAAAGAAAAGCTGAGCAGAGGCCTGGCCTCGCATGATACAAGTTGGGAGGCTCTTGGCCACATCAGGGAGCAACAAGATCCCAGAGCAAAAATTTAGTTCAAAATTGTTGATGAGGTTTCAGGCGCGCGCGCGCACACACACACACACACACACACACACACACACACACACAAAAACACCCTCTTCCTCTAGCACACATAATAGGCATTCCCAAAAGACTATTCAGTACCCTGTGCCCCACCTTTATATTTTTTAGCAAGACCTTTGAAATGGGAAATAAGTCTTGCCTGAAGATAGCAGCAAAGGAGGATTGCCAAGCTAGAAAAGTTCCTGGCAATGGCTATCTAGTCTTGATGTAAGAGGGCTTTACCTTGTGCCTGAAAAACTGCCTGGTCTCTGCTGGGACAGTTTGAAATAGGAGTAGGTACTTCCTGGGCTCTGAAGACAGTCCAGAGATTCAGTCCAAATCTCCGCTGGACTGAATTCCTGGGAGAATGAGAATGAGGGGACAACTAAGTAACAGGATGTGACCTGACAGCAAATCTGCGTTCATTATCTTCTCCTCAGTTTGAAACGACATCTAAAGTATATACCCTATTTGGGGAAAGTACAGAAGTCTGACACTAGCCCACTCTAGCCAGGGCAACATGTATGGCCTTCCTTAGAGACCAGGCTGCCAAATGAGGATGAAACCACAAGATACCAGTAGAGAAACCTACTGAGAAGTCTTATAGAATAGGAAATAAACATGGAACCTATCAAGACTGCAGTGGGGTGTAACAGAAAGAGGCTATGGAATCAGCAAAGTCTGGGTTCAAATCTTGACACCTTAATTTATTAGTTAGTTATATAACCTTGACCTGTCTGAGCTTTAGTTTGTCTGTAAAATAGTTACCATTATAATATTTTCTTACAATACTATGAAGATAAGTGATAATATATAAATAAACATTAATATCTAAGTGATAGGATCTAGCAAGGGTGCTAAATGAATGAAGGCTATTGAGATGGAAACAAGAAAACTGGAAAAAGTAAGTATCTGATATATTCAAATTAAGACAAATCAGGTGGTTAAATGGTGGCCAGGAGGGTCTGGAAATAGCAAGAATACCTGAGGATTGTGACATGAAAGGCAACCATAACTCTTTCTACCAAAGTGTTACCACTGAGAGAAAATCATAATAATAATAGTTCTGGAAGAAACCTTTGAAATCACCCAAATACTGAGTACATGGCCCTCATGTCACAGATGAACAAACAGACATCTTGAAAGACTGTACACTGCCCCAAGACACAAAGCTGGAATTATACAGCAAAGTCCCCTGACTCCCCATCCAGTGCTCCTCCTGCACTAGCAGGCTAGTCTAACCTGGGGGTACATTGTTGAGTTTACAGGCTAAGTGATGTTTCAGAGAATAAAAATTCAAGGATCTCAAACTCACTGCTAAGAAGTGGGAAGCATGACATGTGCAAAGCTGAGAATGTAACCTGGTGAAGGCCTGGTTTGATGTTTGAGCTTTAATGACTACCATGTCCTCAGGGCTCCACATCTTGTCAGTTTGCAACCACAGCAGCTGAAGGCCCTGCTCAGCAGTTGAAGACCCTGTTGATAATGTAAACCACCAACAAAACTTTACAGACTACCCCAAATTCATTATTAGCAAAGTCTGGCTTTGGTTGCTACTCTAATTACTCAATGCTCATTTAGAAGTTTAAAATTCAAAGGTCTTCAATGTTTTTTATTATTATCATTTTATTTATTGTTTGCCGCACTGCACAACTTGTGGGATCTTAGTTCCCCAACCAGGGACTGAACCCAGGCTCTTGGCAGTGAGAGTACAAACTCCTAACCCCTAGACTGCCAGGGAATTACTGATCTTTAGAGTTTAATTGGGCTTTTTTGGCTGCAGCCACCAGACAGTTTCCAGGCTTGGGGTGGGGTGTTAAAAGGATACAGCGAATCCCTCTACAATGAATGATCATACTCTAAGACCAATTTTCCATTCTTCCAAAAAGACTGTAACCACTCTGTTTTCATTTTCATGCAGTCCTGCTTTAACTCTGCTGAACCCCTAATCATAGAAAATAGCTGGATTCTTAGCACCCTGAAGGAAGGGACCCAGTGCAACATTACAGATTTTCCACAATCCCCAACACAGTCTTGAGGAACAGTAAACATTCAACATGCTTGTGGACTAATTGAGTAACATTCAGGTCTCTCATCAAGGTCACATCATAGGGGAATTCCCTGGTGGTCTAGTGGTTAGGATTCAGCATTCATTGCCGTGGCCTGGGTTCAATCCCTGGTCAGGGAACTGAGATCCCATTAGCCACAAAGCCTGGCAAAAAGAAAAAAGAGAAAGTCACATGATAAAATTAGAATTAGACAGTACACCCTGCCAGTGCACTGTTCACAGTGCTCTGACATGCTTCTAAACCCCAAGTCCTACCTTTAAGGAGCTAACAAGCAATGAGGAATCAAGATAAGCCACCCTTGAAGGGCACACTTACATATACAGCACAGAAACAGTTGAGCCAATACAACTATAAGTGGTTTGGAGTCAGCTAGCTGACTGATCAATGAATGGGCAGTCTGATTGAAACAGTATACCTTTTAAGACAGGGAAAATTAAGAAATCCAAAGTCTCTTCTCTTTTGCCTACAACATAATCCTAACTCAGCTAATTCAGCCTGCAAAATTCTCACCAGTGTGGCAAGGCCCCGGGACAGCAGCTCAGGAGAGCCATTAGTTGAGCCATTAGGTCTGTGACTCTGGCCCTGACAGCTTAGGCTCCATTCAGGGTATATTATTTGAAGGGTAGATTATTCAGGCTCTGCCCTGATGCTGAAAAAATAAATCCTGCACAAAAGATGAGCAAAAGGTTGAAAGGGTGGGAAAGGATTTCACTTTACTCTCCACACAATCCATAGTTCCAATTTTTTTGGAAATCAGGTTTGATCCATTCTGAGATGTCCCTTTGAGGTTCGTTCAATTTAGCAATGTTCAGCTGCACAATCCAGCTAAGTTGTGCATTGTACTCATTAGATAACTGTCCAAAATAATCTAAGCAGACAAACAAAGTGATCTTTGAATAGCCAGGTTCAAAGTCTTGCTGAGCTATATTTAGCACTTATTTGCATAAGTAACTAACAGGTTTGCATCTCAGAAGACAAGGAGAAGAAACAATTAGATCCATGAACTCCAAGGCTAACTAGTACCCAGAGAAAACTGTTAGCTTCCTTCAGATGCCATCTACTTAAGCTCTTATTCAGGACAATGCTTGGTTCACATTGAGATGGACATAGCCTAAAAGAGTCATGGTTTCCAAGCAGACAGTTAACTATCTGACAAAATATCAGCCATCCAAGAGCTCTCATGTTTCAATTCTTGCTGTTCTGAGAGACTTGAGGATAGCACCTTTGTAAATGATCAATGTTAAAGGTTGGACCTGGGCCCAAGAATAGAAGGAAAATATGGTGAAAGGGAAGAGAAATCTTTTAGTGTATTATCTTTAAAAATACATGAAAATGCTCACTATAACATCCTGTTTCCAAAATCCATTCAAGACTCTTCTCTCATAATGGAAAAAAAAAGAGGAAGGAAGGAAGAAGGAAAATGAAGTAAAATGGACAATGCATATGAATAGTTAATTCAAGTGGCAGTTCTCTGAAAAGTAAATGAAATTTTAAAAATTTAGCTGGGTAGGTTAACTCAGGGTATACTCTAATATTTTGAAGTAGTTCAAGACTTCCACTTTCATTTATAATGGAATAATGGTGGCTTCCCTGGTGGCTCAGATGGTAAAGTGTCTGCCTGCAATGTGGGAGACCTGGGTTCAGTCCCTGGATTGGGAAGATCCCCTGGAGAAGGAAATGGCAACCCACTCCAGTACTCTTGCCTGGAAAATTACATGGACTGAGGAGCCTGGTAGGCTACAGTCCATGGGCTCACAAAGAGTCGGACATGACTGAGCGACTTCACGACTTCACAGAAGAAATAATTTTTTTCATACACTGTATAAAATGCAGTGCAGGACAGGAATCCTGAGAGAAAGAAAATATAAGGTGAGCACAAAAATCTTGCTGGGCTAAGGAAACACATTAAAGTTTGGAAAGGCAGAGGGGCTGGCATTTGTGAGGCAGGTTACCAGAAAGGAAGCAGTTCAGCAAAGAAAAGGGTTTTAGAAATTTATGTACAGTTCCCACTGAATCTGTTGCTGAACAATAAGAATCACACTTTTAGCGTAAAATTCAACCAGTTTCCACAGAAAAATGACTGAGGATCTGTAAGCTGAACAATTCCCAGAGCTCACACAGGATTGGGAGTTGTATGAATTTTGATCAACCAGAATGAAAAGTACCTGTTGAATGTGTAGGGCACTCAAAGGAGGCACCAGAACACTAACACCTTAACAGGAGAACTAAACTTGGGGACTTCCCTGGTGGCTCAGATGATAAAGAGTCTGCCTGCAATGTAGGACACGCAGGGTTCAATCCCTGGGTCAGGAAGATCCCCTGGAGAAGAGAATGGCAACACACTCCAGTACTCTTGCCTGGGAAATCCCATGGACAGAGGAGTCCATGGGGTTGCACAGAATCAGACACGACTGAGCGATTAACACACACACACACACACAAACAGAATTAAAAGTCATTCTAAACCTATCTTAATAAAGATAAGGAGTTTCATACATGGTGGTCAAAAGGTACAAACTTCCAATTATAAGATAAATAAGTACTGGGGGGTGTAACATACTACATGATGACTACAGTTAACACTGCTCCTTAGTATATTTGGGCTTCCCAGGTGGCACTAGTGGTAAAGAGCCCTGCTTGCCAATGAAGGAGACTTTAGAGACACAGGTTTGATCCTGGGTTGGGAAGATCTCCTGGAGTAGGGCATGGCAACCCACTCCAGTATTCTTGCCAGGAGAATCCCATCAACAGGGGAGCCTGGTGGGCTACCATCCACAGGGTCACAAAGAGTCGGACACAACTGAAATGACTTAGTGCAGCACACATGGTATATTTAGAAGTTACTGAGACAGTAGATCCTGAGTTGTCATCACAAGGACCACCCCACCCTCCTGCTGCCTTTGCATCTATAGGATGTGACTGATGTTAACTAGAGTTACTTAAATAACTTAAGTAACTTAAGTTATTAAGTGGTAAACTTAAATAGTGGTATATGTCAGTTATAGCTCAATAACACTGGAAAAGAAAGATCACTACATTCCAATTCATTTTTTTCTTCTGGAAAAAAAAAAGAAGTTTCAAAAGGATATTGTTGTTCTGTTGCTAAGTTGTATCCAATGCTGTGACTCCATGGACTGCAGCACACCAGGCTCCTCCTGTCCTCCACTATCTCCCAGAGCTTGCTCTAATTCATGTCTATTGAGATGGTGATACTATCTAACCATCTCATCCTCTGTCGCCCCCTTCTCCTTTTGCCTTTAATCTTTCCCAGCATCAGGGTCTTTTCCAATGAGTTGGCTCTCTGCATTAGGTGGCCAAAGTTTTGAGCTTCAGCTTCAGCAACAGTTCTTCCCACAAATATTCAGGGTTTATTTCCTTTAGGATTGACTTGGTGTGATCTCCCTTCAGTTCAAGGGGCTCTTAAGAGTCTTCTCCAGGACCAAAATTCAAAAGCATAAATTCTTCGGTGTTCAGCTCTCTTTATGGTTTATGGTCCAACTCTCAGATCTGTACATGACTCCTGGAAAAACCATAGTTTTGACTATATGAACCTTTGTCAACAAAGTGATATCTCTGCTTTTTAATACGCTGTCCAAGGTTTGTCATAGCTTTCCTTCCAAGGAGCAAGTCTTTTAATTTCATGGCTGCAGTCACCATCTGCTGTGACTTTGGAGCACAAGAAAATAAAGTCTGTCACTGCTTCCACTTTTTCCCCTTTTATTTTCCATGAAGTGACGGGATCAGATAATCTTAGGTTGCTTAATGTTGAGTTTTAAGCCAGCCTTTTCACTCTCCTCTTTCCTCATCAAGAGGTTCTTTAGTTCCTCTTCACTTTCTGCCATTAGAGTGGTGTCATCTGCATATCTGAGGTTGTTGATATTTCTCCCAGCAATCTTGATTCCAGCTTGTGATTCATCCCGACCAGCATTTTGCATGATGTACTCGACACAGACATTAAATAAACAGGGTGACAATATACAGCCTGTCAGACTCCTTTCTCAATTCTGAACCAGTCAGTTGTTCCATGTGAGGTTCTAACTGTTGCTTCTTGACCTGTGAACAGGTATCTCAGGAGGCAGGTAAGATGGTCTGGTATTCCCATCTCTTATGAATTTTTCACAGTTTGTTGTGATCCACACAGTCAAAGGCTTCCGTGTAGTCAGTGAAGCAGAAATAGATGTTTTTCGGGAACTCCACTGTGTTCTCCACGATTCAACAAATGTTGGCAATTTGATGTTGGTTCCTCTGCTGCTTCAAAACCCAGCTTGTAACATCTGGAAGTTCTTGGTTCACATACTGTTGAAGTCTATCTTGAAGGATTTTGAGCATAACCTTGCTAGCATGTGAAATGAGCACAACTGTATGGTAGTGTACACATCCTTTGGCATTGCCTTTCTTTGGGATTGGAATGAAAACTGACCTTTTCCAGTTCTATGGCCATGGCTGAGTTTTCCAAATTTGCTAATATAACTGAGTGCAGCACTTTAACAGCATCATCTTTTAGAATTTTAAAATAGATCAGCTGGAATTCTGTCACCTCTGCTGGCTTTGCTCGTAGTAATGCTTCCTAAGGCCCCTTTGATTTGTCTGGCTCTTGGTGAGTGATTATATGGGTCATTAAAACCTTTTTGTATAGTTCTTATACAAAGAACTTCTTAATCTCTTCTGCTTCTTTTAGGTCCTTACCATTTCCTTTATTGTGCCCATCCTTGCATGAAATGTTCCCTTGATATCTCCAATTTTCATTTTCTTTTTCTTTTTTTAAAATTTATTTGGCTGTACCAGGTCTTAGTTGCAGCATGTAGGATCTACTTCCCTGACCAGGGATCATACCAGGGTCCCCTGCATTGGGAGCTCGGAATCCTAGCCCTGGACCACCAGGGAAGTCCCTGTCCAAGTTTCTTAAAGAGATCTCTAGTCTTACCCATGCTATTGTTTTCCTCTATTTCTTTGCACTGTTCATTTAATAAAGCCTTTGTATCTCTCCTTGCTATTCTTGGAACTCTGGATTTAGTTGGGTATATCTTTCCCATTCTCCCCTGCCTTTTGCTTCTCTTCTTTCCTCAGCTATTTGTAAAGCCTCCTCAAACAACCACTTTGCCTTCCTGCATTTCTTTTTCTTTGGGATGGTTATGGTCACTGCCTCCCTGTTCAACATTACAAAAAGGAGATTGCTGCTCCACAAATAATTTCTTTACCTTCCTCAATGAAGTCTGACACTATTTAATAAAGACAACAAAATCCAGCATTCAACTTTGTAACAGTCACAATGCCCAATATCCAGTAAAAAATTATTAGACATGTCAAGAAGCAAGAAAATGTAACTCATAACTCAGAGAAACATCAGTGAATAGAAACAGACCCAGAAATGAAAGAGATTATGAAATTAGCAAGGACATTTAAAGAACTTAAAGTGCTTAAAGACTTTAAGTCTTTAAGCTTCAAGTGCTTAAAGACAATCATGAACATTATAAGGAACAAAACGGAAGGTATAAGCACATCACAATAAAATTGCTGAAAACCAATGTTAAAGAAAGAATATTAAGAGCAGCTCAATGGGGAAAAAACACACATACAAAGGAGAAAAGATAAAAATTCACACTTGTCAGAAACTACACAAGCCAGAAAACAATGGAATGATATCTGTGCCAAAAGAAAAAAAAAGTTAGCCTAGAATTCTATATCCAGCAAAAACATCTTTCTGAAATGAGAGTGAAATAAAGACCTTTTCAAACAAACAATCTGAGAGAATGTGTTGTTAACAGTCCTACAATTAGAAGAAATGTTAACAAAAGGTATCTGGTAGAAGGAAAATTACATTATCTGGATCTTTCAACAGGAATAAAACATACTGGAAATGGTAAATACATGGATAAAGTGTAAAATACTTTCACATAAATTTGAAAACTAGGAAAAGATAATTGATTCATCAAATCAAAAAATAATAACAATGGAATGTGAAATTTATAAGAAACCTAGAAGAAAAATGTTTGACAATAGTAATACAAAGACCAGGAGTGGGGCAAATGCAAACACACTATTGAAAGGTTATTACACATTACATGAAGTCATATAACAAATTTTGAAGGTATACTGTGGTAAGTTAAAAATGCATGTTTGAAAACCTAGAGCAATGACTAAAATAATAAAACTAAGGGGTAGAGATAAGAAGTCAATATTGGACATAAAATGGAATCATAAAAAATACTCAGTTAATCCAAACAAAAGCAGAAAAAGGAAAAGATAAACAAGAAAAAGAAGGGGAAAAAAAGGCAAGACAGCAGATATTAACTTTAAATGTTACATTTAAATTAAAAGACAGAGGTTGTCAGACTGGGTAAAAAATCAATGTCCAACCACAGGTTTTGTCTAAAAGAAATCCACCTAAAATATAAAGACACAGATAGGCTGAAATTATAAAGATGGGAAAAATATGTTGTATCAACAGTAATTAAAAAAAAATTGAATTGCTATATTAACAATCTGATAAGGAGACTTCAAACAAGGGATATTATCTGGAACAAAGAGTGAAATTTAATAAAAGCAAAAATAAACAAGTAGAACGTAATTAAACTTAAAGGCTTTTGCACAGCAATGGAAACCATAAACAAAATGAAAAGACAACCTATGGAAGAGGAGAAAACATATTTGCAAACTATGAGACTATCAAGGGATTAATTTCCAAAATCTACAAACAGCTCATACAGCTCAACATCAAAAAACAAACAACCCAATCAAAATATGGGCAAAAGCTCTAAATAGACATTTCTCCAAGGAAGATATACAGATAGCCAAAGGAGGCACATGAAAAGATGTTCAACATTGCTAATTATCAGAGAAACGCAAATCAGAACTACAGTGAGGGAACTTCTCTGGTGATCCAGTGGCTAGGACTCCATGCTTCTAAAGAAGGGAACCCAGGTTCGATCACCATCAGGAAACTAGATCTCGTACACCACAACTAAAGATCCTGCATACAGCAATGAAGATCGAAGATTCCATGCGGAGCAACTAAGATTCGGCACAGCTAAAAAATAAACAACATCAAAACTATAAAAAAAGACTACAATGAGGTATCACCTCATACGGGTCAGAATGGCCATCTATAAATAATGACTGCTGGAGAAGGTGTGGAGAAAAAGGGACCCTCACACACAGTTGGTGGGGATGTAAACTGGTATAGACATTATGGAAAGCAGTATGGTGGTACTTCAGAAAGAAAAGAGAATTGTCATGTGATCCCACAATCCCACTCCTGGGCATATATCTGAACAAAACTATAATGAGAGAAGGCACATGCACCTCAGTGTTCATAGCAGCACTATTCAAAATAGTCAAGACATGGAAGCAACTTAAATGTCCACTGACAGATGAGTGGATAAAGAAGATATGGTAGATAGATATAATGGAATACTATCCAGTTATTAAAAAGAATGAAATAATGCCATTTGCAGCTACATGGGTAAACTTAGAGATTGTCATACCAAGCAAAATAAATGAGAAAGAGAAAGACAGGAGAGTGGTGTGAAGCATGCAGGTTTTGGTCTACAGCCTGCGCACCACCTTTGCACCCAATGAGCCCTGCCTACCAGGGCTCTGGGGGCTGTAGGCGGGCACCTACCAGGCACTGAACACCTGTCCAACACTGATGTTTGTGCACAAATTCACAGGCAAACATGAATAGGTAACAACAGAAAACGGTGCTGGAACAGTGGCAATCACCAATTTTGTACAGGAAGATTTGGGAAATGCTGTTTGCTGTAGTCTGTCAGAAGTTAGGACAAAATTGAACAAACAAGGAATTTGGTGCACTGTAAATTATGTAAATTATTATAAAGAAAGCTGAGTGCCAAAGAATTGATGCTTTTGAACTGTGGTGTTGGAAGAGACTCTTTTGAGAGTCCCTTGGACTGCAAGGAGATCTAATCAGTCCATCCTAAAGGAGATCAGTCCTGGGTGTTCATTGGAAGGACTGATGCAGAAACTGAAACTCCAATACTTTGGCCACCTCATGTGAAGAGTTGACTCACTGGAAAAGACCCTGATTCTGGGAGGGATTGGGGGCAGGAAGAGAAGGGGACAACAGAAGATGAGATGGCTGGATGGCATCACCAACTCGATGGACCTGAGTCTGGGTAAACTCCGGGAGTTGGTGATGGACAGGTAGGCCTGGCATGCTGCGATTCACAGGGTCGCAAAGAGTCGGACATGACTGAGCGACAGAACTGAACTGAACTGAAATTATGTTTGAAAGTGAAAGTCACTCAGTCTTGTCCAACTCTTTGTGACCCCATGGACTGTACAGTCCATGGAATTCTCCAGGCCAGAATACTGGAGTGGGTAGCCTTTCCATTCTCCAACCCAGAGATTGAACCCAGGTCTCCTGCACTGCAGGCGAATTCTTTACCAGCTGAGCCACAAGGGAAGCCCAAGAATACTGGAGTGGGTAGCCTATCCTTTCTTCAGCGGATTTTCCCAATGCAGGAATTGAACCAGGGTCTCTAGCATTGCAAGCAGATTCTTTACCAACTGAACTATCAGGGAAGCCCTAAATTATGTTTGGTGCACTGTAAAGTATAGTTGCTAGTGAACTCTACTGTGTGTATCAGAAGTAACTGAAATTAATGAAATTCTAACAGAAAATGCAGAACTTGTCAACAAATCTTATTTCAAATATGGTTGGCTCATCAAGATGACACTCAGTAACCCTTCACAACTAGATGAACTAATGAGTGAAGCAGCAAGAGAAATCCATAAAATCTCTTGAGGCACAAAAATGGAACCCCTAAATAAACTAGTTTGAGACAACTTAGAAAAAAAGATACACTTATCTATGGAATCTAAAATATGACACAAATGAACTTATCTATGACAGGGAATAAAAAACACAGAGAACAGACTTGTGATTGTGTGTGGGGGGGACAGGTTGGATTGGGAGTTTGAGATTAGCAGATGCAGACTATTAATACTATATACAGAATGGATAAACAACAAGATCCTGTTGTATACAATAGGGAACTATATTCAATATCCTATAATAAACCGTAATGGAAAAGAATAAAAATACCATTTAGATAACATAAAAAATGATTGAGAAAAACAGGTAAAAAACAGTATGCTAAAAACTACAAAATATTGATGAGAAAATTTTAAAGATCTAAATAAGTGGAGAGATATATCATGGTTGTGGATTTGAAAACAATATTATTAAAGTATCAATTCTCCCCCAAGTTGATCTATAGAGTTAATGCAATTCCAACCAAAATCTTAGCAGGTTTTTATTTGCAGAAATGACAAGCTGATTTTACACTTTGAATAGAAATGCAAAAGACATAGAATATTCAAACAATTTTTAAAAAGAGCAAAATCAGAGGACTTACATTACTTGATTTCATGATTTATGACAGAACTATAATAATCAAGACAGTGTAGGGCATAAATTTTGACATATATGAGACCAATGGAACAGAACTAATACTTTAGAAATAGACCCACTAATATATGGTCAATTGAATTTTTACAAATGTACCAAAGATTTCAACAGGGGAAAGAAATAGTCTTTTCAACAGATGACAATGGAACAACAGGATTCTGCAGGGTGGGAACTGGATGAACATTTACCATTACCAAATGCCTTACAAAAAATTAACTTGAACTTCCTTGGTGGTTAAGTGGTTGAGAATCTGCCTGCCAGTGCAGGGGACATGAGTTCGATCCTTGGTCTAGAAACATTCCACATGCCTACGGGCAACTAAGCCTAAGCCTGTGCGCCACAACTATCTAAACCCTCACTTCAGAGCCTGTACTCTACAACAAGAAAAGCTAGCACAATGAAAAGCCCATGCACCGCAACTAGAGACCAGCCCCTGCTCACCACAACTAGAGAAAGCCTGTATGCAGCAATGAAGACCCAGGGCAGCCAAAAGTAAATAAATAATTTTTTAAAAAAGAAACAATAATTACATTAAAAAAATTAACTTGACACAGAGCATAGAACTAAATGTAAAAGCCAGGACCATAAAACTTCCAGAAGAAAATACAGGTGAAAATTTCCACAACTAGGAGGAAGCAAAGATTTACTAAATAAAACAAAAGGGCAAAAATTGTTTTAAAAATTTAATAACTTCATCTTCATGGTATTAATTTAAAATTGGTTTCCATTAAAATGTCTGGACTTTGAAAAACACTATTAATAACTTGCAAAGACAAGTCACTGAAAATAGGAGAAAATATTCATAACATATATGAAAAGGACCTGCATCTAAAATATATAGAAACTCATGAATAATCAAATTTAAAAACAGGCAAATGATCAGATGGTCAACACTTGTCATCATGCAAATTAAATTAACAGTAATTTTAAACACTGTAACGTATGCAGTATTACTAGAGTACTTTATATGCACTAGAATGGCTAAAATTAAAAAGACAATTCCAAGTGTGACAAAGATATGGAGTAGCTACAACTTATTCATTGCTGGTTGGAATTAAAAATGGTATAACCACTTTTGAAAACAATTTGACAGTTTCTTTCTTTTGAAAAACATCTTTATTGAGATATAATTTACATACCATAAAATTCAATCATTTTAAGTGTATAATTCAATGTTTTTAGTATGTTCACATAGTTGACAATCACCACCATGATCTAAGTTTAGAACATTTTCACCAACCTCAAAAGAAACTTCATAACAATTAATAGTCGTTCTCCAACTTACTCCCAACCCAGCTGTAGGTAACCACTAACCTATTTTCTGTCTCTATAGATTTGCTTATTCTGGTCATTTAAAATAAATGGAATCACACAATATATGGTCTCTGTGACTGGCTTCCTTCATTCAGCATATGTTTTCAGTAATCACCCATGTTGTATCAGGTATCAGTATTTCATTCCTTTTTATGGCTGTACAATATTCCATTGTATGGGTACATCACGTTTTGTTTACATATTTAGTTGCTGATGGACATTTTGGTTGTTTCTAGTTTTACTACTTGTGGCTCAGTAGTAAAGAATCCACATGCCACACAAAGATAGCAATATAGATCAATGGAACAAAACAGAAAGCCCAGAGATAAATCCATACACCTATGGATACCTTATCTTCGACAAAGGAGGCAAGAATACACAATGGAGAAAAGACAACATCTTTAACAAGTGGTGCTGAGAAAACTGGTCAACCACTTGTGAAAGAATGAAACTAGAACACTTTCTAACACCATACACAAAAATAAAATGAATTAAAGATCTAAATGTAAGACCAGAAACTATAAAACTCCTAGGAGAACATAGGCAAAACACTCTACAACATAAATCACAGCAAGATCCTCTATGACCCACCTCCCAGAATATTGGAAATAAAAGCAAAAATAAACAAATGGGACCTAACTAAACTTAAAAGCTTTTGCACAACAAAGGAAACTATAAGCAAGGTGAAAAGACAGCCTTCAGAATGGGAGAAAATAATAACAAACAAAGCAACTGACAAAGAATTAATCTCAAAAATATACAAGCAACTCCTGCAGCTCAACTCCAGAAAAATAAACGACACAATCAAAAAATGGGCCTAAGAGCTAAACAGACATTTCTCCAAAGAAGATGTACAGATGGCTAACAAACACATGAAAAGATGCTCAACATCACTCATTATTAGAGAAATGCAAATCAAAACCACAATGAGGTACCATTTCATGCCAGTCAGAATGGCTGCTATCCAAAAGTCTACAAGCAATAAATGCTGGAGAGGGTGTGGAGAAAAGGGAACCCTCTTATGTTCCCTTTTGGTGGGACTGCAAACTAGTACAGCCACTATGGAGAACAGTGTGGAGATTCCTTAAAAAACTGGAAATGGAACTGACATATGACCCAGCAATCCCACTCCTGAGCATACACACCGAGGAAACCAGAACTGAAAGAGACACGTGTATCCCAATGTTCATCACAGCACTGTTTATAATAGCCAGGACATGGAAGCAACCTAGATGCCCATCAGTAGACGAACAGATAAGAAAGCTGTGGTACATATACACAATGGACTATTACTCAGCCATTAAAAAGAATACATTTGAATCAGTTCTAATGAGGTGGATGAAACTGAAGCCCGTTTTACAGAGTGACGCAAGTCAGAAAGAAAAATACCAATACAGTATACTAATGCATATAAATGGAATTTAGAAAGATGGTTAACGATAACCCTATATGCAAGACAGAAAAAGAGACACAGATGTATAGGACAGACTTTTGGACTCTGTGGGAGAAGGCGAGGGGGGGATGATCTGAGAGAATAGCATTGAAACATGTATATTATCAATTGTGAAACAGATCACCAGTCCAGGTTTGATGCATGAGACAAGTGCTCAGGATGTACTAGGTGCACTAGGATGGCCCAGAGGGATGGGATGGGGAGGGAGTTGGGAGGGGGGTTCAGGATGGGGAACACATGTAAATCCATGGCTGATTCATATCAATGTATGGCAAAAACCACTACAATATTGTAAAGTAATTAGCCTCCAATTAATATATATATATATAAGAAAAGGAATCTGCCTGTCAAAGCAGGAGATGTGCATTCAATCCTTGGGTCGGGAAGACCCTCTGGAGAAAGACACTGCCATGTCTTTCTCCAGTATTCTTGCTGGGGAAATCCCATGGACAGTATTCTTGCCGGGGACATCCCATAGACAGAGAAGTCTGGCGAGCTACAGTCCATGGGGTTGCAAAAGAGTTGGACACGACTTAGCAACTAAACAACAGATACCAGTTTTGAGTTATCATGAATAGTAGTAGTATGAATATTTGTACACAAGTCTTTGGGTGGATATATATTTTCATGCCTCTTGGGTATATAGCTAGAAATGTCACAATATGGATGAATCTTAGACACAAAAGAGTTTATGTGAAATTCATAAAAGATGAATATAATCTATAGTGATAGAAATTGAATCAGTGGTTACCTAATTTGGTTACCTAATAACTAATCAGTGGTTACCTAATCAGGGTCCAAATTTGCAGATAAGACTAATTGTACCAAAGAATTTTAATGGGTTATGGAAATAAAATGTTCTGTATCTTGTGATGGTGATGATTACATAAATATATCTTATATGTTAATTACATCTCAATAAAGTTAAATAAAAAGTTCAGTAACTCATGAAAAGGCCAAAAAAAAAAAAAGATACATGGTTACGGCAGTAAACTTATGTCTTTTTTGGTCTTGCAATTCCATTTTTGGTTGGGGCAAGCATGATTCAGACTGACATATCAGTATCCATAAGCTAGCAGTTCTTAGTATTTTCCAAAGATTCCCCTCATTGCGCTACTTCTCGCCACCTCTCCACCACAGCAATCCTCCCTGACAAACTAAATGGACTCTGGGTAGCAATCAACAGTGTTTGCAATCATTTTCAGCTGGGCAGTAGTCAAATGAAAATTTTTAATTTGGGTGTACTGTCACTTTTAATTGGGTGTACCAGGGCTTCCCTGGTGAATTAGTCATAAAAAAATCTGCCTGCAATGTGGAAGACATGGGTTCGATCCCTGGGTTGGGAAGATTCCCTGGAGAAGGGAACAGCTACCCACTCCAGTATTCTGGCCTAGAGAATTCCACAGACAGAGGAGCCTGGCAGGCTACAGTCCATGGTGTCACGAAGAGTCGGACATGACTGAGCGACTTTCACTGTCACTTTTTTGACAAACAATCATTTGCCAAGCTGAGAGACTAGAGTCCCACCTTTACCAAGGACACCTAATGAAGGTTCTACTTTTGCCTTTTTTATAAAACTGAGGCAGGGGTAAAAGATAGAGATGATCACTGCTCTCCTTATGGAAATTCACTCCAAAAAGGGTCATCAGCCAACCATTTATGGATTTATAATGAGGGGATGTTTCACTGGGGTACCTATAAAACTAAACTTTCTTAGGTTTATAAAGGGTTGTAGGTTGCTGTTGCAAGCACACCAAATACAACAGGGGAGTGAGGTCTATAGACTAGTACACAGGCAAAGGCCTAAACAAGAAGTGAGTGATTCTGATTCTTAATCTGTTAAGTCCTTAAGGGTATGTATGATTTTTGTATTTTTATAGCCCCTAGTGTGGCACAGAGGTTGTGTTTATGCACAGAAAAGAAATAAACTGGGGAATGTGAAGTTGGGACACCCATTCCTTGTCTTGCTGCACTAACCAAGGACACCAAGAAGCAGAGAATTCTTAGACTAAAGCAGGTTCTGAGAACTTCCTTGGTAGGCAAGAATTGGTTCTTTTTCAGAACACTTTAGCTCAAAGTGGCTTAAATTAAAAAAGTGCAGGAGCTAGAACAAATAGTCATGTGTAAAATCATAGGCTTCATTTGAGTGAGCATCCTTCCCTCCACTAGGTGCTACAATGGCTTTCTATCCAAGATAACCCGAATCTCTCTCCAGGGCACAATCACCCAATATAACTGTTTGGAAAAAAGGATCCAAAAGGTGGACACAAGCCTCTGGATAGACTAAAAAAGATGATGCCCTTTAAAAGATAACTCTTTCTTCTATAGAGCTAACTTGCATATAATATGCAGAAGGTTCCCCCCTGCCCTTTCTATTTTCATACTCAGGACCAAACTCAGTTTCAGAACCAATTTAAGCTGGCCAGTTCTCCTGCCCATCCATGTCTTTCAAGCCTGCATTGAAATTTACTGATCTCACAGGCTGGCTCTGTCTTTCAGGAAGGTGGACCAGATAATGAACCTTAAGTGGGTGATTCATGAAATGTCATCACTTGGTTAAAGGAAAGGTGACAGTGATTTTCTTTAATTTCCCTGGGCAGTTCCCCACCTCCCTGACTTTATTTGGTTGAAGCCCTAGAAACTCTTTGTGAAGCTTTTCTTTACACTAATTACAAATCGAACATGCCCAGGTCCTTACCCTGCACAAGCAAGGTATGCAATCACACCAAGAGGCAGCCAAGATAATCGGGGTAGGGGAACAGGATACACATGTTTACCAAATATCACATCAGGCCTTCTCCTTCTCTATGGCTTATTGCAGGCAGGACACTCCACCCAGCTCAAACCAAGAGGCAGATGATCTCTGTCCTCCCCACTTGAGGCCTTTCCTTGGAAACAGATCACATCTCAGGGAGGGAGACAGAAAACACCATATCTGCTCTTAATTCTCCAGCAATCTGACATGGGGTCTCTGCCTCCCTGCCAAGGCTCACTTATCTGTCCCTCCCTAACAGAATTCTTCACCAGAAATCCCATTTGTGGGCTAAACAGTTTCCCTCCTAGTGGGGTGGGTCATTTTTAAGACTGTAACTTCCTTTGAGCAGGATCACTGTGAAAGGTCAAAGTGCTATTATGGTATTTAGCAAAAACATTCCCAATTACACAGCCTATAACAGAGAAAATGTCTTGCATAGTAACACTTTTGGCCTCCAAAGTTACTATAATAGTGGCAAACCATGCTTTTCCAAGCATATCTTAAAAGAGTTTTGAGCTACCTTCTAGGAAAGAAGTTGCAATGGAAATAAAACAGAAGTACCAGAAGGTCTATTTGGAAGGAAGGAAGTGGCTAGAAAACAAACTGAAGAGTAAAGTGCTTGCTATCTTTTTATCTAATAACTGGGAGAGCCTTCTTAGCTTAAAACAAGGCCTGCTGTATCCTGAAACTTCTTGAAAAGTTGATAACTACTGGAATTCCTACGAGCTCCAATGCTATTTCTCCCATGCAGTGCTTAAGAAGCTTTACCGACAATGAAGTCTGATTGAGGAAGACCAGAAGTTTATGTGATGGGCATTTCAAAATTCATACTTAATAGGAGGAAATACTGACAGTGGCAGACAGGAATAAGTTAAGCTCTTCACCAGTGACCTCTGCATTCATCTAGCTTGGCTGAGGGACATTAATTTTGTATTTTCACTTTGCTACTTAAAAAAAAAAAAAATGGAACTTCCACTTTAAAAACAATTAAAATTCAGTGTGCTAAGTTTTAGATTTTGACCCACAAATATCTATCATCTTTAAAAGAAATAAGTTCATAAAAACTTTTTAAAAAATTCATCATCTTTCTTGGGTGTGTGGAAAAGCTTTATTTTTCACAGTGACTTTGCTGACATTCTTGGATGGGATAAAGAGACTTTCCCTCATTTATAAAGTTATAATACTGTGCCAGGAGCCTCTACTGAGGCACTGCTGCCTAACTGGCAGACAAACTCTTCAGGTCCCTGTTCAGTACTTTCTTTCTTTAACTGAATGGGCCTCTCCCAAACTGGGATTCTTTCCCCACCCCCTAGAAATGAGACTTGTTACCCCTGTTCTCTCTGCTTCTCCCCCCACCTTCCTATCCTGACTTGCCTCTTCCTTTGGAATACCTAACAGACTCAAGTTGTCTTGCATGTTTCAAGAGATGAAAAAGCTCAGACTTTGGTGTCAGACTGACCTAGGTTCACATTATGGCTTTATCACTAGCAGCTGTGTGATCTTGGGCAAACTACTTAGTCTCTTCAGCATCCTCATCTATAAAATGAGGATAATTGTATCTTACCTCAGACAACTGATTAAATTAAGTAAATAGCCTAAGTAAAAGTGCCTAGCTCAAAAACTCTTAGTTGTTCCTTTTATCTATTTGTGTCCTTTTTAAATCCAAGATACTTTCTTCCCTATTCAGAGGAGCCAAAATCCAAGACCCTTTTCCCCCTGATCTGGTAGTGCAGCTTACCTCTTGGTCCAAGTAAGAGTAAATATCCTAGCAGGACATAACCAGCTGACCTTCCTAAAAGGACCTTCTCAAGATGCCCTATGTAACAGATAGTTGATTTCCAAGGTTAAGCAGCTTGTAGGAAAATCCCTCTGCCTCTGACTTTGTTTCTTTCCTGCGTTAGTGAGTCCAGTGAACAAATAACTCATATCAAACTTTTTTTCCTGCCAATTAGGTCACTCGAAATGCCAGAATCTAAACAAAGGCAGAAAAGAGAGGCAGGGTCAGACAGTCAATGCTTGTGCCACATGCTCATACTCACTAAGAGTTCCCATAGCAACCATCACTCAGGCTCAGAGAGACTGCAAAACTATAGGCTGTTGTACAAAAACAATGCCAAGTACAGGAAACTGAGTTATGGCTATCATGAGAGTCTTAAATCTCAGCTCTAGCATATGTCTCTGCCAAGGCTGCCTTGCCTGATGGCCAATGCCATGTTTTAAGATGAGAAAATATCACAAGGGCTCTCAAAGTAGGCTGCTCAGAGGTCTTGATTGCCTTGGGAGGCAATATAGGTGGCTCCCATGGGGAAAGTGACCCATGCTCACTTCCTGCATGGAAAGCCCTGCCTTGTAGCTTTACAGCTCCCTTCTCGCAGTCTTCCTCAACAACCAGTGGTGTGCTGGAGCTGGTTGACACATGCTTGGCCTGTGAGAGTGAACTGTTAAATTTTTAAGCACTGTGAGAGTCACTTGGCTTCACACTGGTGGCTATGGTGGGGGTATTTGTCCTCAGAACTACAAATCAGTCCCCTCCAACCACTTACCCTCCTACCAGCTGTTAAACATTTACTAACACCCCAAAGGGCCAACAACTCTAAAGTTGAAGTACCAGGCTTGACTTTCCGCATAAGTCTTGAAGCTTTTAGGGTATCTCCCAAAGATCATTATGTGTTTCCTCCTAGATGTTCACAAATAACAGGTGCCAGCCAGGCACCCCAACAGTGTTTGCCTCACAAACTAGGACTCTCCTCTTGTTAGTATCTTACTCTTCTCTGGGAAAATAAAGCTGGATTTCATTAGGATTTCTAAACACCCAGCAGTTATTTACAGTGATTCTTATCTTAGGATCAGGAGAAAATCAAAAAGGGTTAGAAAGATTACTAATAGATGAAAATAAATACTCAGCTTCCAATGTAACTTTCACTCAATCACATATAAAGCATTTTTTGTTTAATTCTGCAAGGCAGAGGGGAGGGAAGGGAAGTTATTCAATAAACAGTTTCAGTTTTGAAAGATAAGAAGTTTCTAGAGATAACTGCACAACAATGTACATATTAACACTACTGTAGTGTACAGTTAAGAATGGTTAAGATGGTAAATTTTGTTATATGTGTTTGTATGTTATGTGTTTTGTTATATGTGTTTGCTATATTTGTTATACCAGGAAAAAAAAAAAGAGAGAGAGCTAGGTTTGCTTAGTAGGTCTAATAATATGCCTACTAGCATTGAAGGTGGCTCATAGCAGGCCTTTGATGAATACTTGTGAACTGAATCAAAGGCGGTATAATTAGGACAGGGATGAGAGTCGGTACACTAGGGATTAGTGGAAGCTGTGCTAACAATTTTAATGACTGAATTATACATCTAAGTCATCCAGTTCCTGGGTGCCCTGGGACCCGAGGATAAGGCAGAGACACTCTGGGACTCTTCCCACTCTTTCTGTCCTTTTCAGGTCCTGGCTTTGAGGATATTTTATAATTTATGCCTTTCCATTTATTCAATTCCTATCCTTCCCCTTTCAAGGCCCAACTCAATCCTTTTCTCTTCCACATGGCCTTTCCACCACAGAGATCCTTCTCTAACAGGAACCAACAGATCCTATTGCTAGTACTGGTCAGCTATTGATAATAAGCTGCCTTAAGCCATCTTTCGAACTTATTTTATCCCTTGAGAGCAAAGGCTCTTTATCATACTTCTGTATCCCTCAAAAGCCTAGGATGATCTGAAGCACAAAGCATTAAATGCTAAAATACTGAGAACTGAATGAAGATTGAAGAAAGTTAAGGGTGGGCCAATCACTTACTTGCTTTCCAATGGGATATTTCAATGGCACAAAACTGGTCATGAGTTTAACTGAAAGCTTAAGGAACCAGGTGATCAGTGAAGCTTTTGTCTTGAATGCTAAATTGCCACTATGTTCTCTAGATACTCAGGGCTCTAGAGAATCTTTCTGTAAAGTTCTGCTATGAAGCTCTCTTTGGTATAAGGAAATTAGAGCTGATATAAGTCAGTGTCATAGCATTTGCAAACCAAAATAAATAGCAAATAGTCTAAAAGAAGCTTAAGATCCTCAAAGGGCATTTCCAAAGGTCTGATGGCTTTGGGGTCAAGGAAGGTATGAGGTACTATTCAAGTCAACTAAGCCAGTGATTTTCTACAAAACTTTGTATGTTAAGGGGCCAAAGACTGGTTGAGAATTTTAAGAAAGATGGACCCTTTTCAAGTGGGGGAAAAAAAGGACATATACATAATTTTGCACAATTTCAAAATGTGCAATAATTTTCTAAAGCCTATGCTTGGACTTTGGATTAAAAAAAACGATGAGTTAAACAAACAAATGATGAGCTAGTGTGTAGATCCATTTCTAGCAGGATGTAGCCAGCAATAATACATTTTTTTCTTAATTCGAAACAGGAATGAAGGAGACAGAGTATATCAGCATTTAAAGTAGGACAAGATAAGGAGGAGAACCCCCTGAAGAGCTCTTCAATTCCAACATACTTACCTGAAGGGAGCACTGAATCATCAAGACAAGATATCCTCAAAGCATCCAAACCCAAGACTTAGGCTGGGGCCCAGAGTTTCTCTTAAATCCCTCCCATCCACATTTATTTAGTAGAAACAAAAGGGTCATTGAGATTTATCTATGAGAATCCTGCAGGTTTTGAGAGTGAGACTCAGCTATCCTCGTGGGAAAATGAAAATCAGGGTGGATGTCACTGGTAGGGACAGGATCATAACAAATTATTCTACCGGCTAGAGATAGATGCTTACCAACAAGCCATACTGAGAAGAGAAAGGAGCTAAATCCCAGCTAATGGTGGGCAAGGGCCTTGAAGGACAATTTTTAAAAGATGTACTAAAGACAAGCCAATCCAGAAGGGAATAAACTGAGAATAGTTTCACAGTTCTTGGAAAAGCAAGTTTTCCCTTCTCCATAAACTTTATTCATGAAGATATGTGAAATACAAAAAGAGGTCAAAGTGCCCTTACCGAACACCATATACAGAAATTAATTTAAAATGAATCAAAGACCTAAATGTAAAAGCTAAAACTATAAAAGGCAACACAGAGAATGGGAGAAAATGTTTGCAAATCACCAGGTCTGATGAAGGATAAATATCTATAGAGTATATAAAGAATTTTTAAAATTCAACAACAAAAATCCAAATAACCCAATTAAAAAATGGGCAAGGGGCCTGAATAGAATTTCTCCAAAGAAGATAAAGAGTGGTCAATAAACATATAAAAAGATGCTCAACATTAATAATGACTAGGAAATAACAATTAAAGCCACAATGAGATACTACTTCACCCTCATTAGGATGGCTATTATCAAAAAACAGGAAAAATTGGAATAATTTTATATTTTAGGTGCGACCAATGTGGGAAACACTATGATAGCTTCTCAAAAAATTAAACACAGAATTAATTCCCATTTGATCCAGCAGTTCCATTTCTCGGTATATACACAAAAGAACTGAAAACAGGGACTCAAACACCAATTTCACAGCATTCTTCACAGTAGCCACAAGGTGGAAGCAACCCAAATGTCCGTTGATGGACAGAAGGATAAACAAAATGTGCTATACACATCAATGGAATATCATTCACCTTCGAAAGGAATGAAATTCTGATACATGTTATAACATTGAAGACATTATGCTAAAAGAAATAAACCAGATATGAGCAGGTTAAGTCACTTCAGTTGTGTCTGACGCTTTGCGACTCTATGGACTGTAGCCTGCAAGGCTCCTCTCTCCATGGGATTCTCCAGTCAAGAAAACTGGGATTGTCATTTCCTTCTCCATAAACAAAAGGACAAACATTGCATGATTCTGCTTTCTGTGAGACCCTTAGAGGAGTCAGATTGTTGTTTAACAACAATAAGTTTTGTTGTTAAGCTGTGTCCAACTCTTTTGCGACCCCATGGACTGTAGCCTGCCAGGCTCCCACACAGAGACAAACAGTAGAAGAGTGATTACCAGGGACTGGGGCGAGGGGAAATGAGTTACTGTTTAAAATGGGTATAGCATTTCAGCATGCAATGATGAGAAAGTTCTGGAGAAGGATACCAGTGATGGTTACAACAATGTGAATGTACTTAACACCACTGAACTGTACACTTAAAAATTGTTCAATTGGTAAATTCTATGTATATTTTACCACACTCACACAAAAAGAGTTAATATGTACAAGGTTCACAATGAACCCCAGACAAATATGACTCCTGTGTGTACAATGTAAAAATGCATGCAGTTTATTACACTATAAAATGCATGACCATTCAGTCACACTGAGGGTATTAACGGATTAAAAAACTTTGCTCTCTATGAAGCCAATGAGAAGTAACAAAAAATGTCATCTATCATCTGGACACCTGAAAATAAACCCCAGTGTGAGAGTTTGGGCTCTGTTTGATAAGCAATAATGGATTTACAAGTATCATCTTGAAATGCCTCAAACAGACTGCTAGAATGCGTCTGGGGGTTGTCAGAACTCAAAAAGCCATACATCTCTTGCCAGAAGAAAATGGCAGCCTGAGCAGGCAGATCTAGCGAAGAGCCCTCTCTTATCTGCTGTTTTACTAAGCTCACTAAACCCCATTTAATGCCTATCCATGGTCTTTAGGTTTACTTTAACAGTACTTTAGAATCTACTTGGGGATATTTCTTCTTTCTACTTAGTTTGCTGCTAACAAGTGCGGGTCCTATTTTTTTTTGGTGGGGGGGGAGGGCCACATGGCCTGTGGGATCTTAGTTCCCTGACAAGAAATCAAACCCGTGCCCCCTGCATTGGAAGTGAGGAGTCTTAACCACTTGACAGAAAGGGAAGTCCCCACAGGGCCTATTGCATCCCAAACCCAGTTCTTTAGGAAGCTGTGAATACACTTAACATTACTGATATGAGCATGAAGTGAAGGGAAAGAAGTGCTCCAATACATGCTGGAGATTAACAAGGAGTCAAAATACTTCTAACCTGATAGTGCTGAGAATAAAACCAAGTGTACTCTAATGCTGTCATTTATCGTCCTTCAGAGTCAGTTAGGGAAGAGAAGCAACAACTATTTTGAGGGCAGTTTCGAAAAGGGTCCCAGAATAGAATAACCTTTCCATCAGTACCCAACTGAAAAGGATTGCTAAGAAAGGTGAGTATACACAAACTCCATGACAGTACGGACTACACTTAAGATTATTCACTAATGATCCCTACTACCCAGCACCACTCTTTGTACACAGCAGATATGCAATATTATTTATTAAGAAAAGAAATCTTTGAGAGCTGCTTCCCCTTCCTCATTTTCAAATAGGGCTGTGTATTCTCCCACTCTATAGAAGTCGCCTCATCTCTGGCTTGTGGATGCTTTCTGAGAGGCACTTTCATCACTTCATTTAACTCTGAAAGAAGTTGGAGAGGGGGTGAGGACACGTGCTTGCTAATCATCCTTTTCCAGATTGCCTCATGCGCCAGAACGGAATTTTATTATTGGTCTGTGGCTGCTACTGCTGTAGAAAGATTTCAGCCTGACCTTCCCAAGCTGCTGGGGGATGAATACTGCACGTGGCTGAATGGGAAAAAAAATGTGTCTTCCTCTTTTTTTTTTTTTTTTTAAAAAAAAAGGTTTTAGACTAAACAGAGCTCACTGTGATAGGAAAGTCACCCTTTCTTTCACTATACAAAGCTCAAGATTTTGAATTCTTTTGCATAAAAACGATATAACAAAACTGATCTGAACAGGTTCACCAGGAAAAAGGTAGGATGTTGAAGCACCTCACAGAGAGCAGTGGCATCAAAGTCCTGAATAGGACTTAGGGTTGCTCCATAGGCAGAAGAGGAAAAAAGAAAATGAAAGCCACTTATCAAAGTGGTTTAAATAAGAGGATGGATTCCCACAGCTGGCCTCACAAAGGAGAATAAATATGTCAAAGGGAATAACTGATAGACTAATTGAGTCCTATCCATCTGGCTGAGCAAAGAGCCACTGGTGAGAATACTGAGAAGCTGTCTGTTAGGCAAAGGCTTGCTTTGGTGCCTCATTTGGCCAGTGGAATAGCTTTTAGGAACACTGAACACACAATCACACCACAGCTGGCTAGCTGGCCCTGCCAGCAAGAGGCTCACAGAAGGGTTACACTGATGCAAAGGCCAAAAAAGGGAAAGCAAAGCATAGGCGATTTTGCTTTTTTTAATTGGCCTGGAGCCTATACTTGGACTCTCACCTCATGAATACCCAGGCCCTTCAACTAGGGAGTAGAGTGAGAAGGGAGACTGTATGAATATATGTCTCATTTTGTGCTTTTGAAAACAAGACTCAAAGTCTTGTTCTGAAACATCAAGTTCAATATCATGCTATGCTAAAGCCCCATCTTACTTTTATATAATGCAGAACTCAGGGCTCTTTTCTTTGGGAAAAGAGGAAATCAGGCCAGACTCAAGGAAAATGAACACACAACACTATCTGTATGTGCCACAGTTCATGCCACAGAAAAACCTGCTCAGAAATAACTTCTCAAGGCATGTAGAACTCAATTCTTAGGCAAATCTGCCCCAAGGAGGGTTCATATTTTAAGGAGCCAAACAACATCAAATTAAGCTGAACTCGGTTTTTCTAACTGGAAGTTTCAACCATTTCTAAGTTTTCATTTCTTATTTTCAAAAGTCAAAATGACTCTCTGCCTAAAATTTTAAAAAAAGAAATGCCTTATCACCCACACTAAAATAACAATTCACCAAAATTTCACCTACATTATTTTTTACATAATTAAATGAACCCTTCATATGGCACAAAAGCAGAAGCCATCATTCTAATTAAACTACTATCAACAAATCCCTTACTAATTCCTCTTAGCAGCCTGGCTCTTGCCACTCACACTAGAAGCTCAGTCACACAATCCCCCTGCCAGAGGACTTGATGCTGGCCACCAACTAGGGCCACCCTGAGGAAAGTAGAGGCTTACCTGCTCCTCCGACAGCTGGGATATGTGATTCACAGCAGCGTAGGATTCAATTTTGGGGTTAAAGTGGTTGATGATGGCTCTGAAACAGAGAATTAACATTAATACAGTACGAGATGGAATAAGAGGATAAAAGAGTTAAAAACAAGTATCAGCTATCCTCTGATTTAGAGTATGAGACCATGGATGTGACTCTCAGAAGGTAACCTCTTATGAACATGAGGTCACATGGGGTGAAGTGATTACTCTAAAATGGGAGAGGTTTAATAACTTATTAGACAGAGAACAGAATCAAGTATGCCTGCTCTGTAAATGAACTAAGGGAAAATCTCACAACCAAACAAAAGTCAAAACCTAGCATCCTTCAGATGAGAAACAGGGCTCAGAGGGCTGTCCACCAGGAGGCCCTTGTGTTTCAGTCAGAGAAGAGAAAAAAAAAACTTTGTTCTGCTCTTACTCGGGAGAACAGGGCATTCTATGAAGCTGGACCAACATGTGGGTTGAATACAGTCGCTGAAGAACCTAAGATTTCCCGAAGCCTACAACCGTCATATCTGTTAATTAATATTTTGAACCAAAATTTTATTTCCAGCATTCAAACCAAAATCTGAACGTTGTTTTTAAACATTCTCTCTTCAGGGTCACCAAGTCACATCAAATATATTTCCTAAAAACCTCTGAAATCTGAAATAAATTTCCCTGAAACCAATGCTTTAGTATAGATCTTTGAGATTTTTTATCTGGTAGAGTAGAAAACCAATAGTCATGTATGGATTTGAGAGTTGGACCATAAGGAAGGCTGAGCACCAAAGAATTTATGCTTTCAAACTGTGGTGCTGGAGAAGACTCTGAAGAGTCCCTTGGACAGCAAGGAGATCAAACCAGCCAATCCTAAAGGAAATCAACCCTGAATATTCATTGGAAGGACTGATGCTGAAGCTAAAGCTCCAATACTTTGGCCACCTGATGTGAAGAGCTGACTTATTGGAAAAGACCCCGAAGCTGGGAAAAACTGAGGGTAAGAGGAGAACAGGGTGACAGAGGATGAGATGGTTGGATGGTATCACTGACTCAATGGACATGAGTTTGAGCAAACTCCAGGAGATAGTGATGGACAGAAAAGCACAGACAGAGAAGCCTGGTGTCTTACAGTTCACAGGGTTGCAAAGAGATGGACATGACTTAGCGACTGAACAAGAAGAGTATAAAAAACACAGGTTTTAGACTAGAGGTTAATGGGGAGAAGAGAAAAATCTAACAGAACAATTTCAAATAATATGTGCAGATACTCTCTTCTTTAGGAGGTGGAGTTTAGTTCCCATTATCACTGAGAGTAAGTTAGACTTATCTCCATAGAGTAGCAAAAGAGAAAAACAGTAACTTAACAGTAAAGAATCCTGGCAAATCTACTTCAACCAAGCAACGAAGGTGAGTATCACCAGTGATGTCATGTAACCCCTGGTATGGTCTGGTAAGAAGGGCACGTCATCTCTGTCGTGTACTTTCAGAAATTCATGATCTCAATCTAAGCACAAGAAAAACATCAGACAAACCCACACTGGGGTACATTCTGGAGAGTATCTTGCCAGTTACTCCTCAAGATTGTCAAGGTCATGAAAAACAAAACTTGAGGAAGAGTCATAGACCGGAGCCCATTGGTGAGATATGACTAAATGCAACTTGATGCTCTGAATTGGATCCGGGAACAGAAAGAGGACATTAAAGGATAAACTGTTGAAACCCAAACAAAATATGGAGTTTAGTTAACAGTAACATATCAATGCCTGTTTCTTAGTGTTGATAAACATACCATGGTAATGTAAGAGGGGAGAAACCAGGTTGAGGGGCATATAGAAACTCTATGCATTATCTTTGCATTTTTTCCTGTAATTTTAAAATTATTCCAAAATAAAGTTTATTAAAATGTGTGTATGATAGCATAATAGAAACCAATATATTCTTTTAATATAACTTACTGATAGTAAAGAATTTAATCTAACCCAAATATCAGAAGTATAAGCCAGAAATTTAAAAAGAAAATCATGGTATAGAATCCCAGTTTGACCAATGTTTTTCTGAATGATTTTTGGAAGCTGTATATTTTGCCAGAGGGATAAAACGGGAATAATATCTGTTTTAGCACAGTAACTAGAAATAGTACATTGCAGGCATACAATAAATGTTTGTTCAAAGAGTGAACTAAACCTTAAGAGGATTCATGCAATATTTATATAGTAAAGCAATGTTAAATATCTAGCACAATGCCTGGCACACAGCTAGTACTCAATAAATATTCAATGAATGACTAAATCAAATAGAACAGAAATGGGTCAGGCACAAGAGACAAATTTTGGTAACTTATTTTCCAAGAGACTGTCAAGAAGGGTAAAGATGTTATTATCTGCAAGTTAAGGTTGTGGGGCTTGGTCTAAATCCAAAATATCCACTGTGATCAAGTTGGGGGGGGGAATCAAATATTTTTCTCATTCAGAAAGCAAAGTTTGAGGATACTGGCAGGGATGACAACAGTCCAGGAACAGAAAGGAAAACCGGGAGGCTAAACCCAATGAGAAGATGGGGGGGGGGGGGGGGGCGCAGGTATAGGGAACTGAGAATCCCACCAAACCTAGCAGTAGCACTAACTTAAGTTAACCCAGGATAGAGTCTGAGTCATAGAATTCAGCTCCCAAGAGCAATGGGAGTGAGGAAAGGAAATACAATAGACAAATCAATCTACTATCAGACCTCAGTTATTTTGGAAAACAGAAATTTCATTCTATAAATACATCTATTTCATGATTTTATAGGGTTTGTTTAAGGTTTTCTTTAAATTTCTTAGTAAAAACATTTTTTGAAAAGTGTTTGAAAAAAATCCTGACTCAGCTGAACTAGAATTGCATTTTTGTTTTGATGTGCCTAGGTTTGGAGAACAGAGAACTCCAAAACACCTGATGTCTGTCTGGGTGGGATGGTAGCAGCCACTGGGACCCAGCTGGCAATCCAGAGAAGCTGGTGAGGTTAGGAAAATGAAATAATCCCTGGGAATGGAACAGATAGGGATGTTGTAATTCTAGTCCCTTCCTATCAGAGGAGTTTTCTTTCCAAGAAAGAAAGCAAGGAAGCAAGAAAGAAATGAGAGAGAAAGGAGAAAAAGAGGGAAGAAAGAAAGACAGGGAAGGATCTCAGAGCAAGAAACAAAGGAGAGAGGAGATGGGGGAGAGACAGAAAAAAATTGGAAGGTACTATCTTCAGAGGGTACACTTATTTCCTTCCCTTCTAACAGTTACATATGCCAAGTATCAGCTGGGTCTATGGATGCAAGCCTATGCTTGATACTGCAGGGCATGTATGCTGATGCTATTTAGGCAAACTTATCCTGAAGGGTTTGACAGATTTGTCAGTCTGAGAATTTATATTTTAGAACGAACATAAAATCATCCTCCAATCTAACCTGTGACATTCTCTTCACAGAGCTTCAGATCTCTGTAAATGATGAAGGTCTCCCACCAGGCAACTTAAGGGACTGTTTAGAAACCTGAGACAGGTGAAACAGTGTAAATCCAGTTAATAATCTCTAACTGAGGACCCACACAGGACACAGTATATGCCTCTGCTTTACCATTCCTGCTATTTATTTGGGACTGTTATCTGTAAAATCTGAGTACTAATCTGATTTTCTGGAGATACCAGGTGCAGGGTGCTAGGTCTAAGAAGTAAGAAAAACAGTCTGACACTGGCTGTTCTCCCTCCATGCTCTTTAGCAAGGCATTTCAGACAGGGTTTGAAATGGGTTTGTGTTTCAAGTGCTCAGGACTTCAAACTGTTGAAATGGAAGTATGTTCTGAGGCAGCAAAGAGATGACAAAACACCAAAATCAGGCTAAGTCAGCCCACACTGAGTGACATATACCTTTGCAGTGACTGAAATACTTAGCTTCTCCTTTCCCAGGAAGTCTGGAGGCTACCAGGGCTCACCTGAGTTGTGATTTCACGCTGCCCCACCTGGGGTAGCCCCCAGAATGAAACTCATGCCTGACCAGCTCTCAGTGGGAGAACAATGAGATACAAGATTTATGGATGAAGGAGGAATCTCTCTTTTTTCTTCAGGCTTTCCTTCTCACTGATACCACCTCTAAAAAGATCTACCATCATTTCTTCTGAACATCTGGGAGGAGAGGAGGAGACTACTAAGTCATTCTAATTGTAGCTCTCTCATTTTCATTGATCAAAACCTGTCAAAACAGGTAGCAACTGTCACGTGCTGAAGTCTAAAATTTTAGGTTTCCAGACAGGAAACGGCAGTTTTTTTCTATCAGAAAATGAATGATTAAAGTATGATTTTAATTCCCTCACGACTCATTTCATCCAAAAAGGGCCTTCAGCAGTGAAAGCACAGAGTCCTTAACCACTAGACTGTCAAGGAATTCCTTCTGTACACTGAGACTGGCTTTCATCTAATGTCAGCCTTTCAGGTATTCAAACAAAACCTAGCCTTTACCAATGGAAAACTCTCATGCTCCAAAGTATTTTTGAAAAGGAGACTTGAAAGGAGAGGAGGAGTAGGGAAGAAGAGGAAGGTGTTAAGTGGACAATGAATGAGAAAACAGCCATTATGCACTAAGGTTTCTCTTTGACAAAGGTAGCAAAACAATCAAGTTGGAAAAGAAGAATCTTTGCAAGAAATGATGCTAGAACAACTGAATATCTACATGCAAAGGGATGAAGCTGAACCACATACTATACCCATACTATACCAAAAATTAACTCAAAATGGAACATAGATTTAATATAAGATCTAAAAACCATAAAACTTTTAGAAGAACACATGAGAGTACATCTTCATGAACTTGGGTGAGGCAACGATTCCTTAGGGTAACAAAAGCACAAGTGACAAAAAAAACAGAAGTAGGTCAAGTTTAAAAACTTCTCTGCTGCAAATGATAACCATCAAAAAAGTGAAAGACAACCCACAGAATGGGAGAAAATACTCGCAAATCATGTATGTGATGAAAAACCCCTGTGAGATACCACTTCACACCCACCAGGATCATAATAACCAAAAAGACAGTTAACAAGTGTTGGCAAGGACATGAAGAAATTAGAACTCTTCTACATTGCTGGTCGGATAGTAAAATGGTACAGCTACTTTGGAAAGTGGTTTGGCAGTTCCTCAAATGTTAGTACACAGAGTTACCCTATGACCCAGAAATTCTACCCTTAACATGCCCCCCAAAATGAAAACATTATGTTTACACAAAAACTTGTACATAATTGTTCACAGTGGCATTATTCATAATATCCAAAAAGTAGAAACAACCCAAATGGATAAATAAAATGTGGTATAGCTATAGTTAAATATTATTCACCCACAAAAAGGAATGAAGTACTGATAAATGCTAAAATATGAGTGAATCTTGAAAAAGTTGTTATGTGAAAGAAACCAGACACAGAAGGCCACATGATGTACTGTTCCATTTACAGGAAAGGTTTAGAACAGGCAAATTATACAGACAGAAAATAAATTAGTGGTTGCTTGGGGCTAAGGGAAGGAGTAGAGGAGAAATGCAGATGGACTGCTAAAGGACATGGAGTACCTTTATGGGGGGACAACATTCTAAAAGTAGATTGTGATGATAGTTGTATTTCCTTGTGAGTATATTAAACAATGAGTTGCACACATTAAATGTCTGAGTTATAACATATGAATTGTTGTTCAGTCGCCCAGTTGTGTCCAACTCTTTGTGACCCCTTGGACTGCAGCACGCCAGTCTTGGCTTAAGGCATCCTCGACTCCAGCAGTTCTTGAGCAAGCTGCTTTCCTTAGTAAACAATTCCACATAGAATTCACAGATCCCAGAATTCTTCACTCACCAAGATAATTTTCCTAGAGCTTGTGTATGCCCATGATGCTGGTGGCAAGAGGAAAAGGAGCTCGCTGGGCCACTCTGTCATAAATTAGAGCAGACAGAGTCTAAGGAGCTTCTAGAGAAGCCTCTGTGGTCAGTGCATAAGAGGGAGCAGAGATACGGGCAGTGACACTGGAAGCCACATGTGCAAGGAGGAACAACTCTGCCCAGAGATAAGAAAAGTTCAACTCCTGGCAACATGCATGATATCTTCAGATGAAAAGGTCTGCATTTGTCAAACCACGTCAACTTCTGGCTGTTGAACACAGAACTCTTGGAATAAAATGTTATGAGTAGACTGAAGGGGGAGAAAGAAGGTTCTCCTAGTCTCAACACTCGTGACTACTTTTTTGTTTTTGAGAAATGACTGGAGCTGCCTACATTACTCAGAGAAAGCCATCCATCCAAGATTAGGAAGAGGATTTAAAGAAATAAGGCCTAAGGAAAGGGGAAGGAGTCTGGAGGTAGAACTTAGTGGGGAAAGGGAATATAAATTCTTACCAAATCATCAGTTTTCCTCACACTGGAACTGAATGCATCATGAAAGCAGGGACCAAATTTATTTTGTTCACCAATATATTCCCAAGCCTTTAGCAAAACTGAATAAATTAAAGTCTACAAAGGTTTTTGTCCAATCTCACCACAAGTAAGGAGGTTCATGATCACCAGCTACTCTCCAAAAGCATGAAAATAACAATAAAAATGTTTTATCCCCAACCCGGAAGAAAAGGTGACTCAGACATGAACAGCTGTCCCCAAAAGAAGGAACAAACATTGTCACTTTGTCACTGAAGACAGTAAAGCTTTCTCTTCCTTTCAAGTCATATGAGGAGGTCAGGGAAAAGCTTTTTGGCATATAAAAATAATCTAGTAATCTTCTAAAAGTAAGCCTGAATTTTTGTTTGTTTGTTTAGGGGTAGAGAGTAGGAGAGGTGTTGGGAAGTATGTCATACTTTGGTTCTGGGTCTCCTAAATGCTACTGAATTGGAAAGTTCCAAAAAGGGAAAGGAAGAAGAAATAGACAGTGTCATAGAAAGAGAAATTGCTGAGGTCAGTCACAGTAAGGGATGGATTTGCACCCAAAGCATCTTTAAGGGCAAGAATCTGGGCCACCCTCCAATGCAACTGTCAATTTCTTACTGCTGAAGACAGGGGTCACTTACATAAACTGAAGCAAAATGAAGTGGACAGATGGAACAGCAAGGCTGAGCTATAAACTGGCTGGGGATTTCTTGGTCCATTTTTAACTTACTCTCTGACTCATGACTCTGCAAAGTGGTTTTCTTTTCCCCAGTGCTGGATGGATGATGGCTGAGACACATAGTGAGTGCCCAACTTACCCAGGAAATGCATGGAAATGTTACCTTAAAATGCAGGCAATGCAGCTTAGGAGAAAATGTGGATTCTTCCTTACATCCAATGCAAATCTAAAGTAAATCCTCCTAACATGCAATTTCTCACAATCCCAGCTACCTTTCATGGACAGAAGTCTCTAAGGGTCTTTTATAAAACAATAAATAAATAATAGTTTCATCCAGAAGCTCAGAACATGGTGCTTGTTTCCTTACTAAGACATCTGAGAAAGCAGACTGACTCTAAAAGCTGCTATGTAAATTCTTCAGGCACAAAGGAGAAAAACAGGCAAAGGTTGTTTACAGGCAGATTCTGTAGCTCTGATTCCAAGGAAGGAGGGAACATAACTGGTATACGCAACAAGGTACATATGAGGAAAATTCCTAAAAGTTTCACCCTAACACTATTCTTATAAGGCCACAGATTTACATTAAAGGGTCTGATTATGGGTGAATACCTAAAGCCTGATACATCTGGATTTCAAGCCCAGTCTCATCAAGCTATTGTCCTGTATTCTCAAATACTGCTAAACATGTACACCTGTATATCATGCTTTGTTTACATGGTTTTCTTCACGCTGTTGTTGTTCAGTTGCTAAGTTGTGTCTGACTTTTTGCGACCCACGGACTGCAGCATGCCAGGCTTCCCTGTCCTCCACCATCTCCTGGACACAGAATACTATTTTTCTTCATTACCAAAAAGCCAAAGTCTTAGTTTTCCCTTTGGAAGGCCCAGTTAAAGCACCATCATTTCCCTGCACAACATAATTCACATAATGTAAAAAACAAAGCTTTAGAGGCATTAGACCTAAGTTAAAATTCTGATTTTTCTACTTCTAGGCTGTAAGACCTTGGGCAAGACACCAACCTCTCCGAGTACCAGAGAAGTATTCTTCACCTGGTTGGGTTTCCTTCCCAAAGCTTTTCTTTGTGTCTTCCCATGTAACCGTAACTTGCCCTAAAGAAAACTTATCCCCTCAAGCAGTTTCCGTTTTCCTAGACCCAAAAGAGCAGTCCAGTGATCTGTACTACAGAGTATATTCCCAGATATCTAGAATTAAAGATAATTCCCTGATGGTCCAGGGGTTAGGAGTCCTTGATTCCACTGCAGGACTGCAGGGGACATGACTTTGATCCCTGGTCAGGGAACTAAGATCCCACAGGCCACATGGCATGGACAAAAAAAAAAAAAAAGACAAGGAAAAAAAAGAAAGTGACAAGAAAACATCATATTCATACCTGCTTCAACCTGGGAAACCTTCAAATATACAGGTTACAAGACTGGCTTCTGAGAAAGGGTGAAGGTGTGACTTGAGTGGTATGTGGCAGTGATTAAAATGGTTCCTCTGAGGCTGGGTTATTTAACTTTAAACTAACATTTCTTTTCACCTTCAGAATTACCTCATATACTCCCATTTCATGCAGTAATAAGCTTCCCTCTTCATGAAGTCAATGAATCTTCAGTCCATCCAATTCAACAACAACAAAAAAAAGCAATTTCCCTTGATGCCTGTTAACAGCAGTGTATTACAAGCCTCAGAGATTCTGCTGATTAACATTAAACAAAATAAAACCTCAAATAAGAATACCTTTTAATCTTTTCACTTTGAAACTATCTAGTCAAAACTTCAGCAAGTGACCTGTTTCCTCTAACTCACTCTTTATGTTCTAGGTCTTAACCCTTTCATGCCAAATATCCCCTTCTTTATACTGCTGTTTCTTTTTTTTTTTTTATACTGCTGTTTCTGTGGCCATTCTTTTCAAGACCAGAGACACAAAAATGGACCCATTCTATAGAAGACTTTTTGACAACCATCAGGAAGGATGAGCTACTGGCCAATGCATCTAGTTGCGTGCTTTATTCAATGATCCAAAGTCTGTAAATTGGCCAGAAGAATTTGATTTATTAGTATACATAAACTCATTAGGGTTGCAAGAATCAGACACGACTTAGCAACTAAACCACTATAAACTTACTGACTGAAGGAAATGGAACAGTGAATGGTGTAGTCCCAAACTACACCATGGTTCAGTGCAGTTCAGTTCAGTCACTCAGTCATGTCCGACTCTTTTGCGACCCCATGAATCACAGCACACCAGGCCTCCCTGTCCATCACCAACTCCCAGAGTTTACTCAAACTCATGTCCATCGAGTCAGTGATGCCATCCAGTCATCTCCTCCTCTGTTGTCCCCTTCTCCTCCTCTGTCGTCCCCTTTTCCTCCTGCCCCCAATCCCTCCCAGCATCAGGGTCTTTTCCAATAAGTCAACTCGTCACATGAGGTGGCCAAAGTATTGGAAGTTTCAGCTTCAGCATCAGTCCTTCCAATGATAACTCTCAGGTTTTAACTTGGGGAATGATTTAAGTCAGTATCTCTCTCGATTTCTAGGTGAGAAGCACATGTATCATACTCAGCAAGTTATTCACCTACTGGACATTTTTCTAGTCTCTGCATTAGACAAATGAAAGTTCACAATTCATTAACTGGAGGGAAACAAGAAAGAGTTAATGTGTATGAAATGTACATGGCCTGAGGGGCAGTTGCCTCATTTTCTGAAGCTGTGCATGTCTACACGTTTTGGCAGTTTGAGATTTCTACCTTGATGCATGATTTTGCCCAATGTAGGTTTCTGCCTCATCACCTGCTGGAAATTAAGCAATTGGTTATAGCTACTTTGCTTGAAAAATGAGCTAATTTCTAGTTACCGTGGCCCCAAACCACAGATTTAAGCCAAGTGAGATACCATGGGCTTTACATTTTGGCTAAATTATCTCTTCTAGCACTGCTAAGAGAGGGAAACAGGAATTCCTTCTTGCTTTTTAGATACCAGCCTGACTTTGTTTCACTCTTTCCAAAATCACAATGAAAGTAAATGAAGAAAAATGAACCACAGGAGACGAAGGATCCACAAAAGTCAAATGGACCATGTACATTTCCATAGAAGATACCACTTAATCTGTGCCCCTTAGAAATGCTTGCTTTTTATCAAAGCTTTCTCTCAATAAATGAACAGAGGCTCCAAAACTTTCCTAGGACAAAACACCTACAAGATAAGCCTCCCCCTGCTCAGATCCCATTATTCTGTGCTACAGATTCCCTTACTTTGTTCTAGTGGCAGGCCGGAGTTGCTGGCAGAGTTCCTAGGGCTGCAGGATGTAAACCTTTGATACCCTTTGCAATTAGTAGTTTAGCCCTGGATTTCTTGTCTCCAGAAGCAAGGCCCCTCTACACTCTCAGATATTAGTGACTATAAAGGAACAAAACAGGCCATGTGAAAATGTCTAACAGACTTTCTACCTTATTTCAGGATACAAGAAAATCCTAATACATACCTGCAAGGACTTCTGAGGCAGTGGAGATCAGCTCAAAACCCCAAGAAGTGATCTATTTTTAATTAACAGTGAACATTCCAATCCCTTGAATGTGACCTGAGAACTTAAAAAAGAAAACTGACATGTGCCAAAACCCTGAAACATTTTAATTATACCTCATTCCCATCAGCACAATTAATCAACTTATTATAAGACATTTATAACTTTTGAATATGGGGGACAGGATGGCAAAAAAAAAAAAAAAAAGTAACTGACTAACTTAGGCTTCTTTTCCTATCAATTCAAACACAGAGGGAAATTAATTTAGTGAATCACATGCTAGACTGGGGAGAACAGGGAATATTCTGTGGATCCCATACTATAGTTAGAGAAAAACAGGCACATGGATTCCAAACTAAGTGGGAAGAGCTGTGCATATACTTCAGTGGTGGAGAGGGAGGAATGGAGATCTCATGTGGATAAAAAAGGAAGACGGCTGACCAGATTCCTTGGTTAATCCAGTGTGGGCCATATGGACACCATACTAGCAAGGAGTGGGCCTGATGTTCATGTCATCAGAGAGAGGATGGTGGGCATATGGATCACATACTGGTTTTCAACTACTCCAAGTAAAGAATGAAATTAAAAGACATGAAAAGGGGTTTATGCTCCATCCCAGAGGTATCTTTTAGAACTCCTCAGGAAAGGCAATCAGCAACTCTGCCGAAGTAATTAAGCAAGAGAACATTTACCATAAAGCCCACATCAGTTAAGTGAACAGAGATGAATCTTATTACAGCACACTGTCAGCTCTGAGCCCGTAGGTGCTAACCACCGAGATGCCTTGCTACGTGCCTTGACTACTGGCCCACCCACTGTGGTGGAGCGCTTTGCCTTTCTTTGCAGCTCTGAAGAAGCAGGCTTCTTTCACTTGCTCTGGCTGTGTTCTGTTGCCTTCAGAAAGTCCTAGTACAAGTGGTTTAGTGCTAAGAAGCCGAGTATAATTAGTAGAGGCAGGTGGCGGGGTTAGCTAGAGAAAGGAGCCCTGAGAGGTAGAATATATGGGTGTTGGAGAAAAAGCAGGGGAGCTGGATAGTAAAGTAAGGAGAATAGGACAATTGAGTAAATCAAGAAGTAATCAGGTAAATCAAGAATAATAAATAACCTGCTCAAAGTTTCAAACCATTCTGCTTAGGTGAAGTTGATGGTATCTCTTCTCGCTGAAAAGGAGAAAAGTTAAAACTTAACTACAAAGACTGAGGGCAAGAGGAGAAGGGGGTAACAAAGGATGAGATGGTTGGATGGCATCATCAACTCAATGAACATTAGTTTGAGTAAATTCTGGGAGATGGTGAAGAACATGGAAGCCTGGCATGCTGCAGTCCATGGGGTTGCAAACAGTGGGACACGACTAAGCAACTGAACAACAACAATAATGCAATATACTTTCTCCACAGGAAAAGAAATGCTACTGAGGAATATTGCTTTTTCAATGTTAATAGTAGCCTCAATATCTGCTTTATTAATGAGTTAGCTCCAAATCTAAAGGGTCTGATTTTTTTCAACAACCTAATCACTATCTATTGTTGAATAAAATTCACTGTTTGCTAAAGGAAATTGGTATTTAATCAATCATTCTAGATTAACAAATGGTACCTGATATACATTTGGCCCTATTTTTTTCTGCAAAGAAGAGTAAAAAAAAAAAAAAAAAGCCTCAAACTGACTAACTGGTAGTCTACTAAGTTAGAGACCCAGAGAGCTTCTATTCAACAGAAACTCTCACAAGAGGATGGCTGTAAGAGTCCTTGTGGGAACGAATTACAAAATCATATAACACATTTAAAAAAAAACTCATCAAAGGCCATGTGTCTGTCACTCAGAGGAGTAGTTAACAGTATACAGACAAGTAGATAAGGCCTCTGCGTTTACAGATCTATAAATCTTTAACTCTTTATCGAGAGGAGATTCCCAAAGACATTGCTGGGAGAAGACACGACCAGCTACTGAGAAAATGAGATGGAATGGGTTTGTGACCCAAACTGATGGAAGTCTTATAGCACATGCACACACAGACACTCACATATTCGAACATCTCTCTAGACCTAGGACAAATGCAAACAAAGAGCTGTGGTAAAAATGATTTACAGCCTTACTTTCTACCGTAGCTCTTTGTTTGCAACAGAGCCTGCAGTTTCCTTACATTCAAAGGCAGTGGGAGGTGGGAAAAGGAGAGGAGACTAGATGACTACTACTCAGAACCAAGCAGAGCTGCCCAGGAGAGGACTTAATGGGAGGATAAATTTGGGACCTGATTCTTTGACAGCACCTCCAGTAATAGCTAGTAAAGCAGGGGGTGAGAGCCAGCTCCACACATTTATCATAATAGTTCCACAAGATGAAGGTCTTTGGGGGAGAGTCTATGAAATCCAGAGTAAGAAAATGAAGCCCATGTGGAGGGCGAGGCGGTTGGCTCTGGCAAACTGTCTCTACAGGAGGCTGGGTATAATTGTTTTATGCTCACAAAGAAGTTATTATCTGCTTTCTCTCCAATATACCAGAAATAGTGGTAAGCTTTTCCTCTCCTGAAAAAGTGATGTTACCAAAAGGACAGATTTAGTTTTAAATTGATTCCAGAACTTTATTTATCTGTATGCACCATTTAAGAAAGAAAGAAATCTTCTATCTCCTCTACCTCCCCTACTCTGCAAATTGACTGCTTTTTCGCTTAGTGAAGGAACACTGTCCCTACAAAATCCTAGAAAATCCTAGGTGTCTGAAGCTAAGGATTTGATAGCACAGACCATGACGTAACCGTTTAGTTTGTTTGACAAACACGTGAATATCGACCATGTGTAGGTACTATGCAAGGCAATGGGGAGGTGAATGAAATTTGATCCCAGATAACAAGGAACTTATAGATTAGTGGAATAGACATGCCACAGACACACAATCTCATAATGTTGTAAGGGCTAGACAAACAAAGAGTCAACGAGAGGTATCATGAGCACGCAGAGGAGGGATATTAGACCAAGCTGGGGACTTAGGAAAGGTACCCTGAAGGGAGATGGCGCTTGAGCAGAGTATGGAAATATGAGTTAATCAGGGAAGGGAAGAGAAGAATGTTTTGACACATTTTCTTATAGGGATGGAGACTATTACCCAACTTTTACTAAATCAGACTAAAGAAACCTTACTAGATTAGTTAAATTAAGGTTATTGCAACTAAAAAACAACAACAACAAAAACACAGCCATCCAGGTTTTCCAGTAAACCAAAGAGAAAAGTTGGGATTCCCAGGTGGCTCAGTGGTAAAGAACCCACCTGCCAATGCAGGAAGCGCAGGAGATGTAGGTTTGATCCGCAGGTAGGGAAGATACCCTGGAGGAGGAAATGGCAACCCATTCCAGTATTCTTGACTGAAAAATCCTGTGGGCAGAGGCGCCTGGCGAGCTACAGTCCAGGGGGTCGCAAAAGAGTTGGACACGACTGAGTAACTAAGCAAAGAGGAAAGTTACAGCTTCCTTTCCCAGGGTCTTGTTTTAAATCTTTTCCAGCTAAGGGGAATCAGGATATCTTAGTGAAAGCCATGAAACCTTTGCCTGCTGGGTCCTGTTTGCATCTTTTTGCTCAGTGCTAATATAAAGATGCTCATGGCAAGTTCTGAGCCTCCCCTCCCCTAAACTAAGTGTAGACACAAAGCAGCTATCAAAGTTGAAGGCAGCCCTTTCAGTCTCATACAGAGGTGGATGCATCTCAGCTGTGCTGTGCCCGCCCGCTGCAGTGTGTCAGTCTCCAGCTGGTAATGCAGCTGCTTCACTTAAAGCTAGATAAGCCTCTAGACTCTGATCTCCACCAAACCACACTGAAGGGACTAAATGGCTCTGCTTTGCAGCTGCCTGTTAATTCAACGGCTTCCTTGGTTCCCCTTTGGCTTATAGGACAATATACACTTGGGAGGGTCCTCAGAAGCACACAGAGAACCTTTAACCTCATGAAGAGCCTGAAAAAACACCTTACTGCCAAGAGCAGTAAGGCATCAAAACAGCTGTAACGAGTGTATAAACAGCATCAGAATCACAGATTCCTTCAGCAGAGCCTCTAGCTTACATAAATGACAGCAACCCATCATTCAGCCAATGCGGGTTTATTTTTAAGGAATCCTTAAAATGATCCTTAAAATTCAGTGAATCTGCAAGATAGAAATAGCATTAATTGCCTTAACTTGTTACTTTAAAAAAGGGAAGAAAAACAATGTATAATGCTATCAATAATTCACTTCAAAGTGGCTTTAGCTGTCTCAAAGCCCCATTTCAGATAATTAAAATCTTTTGGCTGTGCTCTTGTTATCCTGGAGGAAATCAGAAGTCTGTAAGCTCTACTGTGTTGGAATAAATAACTCAGCTCATAAATAAGGGAGACACTGGTAACTATTCCAAAGCATTACTTCCTGGCTATACCAGGTTAGCCCAGGAGCTGCCAAGACTGTTGTTTATTAAGATGTGAAGCAGACTTTTATAATGGGACTCCAGAGACATATCTGGGAAGTACTATTAAAGGGGGGAGCCCTATAAGAACTTCTTAGGTAACTCAATATCCACTTTCCTAGCTTCTTAGGACCTCAGGTCAGCTGATGATTCTAGAAGACAACAGTAGTAGTATAAAGCCTTAGAACATCCATTCCAGTCATCTATTCATGCATTCAACAAACATTTATTGTACCATACTGCACTGTATGAGGGGCAGAGATTCCAGAAGTAAACAAACATAGTCTCTGTCCTTAGATGTTCACTATCTAGTGATGGACAGACATGTAAACAACTATACCTCAATGTGATAAGTGTTCTAAGACAGAAATGTACAATACAGTGTCCTATAGCAATGCAGGTATGAACCATTCTGCCTCAAAGAATCCAGTAAGCTTTGTAGGAAGGTGACATCTGAGCTAGATTTTGAAGCATTAAGTAAGATTTTGCTAGGTGAAAAAAGGAATAGGAAGACATTCTGGGTAAAAAGCATGCACAAGGGACAAAGGTATGAAATTTAATACTCTGTGGCCAAGTCTAATTCAGCCAGATCTTAGGACAGATGGGAGAGCAGTAGTAAGGTTAGAAAGATGTCATATGAAGAAATCTGGACATTATCCTATCCCTATCAACGATAGGGAATCACACAAGGTTTAAAATCTGATGATTTTTCTAATGAAATAGCTTAGACATAGAAAAGAGTGCAGATCAGTTCTAATGAGATGGATGAAACTGGAGCCCATTATACAGAGCGAAGTAAGCCAGAAAGATAAAGACCATTACAGTATACTAACACATATATATGGAATTTAGAAAGATGGTAACGATAACCCTACATGCAAAACAGAAAAAGAGACTCAGATGTATAGAACTGACTTGTGGACTCTGGGAGAAGGCGAGGGTGGGATGTTTCAAGAGAACAGCATTGAAACATGTATATTATCTAGGGTGAAACAGATCACCAGCGCAGGTTGGGTGCATGAGACAAGTGCTCGGGCCTGGTGCACTGGGAAGACCCAGAGGGATCGGGTGGAGAGGGAGGTGGGAGGGGGGACCGGGATGGGGAATACATGTAAATCCATGGCTAATTCATTTCAATGTATGACAAAAACTACTGTAATGATGTAAAGTAATTAGCCTCCAACTAATAAAAATAAATGGGAAAAAAAAAAAGAAAAGAGTGCAGAAAAGAATATAATGAATGTTTGTTTACTCAATAGCCAATTTAAGAAAGTATTACAAATACCTTTCAAACACTCCTGGTACCTCTTCTGGATTGCATACCTGTCTCTCTTCCTAGAAGTAAACACTCTCCTGATTTTGGCATTTATCATCCCTATACACAACAGATTTATTCTTTTACTAAAAATGTCTCTAAATAATATATATTTATTAATTTTTGTTTTTAATATGGGCATATTGCCTTATATCCTGCCATTTTTATTCAATATTTGTGAGATTTCCATTGATTTGTATGGTTCTAATCCATTTTCAGTGTTACAAAATATTCCAGTGTGTAAATACACAATATATTCTGTTGCTGAAAATGTGGGTGGTTTTCAGCTCTCTTGGTATTTAAAACAATACTTAACACATGGTGTGTGGGTTTTTTTTTGGCTACACCCATGGCATACAGGACTTTAGTTCCCCAACCAGGAATCGAACTGTATCCCCTGCACTGGAAGCACGGTCCAGACCATTAGACCACCAGAGAAGTCTCAACAAGTGTTCTTATTTATATATCCTTGGAATCATCTGGGAAAGTTTGTCAAAGATGTATACTTAGGAATGAAATTACTGTACTGCAAGGTTTGGGCAACTTGGACTTTATTAGATACTGCTGAACTGCCCTCAAACGTGGTTCCAACATACTCTCATCATCAGTGTTGATGGCCTGCACTTCTTAAATTCAGCTCTAGTGATTGAATAAATGTGAGACATTATGAGACCTTGAACTAAAATGGTAGTTGTAGAAATAGAGAATTAACGAGAAAAATTGAAGAGGTAAAGCTGAAAGAACCTACTGACTGACTGAGTAAAGGAGAGAGAAGGCGCTAAATCAGCCTTGAGATTTCTGCTTTAGGCAACTGAACAGACAATGATACCATTAATTGAGATAGTAAACACAAAGTGATATGGTTATTCAATTGGTATACTCAGTAAGGCATATTTTGTGGCATGTCAAGTTTGAATTACTTGTAGGACCTGTAGTAGTACGGTATGAAGTTCAAGAGGCAAGACCATGTTGGTAGTGAAAACTGTGAAATTTGTTCACCTAGGGAGCTACAAAGAATCATTAGATACAACTTCATTTTGGAAGGACTTCATTACACTTTAATTACTATATTACATAAGCTACTACTCCAGTATTAGAGTATACATTGGCCATGTGTGTCATTTCTTGTACTACCCATAAACCTATCACCGACTTAGTTGATACCAATGGATTGATTCAGTTCAAATGATTTTCTACATATGGATTTAAAAATGTAATATATTTAAAGAATATTTTATGCAGACAGCAGGAGTCCCAGCAGGGCTCCCTAACCTCAGCCCTACTGATATTTGGGGTAGGCAATGTGTTATAGGGGCTGTCTTGGGTTTAGCAGCATCCCTGGTCTCTATTGGGAGAAGGCAATGGCACCCCACTTCAGTACTCCTGGAAAATCCCATGGATGGAGGAGCCTGGTAGGCTGAGTCCATGGGGTCACTAAGAGTCGGACACCACTGAACGACTTCACTTTCACTTTTCGCTTTCATGCACTGGAGAATGAAATGGCAACCCACTCCAGTATTCTTGCCTGGAGAATCCCAGGGACGGGGGAGCCTGGTGGGCTCCCGTCTATGGTGTCACACAGTCGGACACGACTGAAGCAACTTAGCAGCAGCAGCAGCTGGCCTTTATTTACTATATGTCACAGCACTCCCCCACCTACACAAGCTGTGATGACCAAACATACCAAATGTCCCCTGGGGGGCAAAACTACATTAATTGAGAACTACTGAGTTACAGTGATACCTACACAACTCAGAATTGGTAATTAAAGTATCTATTAGCTTTTAATTATAGTTAAATTATGTATCTAGTTTTATAAGGTAAACATGAACAGATTTTTAAGGTCAAAATGAAGGCATACTATTGATGTATTATTGAGTAGAGATGCAAATAACAGCACTACTTCAGAACACCAAAGAAGAAGAGACTGGAAGAAGGTGTGCTGTCAGCCTCATAATGAACGGCAGCTGCAATTCGCCCCACCACGGCAAAGCAGAAAGGTTTTTGTTGTGAAAACAACTTTTCAAGATAATAAATACCACTAACAAATGTCAGCAAATGTAAAGAAGCTTACTCCTAACATTAAAAATGAATCAACAAAATACACTGTCTGAAATCAGAATTAAATGTCCAACAAAGGGGACATATATGTATCTATGGCCGATTCACGTTGATGTTTGACAGAAAACAATGAAATTCTGTAAAGCAATTATTCTTCAATTAAAAAATCAATTAATTTAAAAAGGCCTGTAAAAATCTCCCTAAGGCAGAACATCTGAATAAACTCTTCTAATAAAAAAAAAGAGTCCAATAAAAACATTTTAATGATTTTTAACAGGATCAGAATCTGTAACCTCTGGTTACTATATCATTTTTTGATGGAGATATGGTAAAATAAATTATTTCAGCTATGGGCAGTTTATCAGACAATTACGAGGAAAACACTTAAAAAAAAAACACACCTTATAAAAAGTGAAAGATCTTCAATTAAACCACTGAATAACTGCCCTACAAAATATGACATTTCTAATGATATCAACTGAGAACTTCCAGATGTACAAGGCGGATTTAGAAAAGGCAGAGGAACCAGAGACCAAACTGCCAACATCTGTCAGATTACAGACAAAGCAAGTTCAATTTAGTTCAGTCACTCAGTCATGTCCGACTCTTTGCGACCCCATGAACCGCAGCATGCCAGGCCTCCCTGTCCATCACCAACTCCCGGAGCCCACCCAAACCCATGTCCATTGAGTCTGTGATGCCATTCAACCATCTCATCCTCTGTCGTCCCCTTCTCCTCCTGCCCTCAATCTTTCCCAGCATCAGGGTCTTTTCAAATGAGTCAGCTCTTCGCATCAGGTGGCCAAAGTATTGGAGTTTCAGCTTCAACATCAGTGCTTCCAGTGAACACCCAGGACTGATCTCCTTTAGGATAGACTGGTTGGATCTCCTTGCAGTCCAAGGGACTCTCTAAGAGTCTTCTCCAACACCACAGTTCAAAAGCATCAAGTCTTCAGCACTTAACTTTCTTTATAGTCCACCTCTCACATCCATACATGACCACTGGAAAAACCATAGCCTTGACGAGACAGACCTTTGTTGACAAAGTAATGTCTCTGCTTTTTAATATGCTGTCTAGGTTGGTCATAACTTTCCTTCCAAAGAGTAAGCATCTTTTAATTTCATGGCTGCAGTCACCATCTGCAGTGATTTTGGAGCCCAGAAAAAGAAAGTCAGCCACTGTTTCCCCATCTATTTGCCATGAGTGATGGGACCAGATGCCATGGTCTTAGTTTTCTGAATGTTGAGCTTTAAGCCAACTTTTTCACTCTCCTCTTTCACTTTCATCAAGAGGCTCTTTCGTTCCTCTTCACTTTCTGCCATAAGGGTGGTGTCATCTGCATATCTGAGTTTATTGATATTTCTCCCGGCAATCTTGATTCCAGCTTGTGCTTCCTCCAGCCCAGCATTTCTCATGATGTACTCTGCATATAAGTTCAATAAGCAGGGTGACAATATACAGCCTTGACGTACTCCTTTTCCTGTTTAGAACCAGTCTATTGTTTCATGTCCAGTTCTAACTGTTCCTTCCTGACCTGCATACAGGTTTCTCAAGAGGCAGGTCAGGTGGTCTGGTATTCCCATCTCCTTCAGAATTTTCCACAGTTTATTGTGATCCACAGAGTCAAAGGCTTTGGCATAGTCAATAAAGCAGAAATAGATGTTTTTCTGGAACTCTCTTGCTTTTTCTGTGATCCAGCAGATGTTGGCAATTTGATCGCTGTTTCCTCTGCCTTTTCTAAAACCAGCTTGAACATCTGGAAGTTCATGGTTCATGTATTGCTGAAGCCTGGTTTGGAGAATTTTGAGCATTATTTTACTAGCATGTGAGATGAGTGCAATTGTGCAGCAAGGGAATTCCAGAAAAACATCTACTTCTGCTTCACTGACTACATTAAAGCCTTTGACTGTGTGGATTACAACAAACTGTGGAAAATTCTTAAAGAGATAGGAATACCAGACCACCTTACCTGTCTCCTGAGAAACCTGTATGCAGATCAAGAAGCAATGGTTAGAACCAGACACAGACAATGGACTGGCTCAAAACTGGGAAAGGAGTATGTTGAGGCTGAATATATTCACCCTGCTTATTTAACTTATATGCAGAGTACATCATATGAAATGCCAGGCCGGATGAATCACAAGCTGGAATCAAGACTTCCCAGAGAAATATCAACAATCTCAGATATGCAGATGACACCACTCAAATGGCAGAGAGTGAAGAGAAACTAAAGAGCTTCTTCATGAGGATGAAAGAGGAGAGTAAGAAAGCTGACTTAAAACACAACACTCAAAAACTAAGATCATGGCATCCAGTCCCATTACTTCATGGCAAATAGATGGGGAAAAAGTGGAAACAGTGACATATTTATTTTTCTTGGGCTCCAAAATCACTGTGGATGGTGACTGCAGCCATGATATTAAATGACCCTTGCTATTTGGAAGGAAAGCTATGAGAAACCTAGGCAGCATATTAAAATGCAGAGACATCACTTTGCCAACAAAGGTCCGTATGGTCAAAGCAATGATTTTTCCAGTAGTCATGTTCACGTCAAGGCTGTATATTGTCACCCTGCTTATTGAACTTATATGCAGAGTACATCATGACAAATGATGGGCTGGAGGAAGCACAAGCTGGAATCAAGATTGCTGGGAGAAATATCAATAACTTCAGATATGCAGACGACACCATCCTTATGGTAGAAAGTGAAGAGGAACGAAAGAGCCTCTTGATGAAAGTGAAAGAGGAGAGTGAAAAAGTTGGCTTAAAGCTCAACATTCAGAAAACTAAGACCATGGCATCTGGTCCCATCACTCATGGCAAATAGATGGGGAAACAGTGGCTGACTTTCTTTTTCTGGGCTCCAAAATCACTGCAGATGGTGACTGCAGCCATGAAATTAAAAGATGCTTACTCTTTGGAAGGAAAGTTATGACCAACCTAGACAGCATATTAAAAAGCAGAGACATTACTTTGCCAACAAAGGTCTGTCTAGTCAAGGCTATGGTCTTTCCAGTGGTCATGTATGGATGTGAGAGGTGGACTATAAAGAAAGCTAAGTGCTGAAGACTTGATGCTTTTGAACTGTGGTGTTGGAGAAGACTCTTAGAGAGTCCCTTGGACTGCAAGGAGATCCAACCAGTCTATCCTAAAGGAGATCAGTCCTGGGTGTTCACTGGAAGCACTGATGTTGAAGCTGAAACTCCAATACTTTGGCCACCTGATGCGAAGAGCTGACTCATTTGAAAAGACCCTGATGCTGGGAAAGATTGAGGGCAGGAGGAGAAGGGGACGACAGAGGATGAGATGGTTGAATGGCATCACAGACTCAATGGACATGGGTTTGGGTGGGCTCCGGGAGTTGGTGATGGACAGGGAGGCCTGGCATGCTGTGGTTCATGGGGTCGCAAAGAGTCAGACACGACTGAGTGACTGAACTGAACATGTACAGATCCAGCAGTCATGTATGGATATGAGAGTTGGACCATAAAGAAGGCTGAGTGCCAAAGAACTAATACTTTCACATGGTGGTGCTGGAGAAGACTCTTGAGAGTCCCTTGGAGTGCAAGGACATCAAACCAGCCAATCCTAAAAGAAACTAACTCTGAATATTCATTAGAAGGATTGATGCTGAAGCTCCAATACTTTGGTCACCTGATGCAAAGAGTCAACTCATTGGAAAAAAGACCCTGATGCTGGGAAAGATTAAGGGCAGAAGAAGAGGGTTTCAGAGGATGAGATGGTTGGATGGCATCATTGACACAATGGACATGAGTTTGAGCAAACTACAGGAGATAGTGAAGGACTCGAAAGCCTGGTGTGCTGCAGTCCATAGGGTCACAAAGAGCCAGACATGACTAAGCAACTGAACAGATGGTATATATTTAAAAAAAAAAAAAATCACTTGATTTGAAATGTTTTTCTTTTCTCTAGATTTTAGATGACCCTACCCAATGAATAAATACTTTGGGTACATTTTGTCTCAAATAACTTCCACAATTCGCAGCCCAAATCTCTGAACTTGCGGCATAAATATCTTAATCTTCGGTATCTGTCAATAAGGAATTTGACTAGAACATTTAAACAATTCCAGCACACAAGTGGTGCTCCAGCTATGTTAGGTCAAAAGTCCAGATATATTGGCAATTTATCTTGTAATTTTTTTGGCCCTGTCACACAGCTTGTGGGAATCTCAGTTCCCTGAGGAGCAACTGAACCCCAGCCCTTGGCAGTGAAATCAAGAAGTCCTAACTACTCGACTTCTAGGGAATTTCTTACTGGCATTTTAAACCAAAACTAAAGTCTTCCCTTTCTGTATCATCCTACTGCATGGTATATGTTAAAAATATTTGTCCATAGTTTTCTGAAGCAGACTCTTGTGTCATGGATATAGTTGCTAAAATCATTTAGTATGTATAAACACCACAAAAGCTATGAATATTGCACGTTTATGCAGCAGTTACAGAATTAGAAGACAATGAATTTAATGATCCTGAGTTTTCAGCCAATGCTCACTGGCTGAGTTGTGGTGAGGTTTACAAAAAATTTAGTATACTGTTAATTTCAACCCAAGATGCTCTTGAAACAAAAGAAATACCTATGGAATATTCAATCATAAAAAATATTTTTAAATTAATGAGTTAAATTTGAAGCTCCAAGGAAAGGAAAAGCTTATTCTGTGACCAGTCTAGCCAAGTATTTATATTGAAATGGGAACTTTTCATAACATCAATAATAACACATTTTTTCTAGTGGGAGTCAATATATAAAAGGTTTTATTTGTAACTAACGGCACTAGATAGCTGCAAAACCTACAAGATATTTTCGAAAACATTTTTTTGATATTGATAAATTTTGAATTACCTTAACAATTTATGCCACACCTCTTTGAAATTGGTGTTAAAACAAGAGTTAGTGAATTCCCTTAACCTGGACAGATGTACTTTGAGGTCAAATGAATTCTAAAAAAGATGAACCACTTTTATCAATGTGGATGCAAATGTCACAGGGGAGTGACAGTGAGGTACACAATTCAGTTATTGAAAAAATTTTACGTATGTTTGGAACAATCTGGGTATATAACTCTAATTTTCAATTTAAAAAAATATAAATAAAGGTCAAATATTTCCAATGAAAATATACCATCTGAACTGACATGTGCTGTAAGTATAAAATAGCCATCTGACTTTAAAGATTTAATAAAATATTTTAAAAATACATTACTATCTCAATAATTTATATACTGATTACATGCTAGAATGATAGTACCTGGGGTACATTTGGGTAAATAATGTATTATTAAAATTAATCTCACTTGTTTGAAAATAAAGTTATATGTGCTGACAATACTGAACCATGCTGTCTAGACCTTGTTGCAAATGTTTCCTCTCTTACTGGTCCACCTTCCCCTCCCATGGTCTGTACAACATAAGAAATCAGTACATTATGGGGCCCTAGTAAGTTAAAAACGTGAAACAGTCTTCAAAGTATCTAGTCTGGTGTATTCCACTGACCCGCTGCTGACACTAGCAGGAAGAACTGAAAGTGAACTGAACTTCACCTCCAGAGTTTACAACTAAGGAAAACAACATTGCTACACTCACTTATTCTAGTAACTTTTTGTAGACTTTATTCTAGCAACTTTTTGTAGACCCCATCAGGTTTTCTACTTAGACAATCATGGTGTCCTCAAATAGACAGCTGGTCTTTTTTTTCAGTGTGGACACCATCCATTTCTTTTTCTTGCCTGACTGCATTGTCTAGACTCTCTAGCACAATGTTGAACTCTCTAGCACAATGTTGAGCAGAGATGGGCAGAATCCCTACTTCATTCCTGATCTTAGAGGAAAAGTGTCCAATCTTTCACCATAAAGTATGATAGCTAAAGGTTTTTATAGATGCCCTTTATCAAGTAGAGGAAGTTCTTATATTTGTACTATGCTGAGATTTTTAAATCAATAGATACGAACGTCAAAAGCAATCAGACTCTGGTGGGCAAATGTCCTCAACAGACTTGTCTAGTTTAGTGCTTCAAGTTGCTTTCTCTATTCTGGAATGACGTATATGACAGCACAGGAGGGAAGGAACACTTCAGAAACTCTCCAGAAGCAAGCAATCAGGGGTAGGCAGTAGTCTGTCATCTCCGGAAGCTTTTCAAAGGAGCTATAGCTATCTTGGTCACATTCTATCTTTGGTACAACATGATTGTACCCTGGCCTTCAGATGTCCTTCCAAAGTCTTAACTGCAGTGACAGTCTATCCTATGAAGTCTTGCCATATGGTACTACTGATGCAGGTCAGGAGCTAAGGGCACAGAGTTGGTACACAGGAAATACAAAATAAGTAATTACGGACTAATTAAGACTTAGCCAATATGGATATGCATTTCCTAGTTGGATGAAGTGCTGCGCTATGTATAGTCAGTAAATTGCACTTTAGATCACTTTTGGATGGAAGGGGCATAAAAATACAGGATTAAGATAGGATTCGTGGCTGACATAAGCCTTTATCTCACAGCGTTTCACTATCACCTACTTATCTAGTCAAAAATTTTAAATGTCATCTCATAATTTCTTTCCCTGCTAAAACTTGTCATTCTTTTTTACAAAGTTAATTACATCTTTTAAATCACTACTTGCTAAACCCTGCAAGTATAGGTGAGCATGCTAAAGCAGAATAAGAAAACAATGGGCTACTTGATATGTATATTTGAGACAGTTCCGTTTCTGATTAAATTAGTTTTAGTTCAACACTGAGCAAAATGATTATAGTTCTGCTCCAACAGCAGACTTCATCTACCATATCTGCATTATTTATCACACTAGGAGGAGAAGGGACAGATTTTTATACAAATCAATACGAGATTTTAACAGATGGGGTCTTGGTTGGGGGCACAGCAGCCCCTTCAAGTCCAGTGCTGAAAATCATTCAGCTATAAACTCTGGAAGACCCAGAGATATTTGATTGGCAAGTCATTCATGGAATCAGCATCATCTTGCTAAATGTAATCTGCCTGGCTGGGCCAGAATGAGCGCCACACATCTGCTCAGGGTAGTCAGCAGTTAGCACACCAAGCTGCAGCCATAGAGCCATATTAAGTATTATTGTTGCAAGTAGTGTAATATTACTACAGCCATAAATCCCCCACTGGGCTATTTTTAGAGACACTGAATAGATATTGAAGAGTCTGGCATTCAGGGATGTGCTTCAAGTTGGACATGAAAAGTAAGCATACATACATACATACATACATAAAGTAAACTATACACACAGTTCAGATCATTGGAGGCACGGGGGAGCAGGAGGAAAAAGGCACGGCAGCTTTTAGCAATGATTCAGCATTTGTGGTTCACCTGTCCCTGGGTCCCTAACATACTGCAAACCTGCCTCACAAACCCAGAGGGTAATGAAGCTTTTTGTTACAGTCCAAATATAGTAGAGAGGTAAAGAAGTTGATTCTGAGGTTGGTTCTGGGACAGAAATACCCTGGGCACTATTCTGGGTCTTAGAATACTTCAGTCGTGGAAGGGCCCAGAAAGAACAAATAAACAAAGTTTTAAATCAAAAACTAAATCCACAGAACTCCAAATAATTGGATTCAATTCATAAATTGGGGAAATGATCCACTTGTCTTTTTCTGATGGCTATCAACAAGGCCCAAAAGCTCCTTAACAGTGATTTTCTTCTTGAAATAACCCTTTCATCAGTATAGAGGTTTATATAATACTGACACCTAAGGAAAACCACTGCAACTCACCCTTCCATCTCTGCTTCCACTCAAACACAAACAAACAAACAAAATCGTTGAATTTGGAAGCAACATGAAAAAAATCCAAATTCTAGCTCCTGTTATTCAAATCAGCTTCAAAAAGTTGCTACATATAAAGTGTATAGCAAAAGTTGAATGTGTTATCCTTACCTGTGGAGATCTAATTTTTAAATTAAGATATAATTTGCATACGGTAAAATTTACCCTTTTTAGTCTTGTCTTGAAGTCTTGAAGACTTGAAGTCAAGTCTAAGTCTTGAAAAATGCATAGTCATTTAATCAACAGCACAATCAAGATACAGAACAGTTTTATCACCCAAAAAATTCCCCCATGCCCTTCCTAAACCCAGCCCCTGGTTGATCTCAATTCTGTGCTAGTAATTTTTCCATTTCCAGACTATCATATACACGAAACCCTAGACTACAGCCTGTTGAGTCCAGATTCTTTCATATTGCATTTTTGTTGTTCACTCGCCCAGTTCTGCCCAACTCTGTGACTCCACAGACTGCAGCACGTCAGGCCTCCCTGTCCTTCACCATCTCCTGGAGCTTGCTCACACTCATGTCCATTGCGTCAGTGATGCCATCCAACCATCTCATCCCCTGTTGTCCCCTTCTCCTCCTGCCTCCTCTTTCATACTGCATAATATAATATAATTGAATTCATCCATGTTGTGGCATGTTATCAGGAATTCATTCCTTTCTTTTGGTGAGTAGTATTTCATTATACAGGTGTGCCACAATTTGTTTATTCACTCATCAGCTGAGGATCATTTGAGTTATTTCCAGTTCTGAGAGAATGCATGAGTATAGACAGACACTTAGTTGTGTCTGACTCTTTGAAACCCCATGGACTGTAGCCCACCAGGCTCCTCTAATCACAGGCAAGAATACTGGAGTGGGTTGCCATGAGTAAAGCAACTAAAAACATTTGTTCACGGCTTCCCTGGTGGCTCAATGGTAAAGAATCCGCCTGCCAAGGCAGGAGATACAGGGGTTCGACCCCTGGGTTGGGAAGATTCCCTGGACAAGGAACTGGCAACCCACTCCAGCATTGTTGCCTAGAAAATTCCATAGACAGAGGAGCTGGGTGGGTTGCAGTCCATGGAGTCGCAAAAGAGTCAGAAACAACTTAGTGACTAAACAACAAACATTTTTTTCAAGCCAAGTTTCCATTTTACTTGGGTAAACTGCTAGGAGTGGACTGCTAAAGATCTACTTTTGAAAACAGCTGCCTGATTCTATACAGCAGACGGGCATTTTCACAACGGGATGGCTACGCTACAGGGGCCACAGTGCTTTTCTTCCTGCTCCATCTACGTCATTTCTCCACCCTCCTGGGCATAGGAAACATCTCCAAATCAGTATCCCTTACAAACTTCATTAACATTCTGTTTACTTTCAGGATTAGATCATTAATAAAAATGCTAAATATTCCTTACTTCCTCATCAGCACCCGGCAGAATCCTAGGAAACACCGTCTCAAGTTACACACACACACATACACACACACACTCTTTAAATTTTACACTTGTTTAACAACATATGTTGCATCAATAGTTTCTCTTCTATATTCCTAATTTTCAATCAAGCAAAGAATCTTTACTGTATCACCATTAACAGCTACAAAAAAACCAAAAACAGCTTTCCCCAACTTATTCCAAGTCAGTGTACTTTCTGCAAATCACAGACAGACAAGGACCCACAGAGCACACTTAGAAAATCTGAGGTGCTGCTCCCTAACACCAGCCTAAAAGCAACACTGGGCTTCGTTCCTCCTAAAACAGTGTCTTACCTTAAAAACAGATTTTCAAATAAATGCTGTATTAATTAAACTAGAAGAGAAAAAAAGAATGTCAGCACAATTAACATACGAAGCAACAGTATGGCCTAATTAATCACCATGAAGAGCAATTGAACAAAATACTACACATTTTTATGGAGCAATTTAATCTGGCAAGTAATTAATCACAGAAACACTAAGCAAAACAAATGGATTTCCCTTTAAGGAACTCACATTTATCATCAGTAATGTATCCCAACTCAAAATTGTCCAGTAGACAATGAATTGCCAGCTTTCCTAGAATACTGATTTTTTTTTTGTTAAAAACAAAAAAAAAACAAAAAAATTGAGCTTTTCAAATCAAGTTACAGCCCCTGAGCATCCAAGAGCTAAGGGTTATGGGGCAGAGGTCCATGGCAATAGGCATGGAGGGCTTAATCTCAAGAGCTTTAAATCAAGGTCATTTTAGTCAAAACCGGAGATAATTGCTAAATGACTCATGTAAGAAAACACTTAGCATTATGAGCAACAACTATAGGTCACAGATATAAACAAAACCCCAAAGGAAGGACCTTCAACAGCTGACAACAGAAGGAAACAATGCTTTTGAACTTCAGGACAAGGGGGAGGGGCCCATATTAATGCAGTGAAATTTAAGTCAAAGAAATCTCTTTTATTCCTCCTCTCCTCTTCTTTTCTTCTCCTCTTCCTTTCTTCTTTAAACAATGACCCATTTTCCCTGAGCCCTGATAACTTCACCAGTTTGTTTTTCTGAATGGCCTCAAGTTTCAAAGACACAGTGACACACATTTAGCTAAGAAGGTTCAAGAGGCTCTCTTCATACATCTATCTTCCCAGCTACCTACCTTCCTTATTTGGCTATATTTGAGACTACATGAATTGTCCCTTTTTTTTTGCCAAGGAAGCTCATGGTACTTATAAACCTTTCTTTGAATATTCCCATTTCTTGCTAACTTTTTTTTTCTATATACTAGTCTTAAAGGTCTATGCCTCTCTCTCTTTTTAAAGCAAACTGCTATAGATAAAAGCACCTGGCAGAGTCCCAGACATCTGCTGGCCTCAACCAAAGTGGGTTTCTCTTTATTGACCAGCTTGACCTTCAATGCTGGGTCCCACAAAACAGTCAATACTTATTCAATAGTACAAGGAAAGTCATGCTTTTCACACTTTCACCCCGACTGTGCTCACAATTTGAGAACAGCTGTTGCTGTTCTCAGGATACCTGCTGTCCAGGTATCCTATTCAGCCCAAGGCATTTACCTCTAGGTTTTAACCCTTACCCTCCTCTCATGGCAGAGAGTTCTGACAAAATGTGATCTACTGGAGAAGGGAATGGCAAACCACTTCAGTATTCTTGCCTTGAGAACGCCATGAACAATATGAAAAGGCAAAAAGATATGACACTGAAAGATGAACTCCCCAGGTCGGTAGGTGACCAATATACTACTGGAGAAGAGTGGAGAAATAACTCCAGAAAGAATAAAGAGATGGAGCCAAAGTGAAAACAAAGCCCAGTTAGTGGGATGTGACTGGTAATGGAAGTAAAGTCTGATGCTGTAAAAAACAATATAGCATAGGAACCTGGAATGTTAGCTCAATGAATCAAGGTACATTGGAAGTGGTCAAACAGGAGATGGCAAGAGTGAACATCGACATTTTAGGAATCAGTGAACTAAAATGGACTGGAATGAGCAAATTTAATTCAGATGACCATTATACCTATCACTGTGGGCAAAAATCTCTTAGAAGAAATGGCCATTACACCTATTACTGTGGGCAAAAATCTCTTAGAAGAAATGGAGTAGCCAACATAGTCAACAAAAGAGTCCAAAATGCAATACTTGGGTGCAGTCTCAAAAATGACAGAATGATCTCTGTTCGTTTATATTCCATTCGATATCACAGTAATCCAAGTCTGTGCCCCAACCATAATGCTTAAGAAGCTGAAGTTGAACTGTTATGATGACTTACAAGACGTTCTAGAACTAATATGTCTCTTTTCATTATAGGGGACTGGAATGGAAAAGTAGGAACTCAAGAAATACCTGGCAAGTTTGGCTTTGGAGTACAAAATGAGGTAGGGCAAAGGTTAACAGAGTTTTGCCAATAGAACACACTGGTCATAGCAAACACCCTCTTCCAATAACACAAGAGATGACTCCATACATAGGCATCACCAGATGGTCAATACTGAAATCAGACTGATTATATTCTTTGCAGCTGAAGATGGAGAAGCTCTATACAGTCAGAAAACACAAGACCAGGAGCTGACTGTGGCTCAGATTATGAACTCCTTAATTGCCCAATTCAGACTTAAATTGAAGAAAGTAGGGAAAACCACTAGACCATTCAGATATGACCTAAATCAAATCTCTTACAAATATACAATGGAAGTGACAAAAATATTCAAGGGATTAGATCTGATATAGTGCCTGAAGAAATATGGAGGGAGGTTCATGACACTGTACAGGAGGCGGTGATCAAGACCATCCCCAAGTAAAAGAAATGCAAAAAGGCAAAACGGTTGTCTGAGGAGGCCTTACAAATAGCTGAGAAGAGAAGAGAAGCTAAAGGCAAAGGAGAAAGGAAAGATATACCAATTTGAATGCAGAGTTCCAAAGAATAGCAAAGAGAGAAAAGAAAGCCTTCCTCAGTGATCATTGCAAAGATATACAGGAAAACAACAGAATGGGAAAGACTATCTCTTCAAGAAAATTAGAGCTACCAAAGGAAATTTTCATGCAAAGATGGACATAATAAAGGACAGAAATGGTATGGACCTAACAGAAGCAGAAGATATAAAGAAGAGGTGGCAAGAATACACAGAAGAACTATACAGAAAAGATCTTCTTGATCATGATGGTGTGATCACTCACCTAGAACCAGACATCTTGGAATGTGAAGTCAAATGGGCCTTAGGAAGCATCATTATGAACAAGGCTAATGGAGGTGATGGAATTCCAGTTGAGCTATTTCAAATCCTGAAAGATGATGCTGTCCAAGTGCTGCACTCAATACACCAGCAAATTTGGAAAACTCAGCAGTAGCCACAGGACTGGAAAAGGTCAGTTTTCATTCCAATCCCAAAGAAAGGCAACACCAAAGAATGTTCAAACCACCGCACAACTGCACTCATCCCACATGCTAGTAAAGTAATGCTGAAAATTCTCCAAGTGAAGCCTCAACAGTATGTGAACAAAGAGCTTCCAGATGTTCAAGCTGGATTTAGAAAAGGCAGAAGAACCAGAGATCAAATTGCCAATATTCACTGGATCATAGAAAAAGCAAGAGAGTTCCAGAAAAACATCTATTTCTGCTTTACTGACTATGCCAAAGCCTTTGACTGTGTAGATCACGACAAACTGAGGAAAATTCTTCAAGAGATGGGAATAATTACCTGCTTCCTGAGAAATCTGTATGCAGGTCAAGAAGCAACAGTTAGAACTAGACATGGAACAACTGACTGATTCCAAATTGGGAAAGGAATACATCAAGGATGTATATTGTCACCCTGCTTATTTAACTTATATGCAGAGTACATCATGTCAAATGCCAGGTTGGATGAAGCAAAAGCTGAAATCAAGTTTGCCAGGACAAATACCAATAACCTCAGATATGTAGATGGTACCACCCTCATGGCAGAAAGCAAAGAGGAACTGAAGAGCCTCTTCATTAGAGTGAAAGAGGGGAGAGAAAAAGCTGGCTTAAAACTCAACATTCAAAAAACTAAGATCATGGCATCCAGTCCCATCACTTCATGGCAAATAGATGGGAAAACAATGGAAACAGTGACAGACTTTATTTTGGGGGGGCTCCAAAATCACTGCAGATGGTGACTGCAGCCATGAAATTAAAAGATGCTTGCTCCTTGGAAGGAAAGCTATGACCAACCTAGACAGCATATTAAAAAGCAGAGATATTACTTTGCCTACAAAGGTCTGTCTAGTCAAAGCTATGGTTTTTCCAGTAGTCACATATGGATATGAGAGTTGGACCATAAAGAAAGGTGAGTGCCGAAGAAGTGACGCTTTTGAAGTGTGGTGTTGGAGAAGACTCCTGAGAGTCCCTTGGACTGCAAGGAGATCCAACCAGTTCATCCTAAAGGAAATCATTCCTGAATATTCACTGGAAGGACTGATGCTGCAGCTGAAGCTCCAATAGTTTGTCCACCTGATGCAAAGAACTGACTGATTGGAAAAGACCATGATGCTGGGGAAGACTGAAGGGGACGACAGAGGATGGGATGGTTGGATGGGATCGCTGACTCAATAGACATGAGTCTTAGCAAGTTCCAGGTGTTGGTGATGGATAAGAAGCCAGGCATGTTGCAGTCCATGGGGTCACAGAGTCAGATATGACTGAGCAACTGAATTGATACTGACTGATACGTCTCACCTTCAAACCTTCTGCTCTTATCATTCCTGTTTGTACCAGATTTATATCTGAACTCTTTTAGTCTTCCTTCAGTTCACTTCGCTTTTGCAGAGTTCGCCTGGCATCTTTTGTTCAGTGATTCTCTGAGTTGCTTTCTGAACTGTCCTTATGAGCTCCTTTCATCAGCAATGGTAACTGAAGTACTATCACTTCCACCTTATTTCAGATCAAGCCTAGCCAGGACCCTGCATCCCTGTCTAAGAGCAAAACTCTATGTTGATTTATGTTCAACAAACATTCATTGACTGTTGCTTAGCACAATGTTACTAAGATGAGTAAGACACAGATGTGGACTGCCTTTATGAGTTCACAGCCTAGTAAAGAAGACAAACAGACAAGCAAATATTTACTACTGTAGTATTTAATGATGAAGTAATGCTGAAAATGTACTATTTCAGGAGGCAAACTAACAAATAGAGGAAGAACAGGTATAACAAGAATTATATATAATATTATATATATGTGTGTATATGTGTGTGTATATATATATATATATATATATATATGGTCAGTTAACAGTTTGTCCAGAGAACGTGTCTCATTTGTCCAGAGAACTCTAGGTGATCTAGCACAGCTGCAATGAGGACAGATTCCAGGAAGCACATTAAGAACAGAATGGTACCCATGCTACAGAGCTTAGCAACCTCTCTGGTGGCTCAGTTGTTAAAGAATCTGTCTGCAATGCAGGAGACCCAGGTTCGATCCCTGGGTGGGGAAGATACCCTGGAGAGGGAAATAGCAACTCACGACAGTATTCTTGCCTGGAAAATCCCATGGACAGAGGAGCCTGGTGCACTACAGTCCATGGGATTGCAAAGTCAGATATGACTTGAGTGACAGAGTATATATATATATATATACAGAGCTTAAATATTTTCTTCAGGGGTTGAGGGAGCCAGTGATGGGATAAGCACAGGGAGGAGAAAAAGAAAGAGGCAGTGAAGATGACACGTATGGTTAGAAGCTTAGAGAACTCAATTAAAAAAGAAATGCAGAGAATGAATAAATTGTGGTATATTTAAACAATAATAAAATACTACTCAGCAACAAAAGGAAAGAACTATCAGATATTCGCACATCCCCATTCATAGCAGCATTATTCATAATAGCCAAAAGGTGGAAACAACTGAAATGTCTATCAACAGATGAATATGTAAACAAAATATAGTTTATATATACAATGGAATGTTATTTAGCCTTTGAAAGGAAGGGAATCCTGTCACATACTCCAAGATAAGTGAACCTTGAGGACATTATGCTAAGTGGGAAAAAACAGCCACAGAAAAAGACAAATGCTGCATATCGCCTTATATAAAGTATCTAAAGTAGTCAAATTCATAGAGCAGAAAGTAGAACGGTGGTTGCCAGAGGCTGGGAGAAGGAGGAAATGGGGGGAAGCTGCTGTTTAATAGGTACAGAGTTTCAGTTCTGCTAGATGAAAAAGTTTCGGAGATCTGTTGTAGAACAATGTGAATATATGTAACACTACTGAACTGTATATCTAAAAATAGTAAAGATGGTAAATTTTATGTTTTTCACCACTATTTTTTAAGGTCTACATTTTTTTTAAGGAATAAACTAATATACACCACAAAGTGGATGAATTTAAAAAACAATATACTGAAGGCAAGAAGCCAAACACAAAAGAGGATGTACTGTATGAGTTTATTCATACGAAGTTCAAGAAAAGGTAAAACTTAATTTGTGAAAGAAGTCAGAAAACTGCATAGTTCTGGGGAACAGGAGGGTTACGAGGAATTTTCTGGGCTGATGGAAATGCTCTACATCTTGATCTGTGTGTTGATTAGATGGGTATACACACATGTAAAAAAGTTGTTCTATTACACACCTAAGATTCTGTACATTTTACCACATACCTCAATTAAAAGGAAACAAAAGGGTTTCAGTGAGTTGGTAATATGCTATTTAAGGTGAACAATTCACAGATGTTCATTTTATAATCAAGCTTTACTACAAATATACATTAATACAGTACTCTTTATAATTTATCAAAGAGTTCTCATTTTTAAAATAGGAAACTAGTTCTGATTAAATGAGCAAAAGGAACAGATTTTAATCCATTGCTATCTGCAGTCCATCTAGTAAATTATCCCATAAGAAACATGAAATACAGTCAAACCCTGGTCAGAAATCTTCTGCCCCCTTCTACTCAGAATGAGCTCCAACTACAGATGGCTACTCCTGCTGCCTTTTGAGAGGTGTCACCAAAATGAATGTAGGAGAGCAGAGACCAGTGAGAATCAACTGTCTCTACAGCTTTCTTGAGATTGAGATTTTCATCATATGATAGGAGTGTCAAATGAGAAAGAAATTAATGTTCTTTGGTATATAAGGAAATGTCTTAGCATATTCTGTGTTTGACATCACACATGTTACTGGTTCTACAAGAAATTATATAGAAATCAATTAGAACAAAAAAAAATCATTAAATCTCTTACAACAGGGGTCTTCTTTGCTAGAGCATGCACAACATCTAGGCTCCAGGGAAACATGTGTAATCAAGGTAAAATTAATCAAAACCTACATAAAAAGAACAGCAAGAGATAGTTTAAGAAGAAAATCTTTCCTCAGTGTTAGAAACTCTTAAAGTCTGATCACTGAGTACATAATTCTGCTTATTATTGTCTTCCACTATATAACACTATGTTTATAATTAGGCTGATATTGCAGTAAAATTCAGACACAATTCATTTAACAATTAATCTACTGGAGCTAAAAAATTCTTACCACGTCATTAATTGCCTGCTTAAAATGGTGCCTCTGTTTCAGTTTTAGATTATCACACACCTTTGTGAAGAGCCCAGGGGAAATACAACACACAGACAAAGCTTGTTTAGGGGAGACAGAGCAGGCAGCAGTGAGTTTCACACTTTTCTCTCCCGACAGACCTCAGCTCAGAAGAACCTTTATTGTGACCACCAAGCTTACTACTAATTAAAAGAGAAAACAGTAAACAGCATCTTCCTTCTCTGAATAGCTCTCACCTACTCTCACTTCAAACTGCCTTTTTAATCTTCTTTACCTGTATGTCCTCTCTAATTTCTCAATATAAGAAGTAATGCTTGCTACAATCTTTGTCCTCCCTCCACAATCTTTGTCCTCCCTCCCTTCCTCTTCTCCCTTTCCTTCCTTCTTCCTTCCTTTCTCCCTTTTTTCTTTTTAAATTTCAATTAGTAAATCCCTCTGTTAAGAGAGTAGGAGGATAGAGAAAGGTCTGAACCATTCTATGAAGGTTGTTGTCCCTGATTTTTCTATAAATGGATTTTATTTTTCTAGTCTGGCCCTGGCTGATGATTCCCCACCCACAGTTTTTTCTTCACATAATTATTCTTTATCAAGAGCTTTGTGGTTGATTCTTAAGAAAAATTTTCAGTGTTAAAGGCCATTGTACATAATAGTAGTAAGTCAAAATCCAGAAAGGGGAGATTATTTCCAAATCACCCAGCAAATCAGTAGCAGAGTCAGGATTATACCAAAGCACCTGGACAAAAATTTTTAAGCATATTTATCAAATATCCCAATGATACAAAGCTACAAAGGAAAACCAACACACAAAATGACGTAACTAGGACTCAATACATATCCTGATAAATTAGACTGATGAGTTGCAATGTCTAAGATACATTTAATATGAATGAAGAGTTTTCTTTAGGTTGGTTTAAAAGAAAAAATGAACTAGAGATGTTCAGAAGATTCACCAAAAGTCATAGTAGCAATCTCTGTGAGATTTGACTTGACTTTACTTTGTTCTTTGCAAGTTTCTGCACTGCTTTAAAATTTTCTACAGTAAGCAAATAGTATTAAAAAAAGAAAAAAATTAACCAGCACCACAAAGCAAAACAGCACCACAAACTAAACAGTACAGGATTGGGAAGAGTTAGTTTGACAGCAGGTCACTTTAAGCAGATTTGAAAGTTATGAATCAACAATGAAATTCAGCCGCTGAAAAGTTAATGCTACGGGAGGCTGCAAATGAAATAGGTTTCTATCTTGGGTGCTAATAGTATTCCGACAATCTAAGCTACTAAGATCACATCTGGATCCAGTTTTAGGTGTCACTCAATCTAAAACATAACTGAATGCTCATTTGGTACAAGGCACATGCTAACACCACACTTTAGGAGGTAAACTGAGAAGACAGAATATACCGAAAGGACAATCATAGCTCGCCAGAGATTTTGAAACCATGTCATATGAAGAACAACTGAGGGAGGAAAGGATGTTTTGCCTACAGAAGGGCAGTAATATACATGCTAGCCCTTTGAAGAAGTCAACACAGAAGTCAGAGTAAATGTCTTGGTGTTCCACCTGAAGGTAGAAAAACAATCAACAGGTTCCGATTATAAAAAGGATGAGCTGACACAAGGAAGAGATTCTCATCATTTAAAAAAGTGAATAGTGTATACAGCCTAAAGTATTAAGCACTGTTTCACTAGGTCTTCAAGTAGAGGCTGGTATTACCTCAACAAATGAGATTTATGCTTTGGCAAGGAGACTCGGGTAGATGGCCTCTTAAATTTTTTCAGCTTTTTAGGTTAAGTGACCCAGCACTACTAACCTGCAAGATAAAAGTTAAATCTAAATTGGAAGGTATGGGACCTGGGCCATTCTGGTATAATCGAGAATTTAAAATGATTAAGCTTCTATGGCCAAGAACACTTCTCTTTTTGTTCACAGTAATTCAAAGAAACCTAAAGTTTCATTTGCAGAAGAAATGCCTGTTTGGGTCTGCTGATAGGAAAACATATTGCAACCCAATAGTAATTGCTTCTTCATCCCATCAGCAGATTTTAAAATACCTGAGTAATATGAACAGAGTTCCACTCTGACTTTTGGAAAAGATAAATGGAAAGGGAAAAATAAGGGAAAAGATGAAGAACTTCCCACAATTTTAAGACTACTTTTTAAAGTATCTTAGATATAGGATGGAAAAGGGAAAAGAATTACGGACTTAAAACTATGCCTATTTGCAGCTAGGCTTTGTATAAATTACAGTTAGAAGCCAGCCTTTTGTGAACTAAGGCATGATTAAATGTCTACATTTCCTAGCAAGAATTCCTTCTGGGGCTTCCCTGGTGGCTCAGTGGTAAAAAAATCCACCTGCCAATGCAGGAAAGACAGTTCAACCCCTGATTTGGGAAGATCCCACATGCCATGGAGCAATTAGGCCCAAGCGCCGCAACTACTGAAGCCCGCATGCCCTACAGCCTGTGCTCTGAAACAAGAGAAGCCATCTCAATGAGAAGCCTGCAACTAGAGAGTAGCCCTCACTAGCCACAACTAGAGAAAAGCCTGTACAGCAACGAAGACCCAACACAGTCAAAAAAAAAAAAAAAAGATTTCCTTTTGGAAAACAATGACCTTTTCTCGGATGAAAACAAAAATTTCCCACCCCCTCCTTGAATCAATAATAATTAGGGAGGAGCCCATCCCTAAAGGACCAGAGTCAGCTGCACCAGCAAAAGCAGGCTGTCTCCAGAGAGTCAAAGAATGAGGCAAACTGGGTGGGAAAGGGCACAAGTTACATGTGCTTTTGCGGGCACAACTGAAGAATGGCAGGCTTTGGATTGCTCTACACTCTAGCCTCTTCCCACCCCATTTTGTAATGACTCAGTTGAAAACACCTTTCTTCCTGATCTGCTAAAATGGAGCAGCAATTCTAGGTCACCTCGACGGCCCCTCTGGTTTTCAACTCATAGTACTTAGAAAGAGCTATAAAGATAAGGAAGCAGTGACAGAAAGACAAGAATAAAGAAACGTTCCTAAAACCACACTTAAAGAAAGAAGTCCAAATTTATCTCACACAAACACATCATACTTCCTCTCATTCATTCTCTTTCTATCTCTCAGAGTCTCTCCTCTCATGTTTTTGATGCCTATCTACAGACACTAAAAATGCCGTATGATTGATCCTGCTGATTCAAATACTAGCAGAATGAGGAACATCCATCAATAATGGCTCATCTCAGACATCCGTAAAAAAGTTAATGTTAGGTTTAAAATCTAAAGTTAACTTTATTGTTGTTTAGTTGCTAAGTCATGTCGCGACTCTTTCTAACCCCATGGACTGTAGCCTGCTAGGCTCCTTTTCAGTTCAGCTCAGTTTAGTCGCTCAGTTGTGTCCGACTCTTTGCGACCCCATGAACCGCATGCCAGGCCGCCCTGTCCATCACCAACTCCCAGAGTTTACTCAAACTCATGTCCATTGAGTCGGTGATGCCATCCAACAATCTCATCCTCTGTTGTCCCCTTCTCCTCCTGCCTTCAATCTTTCCCAACATCAGGGTCTTTTCAAATGAGTCAGCTCTTCACATCAGGTGGCCAAAGTATTGGAGTTTCAGTTTCAACATCAGTCCTTCCAATGAACACCCAGGACTGTTCTCCTTTAGGATGGACTCTCCTTGCAGTCCAAGGGACTCTAAAGAGTCTTCTCCAACACCACAGTTCAAAAGCATCAAATCTTTGGTGCTCAGCTTTCTTTATAGTCCAACTCTCACATCCATACAGGACTACTGGAAAAATCATAGCCTTGACTAGACGGACCTTTGTTGGCAAAGTAATGTCTCTGCTTTTCAATATGCTGTCTAGGTTGGTCATTACTTTCCTTTCAAAGAGTAAGCATCTTTTAATTTCATGGCTGCAGTCACCATCTACAGTGATTTTGAAGCCCAGAAAAAGAAAGTCAGCCACTGTTTCCCCATCTATTTGCCATGAAGTGATGGGACCAGATGCCATGATCTTAGTTTTCTGAATGTTGAGCTTTAAGCCAACTTTTTCACTCTCCTCTTTCACTTTCATCAAGAGGCTCTTTTTTTTTTTTTCTTCATTTATTTTCACCAGTTGGAGGCTAATTACTTTACAATATTGTAGTGGCTTTTGCCATACATTGACATGAATCACCTACCAAACTGCAAACAGGCTTCATCAAGAGGCTCTTTCATTCTTCTTCACTTTCTGCCATAAGGGTAGTGTCATCTGCATATCTGAGTTTATTGATATTTCTCCCACCAATCTTGATTCCAGCTTATGCTTCTTCCAGCCCAGCGTTTCTCATGATGTACTCTGCATATAAGTTAAATAAGCAGGGTGACAATATACAGCCTTGACGTACTCCTTTTCCTGTTTGGAACCAGTCTGTTGTTCCATGTCCAGTTCTAACTGTTGCTTCCTGACCTGCGTACAGGTTTCTCAAGAGGCTGGTCAGGTGGTCTGGTATTTCCATCTCCTTCAGAATTTTCTACAGTTTATTGTGATCCATAGAGTCAAAGGCTTTGGCATAGTCAATAAAGCAGAAATAGATGTTTTTCTGGAACTCTCTTGCTTTTTCGATGATCCAGCGAATGTTGGCAATTTGATCTCTGGTTCTTTTGCCTTTTCTAAAACCAGCTTGAACATCTGGAATTTCACAGTTCACGTCTCTTACCACACCATAAAATTATACATAGGAGATCCAATTAATAACCAATGGGACAGGGACAAACCAAAGGTCTTTGCTTTGTAAATACATATTTACAGAAACAAAGAATGTTGTGAAACGATTTGCTCTCCTACTACATAGGGACCACTCACTCAAAACACCTGGGATCAAGGGCTAGAACACTCTAGAGCAAACTGCCAAAAATACATTTCTCCTCCAGTGTTCTTAGCAATTTCATGTGCAACTGTCTGCTGAGAAGAAAGCCCTTCCAACTCTCCTCAAGAATCTGCACTCTTAATTACCTTAGTCTCCAGAGAGCAGCTACTCCATTATCACTGGCTCAGTCACAAAGGCAGTCCCTTGAGCCATTTCCAAAAGGCTCAAGTAAGTTCTTGGCATAATTCATTAAGAAAGAGAAAAATATCAATGTAATTAACAAGAAAAAAGATTGTCTAAGCGTTTCCCAAAACAACATTCAAAATAAGGTCACACATATAAGATCTCTCTCAACTAACTCAAAATTATGAGGTTCCTCAAGTTGGCTGTCACATTCCTATAAAATACTAGCCTTTACAAAGGATGACCCCATACCTAGGAGGCCTTAACTGACACTCCCAGAGCATGCACCTGGAACCCACCAAGGAGATCCTTCTATTTCACATTCCAGATTCAGGACAGAGGGTTGGGCTCAAAGTTGACTCCTTTTTCCCAGGAGTCATACTCCATAGATTGTTCATTATCTGAGTCAATAAAAACAGGCCACAATCAGCAGTTCCTACCTTGCTGGGAGAAAATGAGATGCAAAAGACAGGGCACAGGACAAGAATACCTTCCACAAACCAACACTGACTCCAGATGTAAAAGAACACACCTAAGAACTCTTTCATGCACTCCACATCAAAGTACTGTGTCCTTCTTTCAGAAATTATATACCTCCAAAACAAGTTTTCACCAATTAGTCCTATTACTTCTGTAGCTTTACTTCTAGTTGTAAAGCTCAACATGCAGGCATTAAGAGCCAGTTGGCGCTGATTGCTCACATTTTGAGTATACAAAAAGGAATAGCTGTGGGCTATTAGCTCACCAAAGAATAGAGCAGGTTCTAGAATGCTGTATTTACCACCTACATGTGAAAAAAAATCTCTCACAAAGGAAATGTATGCATCTAAAGTTTAAATACAGACTTTCCCCCACTATCACCTAGTCCTAACTCCAGATATGAAAAAGAGGACAAGGGTCCTGTTTCTAATTCCCCCTTTCTCAGGAAATAAGTGAAATTCCTCCCTTTAGTGTGTTATTTTGGCAAATAAAGTTTACTGGAATACTGCATGTATACATTATTTAAGGGCTACATAAGTAATATTCATATATCACACAAATATATATTATAAACTTGAACAACTTCTAATTCTGATAGGATATATACGGTAAGCCCTAGAGCAACCACTAAAGAACAGTGAAAAAATCATTAAAGAAATTAAAGTGCTACATTAGAAAATGTCTAATTCATGCAAAAAAAATGCAGTTAAGGTACAGAAAAAAAAAAAAAAAAAAGACCTGAGAGAGAGAAAACTAGAAATAAAATGGCAGACATAAGTCCAATTATATCCATAACAGCATTAAATATGAAAGTAATAAACAATCCAATCAAAAGGTAGAGATTATCAGACTGGATAAAGTAGACAAGAGCCAACAAATGCCATCTACCAGAGACATATTTTAAATTTAAAGGTATAAACAGATTGAAAATTAAAAAAAAAAGAGCAAAAAAGATATGTCGTGAAAGAAATAAAATTAGAGAAAATTCAATAATAAAAATTGGAGATTGCAATACCTATTCTTTAATAATGAAGAGAACAACTAGGCAGAAGATTAACACAAAATAGGAGACTTGAGCAATATTATAAATCAATTAGATCTAACGTAGAATAGTACCCACAACCATAACAAACTATGTTTTCTTCAAGTGCATATGAAACATTCTCCAGGATACATCATATGCTAGGCCATAAAACAAACCTCAATAAATTTAAAATGACAGAAATCATATGAAGTATGTTCTCTGACCAAGTTTCTTTCTATTATTGGTTTCTAATTTCATTCTACTGTGGTCAGAGAATATACTTCATATTACTTCTATCATTTAAAACTTATTGAGATTTGTTTTATGGAAGAGTAAACTAAGGTTAATGCAAGCAGAAGGAAGATAATTTAAAAAAACAAGAATGGAAGTGAATGAAATACAGAATAGAAAAACAAAAGAGAAAATCAATAAATCCAAAAGCTGATTCTTTGAAAGATCAACAAAACTGACAAATATTTAGCAAGACTAACAAAGAAAAAAGAGGAAATTCAAATTAGTAGAATCAGATATAAAAGAGAGCACATTACTATTTACCTTACAGATTAATAAAAGATTATAAAGAAACACTCTGAACAACTCTATGTCAGTTAATTAGATCACTTAGACAAAATGAACAGATTCCTAGGAAGACAAAAATTACCAAAACTGACTCAAGAAACAGACAATTTGAATAGACCTATAACAAAGACAATGAATTACAACTTCAGAAAAAGCACCTGTGAAAAAGAGCCCAGGCCCTGGTGGCTTCACTGATTAACTGTACCAACGATTTAAAGAAGAATTAATACTAACTTTTCACAAAGTCTTCAAAAAATGAGACAGGATCACCTCCCCAACTCATTCTATGAGGCCAGCATTACCCTGATATCAAAATCAAAGATATCACCAGACAACCAGCAGTCAAGTAAGCAGATGCATAGGGATCACTGGGCAGCAAGGACTTGTTACCCAACCCAATCCTCCTGGTGTGCATTTCTCTGCTCCAGGCTATGGACTGCAGACCAGACCTGGCAAAAATTTTTCCCCAAACATCCCTGGATGAGGTAAAACTGCCAAGAGAGGACAGATTCCTCCTGAACACATGTGGGGACAATTCTGAGCACCAGAATTAGCTTTCAAAGTTTACCTCAGGCTGGCCTTAGCCAGTGCAAACACCTTTTCACCATCATCGTCAGTCAATATCATAACCTTTGTGCAGGCATGACTGAAGTTTCTTTCCCCCTGCTCCTCACTGCCACCACAATAAAGGGACATCCTTAAGTAAGAGGAATAAAAACATGATAATATTTAAAACAAAAACAAAATAATCTCCCCCAAAGCCCAAAGGCATCACAAGAAAAGAACACTACAGAGCAGTTTCTCTTATGAATATGGACACAAAAATTCTTCAGAAAAATATCAGCAATCTGAATTCAGCAACATACAGAAAGAATCATAAGCCATAAGTACGTGAGATTTATCCTAGGAATACAAGATTGGTTTGATATCTGAAAATCAATTAAACCATATCAATAGCATAAGAAGCAAAAACCACATGACCATCTCAATAGGTGTACAAAGAGTGACAAAACCCAACACCCTCTTGAGGAGAAAAGGGAACACTCCTACACTATTGGTGGGAATGTAAATTGGTACAGCCACTATGAAGAACAGTATGGAGGTTCCTTAAAAACTAAAAACAGATCTGTCAAAAGACCCTGCAATCCAACTCCTGGGCATATGTTCCAGAGAAACATGATTTGAAAGGATACATGCACCCCAATGTTCACTGCAGCATTGTTTACAAAAGTCAAGACATGGAAGCAACCTAAATGTCCGTTGAGAAAGGAATGCATAAAGAAGATGTGGTACATATATAAAATGGAATATTACTCAGCCATTAAAAAGAATGAAATAATGCCATTTGTAGCAACATGGATGGGTCTAGAGAATGTCACACTGAGTGAAGTTAAGTCAGACAGATAAGGAGAAATACTGTATGATATCCCTTACATGTGAAATCTAAAAAGAAATTATACAAATGAACTTAAAAAACAGAGACTCAGACTTAGAAAATGAACTTATATGTTTGCCAGGGGAAAGGGAATTTAGGGAGTTTGAGAAGGTTATGTATATACTGCTATATTCAAAATGGATAACCAACAAGGACCTACTATATAGCACATGGAACTCTACTCAATGTTATGTGCCAGCCTAGATGGGAGGGGGGTTTGAGGGAGAATGGATACGTGTATAGCTGAGTCCCTTCGCTATTCACCTGAAATTACCACAACACTGTTAATCAGCTATATCCCAATACAAAACAAAAAGCTTATAAAGTTAAAAAAAAAAACCAACACCCGCTCAAGGTAAAACAAAACAAGCACACACACGCACACACACACAAAACCAAACCAGAAACTATTAACATAAATAGAAAGGAACTTCCTTAGCCTAAGAAAGGGCATGTATCAAAAAAAAAAAATCCACAGCTGTTTGTAATAAAATATTAGAAAGAAAAAAATTTTTAATACCTATAATCTCTCCAACCAGAGATATGAACATATTGGTTAGTTTCCTTTCATACTCTCTTTTTCTTTCTTTCTGGCCCCTCCTCGAGGCATGACAGATAGATCTTAGTTACCTGACCAGTGATCAAACCAATGCCCCCTGCATCAGGAGCCCAGAATCTTAGCCACTGGACCACCAGGGAAGTTTAAAATAATACCATTTTGTATCTCTGGTCCCTTCTAAGTCCACATGAAGGGGAATGAATATAACTGAAAAAAGTTGCATATGGAAGGTATTCGCTTGATTAGAATGAACTCTTGTGCAGATCATCAGAACCAAGGCTGGTAAGACCCCAGACATGCACATTCAGGACAGCAATTTTTTAAAAAGATAATAATAATGAACAATTATATAGCATTGACTATATGCCAGGCACTAGTCTAAGTGCTTTTCAATACTGTCACTTAATCATCTCAACAATGACACAGGTTCCATTACTATCCTCACCTTACAGATGTGGAAACTCAAGCAATAAGTGGTTAAATAACTTCTTCAAAGTAAGCAAGCAGTAGAGCTCAGACTCAAAGTAAGACAATCTAGCTCCAGAGTCCCTGTTCTTAATCAAGCAGAGGAAAACCAAAAGGAATGAAGACATGCAGAAAAAAATTTGGAGTCTCCGTTTTTATACCTTATCAGTTAAGTTCCAAACTCAGCCTAATTCAAATTTAGAAATTAGAGTTGTGGTTATCTCAAAAAGAACAAAGTGGGTGCTGGGCAAACTGGATCTCCCACTCCAAAAAAAATGAAGTTGAACTCTATCCTTACACTATGTTAAAAATGTCACTCAAAATGGATCAAACAAACAGATATATGTAAACTCTGAAACTATACTACTCTTCAAGAAACATAGGGGAAACATTGAGGAATATGGGCTTGGTCCTATTAAATGTATTTAAGTGCTGAAAGAAAAAAAAAGAAACATAGGGGAAAAGCTTCATGACTTGCACTGGCAACGATTTCTTGGCTATAACACCAAAAGCACTGACAACAAAAGAAAAAATAGATGGAAAGGGAGAAAGTATTTGTAAACTGTAAGACAGGATATTGGTATCCAGAATACATAAAGAATTTCTAAAATTCAACAACAACAACAACAACAACAAAACACAATTTAAAAACCCACAAAGGACTTGAGTAGACCTTTCTCCAAGGAAGATACACAAATTTGGGCTAATAAACACATGAAAAGATACTCAACACTACTAATTATCAGGGAACTGCAAATCAAAAATCACAGTGAGATACACTTCATACTTACAGGGATGGCTGTGATTTTAAAAAACAGAAAATAACAAGTGCTGGCAAGACTGTGGAGAAATTGGAAACTTTGTGTATCATTGATGGAAATGTAAAAAGGTGTGGCTGCTGTGGAAAAAGGTATGATGGCTCTTCAAAGTATTAAAAATAGAATTACCAGAGGGTCCAACAATCCAACTTCTGAGTATATACCCTGAAGAAGTGAAAGCATAGCCTCAAATATCTGTACACCCATGTTCACAGCAGCACTATTTACAATAGCCAAAAGGTGGAGGATGCAACCATTTATCAATGGATAAATGCATAAAGAAAATGAAATAAATAAACACACACACACACACACCCACGATGAAATACTGAATTTTGTCTTTAAAACAAGGAAAGAAATTCTGATATACGCTATTACATGGGAGAACCTTATGGATATTATGCTAAGTAAAAAAGCCAGTCACAAAAGGACAAATAGTGTATAATTCCTCTTACAAAGTTTCTAGAGTAGACAGAAAGTAGAATGGTGATTGCCAGGACTTGGGAAGAGGAGGGAATGAGGAATTATTGCTTAATGAGTATAATTTCAGTCAGGGAAGATGAAAATGTTCTGGAGATGGTTGGTGGAGGTGATGGTTGCACAACAGTGTGAATGTACTTAATGCCTCACAACTGCAGACTTAAGGGTTAAAATTGGTAAATTTTATGTAACAAATATTTGCTCACAATTTTTTAAAAAAAGCGAAGTGGAAGTCAGGTTGCAGTAAGGAAGGGTTTTATATGCTAAAGTAACACTTTAAAATCACAGCAGCCCCAATTTTAAAAAATCTTAATATTTCATTATATATATCTGCATCTCCTAAACCAAGACTTCTTTACTGCACTGCAGTTGACCAAGTTCAGACCTAATGCAAAAACCTCTCTTTGCAGCATAAACCAAGTTAGGGCAAAAGAGATGATAAACCACATGAGATTCAGTGTTTGGTTTTTCATTTCTAGCTGCTACAGTCTTAAGAGATTGGGGAACAGCAACTATTAGAATAATATGTAATGTTCCCAGCCACTGGGGAAACAATATTGCAGCAGCCTCATTATGGTGCTTTGTTTTAATCTGCATAATGCTTTTCATCTTCTGTAATGTGAGATCTGCAGGGTCTGATTAACAGAAGAAAGGTCATTACTGATAAGTTCTGATCCCAGGAATAATTTGAGCCTGCCTGTCACTTTGGAGTAGACAACTGGATGTACTCCTTGCTACTCAAGAGTCATCTGCCCAATACTTCTGGCTCCTAATATTAATCATATTAGTCCATATTTACTATTCACTAGACTAGGTTGCATCTTTCAGCTGAAGTGCTTGCTGTCAAACTGCTCTTCCTCTCAACTCATCAGTATCCATTCTGATAAGAGCTGTGACTAAGAGGCAAATTTTGCAGCCCAACCAGGTGCATGCTGCTGCTGCTGCTGCTGCTAAGTCACTTCAGTCATATCCAACTCTGTGCGACCCCATAGACATCAGCCCACCAGGCTGCCCCGTCCCTGGGATTCTCCAGGCAAGAACACTGGAGTGGGCCGCCATTTCCTTCTCCAATGTGTGAAAGTGAAAAGTGAAAGTGAAGTCGCTCAGTCGTGTCGGACTCTTAGCGACTCCATGGACCGCAGCCTACCATGGAGGCTCCTCTATCCATGGGATTTTCCAGGCAAGAGTACTGGAGTGGGGTACCATTGCCTTCTCTGAAACAGGTGCATGAGCAAAGGGATTTTAGGGAATTTTGCCTGGCTGAGACCCTTTCCAATCCTAACTCTATGGCCATCAATAGTGAATGTACCCTCCCTGATTACTGCCTGAGGGTGTTCCACACCTCCCTCTCTATGACATTCAGAATTCTGTACATAGCCCACTCCAAAGGGTATTATTCTCAATGAATCCCCTTAGTCAGAGGCTGCTGAATTTTTCTGTTCCTTAGAGTCCCCAGCAGAGTGTACATTTAAAGCATTCTTTTTTTTTTTTTTTGAGGGAGTATTTTCTAGGATGAAAGAACACAGCTACATAAGCACTAAGCAGGAGGGGAGAGCACACCTCAGCATCGGAACAAAAAGATCACTGGAGTAAACAGAGGACAGCAGGCAAACTCACCAGGTGAACAGTTAAGAGACTTACAAAGAAATGCACTTAATTCTCATTCCAAACCACAAGCTTGTCACTAAGCCCAGCAATATCTAAAAAGTCATTCTCAAAGACCAACTAAACTTTGGCTTAATGCATTTCAAATAAAGGGAAAAATTAATATATTAACCACAGAGTTCAAACTTTATGCACCTTAAGAAAATCACAGATCAGGAGAAAAGCCCATTTGCAGTGATTCAGTCTCTGTTTCTGTGAGCAACCAGAGAATAGGATTGTGTACTTGGTGCTAATAAAATGCTCATTAAGTGAAAGGCATTAAGATGTTAACATGAAGAGGTTCATTAAGGGCTTCAAACTACTTACCTTGAAAGTTGTTTGGTTAGATGAAGGTCAGATTTCAGTCTAACATTTTTCTTTTTCTCTTTTGACTAATTAGGTTAAAAGTCAGTAGAGGTCTTCCCTGAAGTACAAGGCCTCCCTGGGGTAGACTGCTCAGTAGTGGCAGGAAATACTTAGCATAGAGGTGTTCAAGCAAAAGTTTCAAATGTTTTCCTTCTAGCCTTGCACATAGTCCCTTTGTGGATCTGTGAAGGCAGCTAAAGTAACAATTATATAAAATGGAATTTTAAAGGTGGAGCCATACTATTTTATTTTCCTTGTGGCAAAGCAATGGAACATCCCTAGGGGGGAAGGAACAAACATAGGGCCCTGTATATTAATGACATCAGGTGTTTCAATAAAAAAAGCAGTTTCTAAGCAGCTGCATTTTAAGAATCTCTCTGAAGGATCAAACAGGAAGAGAGAGACAAATTGTTTAAACACAAATAACTTTGACAATTAAAGAACTAGCATGACTAAGCCACGAAAGACAAGTGAAAAGCAAACAGACTGACACTTGAGCAAATTTAGGCCTCCAAGCAAGCGGAAGTATTTTTAATTTTCAGTCACAATCTAAACTCCACCCCCAAAAAAGGTCTGCAGTCTTCCTGCAGCTTTTCATTTGCTAGTGAGATACTGTTAGGGTTGCCATTACATGCAGTACATTCCAGAAGGTCCCAAAGACATAACTTGTAGCTGTCATCAACTGGCAAACCAGTCTTGGAGGCTCTTCCAGCTGTTAGGTGTCTGAAAATTTCACATGCAACCTAATCCCTTCCCATGATTATCAAAGAACATACTAGAGAAGAGGTGGCTAAGTTTGTTCACTCTGCCTTAGAATCCTTTTCAGGGGCTTCCCCAGTGGTCTAGCGGCTTCAATCACTGGCTGGGGAAGTTCTGCATGCCTTGAGGTGCAGCCAAATTTAAAAAAGATCCTTTCCACGTGTTGGATCAGCACAAATAACCTTTACAAACAACAGAGGTAAATGTCATATACCATCACCATTTTATTGAAGCCTTTATATACTCTATCTTTGATACTCAACTTGGGCCAAAAGTTAAATGTTCCGTAGTATCCCAGGGAAACCCACAGGTCCAATTTTCTGACTGTCTCTTGTTTTCTAAACCACCAGAAGTTAAGAGTGTCACAGATGTACAACACAAGGCTCTTAAGGAGCAAAGCTAAGGAACAGAAGGCAGCGCTCATTACCACTGGCTGGATCACAACCTTGTAGTGGCAAAGGGGCCTGCGTAACTCAATGAAGCGATGAGCCATGCTGTGCAGGGTCTCCCAAGATGGACAGGTCATAATAGAGAGTTCTAACATGTCCACTGGAGGAGGGAATGACAAACCACTCCAGTATTCTTGCCTCAAGAACCCCATGAACAGTATAAAAAGACAAAAAGATATGACACCGGAAGAGGCGCTCCCCAGGTCAGAAGATGTCCAGTATGCTACTGGGGAAGAGTGGAGAAATAGCTCCATAAAGAATTAAGAGGCTGGGCCAAAGCAAAAATGATGCACAGTTGTGATTGTGTCTGGTGATGAAAGTAAAGTCTGATGCTGTAAAGAACAATATTGTACAGCAAAGGACTGATGCTGAAACTGAAACTCCAATACTTTGGCCACCTGATGTGAAAAGCTGACTCACTATAAAAGACCCTGATGCTGGAAAAGATTGAGGGCAGGAGGAGAAGGGGATGACAGAGGATGAAATGGTTGGATAGCATCACTGACTCAATGGACATGAGTCTGAACAAATTCTGGGAGACAGTGAAGGACAGAGAAACCTAGCACACTGCAGCCCATGGGATCACAAAGAGTCAGACAGGACTGAGTGACTGAACACAACAACAGTGGGAATGCAAACTTCTTAGGCATACCACATTTTTGCCCTCAGAGAAAAGAATACTCCTTGGACCACTGCTATTCAAAGCATCAAAGCCTACCCACAAAGAAAAACAAAACATCTTTTAAGGGTGACATATTAACATATATAAAAGGGATAAATGAAGACACACACAGGAAACATTCTAAGTGCTCAAAATACTAACCCGGCAAACAGCATGGCAATTCCTCAAAATACTAAACATAGGTGTGCTCCACACCCACCAGAGGCACTCAGAGGGCTCAAACAAAACCTTGTGCGCACCAGGACCCAGACGCCCCACAGAGACTGAGCCAGACCTGCCTCTGAGTATTTGAGTGTCTCCTGCGAAGGCATGGGTCAGAAGTGGCCTGCTGCAGGGACAGGGGCTCTGGCTGCAGCAGACCTGGGTCATGCAGCATGTGGCATAAGCCCTCTTGGAGGAGGTCGCCATTAGTTCCACCACAGAGCTGCCGAGCAGACTGCAGAACAATTATACCAAAGAAATTCTCGCACTGTTAAGAAAGTTATAGGACCCACAACAGATTTTCCAACCTGGGGATCCAGCAAAGAAATTGAGAACCCCCAGGGAATTTGACTTTGGAGGTCAGTGGGATTTTATTACAAAACTGTCACAGGACTGGGTAGACAGGCTCTTGGAGGGTACAAACAAAACCTTGTGCACACCAGGAGCCAGGAGAAAGGAACGGTGTCCTCACAAGAGACTGAGCCATAGGTGATTGTCAGTGTCCAAGAGTCTCTGGCGGAGGCATAGGTTGACAGTGACCTGCTGCAGGGTCAGGGCACTGAATACAACAGTATGTACACAAGTCCTTTTGAAGGAGGTGCCATTACCTTCATTACCTCTACCATAGTTTGGCCTCAGGTCAAACAACTGGAAGGGAACACAGCCCCACTAATCAACAGAAAATTGGATAAAGATTTACAGAGCATGGTTCCGCCCATCAGAACAAGACCCAGTTTCCCCAACAGTCAGTCGCTCTCATCTGGAAGCTTCCATAAGCCTCTTCTCCTTATCCATCAGAAGGCCAACAGAATGAAAACCACAATCACAGAAAACTAACCAAACTGATCACATGGACCACAGCCTTGTCTTAACTCAATGAAACTATGAACCATGCTATGTAAGGCCACCCAAGGACAGGTCATAGTGGAGAGTTCTGACAAAACATGGTTCACTAGAGAAGGGAATGGCAAACCACTTCAGTATTCTTGCCTTGAGAACCCCATGAACAGTATGAAAAAGCAAAAAAGTATGACACTGAAAGATGAACTCCCCGGGTCGGTAAGCGTCCAATATGCTACTGAAGAAGAGTGGAGAAATAACTTCAGAAAGAATGAAGAGGCTGAGCCAAAGCAAAACAATGCCCAGTTGTGAATGTGACTGATGATGGAAGTAAAGTCCGATGCTGTAAAAAAACAATATTGCATAGGAACCTGGAATGTTAGCTCCATGAATCAAGGTACATTGGAAGTAGTCAAACAGGAGATGGCAAGAGTGAACATCAACATTTTAGGAATCAGTGAACTAAAATGGACTGGAATGGGCGAATGAAATTCAGATGACGTTTATACCTACTACTGTGAGCAAGAATCTCTTAGAAGAAATGGAGTAGCCATCATAGTCAACAAAAGAATCCAAAACGCAATACTTGGGTGCACTCTCAAAAATGACAGAATGATCTCTGTTTCTTTCCAAGGCAAACCATTCAATATCACAGTAATCCAAGTCTATGCCCCGACCAGTAGTGCTGCAGAAGTTGAACAGTTCTATGATGACCTGCAAGACCATCCCCCAAAAAAAGAACATCCTGAAAAAAAAGAAATGCAAAAAGGCAAAATAGTTGTCTGATGAGGCCTTACAAATAGCTGAGAAAAGAAGAGAAGCTAAAGGCAAAGAGAAAAGGAAAGATATACCCATTTGAATGCAGAGTTCCAAAGAATATCAAGGAGAGATAAGAAAGCCTTCCTCAGTGATCAATGCAAAGAAATACAGGGAAACAACAGAATGGGAAAGACTAGAGATCTCTTCAAGAAAATCAGAGCTACCAAGGTAAAATTATATGCAAAGATGGGCACAATAAAGGACAGAAATGGTATGGATTTAACAGAAGCAGAAGATATTAAGAAGAGATGGCAAGAATACACAGAAGAATTATACAAAAAAGATTTTCATGACCTAGATAATCACCATGGTGTGATCACTCACCTAGAGCCAGACATCCTGAAGTGTGAAGTCAAATGGGCCTTGGGGAGCATCACTACAAACAAGGCTAATGGAGGTGATGGAACTCAGTTGAGCTATTTCAAATCCTAAAAGATGATGCTGTGAAAGTACTACACTCAATATGCTAGCAAATTGGGAAAACTCAGTAGTGGCCACAGGACTGGAAAAGGGCAGTTTTCATTCCAATCCCAAAGAAAGGCAATGCCAAAGAATGTTCAAACTACTGCACAATTGCACTCATCTCACATGCTAGCAAAGCAATGCTGAAAATTCTCCAAGCAAGGCTTCAACAGTACATGAACCGTGAACTCCCAGATGTTCAAGCTGGATTTAGAAAAGGCAAAGGAACCAGAGATCAAACTGCCAACATCCGCTGGATCATAAAAAAAGCAAGAGAGTTCTAGAAAAACATCTATTTCTGCTTTATTGACTATGCCAAAGCCTTGGACTGTGTGGATCACAACAAACAGAAAAATTCTTAAAGAGATGGGAATATCAGTCCACTTTACCTAGGACTTCCCTGATAGCTCAGTTGGTAAAGAATCTGCCTGCAATGCAGGAGACCCTAGTTCGATTCCTGGGTTGAGAAGATCCACTGGAGAAGGGATAGGCTACCCACTCCAGTGTTCTTGGGCTTCCCTTGTGGCTCAGCTGGTAAAGAATCCACCTGCAATGTGGGTGACCTGGATTCGATCCCTGGGTTGGGAAGATCCCCTGGAGAAGGGAAAGGTTACCCACTCCAGTATTATGGCCTGGAGAATTTGAATCCTGGACTGTATAGTCCATGGGGTGGCAAAGAGTTGAACATGACTTTCATTTTCACTTTACCTGCCTCCTGAGAAATCTGTATGCATGTCATGAAGAAACAGTCAGAACTGGACATGGAACAATGGACTGGTTCCAAATTGGGAAAGGAGTACATCAAGGATGCATATTGTCCCCCTGCTTATTTAACTTATATGCAGAGTACATCAGGTGAAATGTTGGGCTGGATGAAGCACAAGCTGGAATCAAGATTGTTGGGAACAATACCAGTAACCTCAGATACACAGATGACACCACCCTTATGGCAGAAAATGAAGAGTAACTGAAGAACCTCTTCATGAAAGTGAAAGAGGAGAAAGAAAAAGCTGGCTTAAAACTCAACATTCAAAACACTGAGATCATGGCATCTGGTCCCATCATTTCATGGCAAATAGATGGGGAAACAATGGAAACAGTGACAGACTTTATTTTCTTGGGCTCCAAAATCACTGCAGATGGTGACTGCAGCCATGAAATTAAAAAGATGCTTGCTCTTTGGGGAAAAAGCTATGACCAACCTAAACAGCATATTAAAAAGCAGAGACATTACTTTGCCAACATAGATCCGTCAAGTCAAAGCTATGGTTTTTCCAGTAGTCATGTATGGATGTGAAAGTTGGACCATAAAGAAAGCTGACCGCTGAAGAATTGATGCTTTTGCACTGTGGTGTTGGATAAGACTCTTGAGAGTCCCTTGGACTACAACGAGATCAAACCAGTCAATCCTAAAGGAAATCAGTCCTGAATATTCACTAGAAAGACTGATGCTGAAGCTGAAGTTCCAATACTTTGTCCACCTGATGCAAAGAACTGACTGATTGGAAAAGACCCTGATGCTGGGAAACACTGAAGACAGGAGGAGAAGGGGACGACAGAGGATGAGATGGTTGGATGCCATCACTGACTCGATGGACATGAGTCTGAATAAGCTCCAGGAGTTGGTGATGGACAGGAAAGCCTGGCGTGCTGCAGTCCATGGTGTCGCAAAGAGTCAGGCATGACTAAGCAACTGAACTGAGGTGTGCTCAGTTGCTCAATTGTATCTGACTCTGGGTGCCACATGGACTCTAGCCCACCAGGCTCTTCCATCCATGGAATTTTCCAGGCAAGAATATTGTAGTGCTTGCCACTTCCTACCCTAGGGGATCTTCCAGACCCAAGGATTCAACCAGCATCTCTTGTGTCTCCTGCACTGGCATTCGGATTCTTTACCACTAGCGCCACCTGGGAAGCCCCATTAAATATGGTTATTGTTCAGATGCTCAGTCGTTTCCAACTCTTTGTGACCCCACGGACTGCAGCATGCCAGCCTTCCTTGTCCATCATCAACTCTCAGAGTTTGCTCAAACTCATGTCCGTTGAGTTGATGATGCCATTCAACCATCTCGTCCTCTGTTGCCCCCTTCTCCTCCTGCCCTCAATCTTTCCCAGCATCAGGGTCTTTTCCACTGAGTCGGCTCTTTGCATCTATCCATTAAACATAGGCTTACTACACAATCCACCAATTCTACTTTTGGGTATAGTTGCAAAAGAAGCAAAAGCAGGAACTGAACAGATATTTGTACACCCATGTACAAATAGCCAAAAACACAACAACCAAAAGGTGGAAGCAATTCACTTGGGATCTCACCAGTGGATGATGGATAAACAAAATGTGGCACCTATATACTTGGAATATTACTCAGCCTAAAAAGGAAGGAAATTCTGACAAGTGCTACATTGGCGATGAACTGTAAAGATATTATGCTAAACGAAATGATCAGTATTTTATAGTTTTCTAAGTACTATAACATACATAAGTCTGACAACTGCTTCTCTATAAAACAACTGATATCCTCATGACCTCCATTTTATAGATAGTAGGAAGAGGTCCAGAGATAAGTTGCTCAAGGTCACATATTAAGTGGTAGAGACAAAAATTAAAAACCCAGTTTCTCTAACTCAAATTCCCATGCTCAAGCTCCTTTCAATACATCATACTGAGTTTTCTGCTTACCTCCATAGTAACACTAAAGGAGGCGTTACAATATAAAAGAAAGAACCCTGGATTTGGAATTAGAAGAACTATGATTAATCCTCAGATTTGACACACAAGAATTGTGAGACTTTTTGCAATTCAAATATCTTCAAGACTTAAGTTTCCTCATTAATTAAAAAGTATACTCTATAGGGTTTGATGACTGAAGAAGACAGCAATTTTTGAAAGAGCAGTACCTAGTTTAGTACTTTCTAAATGAAAATAAATTTTAAAAAGGAAAAAAGTAAATTTCTGCAGGCTTAGCATCACCAATATACTCCCCTGATCTGGTGTTAGTGTGATAAGTGATATTCTAAAACATCTTTCCAGTAATCTCTTGAAAAAACTGACTGGATCTTTGATACTTTCTACATATATTCCAAGTCTAATTCATTAGCAACAGTGAAGATGATATAATTACTGTCTGCAGCAAGTTCATCAAGAAGTTTGAGGAATGAAAATGAAGGTATAGGCCTGACTTACAAAGAGAACCATGTCATGGTTATAGGCATCTGCTCTAAGCCCAGGCCAGTCCTTTCTGGGGTATTCAAAGAAAAGACAGGTCAATAGTTTTAAATCAGCTGTTTGATGGCCCCTGGGAAGAATAAGGGCAGCAGCCAAACCAGAAGCCACTGAAAGGAAAAGCAACAATGCAGAAGATAAAGGAAGCATAAAAGACTGTGATCAAGCAAACAAGCCCCAGATGAAAAGGCACTGTCTGAAAACCCTAAGTAAATACATGAATAAATACAACATAAATTATACCCACATGCACTTCATTCTGTAGTCCAGAATCTGGTGTTTCTTTCAAACACCCACATTTGTCATACTGTCCTTCAGTCACAAAGGGCTCTTTAGGAGAAGGCAGTTTGTAATTCCTCATTCCTACAGAAAGTCACATTTATCATAAGGATTTACTACAGTATCTGGCTTATTTGCTAGATGCAAATATACATGAAGGTGTGAGATTTATAAAACCATGTTTGCTGCAAAATGTCTCTGGGGGTCAGGTAAGGCAGATAACCTTCAATACCCTCAATGCAATCTTGTTAGCACATCTCACCTACCTGCTCCCTCACCCCCGTCCTCCCAAAACACACATTTCACACTTTTTCTTTTGTTCCCAGACTTGTCAAACACTAGTAAGTCACTGCAGGGACAGGACATTTTATCTTAAAAGAAAGGGGTGGGAAGAAAAGAAAGATATAGAAATAAATATTGAATCTCAGCTCTGTCACAAATTAGAATCTATACCAAGTTGTAAATGTGCATTACTATTACTGGGAATGTCTGGCAAAACTTACATCTGGAGCTAAATCAAGTTTCCCCATCTGTTGGGTTTGCCTCTTCTACTCAATGTTAATTTTTCAATTGTTTGCAAGAGCAATATAGTAATTGCTGAGAAAATAAAAAATGATAGGCACAAAGGGAGCGAGGAATGTAACACAAGTCAGCTTTAGGTTTCATGACACTGAAAGCACATTCTCTCCATTTACAAACAGCTCTCTCCTGTGAGTGTGTGCTATTTTCTCAAGACCCTAAACCAACTCCATGTCTGACTCAATTTTATCCAATACATATAGCACTCTGTAATTGCCATGCTGTTTCATAAGGAACCTAAAATGACTTAGCCCCATGAGCTCCATTTGGCTCTGTTTACCACAAATAGAAATAGCCATGTAAAGCAAAACGTCAAAAGTTCCAGATCCCATGAGTCATTCATTCAACTCATGGAGAAAGGCAGAAAAAAATTTCCAGAGAAAAGCTTTCAGATGGCCTATACACAGAAACCACTTTGGCAACAAAGAGGCCTGAAAAGTTGCCAACTATCTCCTGATAAGAAAATTCATAAAGAGCAAATTCCGTGAGCTATGTCAATATGACAAAATGAAAGTCACATGCATTCCTGCTTTTCTTGATCAAATACGAAAATTTCTTCCACTCCTACAGACATCAGGGCTTAAAATAGTAGTGATGTTCAACACATTTCACTTAGAAAGGTACAATAAACCTCAGGATTAACCACAGAACTCTGAAAGAGATAAATCCTCACTTCTTACCTGATATTAACCAACGCGTGAGTCACCTTGCTAGCTGCTTCTTTCCACTGGCCTGCATTGGTAGAAAGCCTCAGGACTGTAAAAAAGGAAAGAACAAAGATGTGTCAGACCACTGGTATTAAACAAATATGAGGAGTGAAGACACAATGCAGAATATCACTATTGGAAAAACCAAATGGAGTCTGTGCCAATCTTCTATTTAAGACATTCTAATCTAGAGAAAAAATATAAGGACTTATTCTTAACTATCTTTCCCGCAATTTTTTTCCTCTTTCTTTCATTTTCTATCAAAATATTCTACTCCTCTGTCTTGGGTTTCCCTCTCTCCACTCCCCGCTGAAATGTTTCCATACTTAGTTTTTGCATTCAGTTAAAATCTATACTGGAGTGGTGATGTGAGGGTAACCTGATTGCCACATTAATCACTTCCCTAACAGCTGGGCCGATTTAGTGGAATCGGCCAGCTGAGTAAGTGTCCCTACCTGTTCCACATACAGTATATCTTTCTCCTAAAGGTCTAAACTGGGTCAAATAGGATAAATAATCTTGTCAGACAGAGGATGGTCATGTTTCAATCAAAGAGTAACATACTTTAGCTCCCTTGACTTAACGGTGTGACCTGCAACATGAATCAACTGGAATATTCTTCCCTTCTCTCACCAAAGTCTCTTACACCCTTACTCACAGAAGGGATGATGGAAATATAGTTCTCAGGTGGTGCTAGTTGTATAGAACCCGCCTGCCAATGCAGGAGATGTAAGAGACTTGGGTTTGATCCCTGGGTTGGGAAGATACTCTGGAACTCACTCCAATATTTCTTGCCTGGAGAATCCCATGAACAGAGGAGCCAGGTGGGCTATGGCCCATAGGGTCACAAAGAGTCAGACACGACTGAAGCAATTTAGCACACACACATGCATATTGTCTACCAGCTATGAGCTTCAGGGCCACACATTACAGTACCTATACTCTTTCAGAAGAGAGACAAACCAGCACAAGCGTTCCTTGAAAGAACAAGCATACAGTGGGCACTCTAAGTATATATTTTTAATGAGTGAATAACGAATATGAACTAAACATGTAGAGAGTCTACTATGTGCCAGAAACTGGACAAAGAATATATACAATACAGCACACATATGAGACTCAGAGGAGACAAACAATTAATCAATCAAGTTCATTCACAGAACTGTAAGTAATGGGGCTAGAATTTAAACCTGGAGGGAATGGTCCTATAGCCTGTACTTGATACACTGAGTGGTTAAGAGTGTGAACTCTGAAGCCAACTGTTGGTGTCCAAGACTAGCCTTTGCCACTTACTAGAGAAAAACAGCAATACTTACATGAAAGGATTATTATGAAAATCAAGTAAGTTATATAAAACCTTAGATCAGTACCTGGCACACAGTAATTGTTACATAAGTATTAGTATTAGCTATTAAATAGACTGTCTTCCAAACAAATGCAAGAATATACTTAAGACTTTCTCAAAGGAGAAAGTTAGTTAGTTAAGTTAATCAGAGCCTAACATTAAAAAGCGTATAACCAATCTGCATAGGTACCATCACTACCAACTCCTGACCAGTATTCGTCTAGCAAGAGGAGTAGTAGCAGCCGCTGTACTAGAGGGAGGGCATATAGCTGTTATAGGGAAAGAAAACTCATCTGGCTGCTCTGCATCTACTTCAGCAATATTTCATTTTTATAAATTCATCCAATTTTACGAAAGGGAAGATGGAAGCCTTAATAAAACATTATCAGAGTGCTGCTTTCCTAATTTACAAGATTTAGTGCAGGGGAACTCAGTTTCAAGTTAGAGCTTTTCAGTCTCAACTCAGGGTTTCATTAAGTGTATGCACAAATTTATTCATGAATGAACAAAACTGTTTCAAGCAGATCAGACAAATTTTTTTCAACTCAGTTGCAAAAACTGTTTAGATATATCTGTTTTCCACTAGACCCTCCACTAAATCATAAATTCTCTGATGGTGAGGATCTAGTATTTGTGGAATTGAGCTGAATTTTACTCCCCTTACCTCAGAGAGGTATTCAACTCTGTTCATGGATTATTTCTCTGTTAACATCCTATCACTTCTGTTCCTTAGTGAACAGACACCCAGATGTCCTCATCACTGCATTTCCACGGGAAACAAGCTTTCCAAGCCATTGGCTTTTACATTATTTTCTAAGTTCCCAAATTTAAACATAAAATTATCTCGAAATGCCCAAACGCCTCAAGCTAAGGTTATCATTTAGGTAGTACAAAGTATGGTACACAAAAACAGCATACCAGGCAGCCATTTAAAAAAGAGACTGATGTAACAGCAAAAACTGGAAACAACCATAATTTTCATGAAAGGAAAGAATGGTTCAATAAACTGTACCCGTACTATGCAAAAGCAGAGAGGGGGTAGAGAGAAAGAAACTTAAGAAAACTACCAAAAAAAAATAAATGTTCTATAATAGTTAAAAAAGAAGTAGGATAACATGACCACAATTATGTAAAACTATGCATAAAGTAGACTAATGCATGCATGCATGCTAAGTCACTTCAGTTGTGTCTGACTCTTTGCGACCCCTGTGGACAGTAGCCCACCAAGCTTCTCTGTCCATGGGATTCTTCAGGCAAGAATACTCGAACAGGTTGCTGTGCCCTCCCCTCCAGGGGATTCTCTCAACCCAGGGATCAAACCCACATCCCTTACATCTCCTGCATTAACAGGGGGGTTCTTTACCACTAGTGCCACCTGGGAAGCCCATATGAAAATAGTGGTCATACTAGAAAGGAGAGATTGTATTAAACAAAAAAATTTGCACCTTGTTTTTTCTTTAGTACTGGTAATTAACTTTTTCTAAAAGGAAAAAAACAGTTCAAAACATGGAATCATTTATGGTTCAGGGTAGCTTGCGTCGAGGTCCTTCCTTGTCAGTGGCTATCACTGCAGTAGCTTAATTGCCATAGGAATATTAAATGTGTGTCTTTATCAAGAGTCTCCCTCTGCTAGCCATGATGAGGTAACAAGATATAATTAACCCTTCTACCGTAAACAAGAAAAAACTGAACAAAATATAAGAAACAACAACTTTCAGACATTGGACAACGGGTATACAGAACTGTGATCCTTGAAGATGGAAAACAAACAAGGCGAGCCCAAGAATTATCCCAGCTTACTGTGTGAAAAAGTTTCCAATCTACAGGGCAAAGAGGAACTTAAACAGAATCCAGAAGCTTGCCAAATCAAAGACACAGAGATTAGCAACTGGACAGGCCAAAGCACCTAGAATTTGTGGGGTAGAGTACTGTAGAGGAGGGAGTTTAACAAGGTATTCTGTAAGTTTGTAGAGGGGTACTCTTACGTCTTCTGCTGAGCACTGATCTACACGTAAGAAAGGGAAAACTACTCAAGCCTGGGGGTAAAGAACCACTGGAAAAGAGAAGAAACTGTAGAGCTCATGGAAGGCTCTACAAACAAAATAATTTGCATTTCCACCAGCAAGAGTAGAAAAACCTACTAATATATGAATTATCAGGAAGAATCTTCAGATGGGTACTGCATTAGTAATCTGGCCAAATTAACCTATAATAAAAGTTGCTCTTAACCCAACTTGCTGCTGCTGCTGCTAAGTCGCTTCAGTCGTGTCCGACTCTGTGCGACCCCATAGACAGCAGCCCACCAGGCTCCCCCGTCCCTGGGATTCTCCAGGCAAGAACACTGGAGTGGGCTGCCATTTCCTTCTCCAGTGCATGAAAGTGAAAAATGAAAGTGAAGTCGCTCAGTCGTGACCGATTCTTTTTTTTTTTTATGCTTTCTACTTTTTTTTTTTTTATTAGTTGGAGGCTGATTACTTTACAATATTGTAGTGGATTTTGTCATACATTGACATGAATCAGCCATGGAGTTACATGTGTTCCCCATCCCGATCCCCCCTCCCACCTCCCTCTCCACCCGATCCCTCTGGGTCTTCCCAGTGCACCAGGTCCGAGCACTTGTCTCATGCATCCAACCTGGGCTGGTGATCTGTTTCACCCTAGATAATATACATGTTTCGATGCTGTTCTCTTGAAACATCCCACCCTCGCCTTCTCCCACAGAGTCCAAAAGTCTGTTCTGTACATCTGAGTCTCTTTTTCTGTTTTGCATATAGGGTTATCGTTACCATCTTTCTAAATTCCATATATATGTGTTAGTATACTGTAATGGTCTTTATCTTTCTGGCTTACTTCACTCTGTATAATGGGCTCCAGTTCCATCCATCTCATTAGAACTGATTCAAATGAATTCTTTTTAATGGCTGAGTAATATTCCATGGTGTATATGTACCACAGCTTCCTTATCCATTCGTCTGCTGATGGGCATCTAGGTTGCTTCCATGTCCTGGCTATGATAAACAGTGCTGCAATGAACACTGGGGTGCACGTGTCGTGACCGACTCTTAGCGACCCCATGGACTGCAGCCCACAAGGCTCCTCCATCCATGGGATTTTCCAGGCAAGAGTACTGGAATGGGGTGCCACTGCCTTCTCCTAACCCAACTTAATAACCCTTAAAAGCAAATCCTAAAAGGATGAAACTGATTCCACACAACATAACTGCATTCCAGAACAAAGTCTAACATTATATAAAGGAACATAATAAAATCAAACCTTACAACATTAACATCACAATGTTCAAAATCCAATTTAAAAATTACCAGCATTCAAGAAGTAGAAAAGGGTCTTCCCTGGTGGTCCAGTGGTTAAGAAAACACCTTGCAGAACTATACACAATATTTTATAATAACCTATTGTGGAAAAGAATCTAAAAAAGAATACACATATGTACACACACACACACACACACACACACACACACATCACTTTGCTCTATACCTGAAACTGATACAAATTGTAAATCAACTGTTTCAATAAAAATTTTTCAAAAAAAAAAAAAAGAATCCACCTTGCAGTGCAGGGAACATGGGTTCAATCCCAGGTCAGAGAACTAAGATCCCACTAGAGAGTCCATGTGCTGCAACCAAAGATCCCACATGATGCAATGAAGATCCTATGTGCCACAACTAAGACCCAATGCAGCCTAATTAATTAATTTTAAAAACCCAAAGAAGCCAGAAAAACATAACCCATAAGCAGGAGAAAAATCAGTCAATAAAACAGACCTAGACATGAAGAGAGATGATGGAGTTAGTGGGAAAGGACATTAAAACAGCTATTGTAAATATGCTCCATATGTTCAAGAAGGTACCAAGTAAAAAGAAAACTTGTGTTCACATAAAGCTGTGTACAAAAATGTTTACAGAGGTTTTATTTACAATCCCTAAAAACTGGAAACTTTCTAAATGTCCTTCCACTGATAAATGAATAAGCTAAACTGGCATATTCCCATAATGGAATATTACCCATAATACAAAGGAACAAACTACTAATACATGCATCAACATGGATAACTTCAAACAAATTACTACGTATAAGAAGCCAGACTCAAAAAACAGTATGATGTCATCTATATACTATTTTAGAAAAGGCAAAATCATGGCGACAAGGAATAGATCAGTGGTTGCTAGAAATTGGCTTGGAGCTGATCTCACAGGCGTGGGTGGAGGAGTTGATCTCACAGGAGTACAGAGAAGAGAGAAGTTTTTGAGATGGTAAAACTCTTCTAAATCTTGATTTTTCTATGATTATACTTCTATATGCATTTGCTGAAATTCAGAACAGTACATTAAAAATGGTGAATTAAAAACAAACAAACAAAAAAAATGGTGAATTATACAGTATATGTAAATTATACTTCAAAAAACCTGACTAAAAAATACATTTTTTTCCCACCTGAAGTTTCATCATACTTTACACAAAATGGAGAGTACTAAAACATGCCACCTCCTACTATTTATTGTGTTTCATTAAGTAAAATTCACTTTCCTCTTTGTACTTTCTTAGTGCATCTGAGCATTCCCAGATATCCTTTCTTCTCTTGTTGCTATAGCTGCAAACATTGATCTCATTTGACTGTGTACACAGCTCAACCACACAGGTAAATCAGACATCTATAAAATACCTCCCCCACTCCAACTCTCCTTCCTTTCCTCTTTATTCATCCATTAATGGGTACTAAAGCCTCTGGAGCAGCTCTTCACCCTTGGAAAATTCTATATTCTTGAAAACAAGAACATCAGTAAAAGCCAGGTAGATGCAAACCACACCAGGGTACACTGAGAACAGTCTGCCAATGGGAAATTTGCTAGAGAGTTCTAATGGAAGACTTCCTATCTCCAAAAAAAAAAAAAAAAAAAGACGTGTGACTTGATATGACAATGGGAACCTCTTATTCTGAGGGGAGCTGACATGATGCTAAAGCTATTACACTGAGAATGAGAAAGCAGGGAAATAGAAAAAAAAATTTCCTCCTAGGCAATCCTTCTTTCCACTCTTTGCTTCTACTCTTTCTCCAGGTATTCCAAATCCCCTCTACTTTACTCATGATACATACAGGAGTCCCAAGCAGAAGATGAACTTTTCATAAACAGTCCCAACAATAAGGATAAAGTAAACTAATCAATAGTGACAGAAAGCAGATCAGGGGTTGCCTAGGGATAAGGGACAGAGGTGGTAAAAGTGACATAAAAGGACACAAGGAAATCTGGGAAGAGGGGGTGGATATGCACAATATCTTGATTTAATGACAGCTTCATGTACATATACACATGCCAAAACTTATCAAAAACTGTATCCTTTAAAAAGTACAGTTTGGGACTTCCCTGAGGCTCCAGTGGTTAAGACTCCATGCTTCCACTGCAGGGGGTGTGGGTTCCATCCCTGGTCAGGGAACTAAGATCCCAAATACCTCAGCATGGCCAAAAAAAAAAAAAAAGAATGCAGTTTATCATATATCAATTATATCCCAATAAAGCTAATAAGCTGGAGCTTTTTAATAGACAGCTTTATTACGTGGCTTACTATTTCTGGGAAATCTAAAGAAATCTTTCTTGACCTTTAAACTTAGGTAGGTCTGATTAGACTCTTTACTCAAACTTACAGGGATACATGACCTCTTATAGAAATAAGGAATACTCATGGCTGCAGAGTAAATTTTTGGTGAGCCAATCACCTAAAGGTTTTTGCAAAAAATATTTTTATCTAATGCCCACTTCCTCTTCTAAGTTATGCTAAAAATACATAGGTACATTAAAAATCCTTAAAACCTTGTACCTTCTCAAATCACACAATGTTCCTTTGGGATCCAAGCTCTTCTATTTGCTGCTGTCAACTCCCACCCACTCTCACACCCATCTCACTGGCATTCACTAAATCTACAAGCCTCCCTATTTTCTCTCTTTCACAAACATCAAGAAAGGGCTACAGGGATGCTAACCAGCTTTCTACAGAGATGAATTCTGAGTTCCTAAAGGTGAGGAAGTCCATACATACTATCTTATTAACTGAGAAAAGGAGACTACTATAGTTCTGTGCCAAGTAAGGGCACCAAGCAACTAGGGGAGAATCTTTTGCAGTCTTTTCCTTTCATAGACCAAAAGTCACAGCTGACGGGGAGAGAAAAATAAAAAGAAGACAGCTTACCCATAGAGTAGAGGTTGTCAAAGCTCTGGTGCATGCGGATAATCTCATAGTAGAGTTCATCGTAACTGCTGGGGGTGGGCAGGAATGTATCTCCATATGTGATAAACATATTAAATAGGTTCACAATCTAAAAAAGAAGCAAAAGCCCATATATAGACATCATACTATGAAGACTCAGAAGGGTATTATCAGTAGTGTGCTACATAGCCAGCTCTTACTGTCTTTCAAGAGCAGTTAAATTTTCAGCAATTTTGTTAGCTGGTTATTAAACAGTCATTATTAAAAACTAACTTCTATAAAACTTACCATTCAATAGATTACATTAAAGTAATAATTACTGAAAACTCATCACTTTCTAATTATTTTCTACCTTTCCATATCATCGATCTCCTTGAAATTAATTTATACCTCTTATATCTGTGTGGTGGGAATATTATATAACAGTGTGTCTTACCATTATTTCATGAAAGAGCCCCAGGTTCTCCAAAGACACAGATGAAAGTGGAAGCACTAGTAGAGAGATTCTGATCCAAAGGGAAAATAAAGGCCTGGTATCCCCCTATAGTTTAATCCTTAGAACACCAGCTCCTGTCTCAAACCAGCCCATTTCTGCCCTAGAGTATAACTTCAGAAAAATAAATATGTTTTTTTGCTACTCACCATAAGAGCTAACGTAAAAATGTTGTGCTTTGCCAAAAGTACAGTCTCATTTGACATAAGGAACTTCAGCAAATTTATCAAGGCTTTAAAAAGAAGGAAAAAAAAAGGCATTGATAAGATAATCAAAGCATAATCAATAAAGTTAAATGAAAGTACACTAGATCTAAAGAAATCCAAACAGGGCTAGAATGAGTATATCACAGCTACTAGGAAAATTTTAAAGGCAAGCAGAGCAGGTGTAGTAGAAGAAAGCACTGACCTTCTCAAGCACCTATCTGCTTATCTGTCCATAGAAGGTTTTTAAAAATCTACTTTTTACTTCTTAAATAGCAATTAAGCTCAGAAATTTGACTATAAAATGGACATTTCAGTGTTCCAAATTTACACCTGTATGCTGATTTCCCATCAAATTTCCTCAGCTTATTGAGCGTCCCTTCTCACCCCAGGCTGCTAGCGTTCCAAGTCACCAAGTTTTAGCTACGTATCTATTTCAAACATTACTGCTAAGAAGGACATCTTTCGAATCTAAATGATCGACAGACATACTGTAGAACCTACTGCTTTAGTTCTGGATTAAAAAAGAGCTCATGAAGGGGAAAAAAAAAAAAGCCCTTAACTGTTCCAAATATTCAAATAAGAGTGCAATATGCTCTGTCCTCTCTTAATTGTGACAACATTTACTGAAAAGGTCCCCTTTTTGCCTTGTAATCTTTAATGAGGGGAGAGAGTGCAAAAACCTAAGCAATCTCAATCATGAGACTGACTGCTAAGTCCCTAGTTAAACAGTACAGCTTTAAAGACATTTTTGCCAATAAACATTAAGCATAAAATAATTTAACTGTTGCCTTATACTCTTTCACCCAAGGCTATAAACTCAGTCCTGCTTCTGGGCCCACCATAGCCACTGCCACTGTACCTATCTCCCCTGTATGATGGGGAATATAAAGGAGGGGTTCAGTGGCTACAAGTATTTGATGTTCCTTTTGTCTTCTCCCCCTCAACCTGTCCTATTTCTACATACACACATATAAAAAAGACTTGACTGCTCCTTTCCTAAGACCATACCTGCTTTTTTGTCAGCAGAGAAGTCCATTCTCTCATCTGAGCTTTGTGTGAAGTTTACTACTCTTAGAAAAGAGATGTAAGCTTAGATTTGAAACAGCAGGGAATGATGAGTAGGAGTAAGTCTCTCCAGACACTTGCTGCCTGCCACACAACACCCCTCACTCTCAACCCTCTAAAAGCACAGGTACAGTAAAGAAACAGCAGGCAAGGAAAAGTATAAGAGTTTGTCTACATTCTGTTTCTAAAGCCTGACTCTTCCCTTCAAATAGAAAAAAAAAAAATCCTTGCTAGGGTTGAAGGAGGCAGGCATCCTCATTTATGAACTCTTCACCCTGACTCAAGTTCTCTGAGGTTTCCCAATGGAAAGGCAAATGATAGGCAGCTGGCTCTTTTGATGTTGTCTGTTAACAAGTCATCTATTGGACTGGACCCAAAAAAGCTCCATGGGAGACCATTCTGGATCATACAATCTACTAAGCTCCTACCAGGAGCTCAGAGAATGAAGGGGACTAGCTAAAACCCACATAAAAATGACTAACCCATGGGGATTCCCTGGCAGTCCATTAGTTAGAACTTGGCACTTTCACTGCCGTGGCCTGGGTTCAGTCTCTGATTGGGTAACTAAGATCCTGCAAGCTGCAGCATGGCCAAGAAAAAGACTAACCCAGCCCAAATCTCTCTTCTTATGTGTATGGGGCCGCCCACCCCAAATCTCTCTTCTTATGTGTATGGGGCTGCCCACTCCAGCCCCACTAACCCCAGAGCTTAGACAAGCCCTGTTAATGGATAAATCTTCTGGCAGTAAGACTCTATAAATTCACAGGAGACAAGAAAAAAGGATGGGTAATACATGTGGCATTCCACAAAACACAAGGGCTAGCTAGAAACAAAGCTGCTTTTGTACACATCCAATCAACGAAGGCTTTTGTCCCAGGCACACGCAGCACAAAGATGCAGCCTCAGCAGTGGTTATGTGGTAATTAAGGGGTAGAAAACCTGGAGAAAAGGAAGGGAGCACAATGATTTATTGCTCCTCTGCTGGACTACAGCTAGCCTTGATCTCTGGGATTCAGAGTCAGGGATGACAAAGTGATAAATATGAGGGGGAGGAAGAGAGCAATTCTAGCACAGGCCAAGAGGTGGCCTGAGTTCCAACTGTCACCGATGCCAGCAGAGTCAAACAGTGTTGAGAAGGAGAGTCCAGCACTGCAATACTCTGAGAGTCTGTATCAGGAAAACCTGCGTTCTATCCCTGACAATTCAGGTCAGACCCCCTACCTTCTGAAAAAAGCCAGGGTTTTCTTACCTGTAAGTCACCATTCTCTAGAGGGAATTTAAAAGGCAGCTAAAATGAACAAAGTAACCTTAAAATTGGCTTCCCTCTGACATCATGAACCATGATTCTGCTTTAAGAAGGAATACCCCAAATATCCCATAATATAACACTTTTTTCGTTCAACATCTCTCTGACTTAGCATTCTATCAGCTGTTCAGTGTCCTACATACACACACGGTCTTCTATCCTCTGACCCAATGTGATGGGAGTTCAAAGTCTGTGAGGCTTCAACACAGTTGATTTAAAATTTTTAGAGCTAGAAAGGACCTTAGAGGTTATTTAATCCTACTCCCTCATTTTTGGATTCAAAAACAACCCCCGACCACCACCCCAACTAGTTAGTGACTAAGCAGGGACTAGAACCTGGTCTCCAGTTTAGTGTTCCTTCTTTCATTCCATTAAGATAAAAGCCTGCAGTCCATGGGGTTGCAAGAGTCCATGGAGTCACTGCTTAGCAACTGAACAACAACAACAGACAAATAAAGGTGCTAAAAGTGAAAGTGAAGTCGCTCAGTCGTGTCTGACCCTTTGGTACCCCATGGGCTATAGACTGCCAGGCTCCTCCATCTGTGGGATTTTCCAGGCAAGAATATTGGAGTGGTTTGCCATTTCCTTCTCCAGGGGATCTTCCCAACCCAGGAATCAAACCTGGGTCTCCCACACTGCAGGCAGACTCTTTACCATCTGAGCTAGATGTAGTCAAATGTTAAGACAGAAGGAAGCTTATGTATAAATGGTTTGCTTAAGACTTGCTGACTATACTATTATCAACGCTTCCCTAGAAGACTCTGGTTTATAACTTTCTCCACCTATTGGCTGCTCCAAGGTTATTTCCATCTACTTGGTGCTGTTCTTTTCTTGATCCTCAGCTACTTATTATAGCACAGCTGCTTAACACCTCATTATTACCTTTCTTCTACTCATTCTCAACACTAAAAAAGTCCTAGTAGCTTTTCTCAGCAAAAACCACCTCAGCAGGCCCTCTATATCAGCTTTCATCTCTCCTCTTTATTTTTAATTGTTTTTTTAAAAAACATTTATTTGCCTATGCCAGTTCTTAGTTACAGCATGTGGGATTTCTTAGTTGTGGCCTGCAAACTCTTAGTTCCAGTATGTGGGATCTAGTTCCCTGATGAGGGATGGAACCTGGGCCGCCTGCATTGGGAGTTCAGAGTCTAAGCCACTGGACCACTACAGAAATCCCTCATCTCTCTTCTCTAAATCCCATCTTTCCCACACCTCTACCTCCCTTTCTCTTTCTGTTTTCTCACTAAGATCTTTTTTTTTTTTTCACTAAGATCTTTAAAAAAATAATACTAATAATAATAAATGTCAACTAAAACTGTTCCTATTCCCCTCACTCTGGGTGTCTCCTTCAAAATTATGTACTGAACATAGATCATGATTGGATCTGAACTTCAAATGGAGCTGCTGCTGCTGCTGCTAAGTTGTTTCAGTCGTGTCCAACTCTGTGCGACCCCATAGATAGCAGCCCACCAGGCTCCTCTATCCCTGGGATTCTCCAGGCAAGAATACTGGAGTGGGTTGCCATTTCCTTTTCCAATGTATGCATGCATGCAAAGTCACTTCCGACTCTGTGCAACCCTATGGACAGCAGCCCACCAGGTTCCTCTGTCCACAGGATTCTCTAGGCAAGAATACCGGAGTGGGTTGCCATTTCCTTCTCCTCAAATGAAACTAGGATCCCCTTTCTTTATGCAAAACCAGAAATGGAACAAACAAACAAAAAAAACCTGAGTATAAACAATTAGTAGCCAGGTTTATTCATAAGTTATTACAGTGCTATGAACAGGGTTTAACTGCAGGGCAGAGAATAGCCGTGGGCCATGGGCAGGTTAAGGACGGAAGAGAAATGGTACTCAGGATCTCGGTGCCAACACACAAGGAGCACAGAGCTCATGCCGGCCGGGTCCTGCCTCGCCACTCTCCACACGCACGTTTTCAGAAAACCACCTGTGACCCACTTGTTTACCTGGTGCCGTCTGGGCACATGACCAGCCAAACTGCTCCAAGGACAGTCACGGAGGTAACAGTACACAGAGGGAAGAGTTACGATGACTACAGAAGATAAGGGTTGTATAAACATAAAATTGTTAATTAGTCATATCTCTGTTAAGAGTTTGGTATCAAGCATGATACATGTTGAGGTCATTGTGAAGATAAGCGGTGGAGCAGGATATACTTTTTTTCTTTTTAATTTAACACTTTAGTTACCACGTTTCTAATTTTTAGATAATAGTTTTAAAAGGAAGCAGGGGAGAAGAGACTAACATAAAATCTTCCTCAACAAAAATATGACCATCAGTCTGAGGGATTTCCAAAGAAAAAGGGCCCATGTTACAGAAACCCAATACTGTGTAAACAGTTTTGCCCATTAGGTGAGCAACGGCTACTCATCCCACAAAACAGAATGGCACAGTTTATTGCAGAGTATCTTTTCAGATGAGGACAAGCTTGGTGGCTTAGACCCTCCAGACCTTAACAGACAATTTTCACCGGCCCCAATCCTTCACAGCCCCAGGAGTAGGCACTCCCAAAACACCAATGCCAGATACATGTATCATAGAGAAATAGATCATATCTTTCTGCTGAATGACACCTACTACAAATCACTAACTGTGCCAGAAGTTCACATCAAGTACAGCTGTTCCTCAGTATCCACTGTGGGGGTGGGGGGTGGGTAGGATTGGTTCCAGGACTTCCCCCCCAAATACCCAACTCCATAGATTCTCAAGTCCTTTAAATAAAATGGTATAGTTACCCACACACATCTTCCTATATATTTTAAACCAACTCTAGGTTACTTACAATGCCTAATACAATGTAAAAGCCATGTAAATAGCTGCTGGCATTGAGCAAACTCAAGTTCTGCTCTTTGGAAATTTCTGGAATCTTTTTTTTCCAAATATTTTTGATCTGTGGTTGGCTAAATCTGTGGATGCAGAACCCATGGATATAGAGGGAAAACTGTTCTCTCAAATCTTCCTCTTTTCTACTGCACTACACTTGACAGCTTAAAAAGAGACACCTATCTATAGAAATCATCTCCCCCAAACTGCAGTCATCTCTTTTCAAACGGAGAAACACAAAAGTCATAAATGGCAAGGGAGGTAACATTTATTAGGTATATGCTAGATGCCAAGCCAAAGAAGGCAACGGCACCCCACTCCAGTACTCTTGCCTGGAAAATCCCATGGATGGAGGAGCCTGGTAGGCTGCAGTCCATGGGGTCGCTAGGAGTCAGACACGACTGAGTGACTTCACTTTCACTTTTCACTTTCATACATTGGAGAAGGAAATGGCAACCCACTCCAATTTTCTTGCCTGGAGAATCCCAGGGACAGGGGAGCCTGGTGGGCTGCCATCTATGGGGTCGCACAGAGTCAGACACGACCGAAGTGACTTAGCAGCAGCAGCAGCAGCAGATGATGCTAGGCATTATGTAAAGCACTTAAAGTACATCACTCTCACTGAAACCTACTGAGTATCCCATGAAGGAGCTAATAATGGTCTCAATTAACAGATGACCAAATTAAAATTCAGAAAGATTTAATAAGTTATCCGAAGTCACATAGCTAATTGAAGATAAATTACATTAACAGAAACATACCAGGAATGGTCCATGAACTCCCCCTGCTGAGATCTATGAAACTACTGGTTCCTCCTAAACTTCACTTAAAAAAACATTTGTTGAAGGTTGAGGAACAAGCTATCTAGGACCAATACCTGCATTTGCCACCCAAAATCGTAACTTTAATCAGAATTCCACTAACCAGCCCCTCACACATCCAAGTGATCAAAAGAAAAATCTTCTAAGTTCAAGTTCATCTCTCTTAAGCATCTCAGAATTTTACTCCACTGACCTAAAGACACTATAACCTGCATACTCTCAAAAACAAGAAGTGAAAAGCAAGGACTCAAGTATTTTTGCACCCATGTTCATAACAGTATTATTTACAATAGTCAAAAGGGGGAAGCAATACAAGAATCCATTGACACATGAACAGATAAACAAAATGTGAAAGATACAATCAGAAAATTACTTGAGCTAATCAGTGAATTTAGTAAAGTCACAGGATACCAAATCAACACACAGAAATCCCTTGCACTCCTATACACTAACAGTGACAGATCAGAAAGAGAAATTAAGGAATCAATTCCATTCACCATTGCAATAAAAAAAAATTAAAATACCTAGGAATAAATCTACCTAAGGAGACAAAAGAGCTGTATTCAGAAAACTATAAGACATTGATGAAAAAAATCAAAGATGACATAAACAGATGGAGAGATGTACCATGTTCCTAGATTGGAAGAATTAATATTGTGAAAATGACTATAATACCCAGAGCAAACTACAGATTCAATGCAATCTCTATCAAATTACCAATGGCATTTTTCACAGAACTACAACAAAAATTTCACGATTTATATGAAAACACAAAAGACCCCAAACAGCCAAAGCATTCTTGAGAAAGAAGAATGGAGCTGGAGGAATCAATCTCCTTGACTTCAGACTATACTACAAAGCTACAGTCATCAAGACAGTATGGTACCAGCACAAAAACCGAATACAAACCAACGGAACAAGATAGAAAGCCCAGAGACAAATCAATGCACCTATGGGCACCTTACAAAGGAGGCAAGAATATACAATGGATAAAACACAGTCCACAGTCTCTTCAATAAGCGGTGCTGGAAACCTAGACAGTTTCATGTAAAAGAATCAAATTTGAACACTTTCTAACACCATACACAAATATAAACTCAAAATGGGTTAAAGACCTAAATGTAAGATCAGAGACTAAAATTCTTAGAGGAAAACATAGGCAGAATATTCTTTGACATAAATCACAGCAAGATCCTCTATGACCCACCTAATAGTGTAACAGAAATAAAAACAAAAATAAATGGGATCTAATTAAACTTAAAAGCTTTTGCACAGCAAAGGAAACAATAAACAAGATGAAAAGACAACCCTTAGAATAAGAGAAAATAACTGCAAATGAAGCAGCTGACAACGGATTAATCTCCAAAATATATAAGCAGCTCAGGCAGCTCAATATCAGAAAAACAAACAACCCAATCAAAAAAATGGGCAGAAGACCTAAATAGACATTTCTCCAAAAAGACATACAGATGGTTAATAAACACGTGAAAAAGTGCTCAAAATCGCTTATTATTAGAGAAATGCAATCTAAACTACAATAAGGTATCACCTCAAACCAGTCAGACTGGCCATCATCAAAAAATCTACAAACAATAAATGCTGGAGAGGATGTGGAAAATAGGCCATATGACCCAGCAATCCCACTACCAGGCATATACCCTGAGAAAACCACAATTCTAGAAGATACATGTACCCCAATGTTCACTGCAGCACTACTTACAATAACGAGGACATAGAAGCAACCTATATGTCCATTAACAGATGAATGGATAAAGAAGTTGTAGTACATATATATAATGGAATATTACTCAACCATAAAAGGACGAATTTGAGTCAGTTCTAGTGAGGTGGATGAACCTAGAGCCTGTTATAAAGAGTGAAGTTAGTCAGAAAGAGAAAACAAATATCACATATGAACTCATGTTTATGGAATCTAGGGCTCCCCAGGTAGCTCGGCTGGTAAAGAATCTACCTGCAATGTAGGAGACCCTGGTTCAATTCCTGGGTTGGGAAGTTACCCTTGAGAAAAGATAGGCTACCCACTTCAGTATTCTTGGGCTTCCCTGGTGGCTCAGATGGTAAAGAATTCGCCTGCAATGCAGGAGAGCTGGGTTCGATCCCTGGGTTGGGAAGATCCCCTGGAGGAGGGCATGACAACCCACTCCAGTATTCTAACCTGGAGAATCCCCATGGACAGAGAAGCCTCATGGGCTACAGTCCATGGGGTCACAAAGAGTCAGACAGGACTGAGCAACCAAGCACACATATATGGAATATAGAAAAATATACTAATGAACCTATTTGTAGGGCAACAACAGAGATGCAGACATAGAGAAAGAATTATGGACACAGGTTAGTAAGTAGAGGCTGGGATAAACTGAGAGAATAGCACTAAAACATATACATTACCACATGTAAAACAGCCAGCCAGTGGGAATTTGCTGCATGACACAGGAAGCTCAACCTGGTTCTCTGTGACAACCTAGAGGGGCAGGATGGGGTGGGAGGAGGGAGGAGTTCAAGAAGGTGGAGATATATGTTTACCTATGGCTGATTCATGTCGCTGTATGGCAGAAACCAACACAACATTATAAACCAATTATCTTCCAATTAAAAAATAATTTTTTAAAAAATGTGGTATACAATGGAATATTACTGAGCCTGAAAAAGGAAATTCTGACACATGCTAAAACATAGGTGAAACATGAAGACACTATGCTAAGTGAAAAAAAGTCAGTCACAGAAGGACAAATACCACATGACTCAATTTACATGCAGGACGTAGAGAAATCAAATTCATAGAGACAGGAAGCAGATTGGTGGTTGCTAGAGGTGTAGACAGGGAGGAATACAGACTTACTGTTTAATGGATACAATTTCAGTCTAAGAAAACTTTTAAAATTCTGGAGATGGAAGGAAAAGATGGTTGCCCAACAATGTGAATGTACTTAATGCCACTGAGCTTACTTAAAATGATAAAATTTTATGTATGTTTTACCAACTGAAAAACAAGAGGCCAATATCTTTCTTTCCACAGACATTAGCATGAGCCCTGCCAAGACTCGATCCCAACTTTGTGTAACCTCAGCATAACCGATGGGCTGAAATTTACATCATGGTACACAGTACTGAGTACAGGGCCAAACATACAAAGGTATTTTGATGGGGAAAATAAAAGGCACCCAATATACTCAATCAACAGAGAGTCATGAACACTTGAGCAAGAATACAAATTCAAAATGAGCACTGCACAGCCTTCAAGACAATACTATGGCAGTTTTCAGAATAATCGTCAAAGCTGATAGTCGAAGCTAACAACACACTGGAGTAGAGCTGATCCTTGAACAATGTGGGTTTGAACTGTGTGGGTCCACTTACACTTTTAAAAAAATAAATGTATACTATGTTACTATATGATCTGTGGTTGGTCAAATCCACAGATGTGAGACTTTTTGTAGGAAGTGCAGACTGTAAAGTTAAAGTGAATTTTTGAAAAGGTTGGAGTGGGGGCCTGGGTATAAACACCCCAAAACTTCAACTTCTTTAAGGGTCAACTATTCAAACAATATTCTAGGAAATCCTTGGGGATGCTGGGTTTGACTCCTAAGTCTTCTCTATTTCTACTAAAGGAGTATACAGATTCCTGGCTTCAAATACTCTTAACCTGTACTGAGTGAAAAATAGAGAAGTTATGTCAGTGAAACATCTAAGGTATTCCATTATACATTCAACAAGTTTAAGTTGTAGGGAAGCGGGTGCTCCATACACACTTGTTTCTTCACTGGAAAGTCTTTTCCACCAAGCACTTTGAAAACTAAAGTTTCTGGATTCGCTTTCAGGAACTACAAACTAGCTGCAACTGCTGCCTCTTTACTTTCCTGGTAGCTCAGTTGGTAAAGAATCTGCCTCCAATGCAGGAGAACCCGGTTTGACTTCTGGGCCATGAAGATCAGCTGGAGAAGCGATACGCTACCCACTCCAGTATTCCTGGGCTTCCCTTGTAGCTTAGCTGGTAAAGAACCCGCGGGCAATGTGGGAGACCTGTGTTCGATCCCTGGGTTGGGAAGATTCCCCTGGAGAAGGGAAAGGCTACACACTCCAGTATTCTGGCCTGGATGTTGCCTCTTTGACTCTGTACTAGAGGCAAGTGTCAGTCTCCTACTTAGTTCTCCAAGTTTCTTTCCTTGGAGAGTCTTGTGCATCAAATATGGCAGCAGGATGCAGAAGTTCTGACTTTTCTGTATGCAGACACAAGTAGAACAAAGGATAGAGCACAGGTTCTGGAAAGTTGAGTACCCTGACAGTTCCCAGGGTCCCAGGTGAATTCACAGAGGCAAAAGCAGCCCATCTGTTTTTTAAATGTGAAGAGTTCAATACCACCCACCTGAGAATCCTGCTGTCTGACACAAGGCCACCTCACTGCACAAGGAATCTTGTTCACAGAGCTGTTTCTAGTATTAATATACCCGACACAATGAGGACTTTCCCAGACTTTTTCTATTCTGCTTTGGATTTAAGTGGAGGAAAAGAAGGTAGCAAGCAGCAAACCATGTTTTCGTGTAGGAGCGTGGAGTGAATAATGGATATGGGAACTTCTCCAGAACTAAAACCTCTCCCCACATTGAGGTAAACCAGGTGCAGAGAGGAACAAGCCAACCACAGGAATACACAATTAAGTGGTAGCTCAGCGCCTGCCTCAGAGAAGCAGAGGGGAGGTTTAATTACAAAACCAAGTGAATGACATTTAAATAAGATTAAAAACAGGAAGAAGACAGAGAGCAGAGCACAAATAAATGTCTCTGAAGAATCAGGTCAGAGAGAGCAGTCTGTTTGAACAGCTTTTACCTGCTATGAAGACAAAGAGATAGAAAGCAAAGACAAGACTAAGCCAGGCCCTATTTTGTGGCCTGGCATGGAGTTAGGATGAGAGGCCACAGATCCCAAGTCAAAGCCTGATCATTAGGGGAAATGGGTAACTTCACAGTGACTGATAGAAGAGAAATACTTAGAAACTCACTAGCTTAGGAGAGAGAGAGAAGAACTCAAAGGACAGGTTATAAATAGCACTGGTATGAAGAAGAACTAAAAAGCCTCTTGATGAAAGTGAAAGAGAAGAGTCAAAAAGTTGGCTTAAGACTCAACATTCAGAAAACTAAGCTCATGGCATCCAATCCCATCACTTCATGGCAAAAAGATGGGGAAACAATGGAAACAGTAAACAGACTTTATTTTGGGGGGCTCCAAAATCACTGCAGATGGTGACTGTAGCCATGAAATTAAAAGATGCTTGCTCCTTGGAAGGAAAGTTATAACCAACCTAGACAGCATATTAAAAAGCAGAGACATTACTTTGTCAACAAAGGTCCGTCTAGTCAAAGGTACGGTTTTTCCAGTAGTCATGTATGGATGTGAGAGTTGGACTATAAAGAAAGCTGAGCGCTGAAGAATTGATGCTTTTGAACTGTGGTGTTGGAAAAGACTCTTGAGAGTCCCTTGGACTGCAGGGAGATCCAACCAGTCCATCCTAAAGGAAATCAGTTCTGAATACTCACTGGAAGGACTGATGCTGAAGCTGAAACTCCAATACTTTGGCCACCTGATGTGAAGAACTGATTGATTGGAAAAGACCCTGATGCTGGGAAAGATTGAAGGCATGAGGAGAAGGGGATGACAGAGGATAAGATGGTTGGATGGCATCACCAACACGATGGACGTGAGTTTGAGTAGGCTCTGGGAGTTAGTGACGAACAAGGAAGCCTGGCGTGCTGAAATCCATGGGGTCATAAAGAGTTGGACAAGACTGAGCGACTGAACTAAGCTGAACAAGTCAATGCCTCTGAAACCCCAGAGGCACTATAAACTCTAGCCAATTCAAGCATCTCTGGACAAAATCACCAATTACTCAGGGACATTGCCAGCCATCAGCAGGCTCACTGACAGTCAGCAAAGTGGCACAGGAAGGACTTAGAAACCAATACTGACCAGCAGAATAATTTAAAAATACATGAGGTGGGTTCTCAGAATACAGGCATCTGGCTGGCTGTTAAACCCAAGCGCCTTACTGAAACAGAGACCAATGAATCCAACAAGAAAATGAAACGGCTTTGGTTATATGCTATGAGCCTCTCCAGGAACAGAGCACAAAAGTCGGTATACCCAGACTGGGTATATGGCATTCTGGGAAGATGGCAGAGCATGAAATGTCAGGAATTTCTCTCCCCACTAGGACAATAATTGCCCTGGCAGAATCTGTCTGACGTAACTATTTTAGAACTCTGGACTCTGATGAAGGTTTGCAACTTCTACAGGAAAATTTGGATGGTTAATTTGGTTCACTTTGGTCAATTTCAACTCTTAGTACATTAGCAGCTACCTATCCCCAATCCCAGGCCTGTGGTAAGCAACTGTGCACCTGTTTCTAGAGCAGCTTGCACACAGCTTGCAGGAGCTGGTGGGGGTCAGCTCCCAGATATGGCAATAAGGGCCATATCTTCCAAATATTGGGGATCTGTGCTATGATCACTGATTGCTGCTTCTGATCACAGAGATGCAGACAAAGAGGTGGGCAGCCATTTTTGTTGCACTTCCCTCATTGTTGCAAGCCTGTCCCCCCGACAGATAAGTGACATTTAGGTTTAAGGGGCCAGTGCCCCTTTTTTCCCCACATTCATTTTTTGCTTTTCCTCTTTCAGGAGCCAGGACATTCAACACAAATGAACATTATCTAAGAAACAGAAAAAGACTCACAGACCGAGATAATAGACAGCTGGTTGCTAAGGGGAGGGTGACAGAGGGAGGGATAGATTGGGAGTGTGGGGTTAGCATGTGCAAACTATTACATACAGAATGGATAAACAAGAAGATCCTAATGTATAGCACAGGAAACTATATTCAATATACTGAGATAAACCATAATGGAAAAAAATAAATACACATGTATAATTGAGTCACTTTGCTTTTGATTCCACTTTGTATAGTGGAATCTTAACAACATTGTAAATCAACTATGCTTCAGTTTAAAGAGAAAAGGTAAATACTAGGACAATAAAAACATTAATCAAGAAGAGAATTCAGAAACCAGAAAAAAAAAAAACTAGGACATTCAGAAACAACTGCGTATTCAAGGAAAATTAGACAGTGACTGCATATGCCCAAGAAAAAACCTCAGAAAAGATCTAAGAAAAGATTAAGTTTACACCTCAGGCTGATCCTCAGCATAGACACAGCCTACAGTCAAAAACAAAAATAACAGTGAATTCCCTGGTGGTCCAGTGGTTAGCACTCTGGGCTTTCACTGTCGAGGATCCTGGCTCAAACCTCGGTTAGGGAACTAAGATCCCACAAGCCATGCAATGCAGCCAGAATAAATATATTAAAAAAAATAAACAAGAATGATAACAAAAAATAGATAACTCTGCAGGAAGGGGGGAATCTGATTTCTTGAACCTTCAGAATATTGTAAAGTAAAATATATCAAGTAACAAAAAGACAAATACTGAATCATTCCACTTACATGGAGTACTTAGAGTAGTTAAAATCATAAAGAGAGAAGAAGACTGGTGGTTGCCAGGGGCTAAGGGGGAAGGGGAAGAGGTTCAGTTTTAGAAGATGAAGAGTTATGGGGAACAATGGTAGTGATGCCTACATTACAGTGTGAATGCATTTAGTACCACTGAACATACACTTAAAAATGGTTAAGATGGTAAATTGTTTGTTTTTACTAAGATGGTAAATTTTATGTTATGTGTATTTTAGCACAATAAAAAGTCGGTACGTCACCAACCTGCGCTGTCTAAAGGCTCTATGTCCTAGATGAACTGGAGAAAAGAACAAATCCTTTCTTTAAATGGAAGTTAGCTTCTGTCTTACCATTTTCCTTGCAACTGAAGTGTATCTGCTAAAAAAGAAAATAAAATTCACAACTATCTCCAATTCCCCATTTACTTGGAGACACTGCAGTCCTCACAGTTCCCACCCACCCTCCTTGCCATGAAAACAAGTTTTTATGTGAAAGTTCCCATTGCTCCCATATGGAGAAATGCAAGATCCCATACAGATTCTGTGCAGCTGCTTCTAACTAAGCATGCTTATAGGCTACCACCTTCTTCTAGGGCCCTAGACATCTCCTGATTTTTTCCAGCACTGCCCAAATGAAAGAGAGTCAAAATCTCCCTTGAAGAAATCTCAGTTAATGAGACCATCAGAGCCATCTGATGTAGAACCAAGAACTTTACTTTCTGCTCAAACAAGGGTAAAACCACTAAGAGACTTGTCCTGCTCACTTAAGATCCAGGGAAGGATGATACCTTATGAAATCAAATGACACTTTCCTACACAACCAGTACAGGCAGCACAACAAAAGCACAACTACTCTCTCCTCTGCCTTTTTTAGTTGACAAGATGCTAATGGGCCTACGAGAGTTGACATTTCTCTGGATGGGAAGTGCCTTTTTGTGCAGAGAAAAGAACAGATATTTCTCACTCTTTTAGGTGGGACTCTTTTTCTCCTTCTAACAGGCTAAACTTGTTAGAAATTCTTATCTTTTGCTTCTGCCAAGATTCTAAGAGAAAGATTCAAAATAGTATAAATTTTAGATTTAGCCAAATGTGGTGATTTGAAGAGAAAAAAGGTTTCCTAGCATTCTTTTTCTGCCCTGGGGCTTCATACACTGCTACATAGGATCTTCCATAACAAAATTATGAAAAGAGAGAAATACCTTTGAATGCTCCCACATTAGAACATTCTAACTTTAAGAAGACTTGATTACCCAAAGAAGAAAGAAGCCTCCATATTTTTGCACATGGAAGCTAGAGCAGTCTTAATTAGGCACATCAAGTCTAGAATACATCTTGTAACAGATTCCCCTAAATCAGAGAAAATTTGGGGAAAAAAAGAAGAACAATTTAAAAAGCAATTTTAAGAACAAAATAGCAATAGCAGCTGCCAAATTTCTCTTGCCATATACTCTAGCTGTTTACTGCTATGTTCTTCCCCACCTGCATACTCTCTTCAAAACTTAAAGCAGCGATATCGTTCTTATGTAAGAGGTCACCATTGGAGGAATCTGGGTGAAGGGTACAAGAACTCTCTGTACTATTTTTGCAACTTCCTGTGAGTCTATAATTATATCAAAATAAAAAGTTTAAAAAAGTAACCAAACTAAAAGAAGCAGACAATTAAAAACTCAAAGGATAGTTTCCCCAAGTCAGGAGGGGCTGGCAAACTGTCAAAGCTATACCCATACAAGAACTGCCAACTATATCTGTGGCTCAGGTCAGTCTTTCTCCTGAAAATTTCCAGTCCTGTATAACACCTACAGTATAACAAGCACGCAATGAAAGCTCTCAATTCCCAGTCTCAAGGTGTACCTAACCATGAAGTCACAGACTTCTGTCAGTGATGAGTGTGCCAGCTGGATCCAGAAAGCTGTGACACTCCTGAGTTTTCTATTTTTCCCAGTAGGTATCTGAAAGGTCAGGCCAAGCACAGTTTCAGGCCAAGTACAGTTTCTCTATTTTTCACAAAGCTGTGAATGCTTTGGATGCTATTTAGCACAGTGAAGCTGAACAGATTGTTTTGGGGGCTTTGGGGGCCTCTCTTCCTGCAGGGAGGCAAATGTTGCCTAGTGATCTGCTTCTGAGCATAGGAGTCAGGAACTCTAAGTTCTGATCATGACTATTTAATGTCTGGTTTCCATGATCCTTAGCAAGTCACTTATCTCTATACATTCCCCAACAAATGGTGATAAAAATAATGACATCACCCAGATGTGCAGCAGAGTGAAAGGGTAAGAAGGACTGTGATCCACAGATGTATGCCAAATATAAAATGACAACATAAACCTGTCTTTAAGTCAACCTGTTTTCAGACTGTGGAAAGCTACACTATTTAAACGCAGGCTGGCTCCCCAATGTTCCATCTGCCTGCAGTGGAAGTAAAATAAGCTGACTCCATTAAGTTCTCTGTTCAAGTATTTCCCTCTCCAACAACTATATGCTTCTCTCTAAACATTCTGCTCATTCCTTGGTTAATGGCTTAGAAACTAAGTTTCCATTTTCACTTGGTTAAAAGTAATCCATGTCTGTAGGTAAGGAAGAAAGTGACAAAGGAAAGAGAAATCATTCACCACTCCCTTTCATACCAACAATTCAAATAAAAAGGTGATGAAGTCAGCTCAAAAGACACATGAAAACAAATATTCTAATATTAATTTTTTTTTGAAGTCCAAACACAACATTGTGCCGCCTTAAGAGAATGCTGACTCATCATCAATGGAAATTTTACATACCCATTCATCCATTTATTTATTAACTCAAATGTTTTCTGAGCCCCTGTTACAAGCCAAGTAGTGTGCTGGGAATAAATCAATGATTAAAACTCAGGCCCTGCCCTCCAGGAATTTTTTTTAAGAGGAAAAACATATAATTTAAGCAAATCATTGTACAGACATGTGCAAACACAGCATAATAATGTGATACGCTAAAACAGAAGCCCAAAGTTCTGTGAGAATAACAGGAACCAAACATAGTGACCAACATCAGTCTTCAGTCTCAAGTTCAGATATAAAACTAAAGTTCCCAGGAGGAATGCAATACGATCAGTAAATAAAGAAAAACTATCTAACCAAACATAAAGATGTTCTGTGAAGACAGAATTGGGGGGCTAATTGCTAAAATTAAGATAGCGATTCTTCCCCCCACACCCTCTGGATTCCAACTTGAGACTTTTTTTGTTTGTATTTAATTATTTTTTAATTTATTTTTAATTAGAGGATAATTTCTTTTACAATGTTGTGCTGGTTTCTGCCATATATCAACATGAATCAGTCACAGAAAGACTGGGATGCTTAACACTGGATCATGGATAGGCTTCAGAAGAAGGTCCATGAACTCTCTGAAATTATATGCAAAATATATATGTGCAAATGGACATTTTTCTGGATGCAAAGATATCTTTCATTATATTCTCAAAAGCAAAGAACTATTTCACTAGGATCTCACCCTAAAACTTGGTTTTCTATCTTTATCAGACAAGCATTTTAAGACCTAATCTTTTACTCAAGATAGGAAGTTTGGGTAGCCTAGAGGTCAGAGAAGAGCTTTTGAACTTCCCATCACTTGGTGGAAAACAGTGACTGCTGAAAATAGGGTAATGAGAAAGACAAAACATTTTCCTTTCTATATTCAAGTTGAGGTTAGCCTAAATATATTTCTGCATCTACTCAGATACCATGGTGACAGGCATCATATAAATAGACCATGGCAGCAGGGAGTAGGTCAGGGATTACATCTGTAAAACCAACTTATTAGGCAGGATTAAAGCCCCAACTAACATAGCTGCCAGATGAACTATGGATGGAGGTTCATGACATTGTACAGAAGACAGGGAGCAAGACCATTCCCAAGAAAAAGAAATGCAAAAAGGCAAAATGGCTCTCTGAGGAAGCCTTACAAATAGCTGTGAAAAGAAGAGAAGCAAAAAGCAAAGGAGAAAAGGAAAGATATAAGCATCTGAATGCAGAGTTCCAAAGAATAGCAAGGAGAGATAAGAAAGCCTTCCTCAGTGATCAATGCAAAGAAATAGAGGAAAACAACAGAATGAGAAAGACAAGAGATCTCTTCAAGAAAATTAGAGATACCAAGGGAACATTTCATGCAAAGATGGGCTCAATAAAGGACAAAAATGGTATGGACCTAACAGAAGCAGAAGATATTAAGAAGAGGTGGCAAGAATACACAGAAGAACTCTACAGAAAAGATCTTCACAACCCAGATCATCACGATGGTGTGACCACCCACCTAGAGCCAGACATCCTGGAATGTGAAGTCAAGTGGGCCTTAGGAAGCATCACTACTAACAAAGCTAGTAGAGGTGATGGAATTCCAGTTGAGCTATTTCAAATCCTAAAAGATGATGCTGTGAAAGTGCTGCACTCAATATATCAGCAAATTGGAAAACTCAGCAGTGGCCACAGGACTGGAAAAGGTCAGTTTTCATTCCAATCCCAAAGAAAGGCAATGCCAAAGAATGCTCAAACTTCCACACAATTGCACTCATCTCACACTAGTAAAGTAGTACTCAAAATTCTCCACGGCAGGCTTCAGCAATATGTGAACCGTGAACTCCCAGATGTTCAAGCTGGTTTTAGAAAAGGCAGAGGAACCAGAGATCAAATTGCCAACACCCGCTGGATCATCGAAAAAGCAAGAGACTGTCAGAAAATCATCTATTTCTGCTTTATTGACTATGACAAAGCCTTTGACTCTGTGGATCACAATAAACTGTGGAAAATTCTGAAGGAGATGGGAATACCAGACTACCTGACCTGCCCCTTAAGAAACCTGTATGCAGGTCAGGAAGCAACAGTTAGAACTGGACATGAAACAACAGACTGGTTCCAAACAGGAAAAGGAGTACGTCAAGGCTATATATTGTCACCCTGCTTATTTAACTTATATGTAGAGTACATCATGAGAAACGCTGGGCTGGAGGAAGCACAAGCTGGAATCAAGATTGCCGGGAGAAACATCAATAACCTCAGATATGCAGATAATAACACCCTTATGGCAGAAAGTGAAGAGGAACGAAAAAGCCTCTTGATGAAAGTGAAAGAGGAGAGTGAAAAAGCTGGCTTAAAGCTCAACATTCAGAAAACTAAGATCATGGCATCTGGTCCCATCACTTCATGGCAAATAGATGGGGAAACAGTGAAAACAGTGGCTGACTTTATTTTGGGGGGCTCCAAAATCCCTGCAGATGGTGGTTGCAGCCATGAAATTAAAAGACGCTTACTCCTTGGAAGGAAAGTTAAGACCAACCTAGATAGCATATTAAAAAGCAGAGACCTTACTTTGCCAACAAAGGTTCATCTAGTCAAAGCTATGGCTCTTCCAATAGTCATGTACGGATGTGAGAGTTGGACTATAAAGAAAGTTGAGCACAGAAGAATTGATGCTTTTGAACTATGGTGTTGGAGAAGACTCTTGAGAGTCCCCTGGACTGCAAGGAGATCCAGCTAGTCCATCCTAAAGGAGGTCAGTCCTGGGTGTTCATTGGAAGGACTGATGTTGAAGCTGAAACTCCAATACTTTGGCCACTTGATGTGAAGAGCTGACTCAGTTGAAAAGACCCTGATGCTAGGAAAGATTGAGGGCAGGAGGAGAAGGGGACGACAGTGGATGAGATGGCTGAATGGCATCACTGACTCAGTGGACATGGGTTTGTGTGAACTCCACGAGTTGGTGATGGACAGGGAGGCCTGGCATCCTGCCATTCATGGGGTCACAAAGAGTCAGACACGACTGAGCGACTGAACTGAACTGAATGTAGCTGGCTCCTCCTTATTATAAAACCAAACCTGAAAACTCCATATAGGAATTTGGAGGGGGATCCCTGGCTACTTCCCCAAAAAGAAAGAGGTAGTCAAACAGTATAAGAATAAAAATAACCACTCAAAGTGCAGTGAGACTAAACACTCTCATTCCAAATAATAAAAGGCATCTGCCATCCATGCTTCCTGGGCAGCTGAGGTCTCTCATGTGTCTGACCTAACAACACATGCCTTACCAGTTTTATTTGCAAGTAAAATTCAACTAAAGTTTGCAATACATGTATGGGCAAGCATCTGTACTTAAGCATATTTGCCATGATGAGTTTCACATATCTCCCTCAAATCTATACATCTAGAAGGCAAAGAAAGAATGAAAACATGGGCAAACCGACATATGAGGGATATTACCAGCCAAGGATGGGTGGATCCACCATAGACACATTTATATTCACCGATTACAATATTATACATTATTATGGGCTCTGATGCATCAGATGTAGTCTAGTATTTTGCAGCTTTCCTTAACACCTGCTGCTCTGCATCTCACTGTATATACTCCATGTATGAACACAAGGAGTCAGGTTACAAGAGGGCTCACCCAGTCTACATAGAAAAGGAGCTAACCTCACCTGGCAGAGAACTCCAGTACAAACGCCTATGCCTGGAACAAGCAGCCATCCAAGCCTCATGAATGACACTCATATACACCTCCTCTCAATCTATCAAGGGCCTTAGCATGCCAATCAGTCCTGAGATAGCAAATAATTATACAAAGAGTTAAACATGACATAAAGCACCCAAAGAAATAAAGTCAATACAGGATAAAGAATGGTCTCTTGCTTCACAGTTTCTCACTGGAATAGGGAAAGCTAAGATCCAGAAAAGATACATATAAAAGATACTTTTTAAATCTCTTTAAAAGATAAGTGCCTCTTTAAATAAAAATGATGGAAATGTATTTTGGGGTTTATAAAATATATAAAAGTTAAACATATGACAACAACAGCACAAAGGGCAGAATGCAAGGGAGTAAGAGAATAAATGGAACCCTAGGACCGAGGAAGACAGACGAGGGTGAACAGGAGAAGGCAATGAAAAAGACAACAGAAGAGGAGAAATGAGGAAGAGGACAACTGATGACAAGGATAGGAGAAAAGCCAGAGAGCTCCTAGAGGCAAGAGAAAGGATAGCTAGGAGAGAAAGTAAAGGTGATAGAATAAAAAGAAAATAAAAACAGAAAAGAATCAAAAGCAGGCAAAAATAACTACTACCATCAACTCTTTAGTACTACAATGTGTAACTTCATTCCAGTTACAGACATAAGCCATTTGTACTTGTTACACTAATGTCCACAGATTTGCATCCTTTTTGTGTTTTCTCTTTAATTCTAAATTTTTAAATTAACCATACAACTAATTAATTATACAACTAATGCACAGGCAACCAAATAGTCCTTTATATTAGAAAGAATTATTCCAACCTAAGAAATTCAAACTTTAGTCATTTCAATCTCTTGATCTCTCTTTACCTTTTCTAACATTCTCTCAATTTTCAACTCTCACATAATCACACTCTTTCTCCTAAAATATCAAAATGCCACTGTTGCCATTAGTGTTATTATCCTACTCCCCCTTCAATACCATAGGCAGCAACTGCAAAGAAGTTGCTAATCCATTAATTAAAGATCTCTACTTCCCATTATGAAGGACTAAATTTAGAAAGCCAAATTGGGTTGGTAGGAAACCATGTGTCACAACAAGCAAGATGAATTTCATAGGAGGGGGTGGGGTTACTGGCCTGCTTCTGCTTTCTCACAAAGCCTCCCATATTCACACACACACTTCTCTGCTCAGAGTACAGAGAAGCTCTCCCAAGGGTGGGGCAACAATTTACCACTATAATCATCTGGAGAAGATTTTATTGTACTATCAGGTCACAAAAGCCACAGGACTATCAGCAAGCAAATGCCTCAGGAAACATGTCTCCTCTGCTTTTCTGAAACCTCCAATTTAGATGCACAAAAGAAAGGGGTGTCAAGCCAGTATTAATTGTACCCTTAGAGAAGAGCCACTCTTTTCCCCAACAGGGGTGGCAGTAACTTTACTGGGCTACCAAATGTATACAAAGACAAAAGTAAACACTGTAATTTGCTGTTTTTATCTCTGGCACAAGGGGAGTGGTAAAACTGACACTGTCTGTAAACAGTAATAATGCCAGATGTAACACAAAGAATAGGGTGTCCCCCCATCTCTCCACCCCCTCCCAACCCCCTCTCCCTAAGACATTCCTCCTGAGATTACTCATCCCCAGGAAACACACAGAAGCCTCCCTATAGTCCATATGCTGTTACCGAATAGAACCAAGAGAGAATCCAAGTTTGTACTGACTTCTCAATGGAAGAATCAATGGAACTCAAGAAATATTTAATTGTTTCTGCCAGCTGACAAAAAAATACAGGGAGAAGGAACAAGAGAGCAAGTATAAAATAGATATATAGGTGATATGCCCAGGTTTGGATTACAACAAGGCTGAAATGACAAAAGTTGAAAATACAAGCATCCTAAACAAACTAAAACATTTGTTTCATTGTTTTAAATTCATCTATGCCCAGGCACAGCAGCTCATAAAACATATAGGAAAAGATGATGAATTCAAAAGAGAAAGTTACCTGACCAGAGTTCCCGCCAGGTATAATGCAGACGTACTCTACACTTCTTCTGATAGCAAAGTAGTTTATGTACTACCTGAATGCAGCGCCTGGAACAGAAAAAGAGAAAAACTGGAATAAGTCTAAAGTTACGGTGCAACTTACCACAGATACCCTTTCTTTAACAAGGCAACTTTTGCTAAGACCACAAAAAACACTGGATATGAATCTGTATACATGGGAAAGAAAGGAACTTCTGCAACTTTCTGGTGGATAAAAACCCCACCCCCAAACACACACAACGTAACTTGTGCTAACTCCCCTATCTCTAGAAAAAGGGAGTTATAACCACATCTAAGTCAGTATGCAATTAGGCACTACTTTTACCATTCCCTTGAGTATCTTTCCTCAGAGGAAGAATGCACCATGAACCAAAATGAGACTACATTTGAAACTGCAAACATGGGATGCAAAGATGTAAAATTAAAGAACTTAAGACTTTAGATCTATTTAAATATGTTTTTAATGTAAATAAGATTTTAAATAATATTTAAATTTTGATTTACATTAAAGGTTAAATTAACAATTCAGTTCTTCAGTTGCACTAACCAAGTACTCATAAGTCATGTGTGCCTAGTGGCTACCATATTGGACAACACAGACAAACAGAACATTTTTATAATCACAAAAATTATACTGACAGTGCTATTCTAGATCACTGGACTATTAAACATTATTCACATCCCAACAACAAAAATGCTTTTGAGAATATTTCCAAGTAAACTGAAAAATGAAAGACATTTTTTAAACATTGTAAACCTAACCAAAAAAATGTCCTTTCATCTCTGAATGGGGAAGAATTTTGAAAGCTTAAAAAGCTATGAGTGAATGTATAAAGGAAAATATTGATAAAATTTACTTCCTAAAAATAAAAATCTTGGGACTTCCCTGGTGGTCCAGTGGTTAAGAACCTGCCAATGCAGGGGACATAGGTTCGATCCCTAGTTGGGGAACTAAGATCCCACATGCTGTGGCACAACTAAGCCCATGGGCCATAATTACTGAGCCCACACACCACAACTAGAGAGGAACGCAACAAAAGCTTCTGCAGAAATGCTTCGCATGATGCAACGAAGATTCCACGTACCGCAACTAAGACCCAACTGCAGCCAAAATAAATAATTTTTTTTAAAAAGCCTTTAAAATAAATTTGAAAAATAAAAATCTCAATTAAAAAGATTGTAATGATTAAAATTAAAAGCCAAATATGGGAAATTACATTTGCAACAAATGGCATGAAATGGTTACTATGCTTAATGCATATGAGTTTATATAAATCGATAAGAAAAAATAACAACACACCTAATAAGATGGGCAAAGGAAATGGACAACAAATCCCTCCATCCCCAAAAAGAGGAAAAATATGGAAAGTTAACATTTTCCTAAAATGTTCAATTTCACCTTAAAAAGGTACATTAAAACAAGATTCTGGGTTCTTTTTTTGGGGGTTGGGGGCACACTGTGTGGCTGAGGGCTCTTAGCTCCCCAACCAGGGCTAGAGCCTGTGCCCCCTAGAGTGCAAGTGTGGAATCTTAACCTACTGACTGGCAGGGAACTCCCCAACAAGGTTCTATTTTTGCAAACCAAATTAATACAGATTTTAATGCTGACAGCTAAAGGTATGAACAACCCAAATGTCTATCAACTAATTAATGGATAAATGAATGATGTTGTACACTCAAACAATGGAATATCACTTGGCCATAAAAAAGGAACACAGTAACATGGATAAAATCCTGGAAATATGCTAAGTAAAAGGTCAGACATAAAAGATCACATAATATATAATTTCATTTACATAAAATGCCCAAAATAGGCAGATATAGAGACAGAAAGTAGAAAAAGTAGATTGGGGGTGGGAGGAAAGAGGCCCAAGTCTTGGTCTATATTGCTTTGAAGCTCTAAGCTCATCACACAAACAAAAGATTCACAGGAAACCATCAGACCTATCTTCATTCATTCCATAAATACTGACTGCAAACCAAATGAAGATCTAGCACTTAAGTCTTACCAAAACTAAACTGTCAAGTTCCTGGAAATTAGATCTAGATAGTCTGCTAGTTTCAGGCAAATAAAGAGGCTCTTTCTCCCAAAACTCTTCTGACACCAAAGAATGAAGCAAAGAAAACAGAAGTAAGCAAGGCAAAAGGGTGCAGCAAAAAGTGGCTTCCCCACACCTAATATGCCGCAGTTGAAATTCAGCTGAAAGACAATACTTCTAAAGGTGAGAGTAAGACTCTCTCAGGTTCTGGGGTGTTAATATGAGACAGAGTATCCTGAGATCCTACTAACTTCAGCAGACATCATATCAATACGTAGGATATCAATCCTACAGCTCATGAAATCAAGCAAAAATGGTGACAGCTAATTTTCTGGGCCTCTTAGCAGAGGGCAAAAGAAAAAGGGGGGGAGAAAAAAACCTGACCACTACCAACAGCAGCAACAAAAAACGACAAACTTCCCTCTGTAGGGTGAGACACAAGGACATTAAAGTACCTGACAACACATCAAAGACACAAATGAAGAGAAATAAATTTGTAAGTTAAAAGTCCTGCAAGTTTTCAAAATAATTCCAATAATGGAATGGGCCTGCTACCTCACTAGCCTGTTCTACATGCCTCATTATTCACATCTCTCTGTTCTTTCCATTCTTCATAGTTCTAAGTGGTCTTACAGGAGACTTTCAGATAGAATTTTATAAGAGGACTATGTGACAGAGATCTCTCTTAAAAGACTTCAGTATATATTAAAAATATTTTACAAACCAGACAGAAATATATACATACAACAAAACTTTTAAATAATTCCCTTTTATTCTCTAAAAAGAATATAGAGAATATAGGATGGTGGCTCAGACGGAAAAGAATCTGCCTGCAATGCAGGAGACCCAGGTTCAATCCCTGGGTTGGGAAGATCCCCAGGAGAAGGAAATGAATGGCAACCCACTCCAGTATTCTTGCCTGGAGAATTTCATGGAACAGAGGAGCCCAATGGGGTCGCAAAGAGTCAGACATGACTGAGTGATTAACACTCATTCTCTAAATAAACTGTATCAAAACCACTTACAAAGTGATACAAATTGTAGTGTAAATATTCCTAATACTTTCCAAACCATTTGCTGATTTTTAGAAATTGTGGTGTGATCGTCCATGTGATGCAGCTATCAGTAGCTATAGGATGCCCTCGTTTGAGCCATGATTTAACTTAGGAAAATACAAACTATTCTATCAATTTGCCATTAAACTGATAGTCATTAGGTCCCTCCCTGGGGCTGAAACCAGCGCTGCAGCCAGCAAGGGTAGCTGGCCACTGCCCATGCATGACCACCCCCACAGAACACTCCTGGACATCAGGACTTCTCATGCATCCTAGATCTGGACGCTGCACCGTGTCTCTGTTGACATCATCCCAGCACCGAGCCACTACGGAGCAGCAATGAGACACGATCTGTGTCACCACACTCCGGAGCCAGCCAACTCTGGTTCAAAGGCTTTTTATATCCACTCCAGGCTCCGTTCCTTTTCCTGCAGCCACCCAACAAGGGACATCATTTGCCTTGTGGTCTCAGTAACTTATATTACTTACCAAACAGAATGAAAATTTTAAAACCTGTTATGATCTCAAAGATATGCTGGCTGAATGACTCCAAACTGACAGTTTAGGGCATTTCTTTTATACATGTAGCAGTTTCCTATTTCAACACAAGACAGTTCCACTTTAACTTGAAACTCTTCTTGTGGGGTCTACTGAAGTCTCTACCCACAGGTCTGAGAATTCCTGATTTAGAAAGAGTCCAAGTTTTCCACATACGAGTAATTTAAAGGAGAGTTTTCTCTCCTCAGAGACCATTCCCCCTAACTCCCAATCCTGTGCCAGCAGTAGCGGTTGGCAGCAAGAATCAAAGAGTAGCAGCCAGAAGAGGAAATTAATTGGTTGGGTTTTCCTACCTCCTAATGTTCCAGGCAAAACTTTTTTTTTTTTTTTTTTTTTTTGTATAAGCACCTTTCTCCATTATTACTTTACCTACAGCATTCACACACAGATATGAAACTGTTTCTGACCCAGATTCTGGCTTGAGTATTAAGTCTTTCCATATTCTGTACTGCTTCATATTTCACCAGGAGGATTACAAACTTATCTGAAATGGTAGAAATTCATTTTACTTTCAATTTCTTATTTTGCTGTATGCTGCTGAAAAGCAGTATATAATGATAAGTGAGAGCAGCAACTTGGCCTGAATCCCAGCTGGGAGCAGATAAGTTCACCTAAAAAGGACCTGACGCTCCAAATGCCAGAAACTGGAAAGAGGGCTGGAAGTTGAGGAGGCAGATATGGAAATATGCCCAGGGGTAGTAATGGAGAAAGTGAATTCAGCCTGAGGGTGGGACCTTCTGCCCAGTCTCTGTCAGCTTGATGCTCATTATCTTCTCCATCTTCCTTAACCTCAGGACATCCAATTAGGAAGCAGGTGGAAAAGGAACTGAGAAAGCAAAGCAAAGTAAAAAAAAAAAAAAGGCAGGAACCAGGGGGAAGAGGGAAGATCAGGTTCACTGGCTGGGATGTGAGGGTTTAGTAGACAGATAGGTATCTATAACTCTAAGTGCTGAGCACAGTCTAATCATGTCATCCCCACCTTCAACTGTTACCCATCATCCATTTATTTCAGGTAATACTTTTTCTACCCTCTTGGCCTTCCTCCATGCACCCTATATGCTAATCCTTTTGAATTTCTTTCTATTCTCCAAAGTATCAAGTCCCCAAGCTTTTGAACATCCTAGTCCCCTGCTTGGGAGGTTGCTCCTCACTCCTCTGTATACAAAACTGCCTACTATTTCTTCATGACTCAGGTCAAGCGCAGCCTTCTCTGATGCCCCAGTGAGCATTAGTCACCCTGTACAAATCTTTTCTTTGTCATTTATCATAGTGGTAATTAAGAAAGAGTACAGCCTCTTTCCTAAGACAGACTTGAGCTTGAATCTTGGTGATGCAACATACATACGCAACTGTGGTAGCCAGCCCACAAGATGGCCCCCAATGGTCCCCACCTCTGGGGATTCACATCCTTATGGAGTCCCTTCCAACACTGCATTAGGCTTGGTCTGTGAGACCAATAGAAATGGTATGTCGTCTGAGATTAGGTTATAAAAGGCCCCATGGTTTCCATCTTGGGCTCTCACTCTCCTTTTCTTTCTCTCTTGTATTACTTGCTTTGGAGAAAGTCAGCTGTCATGTCAAACAACCCACATGGCTAGGAACTGAGATTTACCAACAACCATGTAAGTGAGCTTTGAAGCAATTTTCCAGCCCCAGTAGAGCCGCAGGAAAGCTAACATATTGACTGAGGCCCATATCAAACCCTATGCTGAAAGCTGCTACTGGATCGCTGAGCCACAGAAACTGTGAAGCAATAAATGCCTGCTTTAAACCCTATGTTTTGGAGTAGTTTGTTACACAGCAATAGATAATACACCTGACAAGGGGTGGGAACAACTTAGGATGTACTGTAAGAAAACTTGGGTTCAAGTCCAGACACTGGTGCTTACTAACAGAATAATCCAACCTTCAGTTGAATTAGAGTGGATTACGAACCCTCAGCTTCCTTCCTTGGAAAATAAGTAAACTAAGACTATAGTAATATATTACAAAAAAGAAGAAAAATACTCTATCTTAGAACTAGAACATAAGATAAATAAGCTAAAATTAAAGCCTGTAGCGAAACAAATATAATCCCTGAGGTACTGATGTTCAGCAATCCCATCTAAAATAAGCAGAAAATTCATCTGGTAAGTGTTTGTTTTTTTTTTTTTTTTTTTTTGATAAGTGTTTAAAAAAAGAGCTTTTCATGGTCTTTAAATTGCAATAAGGGGCTTCCCTCATAACTCAGTTGTTAAGGAATCTGCCCGCAGTGCATGAAATAAAGGGTCAAACTAATTTTAAACAACCAAAAGATACAGAAAAATGCAAACCAGAAACTACTTATCTAAAAGTAAAATTTGTATCTTATTTCATACCTAGGAATTAAGAATACGTAGCCTACAAATAGTCTAAAAACTAGAGATCTTCCATTCATAGTAAAATCCTTCATATCTTCCCAGATCCCAGGCTCAGCATTGGAATGAGGTACACTAAGCTTGCTGTGCACCAAACTTTTCTCTTACTTGGGAAAAAGTGGAGGTACTAATTCTGTTGTCAGACTGAATCCAGATGCATTTTAAGGAATAAAGATAATACATATACTTGAGATCACACTAATATGGCACAGTTGTTCCTAGACATTAATAAAAAGAAGAATGCTGAAATAGCAAAGAAGAAAGCCTAAAGGCTTAAACTTTATTAAAATATGAAGACTTTCAGTTGTTTCTAGTTATACTGACTGTAAAGAATTGTGACAGACAACCAGATCCCCTCGGGAGGCAGGAGACTCTCAGCCAGGCCACTATATATACACAATCTAACTAGCTAGTGGAGTTCTGACTAGGTTGCTAGTACAACGTAGGCTAAGAATGAACCAAAAGACCTCTCTCTCTGGCCTTTCCCTACCTTCTAAATACTGCTGACTCCTTTGATGCCAAGGTCTAGGGATGACTAAGAGGGTTGCTGGTATTCCATATCTTTGGATACAAGAGTCACCCATGATCTCTGCTTCAACATAGCAGCCCTATTCTTCATGCAGTGTGCCTAAAAGTGATAATGAAGATATGTGGTTTGTGCTTTCCCCTCTTTCTGGAAAAACATATAAACCCAGGCCATAAAACACTCCCTGACACTTCTCTGCATATACATGTGCTTTTCCTGAAGTGAAGTATACATAAAAATTTTGTGACTATTAAACTTCTTACACTCAATTCTATAAAATAGATTTGCACACATTAAATGAACCATGGTACTTACACATAGAGATCCATAGGAAACTCCTTCATCATGTGTGTTACAATAAACTCCACCATCAGGTCTGAATGGGAAAAAGAAAAATCAGATCAATCAGAATGAAATTCACTGCTTGCCTTTGGAGTTGGGAGAAAAACTTTATCAGTACACCTTACAACCATGCTGAATGGCATCAACTAACCACATCTTTATCAATATGCATTTAAATCTATTTTATATAAGGCACTTTTTGCAACACTCTCACCACCTGCCACTTGTAAGGTAACAAGAAAATTAGTTCACTCTCCCACTTCAGAAGGATACGTTGCACCTGCCAATAAACTCAGATATAAGGGAAATTTCACTGTACAGATATTTCATACCATGGCACTAATGCAAAATGCCAAAGGGAAATCATATTCTGAGAACCAAGTGATGAGGCAAGCAGAGAAAAAATTATGGATCTGCCAAAGAATGTTCAAACTACTGCACAATTGAATTCATCTCACATGCTAGTAAAGTAATGCTCAAAATTCTCCAAGCCAGGCTTCCACAATACATGAACCATGAAATTCCAGATGTTCAATCTGGTTTTAGAAAAGGCAGAGGAACCAGAGATCAAATTGCCAACATCCACTGGATCATCAGAAAAGCAAGAGTTCCAGAAAAAACATCTATTTCTGCTTTATTGACTATGCCAAAGGCTTAGACTGTGTGGATTACAATAAACTGCAGAAAATTCTGAAAGAGATGGGAATACCAGACCACCTGACCTGCCTCTTGAGAAACCTGTAAGCAAGTCAGGAAGCAACAGTTTGAACTGGACATGAAACAATAGACTGGTTCCAAACAGGAATAGACGTACATCAAGGATGTATATTGTCACCCTGCTTATTTAACTTATATGCAGAGTACATCATGAGAAACACTGGGCTGGAAGAAACACAAGCTGGAATCAAGATTGCTGGGAGAAATATCAATAACCTCAGATATGCAGATGACACCACTCTTATGGCAGAAAGTGAAGAAGAACTAAAGAGCCTCTTGATGAAAGTGAAAGAGGAGAGTAGAAATGTTGGCTTAAACTCAACATTCAGAAAACTAAGGTCATGGCATCCAGTCCCATCACTTTCTGGCAAATAGATGGGGAAACAGTGGAAGCAATGGCTGACTTTATTTTGAGGGGCTCCAAAATCACTGCAGATGGTGACTGCAGCCATGAAATAAAAAGACGCTTACTCCTTGGAAGGAACGTTATGGCCAATGTGCATATTAAAAAGCAGAGACATTACTTTGTGAACAAAGGTCTGTCTAGTCAAGGCTATGGTTTTTCCAGTAGTCATGTATGGATGTGAGAGTAGGACTATAAAGAAAGCTGGGTGCAGAAGAATCGATGCTTTTGAACTGTGGTGTTGGAGAAGACTCTTGCGGGTCCCTAGGACTGCAAGGAGAGCCAACCAGTCCATCCTAAAGGAAATCAGTCCTGGGTGTTCATTGGAAAGATTGATGTTGAAGCTGAAACTCCAATACTTTGGCCACCTGATGTGAAGAGCCGATTTATTTGAAAAGACCTTCATGCTGGGAGGGATTGGGGGCAGGAGGAGAAGGGGATGTCAGACGATGAGATGGTTGGATATCATCACCGACTCAATGGACATGGGTTTGGGTGGACTCCGGGAGTTGATGATGGACAGGGAGGCCTGGCTTGCTGTGGTTCATGGGGTGGCAAAGAGTCAGACACGACTGAGTGACTGAACTGAATAGAACTCTTATACTGGAAGAGATAGGATTCTTCTGTTGAACTATGAAGAAATTCAGTAAGTACAACAGAAGCAGGCTCACAGACATAGAAAGCAAACTTGTGGTTACCAAAGGGGAATGATGGAGAAGGATAAATTAAGAGTTTGGGATTAATACCTATACACCACTAGGTGTATAGTAGATAATCTACATGGACCTATGGTATAGCACAGGGAACTTTACTCAGTACTCTGTAATAACCTATATGGGGAAAGAATCTGAAAAAAGAGTGGATATATGTATAACTGAATCACTTTGCTGTACCCCTGAAAGTAATACAGTATTTTAAATCAAGTATACTCCAATATAAAATAAAATTTTAAAAAGTGCAATAAGTAAAAAAAAAAAAAAAATTATGGATCACAGCTGTGTAACCAGAGACTCAAACTCTAAAGCTATGCCAGTCTTTCTTGTCTTCCTATCACACTCAGCTTGACAGATATTGACCAAAATGGTCTGGGGAGGTTTAGGTCAATAAAGGCTTACTATATAGTCTTAATTATTGTTTTTAAAATCAAGTAGATTTAGGAAGCAGGGCTGAATATTATAGCGAAATGGGATTAAGAGTTCAGATCATTCCCCTGAGGAAAATGCAGAATTCTGGGCAGACAAAATTACTTGCAATACAGCCCCCTATCTGTCAGCTCCTCAGCCTCCTCTCAGCTTAAGTTACTCAGAGGAAGTTTTGTATGTCTAAACCTTGAACTTTCGCCTCCTGGCCCACTGACACATCAATTTGGGCCAAGAAATGGAGGGAAGAATTTGAGAGTTTTATCAAGTGTAAGAAAGTTTACAAATTTATGTATCAAGCTTAGATATTTGTCTCCCTAGAAAGAACTTTTTCTTTGAACAAGGGCACTCTTTAATTGAACATTAAATTCATTGGGATTGCTTTACCAAACTCAACAAGAAACATGGTTTCTTAGGCCAGGGAAGAAATACAACTAGTAACTTCTTCTCTGAGGAGGAAGCACATCGAACAGGACCTATCCCTTATCTTAAACATGAAAACCTACCACTGGCTCAGAAACATGCCCATTTTGATGATACTCACCCAGTACTGCACATACTAATGGACGGCAGGGAAGGTTCTTGTCTGCTGCCTTCTTCCTGTGTCTCATAGGCTTCACACAAATAAGAAATGAGATTATAAGACATCTGAACTAACATCCAGTGGTTCACCATCATTTTTTTTTTCACGCAAATAACATCACTACTACTGGGAATTCCCTGGTGATCCAGTGATTAGGATTTTGTGCTTACAATGCTGGGGGCCCAGGTTCAATCCCTGGTCAAAGAACTAGGATCCCATAAAATGCATGGCCTGGTCAAAAGAAGAAACAACAATAATAAAATAAAACCACTACTACAGAGAAGCTACCTTTTCTTTCTCTTTCAAGTGGTGGGTGTTGGGTGAGGCAGGGAGGACATATAAGTGCTTCTCAGTTATCGATGCAGGCCTGGGACAAAAACACAGTTCACAGCAAGACCACAGCCCCACAGGGCACTGAAGCATACTACAAGGGGAAAGCTATTGTTTTTGCTTTGATTTTATCTATACAAGTGACATTACTGACAACAAAAGAGATACACTAGTATTTTTCTTTGATAAAATAATAAGAAAAAGGGAGAACGTGGCTGTGTAGAGGCACCAACAGTAGCAGTTCGAAAAAAAAAGGAAAAGTTTTTTAAAGGAAGTTTTGAACCTCAAGGTGATATTTCTGAACATACCTCCAAGTTTTAGGAAACTCCTTGATCCTTCATATTCTATTTCCCCCACCCCTCAGATGAATAAATCTAATAATAAGCAGAATCTAGCATCACCCAATCAAAGATCACAGCATATTCTGAAAACAAAAGGCTTAGGCCCATCTCCTTGTTGAAATCTACATTACTGATATATTCAATGTCAAGATATACCTTTTTGGGGTTTTTTGTTTGTTTGCTTATTTTTTGTTTGTTTGTTTTTGGCCATGCTGGGTGGCATGTGGGATCTTGGTTCCCCGACCAGGAATCAAACCCATGCCCCCTGCAGTGGAAGTGCAGAATCTTCACCACTGGGCCACCAGAGAAGTACCCTGATACATTCTATAACAATATTATTGCCATGGGTATGAGACTGTGGATCTTTCCACCCTCTATTGAGTAGGTAACACCTCCAAGACACACACACAAAATTCCAACAACAGGGATGTGTCTTCTGAACAGCAGTTAAGCAAGAGCCCTTTAGCGTAAATTTCCACCCACATCTGTTCTAGTAAGATCAATGTCATCATCTCCAATCCTGCCAACATAAAAAAATTCCTCTAAGAAGAAACAAGAAGTAAAAGCCATACCTACCATTCTATGTAAATTTACTCGGAAATTCATGTTGTCATCATGCAAAAATGCATTGGCATATTGATCCTAATAAAAATAAAAACACAGATAAGGAGGGAATGAGAGCTATAAACTCCTTTTATAATCTATCTATAATCTATACCCTTATTAAAGTCCAAGGATTTACAGGTCTTAAAAGAACTCCTTTCAAGCACCAGTTAAAGAGCTAACGGGAGAAGACTACAGCCTTTATGTCAAGCCCTACTTAAGCCATGAGGTTTCACTTAAGTGTAATTTCCCAGTAGGTCTCTAACTGGTCAAAAATCTCAAAGCAAATTACAAACAATAAAAATTAAGGCACAGACACTTGAGACAAATGCTGAGAGGAATCTGTTTTCCTGTTCTCTCTTCCTTCCCATCTGCCCGAGGAGCACAGGGACTGCAGGTTACATGTGCAGTCTACACTTGAAGATCTGCGATTAAGAAGAAAGGTCTGCACTCTGCCAGGAACAGGCTTGGCACAGCAAGAGAAAACTGCTTACTAAGGCAGCATGGCAATAGGTAAGATCCTGTATATCCCTGGCTGTGCTGAAGACTGATGGAAAATCAAAAACCTCTCACCATGAATCAGTAATAAACATCCCTTGGCTCTTTCCCAACACCTTTTCTGAAGATCTGACATGCCTACAAACTCCAATTTCTAGGAATTGCTACAATTTGTGAAAAACAACTCCTTTAATGATTTTCTTAGAAAGATTTTTGAAAAGCAATTACACCAGGCCCACTGCTAATAAGCAGCTCTTCTACAGCTACTCCTAACCTGGTGAAAAGTAGGTCAACTTTCCACAGCAAACATAAAAATGGAAAGACTGAGGGAGATCTCTGCTCCACACGGACCACACCTTAACTATTTTTCTTTGGAGAGAAAAGATCCGAATAAGGAGTAAGTGAAAGAGGAGATTGAAACTACAAATTCAGCTCTAAATTGACTCAATTTCTGCCAGACCTCTGTTGCCAACAAGATTTAAGGTGAGTTCAGGCCTAATTAATCCAGCCAAAAGCGACTCTTTCCAAAGCCCAATTTGCATCTCTTCTTTATTTACCCTCTGGTTCTTGTTCTTCATCAAACTACAATCAATCCAACTTTACTGTTTCCAATGCCCATCCCTCAGCTTTTCTCTCCACCTCTCCCCACAGAAACCAGAGCTCCTTTTTTCATTTTGCTAAATGCAAAAGATTCAATGTAAATAGTTTTAAAGGGGCAGGGCTGTTTTTTTTTCTGAAGAGGTGTAAGTCTCTTTAGAGTTCCAAACTCTTAAGAACTAGAATCTTCCAGTTCTCAATTATAGCAGTTATCATATGAATTCATTATGAAGTCATGCAATAAATACTAACTGACCCTCTACTACGTGCCAGACACTGAGAAAACACTGGCGAAGAAGACAAAGGACCTACTGGTGCTTACATTCCAGTGGAGGAGATAATATAAAGGGGGAAGATTTTCTCTCCTAAACTTTAGGTCCCTAAAAGTCAAGAGACAGGAACTGGAGAGAAGGGTAGAAAAGAGAGCATTTTGTGAGAGATTAGCTAATACCAGAAGGCTGGTGAGACCTACCTCTGCAATACATGTAAGGATAATCAGACAGAGTTTGCCACTGTGAAGCCGGTGCTCATCTGAAAAGAAAAAATAAATCCTTCTCTCTAAATCATCCAGACCATGTTTCTATAGAGAATAAAGATGTGTATCATCAAAAAGAACATTTATACTTTCTTTCCCCATAAAATTCATGAATAAAAATCAAGGTTTTACTAAAGTAATTCTTTTCTTCTAGACAAAAGAATTCCTCCATAAGATTTTTTTTCTTAAGTGTTCCAACAGTATGACAGACAGCTAAACATCTTCCTGAGAACCATTCAATTATTGTAACAGTCCCTAATACTGTGGCCCAAATCAGGGCCATGCCCTTTGTTTCCATATCAGCCTTTTGCTTCTGGACAGTCAGATCCATTCCTTTTCCAACTCCACCTCATCCACTAGTTAAAGCACCACCATCTTTACTCATCTACCACAAAATCTAGAAAATTTTTATAACTGTTCATAGCAAACTGGCAGCAGAACCAGAAAGAAATTAACCAGAAACTAGGGTCCAGCTCATGCTCTCCTTACAATGTGAACATTACTTACAACCAGGAAAGTTGGGAACTCTTGATCATTTTTCTTCCTGCCAAAGCTACTCACTCCACAAATATTTATTTATTACCGACTATGTGGTAGGCAGGGCTTCCCTGGTGGCTCAGTGGTAAAGAGTCTTCCTGTCAATGCAGGAGACGTGGGTTCCATCCCTGGCTCAGGAAGATTCCCTGGAGGAGGAAATGGCAACCCGCTCCAGTATTCTTGCCTGGAAAATTTCATGGACAGAGGAGCTTGGAGGACTACAGTCCATGAGGGTAACAAAGAGTCGGACATGACTGAGCATACACGCATGTGGCAGGCACTATGCCGGGCAGTAGAGATATAGTACTGGACTAAAGAAAGGTCTGTGGCCTCCCAGAACTCACATTCTAGTTATTAAAAAAGAAAGCAACCTCAACAACAGGGCTCTAAGCCCCCACAAAGGACCCAGAAAGAGCTAACCCATCACTGCCAATTACCAGAACCATTAAAACTTTTTTGCTTTCCAGGGTGTTTGTGGGTGAGGTGGTGAAGTGGAGGTAAAAAGAGGGTTATACCAGCATATCCAAAACAGAAAAATGGCTTATGTTGTTTCAAATTAGCTTTGATAGGACCCAGAGTAAAGTCCATTCTGGAGAGATACTATTAACAGATTACCATGCTGTGAAAGTTAGCTAATAGTACTCATCCTGACATTAACCTGTTACTTCCTCAAAGATGAAATCTATAAACCAAAACCTGACAGTTAGAAGGCATAAGGAGGGTCGTGGTCAAAGAAATACGAAATACATTTACCTCTCCCTAGCGATAGGCGGTGCAAAAGAGTAATGACGACGATCCTATCTGACATCCCAGTAGCCTACGGCAGAGCCCCTAAGCAGCCAGAAAAGAAATGCCTTGCTAACACAAAACCATATTTGTGAGACTCTTCTTCCTACCCCTGGCCGCAGAGCTTCTCTGGTACTATCCTTCCCTTTCCTCAAATTTATAAGACTCTTCTACCTACTCCTGGTCACAGAGTTCTCTGGCACTATCCTTCCCTTTCCCCAAAAAGCTGATAAGTAACTCTTGCAAAGCCTGCAGCTCTCTCTCCACTTTAAAAAAACTGTTCCTGATTACAAAAATAAGGCATATTCCATTATTATTCACTTTTAAACTTCATAAAAGCACAAAAAAACAAGAACAATAAAAAATAAGTTTAATCATACCAAAAATCAAAAACATTGGTCAATCAACTTTAGGCTCTGTATGCACAGATATATATTTCTAGTATTTTTATCTCTTGCCTATCTTAAAGATTGAGCAGATATTCCCTCAGGGTGACAATACCCAAGGCAGAATAATAATCTCAGGAAAAAAAAACTTTGAAAGCACAGCCGAAATTAAGGCGATAATAAACACAAAATTCTGAATCACGGAGAGGAGAGAAATAGCTGGGGAAGGGACACATAGGTAGCTTCGACATCATTAGTAATTTCTTAAGTTGACTGATAAGTTCACATGCATTCATTTTATTATTATACTTTTTAACCTATGCCATTTTATTATGCTTATTATAAACTATATAATCTAATAGTAATAAATATTTAAAGTATTCTTATAGGCAGCACATGATATATAATAAAGAAGACAAAATAGTACTGAGGGGAGGGGAAGGAGGAGCAGAGCCAAGAAAAAGTTGCTTCTATCGCCACTAAAATAATGAGATCCTGTTAGCCAGGTCAGGGTCTTAATCAACAGGAAGGGAGCTGGGCCAATGAAGCCACACAAGTATCGTTTTGAAATTAACTCTTCATCATACTTAACCATATTTAGGCTGCTGTATCCTACTATATTAAGGCTTCCTTTTAGCAAAGATCTAACCCAGCCAGAATTTACAGAAACAGACTGAGACCACTCATGCTGCAATTAATCTACCCTCAATTTTGCCTTCTATTTATTTTATGGATGGCACAGTGATCAGTACAATGAGGATTATATAACCATTAAAGCTAAAAGTGAGTTTCAAGGGCCTCAATTCACTGTGTTATATCAAGCAAAGCTAGAAATTTATTTTCAGGGTCACATCTATGCAGTTTTTTGCTTTCTGTGGTTGCTGCAGTATTTCCAGAAAAAGGGAGAGGTTACCGATTTCCAAAAAGGAGAAGCAACGGCCTCAGGAAACACTGATGCATGTATAACAGCACGATTATACTTAGTGCCACTTAAAAATAGTTAAAATGGTAAATTTTACATTATGTGTATTTTACAATAGATATATATACTAGAAATAAATAAATAAAATTGTAAACACTCATATAGATCCAGTTTAAAGAAAAAGCTAGGCTTTAAAAAAAAAACCTTGAGATATATACTGAACAGAATTTTCTGGGTTTCTTCCCAATTTCTTCTTCTAGCCCAACTATTCCACTACCCTACCACCAGTTAAAAAAGATCACAGGAAAAAAAAAAAAAAATCACAGAAAAATCATCAACAGAGGAAGAACAAAATAACATCAAGCTTTTCTAATACCTATTTCTCTCCCACTTTCGTTCTGCATTTCACGGATGAGGACTAACACTTCTATTTTAAGTGTTAAAGAACACAGTCCCTCTGAATCTCACCTCTTCCTACTGTACTCTGCACAACAGTCCTAATTCCCACTATGAGCTGATTTTTCAATTCTTGTCCTCAAAAGGGAATTCCCTGAAACATGCTAATCCCCTCACTTCCCGCACATAAGAGTTTGCATCTACTTACCAAAATCTATTTAGAAGACGTGCCAGTCTTTGTAGAGATCAATTTATTTTCTCTGTTCTATTTTGGAGCACTCCTGCTCCAGCTCCAGGTATTCCCAACACCATCTAATTGCCATCTGGCAGTGAGAAATTTTCCAGTAATCAAGACCATCACTTTGCAAGGAGGTCCCAACGGGTCATCTCCTACAAGTATTAATGCTGCTCCTTGATCAAGCTAAGCAGCTACCTACCACCTCCTGCTTCCTGAGCTCTCAAAGGAGAATGCCTTACCTTTGGTGTCTTGCATGACAATTGAGCTATACTTTAAGAAGGTTATCAGTAGATTACTGGTCTGTACATCTGCATCCAGTGGGAGTTCCACAGAACTTATAACTGGAATAGAACAGATAAAATGCATTCAGCCTGTAACATATTCCATTTAACACTTCTACCTATACAGACAACTTGCCAGCAGGCAAGGAAATCACAAAAGAATCTTCCTCCAAAACAGAGGAAAGACTGAGTGCTTATCATAACACTGTTATCTAGTCTTCCTAGGCCTCTAGAGCTCTTCCCACCCCCAAGATTAAGCCCAAAGTCCTTCTCTCCTATCTAAGAATGCCTGTCTAAAGGAAGAGTGCTTTTCTCCCAAAGTTCTAAGAAGGGTATTTTGATTCCACTGTCTAGTTCCAAGCAAATCAAAAGGGTTCAAGGCCCTTCTAAAAAGCACTTTAATTTGTACCTAAGTGAAAGAGCTGTATTGAATATAAATGAGCCTTGCTTTCATGAGTCTACTGCTTAAAATAAATGACAATTCATTCCTAATATGGAAAAATCTTGCTCAATTTTGAGAATAAGCCTTTAGGCTGGAAATACGCAAGATAGAAGGGGGAAAAGTGAAGACAGAAATACATTCAAATTCTACTTCTTAATCCCTTCCCCACAAAAGGGAACCTGAAGGAATACCACACTGAAAACAGGTGGACATTACTGACTGAGAACAGTTTTATATACATAATTGCTTGCTGGAGAAACTACCCCTGCTCACATTCTCTGCGCCACAGTAACAATGAACAAGGGACCAGACTAGGGCTGACCCACACAGGATAGCCTTAATACAGATCCCCAAGTTTCTAATACTTTAAATGAGATTTAGACATCTTGTTAAGTACTTTTACACTGTCTAAGACATAATATACAAAAAAAGGAAACTCATGATTGCCTAGAAAAACTACAGGATCTATAGTTTTCTGTCATATCTTCACCTATGAAGACTCAGCTGAGTTTGGGATATTATTCATAATATGTATTCGTAACCATAATGAATCCCTCTGAAGTTATTACGATGTATGCTGAGAACATTTATTAACAATGGGAAACATTTGCATATTATGGATCCGTGATACAGAGCAAGCACAGCAAAAAGCCTTATGAGAAGAAATTAGTATTCCCAACCCTTGGCTGTTTTCCCACAGTTCAGCCCCCAAGAACTAATAAAAGACAAACATATTTTTATGTTGAAATACTAATATATCTTAAAATTCATGTTATGGATTAATGACTTGAGACAGTCATTTCAAACTACAGCCTATTCTGAAGCTCAGAGTCCATAATCCTTCCTTTGTCCAATACAAAGAGGCATTGGTCTGGTAAGTGGGACTTTTTTCCCCCCACTCAAACACAGAGATAACTAGAAAACTGCCTTACATAATATGCAGGAATATAGAAGTATATGTATTTTTAGTTTACAAGAAAATCCTCCCATGCCAAGGCTGAGCTGTCAAATGTCAAGTCTGAACTGAGAACAAATGTTTTAGCTTAACTGCTGACTTTTTAAAAATAATGGCAACAGGGACATACCTTTAAATATAACTAGGCCACTGAGCACCAGTTATGTTAAAAACTAATTAAAAAACCAAAACTTGAGGATAGGCTTATAAGACTTAGGACCCCTACAAAAAGGAAATGAGTTAGAAGAGAAGAAAAAGAAAAAAAAAAATAGAAGCAATATCAACAGAATAAAATCCCTCACAAATTAAAATCTGCTTCCTGTATGGCAAAACCAATACAATGTTGTAAAGTGAAATAAATAAATAATTTAAATTTAAAAAAAAAAAAAGTTAAAAAAAATAAAATCTGCTTCCTAAGAGTTATTCCTTCGTAACTCTTCCCAGCAGCCTTTGTCAAGGGAGATAGTCATTTGAAAGTGGGCTGACTCCAATCTTCCCACTAGAAAAAGTAAAACCTCACGGGTTGTAAGTAAGCAAGCACAAATCAAGTTGCATAATCAAGTGTGTGGGTGGAAGTGTTCACAATGAATAGTTTGAAAGGCAGTTCTCTGAAGCATCCAAACCCCAATGTCACGTGAAATCAGATATATAGATATAGACAAAGATATATATGCTATGCGAACCCAAACATGCACACATGCGTGCACACACACACAAGCCTTTTGATATCTATGGTAACCAGGAAGGATTCATCGTTAAAGAAAAAAAACAGTATTTCTGTTGGAATATTATTTGGTGACCAGAGTAAGCAGAGAACAAGCAGGCAATCCTATTACATGTTCCTTCTCATTAAGATACAGTTGTGCCCTGCTTTTCAAAAGCTCATTTTACAAAAGTCACTTCGCTCCACAAAAAAAACTACCTTAGTACTTGTTTTCACTAACGCAAAGTCTAAAGACGGTTTTCACTTTTCAGAAAAAAGACAGGGATTTCCCTGGTGGTCCGGGGGTAAGACTGTGCTCTCAATGCAGGGGACCCATTGATCACCAAATAAGAGTTCACATGCTGCAACAAAGACCTGGTGCAGCCAAAATAAACAAATGTTTTTAAAAAAAAAGAAAAAAAGGCAAAATGGGGAGGGGCAGAATAGGTGTAGGGAATTAACAGGTACATACCAGTATATATACTATATAAGCTACAAGGATATATCACATATCACAGAGAATACAGCCTATGTTTTATAGTAACTATTTGTTGTTTAGTTACTCAATCGTGTCTGACTCTTCGTGACCCCATGGACTGTTGCCTATCTAGGCTCCTCTGCCCATGGGATTCTGTAGACAAGATTACTGGAGTGGGTTGCCATTTTCTTCTCCAATATAAATGGAGTATAATCTATAAAATTTGTGAACCACTATGCTGTATACCTGAAACTTATATAATATTGTAAATCAACTATACCACAATTTTTTAATTAATTAAAATTTTTTAAAAAGTCAAGTCAGGGAATTCCCTGAAGGTCCAGTGGTTAGGACTCTGGGCTCTCATAGCAGAGGGCCCAGGTTCAATCCTTGATTGGGAACTAAGATCTCACAAGCCATGTGGCCAAAAAAAGAGACAAGTGATAACAAGTATTAGTAAAGATGTGGAGAAAAGGGAACTCCTATGTACTGCTAATGGGACTGTAAATCAGTGTAACCACTAAGGAAAACTGTATAAAGGTTCCTCAAAAAATTAAAAACAGAACTACCATACGATCCAGCAATCCCACTTGTAGGTATATACACAAAGGAAATGAAAATAGGATATCAAAAGAGATATTTTCACTCCCATGTTCATTACAGCATTATTCACAGTAGCCAAGATACTACAAACACTATATGGCATCATTTACATGTGGAATCTTAAAAAAAACAAGTCAAGCTCATAGAAAGAGAGTAGAAAAGTGGCTGTCAGGGGTTAGGGGATGGATGAAATAGGGAGAGGTTGGTAAAAGGCCACAAACTTTCAGATTAGCAAAACTGAAGATCTAATGTAAAATACTAAAATGGTGACCATGTTGATAATACTATGTTGTATAGCTGAATTTGCTAAGAGAGTGGAACTTAAATGTTCTCATCCCTACAGAAAAGAAAAAGAAAAATACATGCGGTAACGGATGTGTTAATAGATAGGGGCTTCGGCAGCACATACACTAAAATTGGAACGATACAGAGAAGATTAACATGGCCCCTGTGCAAGGATGACACGCAAATTCATGAAGCATTCCATATTAAAAAAAAAAAAAAAGATAGGGGGAGTTTTCTTACAATGTATATGCATATCAACTCACCTCAATAAAGCTGAAAAAAATTTTTTTAAGTATACACATTCAACTTTATTTTCTCAAATTCAGGCAAAGAAAAGTAGAAAAAAAATCCTACCGCCTATCAACAATTAGAAATGAAAGTAACAAGAAAAATGAGTGATGGGGTGAGAAGAAAGAAAGAGAAAAGGCAAAAAATGAAAACAGTGTTCAGCATTTGTTTTGCAGCAAGTTTTAAGAGAGGCATCAGCATCCCCAGAAGTGAGAGTGATACCACTCAATTCTTTCCCCACAAACTACACGCAGTATGTAAGAATCAAGCCACACAGTTTCAAGCCACCCAGTTCTGAACTGCGTTTGTGAGCATCTGTGCTTTATCTAAATTTACTCTGTGCAGCCATTAGCAAGTTGCAACCTAAGATATTTGCTTCTTTGCTTTACACAATGCAATTTCAGCTTACAAAAGGTTGTGTAGGAAAGCTCTGCTTTCACAGAACAGGGGAAATCTGTATTTTGGAATTTGAGTATCAATTGACAACAGATCCAATTTACTACCACAAACCTGAATATCAGTGGCACCTCCCAGTAATACTTTTGTACTAATACTGCTTGCACTACCTTGAAATGCTAATGCCATAGGCGTTATATCAAAGTTTAAAGGAGAAACAGCAGAGCAAAGATGGTCATGTCAAATACAGACAGTAGAGGGACACAATTTTTTTACCCAAAATGAGTTCAATATTTGAGGCAAAACATCAAGTATTAATGAAGACTATTTTTAGGTTAAGTTATTCCCTCAAGCACACTCAGCTGACATTAGAACCAATTCAGGTGGACACAAAGTTCATTGGGCAAAATTCTTAATTTCTTTTCTATTACCCTTTTCATAACTTCCAGCGATAAGATTTATAAAGTAGAATTTTGTTGTTGTTATCTTTTAAAGGAGAGAAATCTTAAATACCTAGCAAATTCCCAATTATTACACACTTGTCATTTTCTAACTGGGTGTGCCTGGCAGACACATAACAGTGAGCAAATTCCAAGTTCATTTTTACATTCATTTAGTCAACAAATATTTACTAAGCAGTAACCATGCCAGGCACTATGTTGGGCATTTAGTGGTGCACAAAACAGGCATGGTCCCAACACTGATCCATGCAAGGTTCTTAGTGTCAACTCTCACTAATCTTAGGCAAACCTCATACTTCCCTGGCCTCAATTCCCTCATTTGTCAAATGATAACATGAGATGATTTTACCATTTTGCATTTATTTCAGTGAGATATTCATAAAATATCTCATCTGAGCCTCACCAAGTACCCTGAGTTAAGACAGGCATCACTGATCTCTGAGGTCCCTTTTAAATCTAGCATTTCCATGATTCTACAACCATTCCCTAAGGAGGACAAGTTGGAGTTTCGTAGATTCTTATAGAGGAAAGCATTGACTATCTTTTCTTTAGAGTTTCACGAATCCTAAAGATAATTTCTTAAGCAAAAGAACTAACAGTTATGCTTTTTGTCAGAAAAAAAAAGAAAAAACAACTACAGTCACCCCTAAAGATTCAAGATTGTATTAATCAAGAAAACAAAGGAGGTGATAGACTTACCATCAGAGGAGGGTGGCGTGGTCCCAAGTGGTGTGGCTGGGGTTGTTGGAGCAGGACTGACAGGGGTTGTCACCAAGCCCATTTCTGGATGACTCTGAAAGAGAACACAGATAAGGATAAGAAAAGAGAAGATTGCAGGTGTCCTCTCCATAACCTTTCTGGTATTCCTGGCCTCATAAACAGACAGAAACTCACTGAGGAGAGACTGCTTCTCCATTTCATTCCTATTAGTACCTGATTACTGTTGATGCTTGCTAAACTCTAATAAACTCTGCAGGCTAGTTTTCTTTAAGTAACTAAGTTCCCATTATGTAAGTTTACCTACAGAACCATATGAATAAAAAACTGGGATAAACAAATACACAGAAATATTCCACACACAAAAAAGGGCATTTTCAGTCCTATTATCTGATCAACTCAAAACATATCTACAGACTATTCTGATGACCACATAAGTCAACTAATAAGTGAAGGTGAGCCAAAGGGATAACAGATACTACAAGAAGGGCTTTGCAGTGGGCAGCCCTCCTTGTTCCACCACAAAAAAGAGTGTGCGGGGTGGGAAGGTAGAAACATGGGCGGAGACATTCAATAGTGACCAAAAGAGATGACTCCTCTTTCCCTTACCTTCCTTAGCCCTCCTTGCCACATCAGCTCTTGAGAATCAGGCTGAGTGGTGGCTACTCCCTTCTCACCAATAGTTTTACCAGATTTTACCCTCCTCACTTTTTCCTTTAAAATCAATTACAGAATCTGGAGAGCTAACAAGGAACATCATGAGAATCATGGATAAAGCCTCATGTGATCAGTCGTGAAAAATGAGAACTGCTAAACCAACAAACCAGACCCCCAAACCAGCACACTGCTTTCTGACCTTATTTTTGTTGTTGTTGAAACTTAGTGGCTCCCATACATAACTACCTTTTGAGAAAAAAGCATAAGCACACTTTCCCTTAAAAGAAAACTTCATACATAATTTAAACAGTCTGACTTTAAAAACACTTCATCAATTTTTAAAGACAGCTTTCAGGGGCAGCACTTGAGTTCCCAGCCTATTTTAGCTCCTTCTGTACCAACAACTTAGGACATCCCTTAGGCAAGTGACCCAGTACTCAGGATTCTATGACTTCCTGCTTTCAATATTTGTTGACCGTTTTTTGTTGTTTTTTTTTTTTTTGGTTAACAGCTAACCTTATGTTACATGGGATATTTTGTACTTTTCTTCTCTGGAAATGGATGAGATAACAACATAAGTGACGTGGCCTATTGTCTCTCTGGTTGTAATTCCACAGAGGTTTAGGAAGCAGAAAGCCTGTTAAAAAAATCCGTATGGGCAGATAATACTAAGGGATTTCCAGTGAGCAAAATGAAATAATCTCAACTCATTTGGGTTAGCAGAATCAGTCAACTGGTCAAGACCATTAACTTGGCATGTTACCAGTTCCATTTCAGCACCAGATGGAAACATACATATTTGAGGAGAGCATGAAGCAAGGTAACTGATGCAACTCTTTAGATACTAACTACAGCTCACCAATGCAAAGTAGGGTTTACATGAGCACAGCCAGATAAGCTTTTCAATGGAGTGAATCTGTATGAAAATCAGGGAGAAAAAGAACTGAAGTTTTTAATATAACCAACCTGGGCTAACACTGTGATAAAGTTGCGATTTAAATGAACAGCTTCGTAAAGTGCCAGAAGGATGGCCTCATTGGTTCTAAAGAAAAAGAGAGCAAATTGGAGTCTCTTATAATGAAGAAGGTAGAAGGTAAGAGAGTATAATCATCAAGATAAGATTTCACCCCAACTCCTCATTACAAATCCCTTTGAGTTTCTAATGCTCCATTATTTCCTTTTTGGGCTTATATAAAGGAAATACAGTCAGCACTTTAATTCCTTAGATCTGTTCTTACCTACTTCACAATTTCCCCCTTTCACTTTTTCACCCCAATGCAGTTAAGTTATTAACTGGCTCAGACACCAAGCCCTCTTTATTTCCTTTCAGAGATAGCTGGGAACAGTTTTATAACTTCTTAGAGCTCAATACATGCAAGTTCCATTATTATTTAAAACTCAAGAAACATTTGACAGATCATCAAAAAAGTCTGAATCTGCAGAGATAAAGTTTCACACTTTCATATCCAGTAAGAGAGTCCACACTGAAGTTCAAGTCACCGCACAAGAATGTCAGGCACTTACTGTACTGAGATTTTCTCATGGGCATCTGCTATGAACATGCTGCCCACCTGTGGAAGAAAGGGGGAATTGCAGAGTTATAGCAGGGAAATGTGAAAGGAGCTCTGGGCCCTACAAAGCCTTTAATCAGTGAAAAAAACAAACTGCAGCATGAGGGAACCCTGGCCCACCAGTCACACACAACAAAACCAGCTCACTTTGAAGATCTTAAAAGAATCATAAGTCATGAAACTCCCCTAAACTGTCTTTGCTTAAAGGGACTTAAAAAAAACCATCCCAGTACTTTTGTCCAGGTCTCCTATGTGTTAGTTCAGTAACCACTGATAACAAGTAAATGATAACTTAAACATCCTCATCACTTTGCCTCTGTCCTGGAAGCTGCTTATCTGAAACAAACTAACTCATAAAAAGCATTACAGAAAGCAGGCTGTTCATCCAGCACAGAGTCGTCTTTGGGGGAATATTTGGGTTTCAGGCCAGAACTATTAAATCAACGGTCAGCAACCTTTTTAGCATCAGGGCCTAGTTTCGTGGAAGACAATTTTTCCATAGACCAGGGGATAGGGGGATGATTTCAGGATGATTCAAGTGCATTACATTTATTGTGCACATTTCTATTATTAATGTATCAGCTCCACCTCAGATCATTAGGTACTAGATCCCAGAAGCTGGGGACGCCTAATCTAAATGAAACCTACTATACATCTTTCACATCATGAAATCTTTTGTTTGTGTCCTAGGCAGGACAGTTGAATAAGCAAATGGAATAGGTTGCCTCCAATATATGAGATATCAGAGGCAGAGACAGATGCCCATCCTTCTAAAATTGCCTTTTCCACCTATTTATTGATGCCCAAATCCATGCAGCCGGAGCTCCATTTATTTGGTACAAAACTTTTTCTTCTTGGCTAAAAGGCAAAGGTCCCTGGAAGCAATATGATTATATCTAATGCATCTAATCAAATACTGATACAGCCCTCACATTGTTTTGACATCTGAGGGACTACCCATTTGTGCTTCAGAATTAAAGAGCTTATCATTTCCTTTCCTTGAAAGTAGGTTCTGAGAATGAAAAAGGCAGGTTGCTGGAGAAAAGTTGCCTTTTGGGTGGTGGGGGTGGGGCGGGGCCTGTTGTTCCTTACAATGAACTCAAAATCTGTCTTGCCCTAGGGCTGATTACTTGAATACTAATACCCAAGAACACAGACTTTCTGAATCTGTCTAAATTCTGAGACCTTAGATTTACCTCTTAAAAATTAGCCCCAGATTATCTGGCCTAAAATACCTACCATGCTAAGGTTGAGATACCTTGCTCAAGAGTCTTGCAAACTGAACCAGTAATTTTCCCAAACCTTGGAGCCCTCAGCCCAAATCCTAAACCTTTAAGATGAGTGGTTCGGATTACTGCACCAATCCCACAAATGATGAAGGGGTCACAGCAGACAGCCAAGGACCACTTATGCTTGGATTCAGATCTAAACCCTCTATGCTGTGTTCCATACCTGTCCTCAAACAGAGCCAACTGTCTTTTTTTTTTCTGGTTCTTTTTTTTTCAGAGCCAGTTCTTCAAGAAGCAAAAGTCTGGCTTAATATGAACCTTTCTCTTTTTTTTGTAGCCTTAAAAAAATTGAATTAATTTGGAAAAAAAAAAAAACAACCCAGCCCCAGAGAAATCAGAGCTCTTCTTTGCCCTGCCTCACTTGGGTTTGGAAATCACTAGAAGAGATATAGCTCTCCAAAAAATCTGCTATGAGCAGCCTCTCTCCCCTAATCATCATTATCTCAAATATCTAAACTTCTGAGTCCAGACTTGTCTACCCCATAAGATCTCATATATTTTTGAACAGGGGAGAGAAAAAAAAAAGACAAGTAGGACTTACCATATTTGTTAAAGCAGAGAAAAAACCGCTCTGGTGTTCTTCTTCCTTGTCTTTATACTGCCTGAACAAAAATAACTAAATTCAACTTTAGTGTTATTTATCACATATGTCTTTGTCCTTGGCATACTAGGTAATCAGGGCAGCTCACTGGCAGAATTTCACTGACTCCAGAAAACAAAAACGTTCTAACTACTGAGCCTCTGCAGTTTGCCTTGCAAGCTAAGAGGCACCCATCTGCTCTTGAGGTAGCGTATACCAAAATGCCCAGCTACTTCAGGAGAGACTTAGAAAGCAAGCTGCAAAAGTGTGAAATGCTCTAACATATGGCTGATCCAGTTATTTCCCAAACAGACTATTACTTGAAAAGTGTGACAGTAAAATTAAGGCTGTAACAGTGAAAATCTTGTTTGTTTTTGAAGGAAAAGGAGGGGAATCTGTGAGCTCAACTATTTGTGGAGATGGGACAGATTTGAAATTCCCAATTGTACATGAGGAAAGTCTGGAAAGGAGTAAGAAAGATCCTGCCTGGCCCTTGCCAGGATTAGATACAATTCTGGTTTCCATTCAATGAACACCAAATCCTCCCTATCCGCAGCAAGGGTAGGGGGAAAGCAAGCATCGAAGAAAAGAGCCCCCAGATAGACAGGACTCTGTCGAAACTGCAGTTGATTACTGATAAAAAAGAAATATCTGTCAAATGAGAATTCAGCGCTATCTCTTTTCTTCCTTTTTATAAGCATACAAAAAAAAAGCAGCACTTCACAACCTTTTTTTACATAGAAATGGTATTTAAATGATACAATGAGCTAAATGGAATAGCCTGCCTGTGGCTGGAAAATTTGTTAAAATGCTCTGCAATAAAATGTCAAAGGTTGCAAAAGAATGTTTAATGTTAAGAGTTGCTTAAACAAAAGATGGACACTAATGTGGTGGCTACTTTTCTCCTAGTGTTAGAAGCAACCCATGCTAAAGCCATCAAGTCAAGCTAGAGCAAATGCATCTGCCAGCAGCTATACCTCTGAATACTCTTCTAGGATAGGTAAGGGATGTTCACCCAAGAACTCTTTTAACAAACCTGTACCTGACTCAACCAGTTCAAATGAAACTGAATTCAGATGGACTTACCTGTTGTACTCAGATAAAGCTTGAGCAATCACAAGCCCCATTCCCTAGAGAGAGAAAAGACAGCACAGGTGAAATAAGGGCCTGGTGGTGATGCTATGACTAGACCATGGAAAACACTAATGACGGTCCAAACCCAGCAAGTTTTACCTGAAAGTAGGCAACAAGGACAGAAATTCTGAGAGACTTGTCAATGGATGAAAAGGAACTTCTCTGGAAAGATTTTTCTGATCTAATTACATTACTTAATGTTTCTAGATATAATTAAAATAGAATAGCAAGAGTTGAAACAGACCAGCCCAGACTACCAACAATTTCACTGGGGTCATTTTCACCTCAAAAGAGAAGACTAAGTTAGAATCTAAACAAAAAGCTCTCAGATGTCTCTAAAAACAACCCACAATAAAAGTGACAACGAGTCCCACCTTAAATGAAGGTACATACAGACAAGCCACTCTCTTTCAGACCACAGGAAAACAGTAGTGTAACAGAAAGAAGCATCCAATAAATATTAAAGTAACGTATCAACCTTCCCCCTAGAACCTTCTAAGCATTATCACAAAGATCAATTAAGGCCATAAGAATGAATCATGTGTGCTTTTTTTTTTTTCCTTCATACGAGAAATTAGAACGAAGAGGGCAGACAGAAAGAGAATAAAACCAGACACCTGGTCATCTTCTTCCTCCCTATATTGAGGGATCAAGTTTTATTTTCCAAACCTCCAAGGATATATGTACCAGATATTACATCATCCTCCACAGTTCAGCTTCACCAAGGCAGGCTGTAAATATAATCTAACTAGTTCTACAAGAAATCTCCCAACATTTAGTCATCTAAGCCTTTTTTAAAAATTTCAGTTTTATTGAGGTATAACTGTAAGATATTTAAAGTGATTTGACATACCATCTAAATCTTACTCTTAGAAATGTCACTTCTTGACTCTGTAGGATAATCAAACTCAGCATACTAGAACATGAAGTATAACTGACCATTTCATCATAAGTAGCAAGCAAATATCCCCTCAAACCTTCTTTCCATGAGAAAATAGAAAACCATAGATAGTAGCACAATGCTCTAAAAAGAAATACCTATTCCCTCTTTATAGCCAGATGAAATTAACACAATAGATTCCTACTCTCTGTTCTAAATATCCAGTTAAAGTAAGGCCAACAAAGGCAAGTAATTAAAACACAAGAATCCAGATACTCACATTGAGGGTGGCTTCATCATCCACAATAGACAGCTTCACAATATAAGGATTCACAGACTATTAAACAAAAGAAGAGACTGCAGGTGAGTGTGACCTAGTTAAGAACCCATTAGTTATTTAACAAAGTGTTAACAAAAATCCTTCCAAGACACTCTCTCTAGAGTGATATTCCTAATACCTATGCCCAACTATCTTGCCAGTTGACTTCCTCCATTTCCAGTAAATCTCTCTGTGCATGGGCATTCACCAAGCACACAGAGACAGACAGACACACACACATCCCCCACAAGCATGTGTACGTTTACATGCACACATACACACACAATTTTATTCTACCTGCATTTTCCTCTAGGCTCAATCAGCTCAGGCCTTTGCCTCTTCTCTCATGTTTCCCTCTTCTTTCTAGAAGTAAGTGAACACTCCACAACACTCACTTTGTCCTATCCTGAAAATAATTTACTGAGTCCATAGGGACAGCTGTCATTTGGGGGACATAAAAGCTCCCCTGACGTAAGGCACAAATGTGTAAGTTGCTAACTTACACTCTCATTCCAAAGGCTCCCTAACCATTCCAAAAACTATATCCAAGGACTGATTCACCCACCCGTAAAACAAAGCCACCTTGGGGGTGGAAAGTGGCAGCTGCTTAACAGCCAGACAGGCCATTTATGGATCCAATACCCAAATAACACTGCAGGGGAACTGAAAAGAAAGATGTAATTACCCAAACTACAATCTGGTCAGGACACTGGGATTTAATGATTGTCCCATCACTTAAAGCACTGGAAGATTTCTTGAGTTTTTCCAGATTCAGTCTCAGCTGGGTAGCATATGGAAATGGACATATATTTAAACTCATTAAGCAACTGGGACATCTCCTACCGATGGGATGAGAACCAACAACCTGCTCACCTTGAAAACATCCCCCACGTGGTATGTAAGGAAAGACCCTCTACAGCTCAGGCATGAATTCTAACCCAAGAGAAGTCAGAACAATAGTTTTTAGATTAACAGCTTTTACAGCAACCAAGAAAACACATCATTGAGAAACTTGGAAATCCAACTAAAAGGCTAACCCCCATCTCCTCAGACTTTATTAATCAAGTTCCTGAGGTCATCTTTCTAATGTCAGTTGGGAATAGAGAAAGAGAAGCTTTGCTATTTTTAACAGCCAAATGTTTATAAGGTTTTCTACAACCCAATTCAAGGAGGTAAAACCCACTCCATTCATTACTTGATCTAACAGATAAAGGCTCTCAACGCTTCTTCCTCTAACAACAATACTGATGCAACAGACTTCAGATAAGATCCAAAGCAAGCTGATCCTTGGAAATGAAAATCAGCAGTGGGCTGACCTGGAGAGGCCATCACGATGAGATCTACAGTAGAAGAAGCAGGCCGCTGTCTCTTAGCACAATTTTTGAAACTCCTACTTACTCACCTTCCCAAAAGTAGACTGTCTCAGGTACTAATAAGGACCACCTGATTACCAAGAACAACCACTGCATTAGCAACTGTTGAGGAAAAGGGGTAAAGTGGCTAAAATCAAAGGTTTAAGTTCCAGCTCCTCCACTTATTAATTGTGACAAGGTAGGCACGTTAATAAACCTAAGCTCAATTTTCTTCATCTGTAAAGTGGGGAATAATATTTCTTTCCTTTGGGCTGCTATGAAATTTAAATCAAGTTAAATCCTCAGCACAGTATCTGGCATATAATAAGGGCTCAATTATTGGTAGTTATATTTTTTTCTCCTGACATTTTTATAACATTCAAAACAAGCTCTATAAGGAAAAAAGAGAAAGAACAACTCAAAACCAGACATAATAAACAATTTTGTAATACCTAGGAAACATCATGTTCAGGACAGCAGTTGGGGGCTGAGTCACTTCATTTCAGAAGACTTAGCCAACCCAGAAGGCCAAGATCTTAAAGCTGTGAAAATTTCTATCCCAGCAGACACTGATTTTCCTTAACACTACCTATTCTGCTGGTCATGTTTTAAAACTCAAGACAATCTACTTTTCATCAGCAAATGAGAATTACAAACTTCACAGAATCACTCTAGTAGAGTCCAGCATTTATTTGATCTAAACCATACTTAACAAATTTCATTGCGCTTCCCTAGATCTTCCCCCGCCCCCCCGCCCCCGGCATCTTGTAATCTCTTGAGATTAAATGACTAAAATGAAGTGAGGAAGAACTACTTTCATTCCTTAAGTTTAAGACCTAATTTGCCTTCTCTGTGTTTAGCTGGACACGGAGCCTCTCTGGCACCCTCTGCACCTTTCTGGAAAGGTTACAACTTACCCCATTGGTCATGGGACCAAATGTGGTGGTAACTAAAATGTTGTTCTCCCAAGCATACCCTCTTGTATTTTGCATAAAACTTCAGCTTTCGGTTTTGCTGTGTTCATCTAGAATTTCCTCACACTCCTGTCAAAAACGTTCCTGCTCCATGGTCACCAGGTTTCCTTAATGGTTTCTGGTGAGTGACTTATATCAAAAGCTGCAAAGCCCAGATAAATTATGCCTACCAGCTTGCCCTCGCCTACTATATTAATTCTTCTGGGGTTTCTGACAGACCAGAGATGCATACCTCACTCTAGAAATATGATTTTCTCCAGCTCCACAGCCATGTCCAATTTTTCAGGCTGACATTTCAGAAAGTCTTACTGGGCTGAACCAGGGTTCTGTTCACATTCAGAGAAGCCAAGCCACTGTCTCAGAGTGGCCTGCATCCAGCAGAATGTTCTGAAAATACTCATTACTGATGATGGGGCTTTAATATCACACATAACTCAACTCTCTTTAACTACCTTCCGCATTTTTTCTCAGCTATTTTTCTTGCTGTTGTAATAAGGCCCCAGAGGCAATTACACATGACAGAGATCAAAATGGCTACCATGCTGGCCCTTCCAGATCACGAGCAAAACAGGTGTTGGTGATAAATTACTTATTTATTAGTAGCTCCGTACACCATTCATCAGTTCCTCTGAGACAAAGAAAACAATCAGTTCCTGGGGTTTATAACACATTAACACTGCTCCATATTCCAGCCCCTCTCTAAGTACTCCTTTCTCACAGAATCCTTTCTTTCATATCCCTCTTTGTAAGAATAAGCTCCATATTTTATGTTACCCATCACTTTTAACATGGCTACTAATCATATAAAAAATCACTAAGTGAAGATCTAAAAGCTCAAAAATGAAAATACTCCCTCCAATTGGCCCATCTGTCATAGTATTGAAAGAAAGTAAAAGTGAAGTTGCTCAGTCATGTCCGATTCTTTGTGACTCCATGGACTGTAGCCCACCAGGCTTCTCCATCCATGGGGTTTTCCAGGCAAGAATACTGGAGTGGGTTGCCATTTCCTTCTCCAGGGGATCTTCCCCACCCAGGGATCCAACCCAGGTCTCCCACATTGAAGGCAGACGCTTTACCTTCTCGGCCACCAGGGAATGAGAATGTCATAGTATTAAATAAAGAAAGTCAAGTTGCCTCAGTGTAGCTTCTGATTTCTGGCTTCAGTAAAGCAGTCCTAGTGTCCAGGACCCAGTACCAAGTACTCCCTACAAAGCAACCCCCAATGAGGTTCTGGCCTTCCCTAAGTGGTCCCCTTTCTTTTCAGTGTATTCTACCTTTTGAGGAGAATCAAGTAGATGACCAACCCAAGTATAAATCTTTGAGTTCAGCTCTTTATCTCAAAACTTGTAAATCTGTCCCTAATTCAAAAGGAAAAAAAAGAACTCCAGAATTAATATGGATAACGCTCTGTCTTCAACTTCCATCAAAATCAAAAAAAGTCCCCAGACCAACAGTGATATTTATACAAGTCAACTGAGTACATTATGGAAAACTAATATATAAGTTGAATTTTCAAAACAGATGCATTAGGTCAGTGGTTCGCAATCCCCTGAGCATCACACTCTATAGGAGATCTTTCGAAAAAGATAACCAGGTACCATCCCCTAAGAGATTCTGATTTGGTGTGCAAAGAGTAAGGCCCCGGGACTCCCCTGGTGGACCAGTGGTTAAGACTCTGCACTTCCACTGGGTGGGGGCATGGGTTTGATCCTTGGTTGGGGAACTAAGATCCTGCATGCCATATAGTATGGCTAAACAAATAAACAAAGAGTATGACCCAGAAACATCTTCTTTTTAAAAAAAATTCCTGGCGATTCTAATGAGAGGCTGGGTTTGGGAACCACTACATTAAAAAAGATTTACTCACTTTATTAGAAGTTACACCACAGGATTCCTTTAAACAGCTATAACCTCCACCCTAGGAGTCTAACATAGGACTTTTAGAATTTAATTTATCAAAATTAATCTAAATACCATTTACCAAGAAAATGTCTTCTACATTAAACAAAATTACTAAGAGTGGTCACATCTAGGAAGATTATAGAAAAACAGCAGCTGTCCATTAAGAGACTCACTTACCTCATATTTTCTGTAGTTCACTAGCAAAGCCAAGAGGACAACAGCATCATACCCATGTTCCCTACGACTCGGCGGGTGGGAGAGTATCTGTAACCAGGACCACCAACAGTGAGAGTGCTTGCGGAGGCAATTTATCCAAAATAGAAAAAGGTAACAAGGGAACTGACCTACCTGTAAAATTGCTTCAAATATGCTGTTGATCATTACATATTCCAAGATAGTGTTCTGGCTGATGTTATCTGTCACCTGAATACAATAGAAGGCTATTTAAAATCTATACTAAGACACTGATATCTCAGGTATATCTCCTCACCTCGTGTCTAACACAAACAGAAATGTTAAAACATTCTACCAAATACTTAGTAGATCTTTCATAAGCATCCCCAAAGCCACCAGAGCCTGAAGAGATAAGATACTAGAAGGGTAACAGATGAGCAAATTAAAACTTCCTAAATTTTTGACCTTCTCATTGTTTCTCTTATACCCTCACAAAGCATTTGCCTAAGTTTCTTGGGTTTCATTCCCCAAATGCACAGGAAGTACTTTATGATCCACAAGTCTTCAAGAGATTGCAGGGAAAGGAAACCACCTAAAATTAAAGAATAACATCCTAGAAGGTACAATCCAGCTTCCAGGTATAAAATCAAGGTCAGAACAAATAAAAATATTCAGAATCACAAAAAGTATTTCCAAATGAGACCTGATGAGAAGGTCAAAATCTGACAATACAGAAGAGAGCACTTCTCCAGGACTGGTACAGGTTAAAAACGTCATCAGTTTCTCCAACGAGCAACTTTTAGGAAGCAGAAGTCCATACAACAAACTTCCTTCTACACAAACACAGCAGAGTGATGTAAAGGCCCAGTAAAGATTTTTCTCTTTTCCTTTCAAACTTCGGCCTCAAGATTTCAAATTTGCCCCTGTTGTTGATTCACACCCTTGACAAAGAAACATGTAGATGGGTCACTTACTGTCACTAAGCAGAGGAGAAGTTTCAGACATAAGCTCTTCAGACTTTCAGAACCTTCTGCACAGAGCAATGAATCCAAACTCTCCATGAGATTCTGAGAAAGAGACCCATTAAGTATTAAACCATAACAAATAACATTTCCACCGTGTTTTTCCCATACTCTGGGTTATGTTACGCAGGGTAAAGTAAGTGAGAAACATTAAATGAAGCAACCATATCATTGCCTGAGGCCTAGGCCTTGCACGATTAGATGAAGAAAAGGAAGACTTCTAAGTCTAGTATTTTGAGGAAAAAGCTTTAGGACAACTGCAAAGAATAACAAAGAATTCACTATTCTACCAAATGAATGCTTGCAGCCTATCACCCTCATATAAACCTTTAGATAAGAATGAAGTAAATTTTTCAAAGATAAATAATGATTAAATAATATATCTACAAACTAAAAACAATAAGTAATAACCTAAGTGAAATTAAATTCTATTAAATAAATTTTAAAAAATAAATGGTTAAGCTAAAGGTTAATAAAAATAGTTAAATAAGTAAGCATGTTTCATTATTTGATAAAGAAAGCGTATCACTTGATGCAGGCACACTGAACAAATAACAAAAAGATAACATCACTACTAGCTATTCACTGGCCACGTGCACTATCCAACAAAGTTGGCCCATATTCATCCTGGTCAAGTCTACTAAACAAAATGATCAGAGCTTATCACTTGTACTAACAATCAGCTGTCATACCAAATATAGTCAAAAGATGAAATCCTTACATACTACAAAAGAAAGAAGAAAAAAAGAAATTTTTTCATTAAATAAAGGAGGAAAATGAATGGAGAATACAGATTTAGCATGCTGGAAGGTTGAGTGAATATTCAAAATAAGCTACTTCAATTCAACAAATATGTAGATTCTATGTGCCAAATTTCGTGTTTTCAAAGAAAATGTAAAAATAAAACAACGACCTTTGCTCTCAAGGCGTTTTTAGTCTACCAGGAGAGAAAAATAAGTAAACAGCTTTAACTTAATGATTATTATGACAGAAATACATATGGAGGAAAGGAATTAGCTGTGATGTTACCTATTCCAGGACTCCTAAGGGACAGGTTGTACTTTGAAAAATCAGTAGGAATTAATTAAAACTTCAGAAGGAAAGGAATTCTAGACAGACATCAGCGTGATCAAAGACACACAAGGAATGAAAACAGTCCTGGGTGTGCAGCTGGAATACAAGCAGTTTGTTATTATGGAAAGGTGAGGCACAGTGATGAGAGATGCAATTTGAGAAATAAATAGAAAGAAGATCACAAAAGTTATATAAGGCTAATAAGGAAGTTTGGTCTTTATCCTTTCAGTGACAGGAAACTAATGAAGGGTTTTAACCAAGATTTGAGTGTTAAGATACATCACTCTGATGTCAGTGTGGATAATGTTAGGTCTGGAGGAAGGGAGAAAAATGAAGACTAACCTATCAGTTTTCTGAGGATGGTTGCCATGTCTGATTTGCCTCTGTATCCCCAGTGCCTAGCACATAGGAGCCTAATAAACGTTTGTCAAAAGAATGAAGTCAGGGAATTTCCTGGCAGTCCAGTGGTTAAGACTCCACACTTCCAATGCAGGAGACAAGGGTTCAATCCCTAAACAAGGAACTAAGATCCCACATGCCATGCAGTATGGCCAAAAAAATTAAAAAAAAAAAAGACTCCAGGTACTAAATCTTTGTGCACTCCTAATTGCATATTTGTAACTTTTTAAAAATAACCTATTCACTATAAGGATTCTTTTGCATGTGCTGTGCTGTGCTTAGTCGCTCAGTCGTGTCCGACTCTTTGTGACACCATGGACTGTAGTCCGCCAGGCTCCTCCATCCATGGGGATTCTCCAGGCAAGAACACTAGAGTGGGTTGCCAAGCCCTCCTCCAGGGGATCTTCCCAATCCAGGGATCAAACCCAGGTCTTCTGGGTTACAGGTGGATTCTTGACCATCTGAGCCACTAAGGAAGCCCATTCTTCGGCACAGAGATTTCTTTATTTTAAATTTAGTGAATGAGAAAATACGAGTTCTTCAAAGTTCATCTTATGAACAACATTCACTGAAGATAGTGACAGTACTATAAATCAGGTATCTGATATGGGATCTGTACCCAAAATAGGTAAAGAACTCTTACAACTCAACAATAAAAAGACAAATAATTCAACCTACAAATGGGAAAAGAATTTGAATAGACATTTCACACACAGACAGACAGACACACACACACATACATACTGCTGGGGAAAATGTAAAATGGTATCGCCACTTTGGTAAATAGTTTGGAATCTCCTCAAAATGTTAAGCATAGAATTACCATATGATCCAGCAATTCTACTCCTAGGTATATACCTAAGAGGATTAAAAACATATGTCCACATTTACAAGCACTTCATAGCAGCATTATTTATAACAGCCAAAATGCTGAAACATCTCAAATGTCTATCAACCGATGAATGGATAAGTAAAATAATATGATACATTCATACAGTAGAATACTAAGCAGCCAAAAAAAGGAATGAAGTACAAGGTACAACATGGATGAACCTTGAAAACATTATACTGAGTGAAAGAAGCCAGACACAAAAGACTACATATGATATGATTCCATTTATATGAGAAGTACAGTAGAGGTGAACCTATAGAGATATAAAACATATTAATGGTTGCCAGAGGCTGGAGAGAAGAAGAAATAGGGAATGACTGATAATGGCACATGTTTTCTTTTTGGGGTGATGAAAATGTTCTGAATTAACAGTGGTGATGGTTGTGCAGCTGCATGAATATACTAAAAACTACTGGTTATACACCATAAAAGGATGATCTGTATATGTGAATTACATACTGATAATGCTATTTCTCAAAAAGCATCAAACAGTAGAAATGAGAATTCTGGTAAAATCAGTGTTAAATAAGAAAACTTCAAAGTTTAGAACTAAAATATACTTGTGTATTAATTTGTTACCTTCTATTTAAATTCTTACATGCTTTTAAGAATGTATGGTCATGATGTAAATCACAAGTTTCTCAGTCTTTATCCTACAGGGAAAAGATGCCTCAATACAAATCTGAATTTCAAATTTTCCTTTATTAAAGGATAAACCAAATCTGTAAAAATATCCAAATTCAAGGCCAAGTCAATCATTTATGTCTATCTAAGTTAGATGACTAGAACATCTAACTGTCTGCAGATGGTATTCCTCAACAGCTGCCAGAAGCAGACACCCACAGGCACATCTGCAGCTTATGCCTCACCTTCATGCACAGCTCCGCCTTGTCAAAGCCCATCAGCATGTTGATAATGTCAAACCCAGAGGTAGACTTATTCTTTTGATGGACTCCTCGAATGAGTGCACACAAGGTCTGCAGAGATGAGAGAAAGAATTCTTTCTAGAAAGAAAGTCTCAAAATGAAAAGGGCATTGGATCAGTAGCCTCACACTACAACCTCAGAACCTTCTCCTCCTATAGCTGACAATCAACTGCTCTATGCTCTGAGCTCCAGAATACAGTCGGGGTCTTAATATGTGCAAAATCTAGACATGAAAAGAGGAACAGTATCTGAAACTGTTATCTTTTTTATTCTTTTCTGGCCATCCTCTTTTTAAAAATTACACTGCAGACAAAGATTGGAAGGTGATATTCAAAAATAAGAAACTGTTTTTGAGCTTGAATCATAGGGTTGATAGACCTTGCCCTTATTTAAAATTAATTTTACAATTTACAAAATAGTTTATCATCTTTAGTAATTATTTTTAGTAACTATAGAAGACCCTGTATGATAACAACTGATCAATTTAAATCTTAAAAATTCATTACAATCCCCATCTACTACTTACTAACTGTGTGAGCCTGGACAAATCAGTTAACTTTTCAGTGCTTCATTTTTCTCATCTATACAATGGGATAATAATAGCATTAATCTCATAGGGATGATGTGAAGACTATGTGAATTAATACTTAGAATAGTCCTTGGAACTTTGTTAAAATTCCTGGACTAGCCTGGAACTTAACTTTGTTAAAGCTCAATAAATGTCAATTATTACAATAATGTACTATAATTCTATGGTTCACCAAGTGACTTAATGTCAATATATTTCCACTGAACTAAAAAGTTTACAATTCATGCCCCTAGAGCAAGTCACTGTAATTACAGGAAGTACAATTTCCAACTTTCATTTCAATTTGCAATGAAGAGGTCCCAACAACTGTGATGCTCAAAATGTAGAATTTACTGTCCAAAAGTTAAGAAAGATACAGGATAAACATGGTCCTTCTTTCTGGGGCATCAGCTCAAAAGGTAATTTCTACATTCTACAAGTGAGAAAACCGGAGCTCACAAAGTGATCTGTCCAACTTTTAAGTTAGAAACTTAAACCCAATCTACCAAAAATTCCAATAAAATTCTTTACACTGTCATGACTTCTTCATATTCTACGCTTGCCAATCACCACCCTAGGTACTCAGCTCAATCTAAGCTACACTGGAGCTACTAAACTATAAACTTTAGAAATTTTGGGGAAAAAAAAATTTTTGCCCCTCACTCTTTCAAAATAATTTACTTCTAGAACACTACCTGCCAGGCACTGATCTACACACTAGGAACAAAATATTGAATAAAACCATCTTTACCCTCAAGAAGACTATAATGTATTCCACCAGCTCAATGTTAGGCATAACAGTAATTCAAGAAATAATTATTCATGAATCTTCCACATGATAATGCCACTTAGCATTAAGAACAATGATTCTTAATGTTTTTAGAGTTACCGACCCTTTTGAGAATCTGATGAAAGCCCGCTCTCCAAAAAAATGTACATATACACATAATGTACATATACACATAAAATATTACATAAAACTACAGGGAGTCAAGGACCTTCTGAAACCTCAGAATAAGAACTCTTGATCTAGTGAGAAAATACTGTTTATATAAGAAAACACTATCTATTTAATTAAGAAAGTCTCATGATTTTTGCTGTAGACTAAGCACCCTTTCTGGAGTTTCTTCTCTTTTACTTTCCTTCAAGTAATAATAAAAATCCTGTCAAACAATCCACCTTGGCATTAGATCAAATTATACAAATGGACAAGATTACTACTATAGACGTACATTTGTTTAACTAGGAAGATAGCTAAATAAAACATAGCACAGATGTTTGGTTACTTAAAGAAATAAAGGGAAAAAAAGCCTCAAGCCTAAGGGTAATTTTAGGTTCCTCAAGTTCCAATAGATGTATTACAGTTTATAAACAAGACTTCCCCATTCTCCCAGCCATGTACCTGCAATGCATTAACCACTCGAATTGGATGTTCCTCTCCCAGAGCCTGGATGCAGTGTTGAAATAAGCAATTAATATTGTCCTTGATCTTCATTAACTCCTCACCATCAAGAGATTCCAACTTGCCTTCTAGGTACTCTAAATTCACCTAACACGGAAACAATAAGGGCCTGAGTACATTTTTAGTGTAGCACCTAGAACACATGTGAAGGCAATGTCAGTTACCAGAAAATCCACAGATGCCCTGAAGTCTTACCTTCATGAGAAAGAGCTCCTCCCAAAACCGAGGACTGCACTTACTAGGGTCCTCTGTCTGAAACCAGAAGATAAGTAGATTCAATATACCCAGCTAACACCAAAGCATTAAGAACACATTTGAAAGAGTCACTATATGCCTTTCATAGGGTCAATCTTACCTCTCACAATTAACTCTGAAAATGCTTGGTCATTCCAAACAGCTGTAATGGGGAACAATTTGGGGGGGGGGTTCCACAAATGGAAGACATTGTGCATGGATATATATTCCCTGCACCAGAAGTTAAATGACTCAAAGAATCTCCCTCAAATCTTCCTCTTCTTAGCGAGAAGTGAAGAACCAGTTAGTCATATTCTGATACATCCCCACTGTACTTTTACGGGTGCTCAGTTTTCAAGCCCATTCACATACATGAAATACAACAGCCCAGTGAGCCAGGTAGGGTAAATATTATCACTATTCTCCTTTTAGGAAAGAGAGTCCACAGAATTACACAAGATATGCAACTCCTTTTACAAGAGTAACATGTTTTACACATTTACATGTACTACTTACGACCAAGATTTCAGAAGTTAAATATATATGCAGGGTATTTAATTACTCTAAACTTCCATGAAGGGGTATATTTTACAACACTGGCCTGGACCACGGTCAATACACAGTTCTAAAGACCCAAAGAAATCCCCGATCTAATTGCTAATAATTCCTTAGTCATCTCATAGTGTTGGAGGATGAGACAACCTAACTAAGAAATTGTTCTATCCACTAACAACTTGAGTCAGAATGTAACAGTGCATCTTTTTAAAATATCTGGACCAAAAAAACAAACAAAAAACAACAACAAAAAAACCAAAAAAAAAAAAAAAAAAATATCTGGACCATAGAATTCTAGGGCCAAAGGGAACTTCTAAGGACATCTAGGATAGAAAGGTCCTTAAGTCAAATCATAAGGAAGACAACTCCTAAATATATTCAGAAAGAGCAATCCTCTTTTAATTGTTTTACCCAGCAAGAGGCAACAATCTAGAAGAACAACATAATAACAATCTATGTTAATTAACACATGATCATAATTTCTACTATGAGAGAGCTTACTCTCACCCTTGTTCTCTTTTTCCCTCTGAAGAACTAGAAAGTAGCAGGCAGAGGTGAGGTTAATTCTCATTTTGGAACAAGAAACTGAGTCAAGCTGTGAAAAATGTCAGAGCTCCAGGCCTTACCATGAAGATCTCATCATACATCAGCACCACTTTTTCCTTCAGTGGTTTTTTGGAGGCTGAAGATTTCCGGAGCAAACCCCCTCGTTTCTCTACCTGTGCCATGGTGAGAGAATCTGTGAAAGAAAGCCACAGTTGGTGCTAGAAATGCTAAGATGTTGGAGAGAGTATTGAAATACCTCTCGATGGGAAATTTTTTAGGAAGAAGAAATGATAAATAGCCATGGTATAGATTTTGTGCATTTGTCCAACATCCCCTCCTCTGACCAGGTAATTTCAAGGTTTAAATCATAACTTGGTCTATAGCAAAACACATTTTACATCCTTAAAACATGTCAGTGGACAAGACTTAAAGAAGATCCAAAACCAAGCAGGAAAGTGTAACTAGCTCCATCTGCAATAGGTCTGGTCATATATTTGAGGTTGATGGAGGAAAGGCTGCGAAGCACACACTGCCCACAGACTGCTGGTGAAGTTAAATTTCAAGTATTGATTGAGCTTAGGACCATTAAGGCAGGAAGTGTGCTGCAGACTGATGTACTCCATTGATTTCCCCAAAGTAAGTAGGTCCTCCTCACTGCAAAGTACTTGGCCTTCACTGTCATATAAATCACTCTGGACTTGACTGCCTTCAGAAATTCCTCTGCAAAGAAACCCAAGGAAGAAAACAGTAGTTAAAAGACCAAAAATTAATCTAAAAATAACCAAATATAACTCCCTTTAAATTTAATTATATGTACACATATATATAACTTCAGTGTATTTTTTAATTCTCTATAAAAGCAGTTCCACAAATCATGCCCAAATTTTCCCATCTTGCTTCAAGGAATCCTCAATTTTTTCCAAGTGAGAACTTGAAATGCCACAGGTCTCCACATGGATTTACACATTCTCTCACTTCCCCAACTTTTTCTTCTGTTGACAAAATTCCTCTCTTTCCCTTAAATCTTAGGCTTTAGTTGTGAAACTTAATTTTATCCAATGGCAAGTATGGATGGTAGTAAGGAGACTGATTTCACTTTCAGACAAATCCAAAGCAGCAGAAAACTAATCTTGTTCAATGACATTTGGAAAATATACACTATGTTTCAAATTAAAATCAAAACTTCAATAAAGAGATGAATCCAACAGCATAAAAGACTCTGTCTCAGATATCATCTTTCTCTAATACGTATAGCCCCAAAGGAGATGCATTTTTGAGCTCTAAAAGCACAGAAAATGTCCTCACTGGATGTTATGCATCCTTAGCACAGGGACTGTATCTTATACCTTTTTCATAAGCACTTGGTTCGCAGTAAATGCTCAGTATATGCCTGTCACTGAGAAGTCCTACGTCTAACCTAAAATTTTAGTTAGACCTATCTCTATCAAAGCCTCACTATAGACCTCTTACTCCTTTATGATCCAGGAAAACTGAAGGAAAAAATAACAACAACAAAAAAAGAGAAGATTCTTTCAGGCAATTTACACTGTATTGATCATCGCTTTGCCTTAAAGCATGAAATAGAGGTTCCATTCAAAACATTCCTGTGTCTTTTAAATAGGTTGTCAAGAGGAAGATGTCCTTATCGGGGGAAAATAAATTGGAAATCAAGAGGATCCTATTAAAATAAATCAAAAGCAATGCAATTCTAAGCTTAGTGGATATAGATCTTTCATGTGCTCAGCTTCAACCAGTTGATTAACAGGAATAGTGGAAACCAAAGTCCCTGGATGTGAAAAGCACATGTTTACAAACATCTCCTTCTGAGGATTTATAATTAGGTTACAGCTAATCAATGTCCACCCCAAATCTAATAAACTCACTTTCTCTATTTCGGAATCAATACTTTCTAATAAGCAAAAGGGAATAGGAGAGGAAGGAAAAACAATTTCAACCAAAAGTACCAAATTTCCTAAGAAATTAAATTATTTTCATCACTCTCCTTCCATCTGGAGCAGGGGTAAATTCAACAAAGGGCCTCAACTCATTATTCTCTGTCATCATCACAGACACCTGGAATTTACCACCCAAGCTGTCTGAAGTGTGACTAGAAACTGACAACATAAAAGTCCCCTCCTTTTGCCAGCACTTCTACCCAGTGAGCACAACAAAGAAGGGTATTTCTAGAATGCAGACTAGAAGAAGTGTAGAACTCTTAAAAAAGTCTTTCTGTGAAGACTGGGCTCCCAAATTTGAAAGTAAAATATTTGACTGGTAGAGCAGTAAATTGCAGTACATCAGTAATGTAAGTGTAATCTGTTTATATCCTCCCAGTGTTTCTTTCCTCTTTCACAATCCTCCCCTATTGTAGAGAGAACCAGCAGCAGCTGAGCAGCAGCCAGACATAACGGAACAAACAGCAGAACTGAGACTAGAACACAGCTCTCCCAAGCAACTAGATGACACTGAGTAAATCATTGTGCTTCTCAGTTTCCTTACAAGTAAAACTAGAGGACTGGACTAGACATATTATCTTATGAGTCTCTCAGCATCCCTGAAATACCATAAGCACAAAAAGGAACACCTAAATACTAGAAAGCTCTAACTGAGGCACTAAGGAGTTACAAAAAGGAAACTCCAAACTGGATCCTCTAGCTCAAATCTATTAGCAGAGACAGGCACAGAACAACCCATGAAGTGTTAGTCGCTCAATCCCATCCGACTCTTTGTGACCCCATGAACTGTGGCCCACGAGGCCCCTCTGGCCATGGAATTTTCAGACACGAACACTAGAGTGGGTTGCCATGCTCTTCTCCAGGGGATCTTCCTGATGGAGGGACTCAACCCAGGTCTCACATTGCAGGCAGATTCTTTACCATCTGAGCCACCAGAACCATGAAGAAGTGAAGTGAAGTGAAGTCGCTCAGTCGAGTCCGACTCTGTGACCCCACGGACTGTAGCCTACCAGGCTCCTCCGTCCATGGGATTTTCCAAGCAAGAATACTGGAGTGGGTTGCCATTTCCTTCTCCAGAACCCACAGCACAAGGCAAATCATGAGAAAGTAATAAAGTACAAAGAAAATGCTGTGGACTACAAGGAAGAGAAAGAAGCATTCTATGACTACACTATAACCTCTGTTGGTCTGGGCTTTTAAATCCTTCTAGTGAAGGAGCAAACACAGCAAAGCCACAGCAATCCCACAGAAATGTCATCTTAGGCATGAACACAGTTTCTGAGAAATAAGATACAGTAGACAAAGTAATAAAAAATAATCAGGCAATTTTTCAATGCTAATTTCACCTACCACCAAACTTAGGAATGGCTTTAAATCCCCCAAACTCAATGGTAAATCAATGAAGTCTTTCATTCCTAAACCTCAGGAATTGCTGGTCCCATGACCTGCATACAACTTCTCTCTGAAAAACCCAAGTCATACAATAACAACTATATCTTAAAGCAATCCAGCTACAGACTTCTTAAATGCATGTCACTTCACACCCCTACAGCATAAAATAATTAAATATCAAGATTTTAAAACCTAAAGTCAAAAAATAAATAAATAAAACCTAAAGTCAAATACTTCCAGTGTTTCACAAGCAAGGAATGTTAGTTACACTTAACAAGTTACTCATTTATTTTATTGTCTTCTTAAGCATATATGCCAACTCTAGTATCAGAAAATTAATTTAATAGAAATTCACTCTGATTTCCAGAGTGATCAGTTAATCTATTAAAGTCTCGGTATTGTATCTACATGAGATGATGAAGGTTAAAAAACTAAATCTATTGAGGTAATCACAATATACATAAATCAAACCATCATGCTGTACACCTTAAACTTACACAGTAATATATGTCAATTATTTCTCAATAAAACTGGGAAAAATATCTAAAAAAGTCTTCGGTCTTAGTCCCAACTATTATACACTCATTCTATAAGTTTCCTTTCTCTTCCTGGCTTCAATTTTCCAATATGTGCTGGACCGCAAGAAGGCTGAGAGTCAAAGAATTGATGCCTTCGAATTGTGGTGCTGGAGAAGACTCTTGAAAAGTCTCTTGGCCTCAAGATCAAACCAGTCAATCTTAATCAACTCTGAATATTCATTGGAAGGACTAATGCTGAAGCTGAAGCCCCACTATTTTGGCTACCTGATGCAAAGAGCCAACTCACTGGAAAAGACCCTGATGCTGGAAAAGACTGAAGGAAGGAGAAGAGGGTGGCAGAAGATGAGATGCTTAGACAGCATCATCGACTCATGTGTGCCTGCATGCTCAGTTACTTAATGGTGTCCAACTCTTCACAATCCTATGGACTACAGCATGTCAGGCTCCTCTATCCATGGAACTCCCCAGGTAAGATTACTGGAGTGGGTTGCCATGCCCTTTTCTAGAGGATCTTCCAGACCCAGGAATAGAACCTGCATCTCATACATCTACCTGCACTGGCAGGCGGGTTCTTTACCACTAGCACCACCTGGGAAACCCAGCATCACTGACTCAATTGACATGAATTTGAGCAAACTCTGGGAGACAGTGAAAGACAGGAAAGACTGGCATGCTACAGTACATGTGGTAGCAAAGAGTTGGACATGATTTACTGACTGAACAACAAACAACAGCAGAAGCCATGGCAAGAATGTGCAAAAAAGGGAACCCTGTGCACTGCTGGTGGGGATGTAAATTGGTACAGCCACTACAGGAAATAGTATGGATGTTCCTCAAATACTAAAAATAAAACTACCATATGACCCAGCACACCCACTTCCATATATATCTGAAGAAAATAAAGTCACCATCTTGAAGAGATGCACTCTCATGTTCACTGCAGCATTATTCACAATTAAAAAAACCATGGCAATAACCTAACTGTCCATCACTGGACAAATGGATAAAGAAAAGGTGGTATATACATACAGTGGAATATCATTCAGTCATAAAAAAAAGGAAATCTTGCCATTTGCAACAACACAGATGAATCTTGAGGGCAGTATGCTAAATGAAATGTAAGACAGATAAAGACAAATATTGTTTGTTGCATGTGAAATCAAAAAAAGCAAAACAAATAGAAATTGAGTAGATTAGACTGGTGGTTGCACAGGGGATGGGGAATGGGGCAAATGAGAGATGCTGGTCAAAGGGTACAAACTTCCAGTTGTAAGGCAAGTAAGTTCTGGGAATCTAACATAAAACCTGGTGACTGTAGTTAACAATACTGTATTATATATCTAAAAGTTGCTACATTAAATATTAAATGTTCTCACCACAAGAAAAAAAGAAAAAAAGTGACCATGTGAGGTAATGAATGTGTTAACTAACTTATCATTGGTAATGATTTCACAATATATATGTATATCAAGTCATTATGTTGTATACCTTAAAGTTATACAGTGTTAAACATATGTGTGTGTGTGTTAGTCACTCAGTCGTGTCCAACTCTGTAGGACCCCTTGCACTGTAGCCTGCCAGGCTCCTCTGTCCATGGTATCCTCAAGGCAAGAATACTGGAGTGGGTTGCCATTCCCTTTGCCAGGGGATCTTCCCGACCCGGGAATTGAACACAGGCTTCCTGCACTGTAAGCAGATTCTTTACCATCTGAGCTAAAGTATCATATCTCAACAAAATAGGAAGAGAGTATGGAACGGCTCTCTATAGGCTTTCAGGGTAATGGTCTGGAGTTTTAGGTTCATATTTGCAATGGACTGGTAGCAAGTATCACCCTCACTTCACTGCTTGATGAGGCTCTAAAACACTAGTGTAGGTAGATGCTCAGAAATACACCTCAAAACATTTCAACCAGAATGGAAGAAAAGAACAAATGGAAAGAAGGAAAATTAATAAAAATAAATGTACCCACCATCCAGAAGAAAAAAATATGCACAGATCAGGCATGCATTCATTCATTCAACAATACTAATACTGATCACTTCAGGTGCTAAGCATTAAGGGTACAGCAGTGAGCAAGACAAACAAGATCCCTGCTTTCAGAGTTTTCATTCTAGTAGAGGAAGAAAGGCAACAAACAACTTGAGACAATGATAAGCATCTTGAAGACAAATTGTCTAGGGGGACTACAGATAGCAAATTAAAGAAGGACTCTAAGAAAAGTGATAGGAGGACTGAGATCAGACTAACAAGAAGAAAACAGCCATGTGGTAATCTTGAGAAAAGTGTTCCAGATAGAGGCAATAGTAAATTCAAAGGCCCCAAGACTTGAACACACTTGGCATGTTCAAAAAACAGAAATGCCAGGGAATTCCTTGGCAATCCAGTGGTTAGTGCTGCGTGCTTCCACTGCAGGGGGGCCAGGTTCAATCCCTGGTTGGGGAACTAAGAACCTGATGCCACACATCACGGCTAAAAAAGAAAATGCCAGAGTGCCTAGAGTATAAATATTCCTTTTTTGAAAGGCTTTTGTAAAGCCTATTGAGTGTGAGTTTTTTTAAATATACGAAGAGAATTCAAATGTCCATTAGCAGCAGAATGGGAAAATTATATTATATATATATGTGTGTGTGTGTATAATATATACAGTAGAATACTATACAGAAATTTTATTTTATTTTTTTATACAGAAATTTTAAAGAACTATTGAAATAATATTGATAAACTAACAGATACTGAATAAAAAATGTCTGAAAGAAACAAGTACAAACTAATGATTTCATTTATATGAAACTCAAAAAGGTAAAATTAGTCTGTGGGAACAGAGATTAGAATAGTTGTTACCCTGGGCAGGGAGATGAATGGGATGGAGTGTAAGGTAGCCTTCTGAGGTGCCAGAAATGTGCTATGTATCTTGACCTGAGTGGGAGCCATATAAATATGTACATGTGTAAAAGAATTATCAAGTCATACACTTCACATTATGTATACTGTTCCTCGATCCAAAATAATGTATGTGTTCACATATACATACACATATGTGTATATATATATATATATATATATATGAAATTTTAACACTACCCATGCAGAACATTAGAACAAAGCCTAATAGGGACTCCAACTTGCACACACAGGACACTGATCTAAAATAACCACTGAAGAACTGACACTTATTTAGCACTTATTATAGACCAAGCACTGTCCTAAGCACTTTATACACATTGTTTTATCCTCATAACCTATGATCCAGGAAACTTGACAATAAGGAAATTAAAGAATGAAGCGGTTAAAAAACAAAAATAAAAAAACTTATCAGGATAAGTGAAAGTAGGGACTCAAACCCAGAGAGCCTGATGTTTGAGTTCAGCCCTTAACCACTATACTATACTGAGCAGAGATGAACATATGTGGAGTAACCTACACATAAACAAAGCTACATCTGCAGAGAAACTGAAGAGGTTCCAGGTGAGTAAGGAGGAAGAGTACATCCTTGCTGGCCTTAATGAACAAACTGTAGAGTATCCAGATATCTTGAGTTTCATCACTTGTTTGCCTGTAGGTAGATGTGCCATCCTAAGAGAACTATCTGCTACACGCATATGTATATAAATATGGATAACGGTGAAGTGAAAGAGAGAGACAAATCAATGAAGTAGTAGAAAACTTAGAAGGAAAAATTGGAGAAGACTCTGAGTGTCCACTCAAGTTGATAGATGTATTCGGTATAATAAATGGAAAAAAAAACCCTGAAATATATTGATATCCACTACAGGATCTAATTGATACTACATTTTAATTGAGCTAGGGCTTTCCTGGTGGGTCAGATGGTAAAGAATCTGCCTACAATGCAGGAGACCTGGGTTCGATCCCTGGGTTGGGAAGATCTCCTGGAGAAGGGAATGGCAACCCATTCCACTATTCTTGCCTGGAGAATGCCATGGACAGAGGAAGCCTCGCAGGCTACAGTCCATGTGGTTGCAAAGAGTTGGACACAACTGAGTGACTAACACAACTTAACTGAGCTAAGTCAGTGCTCTGAGGGTAATTCTCCACTGAAACTTGATTATGAATGGAAAGATACTATAAAACAAGACAGAAAGATGAAGATGCTTTACCCCTGCAGAGCTGTGATCACACGTTCCAGAATCTCCTGGCATGCCTCCTGGAAATGTAGACTCCTAAACCCCTCTCCCCACTACTGAAACAGACTTTTCAAGATAAGAACTAGAGGTCTACATTCTAATAATGACCCCAGTCAGTGGTTCTGAATTGGGGTAATTCTGGCTCCCAAGGGACATCTATTGATGCCTGGAGCTATTTTGGGTTGTCACAACTGGGAGGGGAGGTACCACTGGCATCTACTGGGTAGAGGCCAGGGATGATGTTAAACACCCTAAAGTGTACAGGACAGTTACCACACAAAGAATTATCTGGGCCAATAAGTCAATAATGCCGAGGTTAAAAGACCCTGCCCCAAATAACTCTGATGTTCACTAAAGTTTGAGAAGTACTCATCTAAGCCTTAAAACAAGCCTTCAAAAGAAAGTAGCATCTGGACAGACTTTTGAGAGGATGAATAACACTTCTGCCATCTCCGGGACAGGCACTGGAGCAATCCTCAGCTACTTCCACCTCATTCTCCCCGTATTACTCACCAACACCATCCCCTTTTCTCAGGATCTTAGCCCCTGTTTGCCCATCTGTGAAAGATCACTGTGGAACACATTGACTATAGTAGTCCACAGTGCCTCCTGAAGGAGATGAAAATCCTGTCTGCCCAGAAGTTGTGGCTGAGTCAGATAACACCACTCCATTCTGATCATGAGACATTCACCCAATACACAAAAGGAGACAATAAGTTTACCAAGTCAAAAAGAGTCTTCTGACTCTCCTAAAAAATTTCCCTAGTTCCTCTAAATGTGAGGGTTTGTGTTTTTAATTTTTAGGCAAAAGTTATCTGCTCCCTATGTCCTTCTGCAAGGCATCCCACACTCCCGTGTAAAACTATAATGCAAGGCATTTTTACCTTCAAATCCCCACATTTCATTTCTCAAACTAGCTCCTGTATCGCCTCTTCCTTTCTGAAGGCCCCAAGGATTTAGCTCACTAATTGGATTCACAAATTCATGATCCACATGACTCCCTGGCATACCTTCCCTCAGTAGCATGGGACACAGGTTCCCCTGAGTCTACCTCCAGACTGGGTCTGAAACCAGCATGTAACTCCTTTCCGTTTTAATGGATTTTTACTGCTAGTCACTTCAAGTCTTTTATATCCCCAAAACGAAAATAGAGTGAGACCTGAATTCTTAAAGCTGCCTCTCTAAATCCCCTTCAGGTGGTCTTTTTTGTGTGTGTGTGCCACACCACACGGCATGTGGGATCTTAGTTCCCCAACCAGGGATCCAACCCTTCCTCCCTGAAGTGGGAGCGCAAAGTCTTAACCACTGGATCTCCAGGGAAGTCCCCCTAAATTCTCTTCATAGAGAGCTCCACGACAGGCCACAACCCTTTTGTTCTATCATTTGTTTTAATTACTGGGGATGGAATTCATCATTCATTTCTCCATATCTTTCAGAGCATAGCCTCCCACTCAAGGTGGTATATAATAATAAATACTACTACTGAGTACTTACTATATACTTGGTACTATTCTAAGTGATTTAAATATACTGTATTAATCCTTACAACAAGCAAATGAAGTAGGTACTAATACCATAATTTTACAGTGAGGATTTTACTTTGCCCAAGTAATAAGTAGTAAAGCCACTAAATCTTTCTGGTAGCTCTATGAGAACATTGTGTTAGTGCAAAAAAAAAAAAAAAAAAACCAAGTGCTTACTAGTAGAAACTTTCAAAAATCTAGATTCAGTTAAAATTCTATGGAAACTCCAAACTGATATTCATTCATATCACATTCCCACTTTACATCTGACAAGCATCACCCCTATTTTCTAGATGCTAGGACAGAACCAGCCTGATTCAGTAATAAGCACATAAGCCACTATGGGGCAGCATTCGTATCTTGTGTGTGTTCCTATGCTCTGTACAGTGTTTACCTCAGAGTGGGTGTCTAGCCTACATCTGAAAGTGGAATTAACTCATGTGACTTGCCCAAGACTAAGCAGCAAGTGGCAAAACCACAATTTCCCCAATCTCTACTCTGGGTTATGGGTCATAGTCTGCACCTACTAGAAGTGAAATAGCTTCACAGAAGAGAATTCAATCTGGTCCTATCAGAATCTACTAAGTCTGCCTACTTTCACAAATTAACAATACAGATGAAGAGGTTGAAACAAACATGACTATCTCAGGTTCCCTTTCAAATGATTTTACATAAGGAATGCACTTGTACCTTCAGAAGGAGGAACCAACTTCAAACTGACAGGATTTCAGGAAGCTGTGATTGAAAATCACCTTTTTCTGACAGCTCCCAGAATGAGAATTTATTGTAAGATCCTCTTCTCAAGAGCAGGAGCTCTTCTAAATTAATACTGTCTATCTCCTGCTCAAGCCCTGAACTTCCTCAAGCAGCACAACGTCACTTACACCTTCTTCATCTCCTTTCCCGTTGAACAATACAAGCCTCATGAATACCACCTACCACCTAAGTATAAAATGAAAATTATAAGACTCCCATAATCTTCTTAAAGGAAAGCACAAAAGGTAACAGCAACCTAGCAAAGTAAATTGATTTCCTGTTGGCTCAACAACTAACACTTACCAAGACCTTATAATAACATGAGCATGGTCTAAGGGGAAAAGGACACAAAATTAGAGGTATGGTCCCTGCCTTGAGATGCTCACTATAAAGTCAAAGAAGTGCCTATTCAAATAATTCCTTATAAAGAAATAGACATTATTTTCCCAGGAGCTTTTTCATGTATGTCCTTCCTCCAAACTACTGTCAAAATATAAAGCTCACCAGGCCCCCTTATTTCCAGCTGCCTACTAACATGTCCATGAGTATATCCCACAATTAACTTGATCTCAGCATACCAGACTATCTCCACTATACCTCTTTCTATAGCCACCCAACCCTTTAAAAAATCTGCTCTACTTTTTCTAATCCATATCCTGGTCAATGAAATTCCCATTTACCCAATTTCTCAAATTAGAAAGCTTAGCCCACTGTCTCTCCCTAAACAGTCACTAAGTCCTATTGCAGCTATCTCAGAAATACTTCTAAAATCCATTCCCCCTCCTCTCCATTCCCACTGCCACACTTGATTGAGACTCTCAGGCAATTGCAACAACTCTAGTTAGTCTCACTACCTCATTTCTCCATTACTTTAATCTGCACTTCTGTTGCTCCCTAACATTAAAAAGTTCCAGTGGCTCCCGGCTCTCTTTTCAGTCTCACCTCCAGGCAATTTCCCCACCACACATTTTGTTTCAGACAAATTTAGACATTATTTTTACTTATTTTAATGTTTTTAATATTTTAATTTAATATATTTAATACTTTAATATTTTAAATTATTTAAATTTATATAATTAAATATTAAAAATAAATTAATACTTTAATATTTTAAATTATTTAAATTTATATAATTTAAAATATTAAAAATAATTCAATACTTTAATATATTTAATATTTTAATTCTTTTTAATTAATTGTTTTATTTGTTTATTTATTTATTTATGTCAGACATAAATCTGACATTTAAACGTCAGGTTATTTTCTTTCCTGACTTCCACCATGTCTTTGTTCATGCTGTTGTCTCCAACTGGAATGCCTTCCCTTACCTGCCCAAATTCCTTATAAAGAAATAAGACAGCATTTTCCCAGGAGCTTTTTCATTTTCCAACATCCAACTCAAATACCTCCTCCCTGCAGACTGCCCTGACTCTCCAGGCAATGGTAGTATTTCCTTCACATCCAATAAATTCCTCTAAATGGATATGTAACACGCAGCACTACAACTTTCATGTGAATATGTCTCTCTGATGTTCTTGAGGAAAGACAAGTCATCTTTCTTTTTTTTAAAGTAAGAAGTGGATTTATCTTGAGAAACACACTCCACAGACAGTGTGGACCATCTCCGAAGGCAAGAGGCCTGATACTCATATATCTAACCCCAGATAAGTGCTCCATAAATGTGTGTTGAATAGAGTTCACCCTCATATATCCTGGATCAATTTGTTATTTGGTTAGTTTCCCCAAATTTTATGGATTTCTGAACTTGGCTCTATATAAAAGTCTAACTTTCATAACACTGCTTTGAGTTTTCAAGAGGTTTTATTATTACTATTCAAATGTCTAACGAGTATATGAATTACAATGCCTAAACATCCTATGAAAATGCCTTAAAGGCTCCCCTGTTCGCTAAGGAAAGATTAAGAGTACTCGTTCACAATCCTAACAAGAAGAATCATCCTTTCTTCTACATTGATCTGATATCTGGAAAAGCCCTCACACAGAGGTACCGTGCACACAAGACCAACTGAAGGCACACCGAAAATAATTCCAATTAACTTGAGCTAAATTAACAGCAGACAAAAACCCTATTTGCCCTCCTTTACAAAGTCAGTGAGAGTACAGAATAGCAAAGAAACAGCTCTCACTACACGCAAAACTTTTCCTGGAGAGGAGGAACTGGGGCGGGTCAGATGATCCACATTTACTGGGCCCTGCCCAAACCTCTACTTCTCCACGTCGAGAGGCAGCACTCCTCAGCCTCCCATAGTTCTCCTTCCCCAGGGAACCAGCTTTTATTTCCTGTTTCTTACCTACACCTTACTGGGAACAGGTTCGTTTCCCCCGTTCACACCTAATTAGCGAGAGAAAACATGGTAGCTTTGTGTGAAGGGTGGGCTGAAGCTCGACGGCGGAGACTGTAAAGGAGGACAGGATGGAGCCCTTCCGGGACACCTGAACACTCCAGCACACAGGGCTTCCTCTAGCCCTTCTCCGGGGTCTTACTCCGCGCCCTCACCTCAGGGCCAGGATGGGGTGAACGACACTCGGATGGGGTGAACGCCACTCGGTTGGGGTGAACACAACTCTGGTGGGAACAACCTGGGAGAAAAGCTCTCAAGGTAGCCTGAGGAATCCGGGTCAGACTCGTGCCGGGGTCAAAGGTCAGCGCCTCGGCTGCCAGGAGAGCCCCCCAGGGACCCGAAGCGGCACTGGAGAGTTAGAGGGACCGGCTGCCGGAGGAGCGCTCGGCTTCTCGCTCCGCTCCGCCGTTCGGGGCCCACCCTCCCCGCCTCACGCAGCCTCCGCCCGCCTCAGCAGCTGCCCTGCCTCCCTCCCTCTCCCAGCGCAGTCCCCCCGGCGAGCGCAGGCCCCGCCCCCAGGGCGGCTTCAGGGCCAAGGCCTAGTATGGCAGGACCCGCAGAGGTTGGCCAGGTTCGGAAACCTGCCCGGGCCGGCAACGCTTACCAAGCCCCTGGCTCCTCCTCCACCACCCGCGCCGCTCCCGGGTCCACTCGCCCCCGACGCCACCGATACCGCCGCTGCTCCGGACTCAGGGACGCGCTCCCGACCTCCCCCGACCCTTCCTCCGAGCCCGTCGTGTCCCGCTGGGTCCTAAAGCCTGCCGCTGATAGGTTCGCCGGCGCCCGCTGCCTGAGGCTGGCTCGGACCACGATTCCCAGCAAGCATCACAAAGACTACGATTCCCGAAATGCACCGCGAGAAAGAAATTAGCAAAAGGAACCTGTATCAGGAGTCTACTGGATACAAGTTGAATTAGCAGTTTCTTTAAATATGGCAAATTCTGAAATCGGCAAATTTTGGGAGGAAGATGATGTTTAGGAAATGTCTATTAAATATTCAGGCAAAAGTATTTAGTAGACGTTTGGATATCTTCTGTTGGAATTCTGCAGAGATATCTTGGCTGTAGATAAATATTTTGGAGCCATTGTCCTAGTGGTAATGGTTCAAGCCACAAGAAGGAAAGAAGTGGTCTAGGAAGAGGGTTAAAAAATAATAATAATAATGCGGGGTGGGGGCATAGAGAAAAGGGCCCCAAACGGAACTTTAAACCAGCATTTAAAGGATGGTGGAGAAAAAGGAACCAATAACAAAGTTCTGGATATAGCACTATCTAAAAAGGAGGAAAATTAGAGGGGAAGAAAATGCTGTGGAAACTACAGGAGAGACTTTCAGTAAGGAAGTTGTCATATGTCTCAAAGAGAAAAGGAAATTAAAATACCTTGGAGACCTCAGGAAAATCTGCTTCTGATAAGTAGTGGTTTGAGAAATGAATGGAAAGAGAGAAAGTAGAGACAACAAATGCTAAATCTGCAAGAAACTTGACTGTGAAGGGAGAGAAATAGGGGTGACAGTTGGGGGAAATAAGAATGAAAGAGTGGCTTCCAAAACAGGACAAACTGGCGAGTGTTTCTATGTTGAGAGCTGCTACTGCTGCTAAGTCGCTTCAGTCGTTTCCGACTCTCTGCCACCCCATAGATGGCAGCCCACCAGGCTCCTCTGTCCACAGGATTCTCTAGGCAAGAATACTGGAGTGGGTTGCCATTTCCTTCTCCATACTGAGAGCAAGAGGACAAAATGAGGCTGATGAAACAGATATGGATGCAATTCTCAGGAAAGTTGTGCAGAAAGGGAGGGAGGGGAAAGGCTCATGAAAGGCTCATGGACTGGACTTGGAGGACAGAAGAATACTACAGCATCTGAGAAGGCAATCTGGGGTGGAGAGAACTCTTGCATGTCAATTTGTAGGTGCTGAAGAGATTACACACAGACTCAGTACCATTAAAGTACGTTTTAATTTTGTTTTCTAGCACAATGTTAGTTTGGATGGGTTGTTGATAAAATGGTTTGGTGCAATGACCCTAGACCCAGATTGCATGTGGTTGAAATCCTACCTCTATCTCTACTGCTTAATAGGTGTGTGATCTTGGTCAATGTACCTTATCTCTCTGTGCTTAATTTCCCTCATTTTTTTCCCCCCATTTCCCTCATCTTTAAAAGGGGGTGGGAGTCACAGTACGTGCTAAGAAAGTACTAGCTATTGTTTTTTCCACTAGATTGTCATTCCGTGAAGCTGAGGTTTTCTTTTGTTCAGATTTGTCTCCCCAAAGCCAGGCACTTAGTAGGTGCTTAATAAAAAATTTCATGACTAAATTGGAATGAGAGAGCGTGGCTTGGAGGGAAGGGAAGCGTTAGGAGTTGGATACTGAAAGGGCTGGAATCTGGATTCTTTAGTCAGACTCTGGGCACTTCCTGGTGCCTGAAGCAGCCAGCCTCTGAAAGCGTCCCCAGGGTTGGCGAGGTCGGAGGCTCTGAGACCATTGGGTGCTCTCGCGGCTCCTCCCACAGCCATGCCCCTGTAGCCGCCCCCACCCCCTTGATGGGCGGTGTTATGCCGGCAGGGCGTAAAACAGGCGCTGGTCTAGAGCTAGCCGTGAGGGGCGGGGCGGGGCGGGGCTGAGTCTTAACCCGGCCCTGGCTCGCCCAGTCGACCCGGGACGGAAGTCTCAACCCCATCCTCGACTTCCCGCGGGAACCCGGGACTGAGAGACGGGCCTTGCACTACGGTGCGGCGGGCATAGGCGTGCTCCGGCGCGGGTGGCACCATGAAGCGTGCAGGGACTCTGCGCTTGCTCTCAGATCTGAGCAACTTCAGCGGCGCGGCCCGGCTCCGGGAGTTGCTAGCCGGGGACCCAGCCGTCCGAGTTCGCTGCAGCCCAGACGGCCGCCACCTACTATTGCTGCGACCTCCGGGATCACCAGCCCCGCAACTGCTGGTCGCGGTGCGTGGGCCTGGCGCGGAGCTGGAAAGTGCCTGGCCGCCTGGCCAGCCCTCACCTCTAGACGCCTTCCTTCTGCCGTGGCCGGCGCGATCGGCTCTAGTCCTAGTGTGGGAGAGTGGCCTAGTAGAGGTGTGGGGCTCGGGGGTGGGGCCCGGCTGGCGGCTGCTGCAGAGCACCGAGCTGTGTCCTGGAGGTGGAGCCCGTGTTGTGGCCGTGGCGGCGCCCCGAGGCCGCCTGGTGTGGTGCGAGGAGCGGCTGGCCGGCGCTGAGAGCCAGTTAGGGCCTCCCGCAGTGGCTTTCAGCCACCGTGTGTGCGTCAGGACCCTCGAGCCCAGTGGGGAGGCCGGCACCAACCTGGGCAGCACACACATACTGCTGCACCACTGCCCCGCTTTCGGGCTGCTGACCTCCCGCAAGGACCTCTTCCTGGTGCCCACTGCCACCACCTGGCCTGGCTTGGGTCATATTCTGCTCATCTGGAGCCCAAGCAAGGGCAAGGTAGTGGTGGCCGGCCCATGTCTTGGCCTCTCTCACGGTAAAAGCCTGAATCCTGGAAGAGGGGACACATGGGACTTCAGGACACTGCTCCGAGGCCTTCCTGGACTGCTGTCCCCCAGGGAGCCATTGACTGTGCATACCTGGGCCCCAACTCCCCAGGGCCTGATGTGGCTTGACTTCAGGGGCACCGTAAGCCTGGTACAGCCCCACGGTGGCTCCCGGACTGTTGGCACCCTGCAGGAGGCACCTGCCAGCCTGGCAGGGTCTGCAGCACTGGGCACATTTCATGGCACTCTGGCCTGTGTTCTGGGCTCCACATTGGAACTGCTGGACATGAGCAGTGGGCAGCTGCTGGAGAGGAAGATCCTGAGTACAGACCGAGTACATCTGCTGGAACCCCCCGCCCCTGGTATGGAAGATCAGGAAGAGCTGGAGACTCGAGGGGGTCTTCGTTTGCTTTCAGCTGTGGGTCTGTTTCAAGTAGGCTGGAAAACCCCACAAAGCCTTGAGCTGCCTTCAGCTGAAGATATGGTGTTTGAGGAGGCCAGCAAGTACTACCAGCGACGGAGCCTGCGGGGTGCCCAGCTCACCCCAGAGGAACTGCGACAAAACAGCACATTCCGGGCACCTCAGGCCCTGGCATCCATCCTCCAGGGCCATGTGTCCCCATCAGCACTGTTGGCCACACTGAGGGCCGAGCTTCGGGATTACCGGGGCTTAGAACAGCTCAAAGCCCAGCTAGTGGCTGGGGATGAGGAGGAGGCCGGCTGGACTGAGCTGGCAGAGCACGAAGTGGCACGGCTGCTGAGGACTGAGTTGATGGGAGACCAGCTGGCCCAGCTCAACACCATTTTCCAAGCCCTCCCTACAGCAGCCTGGGGTGCCATCCTCAGGGTCCTGCAGCTCCAGCCAGATGGCAATGGCCATCTGAGGTCCCAAGCTCCCCCAGATGTGTGGAAGAAGGTACTGGGAGTTACAGCAGCTGGAAAAGAACCACCCAATGGCATACTGCCCCCCTTTGAACTCCTGTGCCAGTGCCTCTGCCGGCTGGAGCCACAATGGCTGCCACCCTTTGTGGAGCTGGCCCAGCAACAGGGGGGGCCTGGCTGGGGTGCAGGAGGCCCAGGGCTGCCTCTGTATCGCCGAGCCCTGGCAGTACTGGGCGAGGAGGGGACTAGGCCTGAAGCACTGGAGCTAGACCTACTCTTGGGCAGTGGCCGGCCCAAAGCTGTGCTCCAAGCTGTGGGGCAGCTGGTGCAAAAGGAACAGTGGGAGCGGGCTTTAGAGGCTGGCCTGGCCCTCAGCCCCTCCAGCCCCCTGCTTCGAAGCGAGATCTTCAAACTGCTCTTGGCCGAATTTGCCCGGCATCGCCGGCTTGATGCTCACCTCCCCCTGCTTTGCCGCCTGTGCCCACCAGACCTAGCTCCAGCTGAACTCCTGCTTCTACTGCGGACACACCTCCCAGATGAGTTGGAGCCCCCTGCCCCATTCCCTGAGCCTGGGGCAGAGCCCCCTCTCACTGTGGGCTTGCTCAGAGCCCTGCTGAAGCAGACTGGGACTCAAGGACGAGCCTCTGGCCCAGTTCTAAGCTTATATGAGGACATTCTGTGGGACCCAGGCACTCCACCCCCCACCCCACCTCGGGTGTCAGCCCTCCAGGCATCAGACCACCCAGGCCTAGAGGCCTGGGCACCATCTGGACAGGGTCTCTATGTGACTGACACAGGCTGAAAATTGTCTCTGGGACACAGTGATCAGGGAAAGGTGCCTAGGAGTTGGAGGAGCCAGAGTGGGACCTGTGTGTGCAATACTCCTCTCTTCTGAGCAGTTTATATATATATATATATGTATATGTTATATACATACACATAAAATGGTATAATAAACATCTTTGGTTTGAAAGCTTCTAAAACTCATAGAATTTCCTGAGTGACATGTGTGAAAGAAGTGTCTTTGTTATAACAAACCCCTTTATATCAAACCTGCATTTATACTAATATGGTAAACTTATACTGCTACTAAAAGTGAGGACACCTAGCATCAGGATAAGGGGTGGTCAGCAGAAAGACCAAGTGGTGAAAGGGTTGAAAGTTTCAGCCCACCCTCAGCCTCCTGGGAGGGGAATGGGACTAGAGATTAAGCTCTATAAAAACTCCTGAACAGGGAAATTTGATGAACTGGCTTGGTGAACTCATTAAGGTGCTGGAACAGTGATGCACCCAGAGAGGGCATGGAAGCCGCATGCACATCCCCCATACAATTCTTTGCCCAGTGCATCTCTTCTATCTGGCAGTTGTATCCTTTAATAAACCTGTAAACATAAGTATTTTCCTGGGTCTTGTTACCATTCTAGCAAATTGTCAAACCAATTTATAGCATGAAAGTGAAAGTAAAAGTTGCTCAGCCCTGTCCGACTCTGCGACCCCATGGAATAGTCCATGGAATTCTCCAGGCCAGAATACTGGAGAGGGTAGCCTTTCCCTTCTCCAGGGGATCTTCCCAACCCAGGGATCAAACCCAGGTCTCCCACATTGCAGGTGGATTCTTTACCAGCTGAGCCACCAGGGAAGCCCTATTTATAATATGGGATCTCGAAATTTATAGCCAGCCAGTCAGAAGTATCAGTGACTTGTGACTGGTATTGGAAGTGAAGGTGGTCTTGTGGAATTGAGCCCTTAACCTGTGGGGCCTATGCTAACTCCATGTAGTTAGTATCAGAACTGAGTTGACTTGCAGAACACCCAGTTGACGTCCACAGAGTACTGATGGTTGGTGTTGGAAAACACTCCAGAAATGCATACAGTTTGTGTGTTTGAACAGCTAAGGACCTCATAGAGTTGGTCATAAAGGGAATGGTTGAATCTGAACTGTTGACTAAAGTGGCCACTTCTGATAATAAAAATATTAATAATTAACATTTATGAGTATTCTGCTAGCCTTTATAAATAGTCTGTCTTTTATAATGTTTCTAATAACCCCATCAGGAAAGTACTAATCCCCATTTTATGGGTGAGGAAAGAGATTTAGAAAGAATACTTGACCAGGTCAGGCAACTAGAAAGTAGGAGTTCTAAGATTTGAACCATCTTACTGTATAGCCCTACAGTCGGACACAAAGAGTCAGACACGACTGAGCGACTTCACTCACTCACTCACTCATTTACTCACTGTATAGCCCTACAGCTGATGCTGTCTTGGGCTTGAATGCACTTCTCATTCCTGGCTTATTCTTCCTCTAGCCTGTTGTGAGGAGGGGGATTTGCCAAGGTTCACACTTCCTTTCCCCAAGACCCTTCTGTTCCTAAGTAGGAATTGTGCTAGGCTCTGGGGCCATGCTTGTCCTCCCTAGGATTCCTGGAGCAGCCACTGGTTAGGGGAAAGTTGACCACAAACAGGAGAGCTATCTGCGGAGACCTCTGGCTTAGTAACAAAAGTCACCGGAGCAGGGTTGCTTGGAGGCTGACTGCCTAAACCAAGAAACAAGAGCATCTCCAGCAGAGATTTCTGAGCCTCTGGATTTAGTCAGCAGGACCCCCTTTGAAGAGGCCTTGGCCCTCTACCTGCTGCTACCCAAGGGACTCCTCAGCTGGGTTCTGGGCTTAGGGTGGGACTCTGGGTGCTGCCACTTAGCATTATCCCAGACTCCCCAGGCATCCCTTGTCCATGGCTTGGGCCCAAGGTAAGGACTGCCACTTGGCTTTGCGCTCAGCTAGTAACTGCAGTAGCTCAGTGTTAAAGAATCCGCCTGCCAATGCAGCAGATGCAGGTTCAATCCCTGGGTCAGAAAGATCCTCTGGAGGAGGGCATGGTAACCCACTCCAGCATTCTTGCCAGGAGAATCCCCATGGACAGAGGAACCTGGAGGCTACAGCCCATAGGAGTGCAAAGAGTGAGACACAACGGAAGCGACTTAGCATTTAGTACACACACAAGCAGGGGAGCCACCCAGCCTGGCAGCTCTGAGGGGAGCAGCTGGGCTTAAATGGGAGCTTCCACCTGCTCTTAAAGACTTGCTATTTGACTGCTCTTTTCCTTGCTCATGCCCCAGCTCCAATGAATGGGGTGAAGCAACCCCCAACCTTGTCTCAGGACTTTGGAGAACAGTTCAGGAATGCAAATATTGTGTGACTGGGTTCTGGTGGAGTGTGCAAGAGGACCATCAGAAAGTTGGCCCCTGAGTCACAGGGCTACAGGTAGGTGAGTGGAGAGAGGGGACTTCCCTGGTGGACCAGTGACTGGGTCTCCACACTCCCAATACAGGGGGCCTGGATTCAATCCCTGATCAGGGAACTGGATCTCACAAGCTGCAACACTTCACATGCCACAACTAAAGATCCCACATGCCACAAGTAAGATAGAAGATCCCATGTGCTGTAACTAAGACCCAGCGCAGTCAAAATTTTTTTTAAAAAGTAGAGTCCTTAGATAGGGATATTGGGACATGGGGAAATGGGGGATTTAGGAGCTGAGGTCCTTCATCTTGGGTGCCCGGGTAAAGGGGGAAATTCTGGGGCTGAAGGTTTTAAACAGGTGGCTCAGTAGTTAAGAATCCCCCTGCCAAGCAGGAGACATGGGTTCAATCCCTGGGTCGAGAAGATGCCCTAGAGAAGGAAATGGCAACCCACTCCAGTATTCTTGCCTGGAGAATCCCATGGACAGAGGAGCCTGGCGGGCTAAATCCATGGGAGCACAAAAGAGGAGAGTCAAACTTGACTTAGTGACTAAACAACAACAACAAGGTCCCTGGGCAGGAGGTGGTAGGAAGGCCTGAGGCCCCTGGAGAGGTGAAGAGGAGGCTCCTAGGCCAGTGAGTAGTCATTTCCACAGGTGTGCCTCATCTCTGGAGCTCTCTCAAGGTGGCTTGGCTGTAGTCTCTGGAAAACTTGAAGGTGAAACTAAGTTAAACAAGACCAGAGTGCAGTCTGGGCAAAGGAGAGGAAGCAAATCTTGAGGCTCCTCTACCTGCACATACTGCCATGGAGCCCAGTCCTCCCTTTTTCATCTCCCTACTGCCCGCCCACTTGTCCCTTGCCTCACCAGGGGGTTCACTGTTTAGACACAGTCCAAAGCTTCTGTGCCACCCAGTGACTGGAACACAGGACTACAGCAACCCAAGTCTTCTCCAGCCTGCCAAGTTCAGAGATCAAAGCCCACCCCTTTCTCTGCATGTGGCCTGTAAGAAATTGGTGGCCAGAGTAGGCAGTATCCAAACCACTCAGTTTTCCTCCCATACCCTGATCCAGCCACACTTTCCCTGCATGGTCAGGGAAAAAAGAAGGAGTCAGACAGTGGGGAGGAGGCAGCTGTAGACTCCCAGCTCCATAGGGAGCCACCTGAGGCTGGAATGCCTGGCACCCACACTACCCTGGAAAAAGCGGAAGACAAATCCTCACCATGGCTCCCCAGGGCCCCACTCAGTCTCTTCTTAGGCACAGGCTCCCCCTGGTGGTTATTCTCATCATTGCCAGCTTCACCCATTACCCTTGCCACCTGGGAAGCCTCAAATATGCACGCACTTGCCCATTTCTGGACTAATGACTGAGGAAGCCTCTGAAGGTGGTAAATTAAGGTTTTTTTTGAGGGCAAGGGAAAAGGAAGAGGTCAGGATAGAATTCAGGGAGCAAAATCATGGGGGAGAGGGGAAGGGATCTTAGTCTTGTACTACAACAGTGTCCTAGTAGATACTATTCCAGAAGAGGGAGGAATCTGAGCTGCCAGGATGCTTCTTGTCCAGGGTGGAAACTGCCCCAGCTACCAGACTGACCTGGATAATTTGATCCAACCAAAGAGGAAGTTGAGGGCACAGCAGATTTTTCTCGGAAGGTATAGTGTGGTTGTATTTTATATGAATTTGAAATATAGGAAAAAGATGCTGGATTTTATTCAAAATCAATAAAGTCCCACTTTATGCTCAACATGTGAAACGAAGGTAAATCTTCCCAAATATAAAACTTTTTGAGAATCACAATTTCAAAGCTAATGGACCATGTGTGTGAACTGTAAACTGCTATGCTATTACTGCGTGGATCCCCATTTCTGCTGGTAAACAAAAATTCAGGTGGAGAGGGAAGCTGAATCAGGCTGTGAGGTCGGGGCTGAGTGACCAGGGTCCCTCACCAGGTGTGAGTAGAAGCCTTGGGGTGTTTTCTCCTCTAGTTCCCAGAGGGAGAGCCTGGGCCTACTCCAAAGGTTGCTACACAGGAGCAAGAACAAAGGTGAAGAAGGACAGAGGCAGAGAGATGAGTAAGAGGATGAGGTTGGACCAGGAGAAGAGAGAGAGGAGACAGGAAGGGGGAGACAGACCTGGCAGAGGCGGGGAAAGGCTCTCACTCTGAAAGGCAGAAGATACTAGATGCTCTCAAGAGTGATTGCTGCAGGATGGAGGACAGAGCAGAGAGGGGTCACTCGGGGCCTCTCACCAGAATCATAGCCAGAGCCAGTGGGACAGCTAGTCTAGATTTGGACTCACAGAGGTTTCCATTATCTGGGAAATGAAAAGGGAAGGAATTGTGAAGAGCTGAGGAAGGGTGAGCAGGTGGTGGCCTTCACCAGGAATGAGGTCAGTCCACCTCATCTGGGCCTCCCTGAGTTAAAGGTTCTGGGGAAGCAGACTGTCCAGGTCTTTCAGAGGTTTCAGGTCCTTGGGCTTTGGCAACCACTCAGATTCCAAGGTGACACACAGTCTTCTCACAGTCTCTATTATTTTTGTTTTGTACCCAGGAAAAGTGGGCATTGTCCCACCCTTAACCACATGAGGCTGGAACTGGAGTAGCCTAGAGCCTCAGCTTTGAAATTATGCTTCTCAAAAAGTTTTATATTTGGGACAATTCACCTTCATTTCACATTTTGGGGATAGCTGAGGAGCCATCAGGAAAATAAGAGGGAGCGCTTCCTCCTGGGTGCTGCCTATGAAAGTGGCAGCCATCTCCTACTTGGCATCCTGGCCACCCTCAGACCCCTCATGAAGCCCAAGATCATCAAAAAGAGAACCAAGAAGTTCATCTGGCACCAGTCAGATGGATATGTCAAAATTAAGCAAACTGGGGGAATCCAGGGGCATTGACAATAGGCTGCACAGGCGATTCAGGGGCCACATCTTGGTGCCTAACATTGTTATGGGCCAACAAGAAGACAAAGCACATGCTGCCCAGCGGCTTCCAGAAGTTTCTGGTCTATAACCTCAAGCAACTTGAGGTGCTGCTAATGTGCAACAAATCTTCCTGTGCCAAGACTGCTCACAGTATCTCCTCCAAGAACCGGAGAACCATTGAGGAAAGAGCAGCCCAGCTGGCCATCAGAGTCCCCAAGCCTAATGCCAGGCTGCATAGCCAAGAAAATGAGTAGACACCTCGTGCACACATTGTGTTTATAACAATAAAACCCTAAAACTTGGCAAAAAAAGAAAGGAAACAATTGTCAGTCTGTCCCAAGTCTGCCCTGCCTCTCCCACCTCTGTGCGCAGCTTCAGTTCCCAATCACCATCTTGTCAATCTCTGGGCATCTCTTTTCATTCCTCACATCTCTCACGCCACATTCTCAAAGTAATGGATTCTGAACTTATGCATATTGATGATCAAATCCACTGAGTCTATCAGTACACTGAAAATCTTAAAAGTTGAATTCAACAAATCTTCTGTATTATAAACTCTGTTGACATCCCAGTCTTCTCCACCTGGGTGCTCACATCTGGGTGGGGTGGTGGAATGGAGTGGTAGTACAAAAGGAGGATCTGAGCTGGGGGGTGCCCACCTTACATGTGCCACAATGTCTGCGCCTTCTTATCCCCTCTTTCTGGGGTGCCATGAAGAGACTGTGGGTCCCTTACTGGTGTTCCAAGTTTCACTAACTCAAAATCCATGCAACTAATTCTAGGAAAGGGGGGGATTAGGAGTTGACCCTACTGGGATCTCTTTGACGACTCTTCTAAAAAATAACTCCATAAAGGGGCTTTTCCTGCATGCAGCTGAGGAAATACAGAGGTGAGAAAAATTAACTGGGAAATGCTCAAAATACAGCCAGCCATACAGAGTTAAAGGGAAGATGAATGATTGCCCCACTTGGTGTCTTCAGGCCAGAGCCAAGAGGAGAGGCTATCAGCCCTTTCATTCCATGAACCAGAGTTGGCAGAAATTTCCCAGGTTTCTGAAATTTTCAAACCTTCCTCAGGCTTTGGCCCTCTTTCCATACAGTGATCAACTATAAAAACTTTGAAAGGAAAAGGTAGCATGTAATTGTCTTTAGGGAGATTGTAACTAAGGGGAGGCAAAGAGATGTGAGGAGACCTGGTGGCCCCCTTCAGCATCCAGTCTAGAGATGTGAGGATCCCCAGAGATTAAATGAGTAGCAAACAACCTGAGGCTCTTGTTGTTTGTGGAAAAGAAGAAAGGAGGCATGGTAGTACCAACTACAAGGCTTATATGGCTCCCAGTTCAGGAAGTGAATGCCCAGAGTGGGAAAGAAACAGACCCAGCTGAATTGGCTAGGCTCTGGTAAGTAAGGAAGTAAGGAAGAAACAGGGCCCAGGGAGCTAGCTTGGTTTGGCAAAATAAACCCTTCTGGATCTTTTTAACCTTGATGGCTCCCCCAGTATATTAAGACACCTACCATTGTCAGGAACAGTCCTACTTTGTTAATGATCATATAGGAGTTCATTTTCAAAAAAGTATTAACACTGACATCAGTTAATTAACATCTGGGAATGAGAGGAAGAAAAATAGGGTGGGCAAGGACTAAGACCTTGGGCCTTCCGTGCCTCACTTGCCTTGTGAAGGCAGAAACTCCCCTTCACTCCTTCTCCAAATCCTTACAAGATGGACACAACACCTTCACATCATTCTATAGAGAACAATAACCTGGCTGACCCTTTCCTGCCACCAACATCTGTGAGATTTTCTCAGTTTAAAGGCTCTTGGTGATCAGGCTTATAGCAAATTCCCCATCACAAAGGGGCTTCTTTAGGAATTCCCTGGTGGTCCAATGGTTAGGACTCCATCACTGCTGGGGGTGTGGGTTCAATCCCTGTTCAGGGAACTAAGATCCCGCTGCACAGGGTGCAGCCAAAAGGAAAAAAGAAAAGTGGGGCTTCTTTAAGTAGGAAGAGATTTCTCCCTTCAGAGTCAATGACTCTCCAAGAATGGACTTAGATTTCCCTCATCAAACTGGAGGCACATGTAGTGGGTTGAATCATGGCCCCCAAAAGATACATCTACCCAGAACCTCAGAATGTGACCTTATTTGTAATAAGGGTCCTTGCAGATTTAATTAAGGTAAAGATTTCAAAAGGAGATCGTCCCAGACTAGAATGGGTCCTAAATCCAAGAATGAGTATTCTCATAAGACAGAAAAGGAGACAACACAAAGACACAGAAGGAGAATGTCGTGTGAAGACAGAAGCAGTATAGCTGCCTGCGCCCAGAAGCTAGTAAAGAGGCATGGGATGGATTCTCCTCAGAGCCCTCTGGAACAAACCAGCCTTGTGAACATCCTGGTTTTGAACTTCTGACCTCCAGAACTGTGAGAGAACACATTTCTGTTGTTTAAAGACAAGTTTGTGGTAATTTGTTACTGCAGCCCTGAAACACTAATACACACCCAGTGAGGTCAGGTCTCCCTCATCAGGTCTCCCTAAAGACAGGATGTATATCTTGGGTGGAGGCTACCTTTTCTGGGTCAAACTTAGGGTAGCAGTAAAAGGCTAAAGGTCATGGGAGGCCCCCTTACCATGCTAAGGCTGAGGTCAAGACTCAGGCAATGAACTGGCACTTGCTGGCAGAGCTCTGTGCACCTGTCCAGAGTGCTATCAGGCTGCTGCCCAGAGTCTGAAGCTCTGGCCCCTCTTCCTAGTGAGCTGAGAGGCAAGGTCCCCATTGCTTGCAAAACCTTCAACACTTTGGTTGCTAGGAGAGGAGCCGAGAACAATAAACAGGACCCAGGCTCTGGTGTTGATAGTGGGAAGAGGACCTGGCTTTGACCTCAGCCTGGGGAGGAAGAGCTCTGCCAGGCCTAGCTGGGGCTACAGTCCTGGAGATTCTGTGGATAACTTCTACCTCTCCTCAATACACACAGACACACACACACACACACTGAAAGAGCATCTCACACCTCAAAGTACCTCCCTGTCACCTTCTGTCAGTCACTTCCTCTGACCGTCTGAAGCCCACAGAGCAGCAGTTATGATGCCCATATTACAGAGAAAAGTAAGCGGCAAACAGGAAAGCTGGATCCTTGGCTAGCAGGTGAAAGACCTGGGACTAGAAAAGAGACAAGTCTACAGCCCTTAGGTTAGCACCTTTCCCCCTCCCATGTGGACCTGGGAAACCCCTCTCAGCTCCAGGATAGGTCCCCCATCCATGTGTGGACTGCCCTAGCAGCAGGAGTTTAACTTAGTACTTAGGAAACACAGGCATGTGAACAAAGGATGAAGAGGACTGAAACTTACAAAGCAAAGGAGGTACATATGAAAGTATAACATCCTTGCATTTTAACTAGCTCCAACCCTTCAAGAGAACCGGCCTGCCCGTCTAACAGTTGGGGCATTCCTCCTAACTGTTAGAAGGTTACCTGGAGACACACGGGAAATGAACTCACAAGGATTTAATTCTGCCTTTACCACCTATTGTCTGTGCAACCTTGAATAACTTTCTTAAGCTCTCTGAGCCTCAATGTACTCAGTCATGAGAGAGGAAAAGGAATAGTATCTACATTATAAAACAGTTTTGACGATTAAAAGAGAGAATGAATATGGAAGAACTTACTTGTAAGATGTAAATTCTATACATGTCATTTGGAGGGCACTAATAGTTAGGAACCTTAGGAATCTCTAAGTTCAGTTCCTCTAATTGTTTTACACTGGAGAAAACTGAGGCTCAGAGGATAAATGATGGAAAAGGGGTCACAAAGTAACTACAACAGAATTATACTATACCAGGAGATGTGATTTTAAAGTAAACACAGAGCAAACTTCCCTGGTGGCACAATGGATAAGAATTCACCTGTCAATGCAGGGGACACCAGTTTGAGTACTGGTCCAGGAAGATTCCACATGCTGAGGAGTAGTTAAGCCCATTGGCCACAACTACTGAGCCTGAGCTCCAGGGCCTGCACATCACAACAATGTTGAGCCCAGATGCTGCAACTACTGAAGCCCTCACACCTAGAGTCTGTGCTCCACAACCAGAGAAGCCACTGCAATAAGTCAACACACTGTAATGAAGAGTAGCCCCTGCTCACCACAACTCAAGAAGGCCCACACAAAACAATGAAGACCCAGTGCAGCCAAAAATAAATAAATAAAATTATTTTTAAAAATAAACATATAGGTCAAAAATTAAATCATATAGTCAAAACATGAACATTCTTTCAATCATCTGTAAAATAAGGCAGAGCTGGCCTCTCAGTAAGTCCCGCTCAGCCAGTTTGGAACCGATTGCTGTTTCAATCGTTGAGCACCAGATTTGGAAGTTGGCTTGCTTATAAGGTCCATGTTGTGTGAAAAATGCTTGAATCATTGAACGCACACTTAGTATAACTGAGATGCCATCGTCTCTTCTCAACCTGCCAGTTGTTCAAAATGGAATCGTTCTTTGCTGAGTGTAGATGTCTATACTGGTCCTCAGTTAAAACGCGTCTATGATCCAGCTCCATAGAGGTGGAAGCAAGATGCAAGCCTCACTTTTGCACCTTCCTCCCAAGCATTTGTTCATTCAACTAGGGGGGCCTGGCTGCTATCACTGTGGGCTTGCTTCTTACTAAGCGTGAATTGGGCTGCCTGCCCACAGTCACCCCCCAAAACCTATCTTTCTTACTCTCAATCTGCTCAGAAAAGGATTCCAGCATGGGCTTTTGATGCTGAGATATTGTGATTTATAATAAGAAATGTTTAGTTGGTCTTCATCTCCATTTCTGGCACAGAACTCCTAAAATCCTTGGAGCTTCTTAATTGATAAAGCTGTCTAAGAAATGTGTTTTGATATTCATAACAAACCCTTTTCAACTACTCCAGAGTTTATGTTAATGAAGTGACTTTCAGAAGTACCTTAAGGTTGGGGATGGTTGCCAGGGGAACCAACCTAGTGATTGGAGGATTGGAACTTCCAGTTCTGCCCCTGACTTCCAGGAAGGGAGAGGGACTGGAGGTTGAAACCATTGCCAATAGCCAATGATTTAATCATTGGCGTGTCTATGTAATTAAAAAAAAATTTAGTCACCCAGCCTGACTGTTTGTGACCCCATGGACTGTAGCTTGCCAGACACCTCTGTCCATAGGGATTGTCCAGGCAAGAATACCGGAGTGGGTTGCCATGCTCTCCTCCAGGGGATCTCCCCAGCCCAAGGATTGAACCCAGGTCTCCTGCAATGCAGGCGGATTCTTTACCATCTGAGCCACCGAAGTCTATGTAATAAGGTTTCCAAAAAAAACCCCAAGGGACTGAATTCAGAGAGTTCCCAGCTTGGTGAACCAGAATGAATCCATAGGGCAGAAAGTTAGTGTACTCCAAACTCCACTGGGAGAGAAGCTCTTGCATTCAGGACCCTCCCAGAACTTTATATATATCTCTTCACCTGCTGTTCATTCATATCCTTTAATATCCTTTGTAATAAACTGGTAATCTAGTAAGTAAACTGATTTCCTAAGTTCTCTGAGCCACTCTAGCAAATTAATCAAACCAAGGAGGGAGGTATGGGAACATCCAATCAATAACCAGTCAGTCAGAAGCACAGGTCACAACCTGGACTTATGATTGGCATCCAAAGTGGGACTGAACTCTTAACTTGTGGGATCAGATGCCGTCTCCAGGTAGATAGTATAGGATGCCTAGCTGGTGTGGAAGAATTGCTTGGTGGTGTTAAAAAAACACAATGGAGATACCCATGGAGGATGATCCACACGCTGATCCCTAGCAAGGGCCTGAAATCTGGGGGAGACAGGATGATAATTGGCCACCAGTTCTCCCAGCCCCTCCTAGTTCCATGCAGGCTGCTTCCATCTTGCCCAGCAGGTTGGATTGGATTTTTCTGATGGTCTCCTTTCCAGGAGATAGTGTTTACATCTGTGTCCTGAGAGTTAGAGGGAGCAGGGTCAGGATACCAGGAATAAGGGAAAATTTGGGGGGAAGAGGGTTTCCTGTCCAGAAATCTCAGGAGAAGGGAGAGAGAGATGAGACTGGGTGGGCTGATGTCTCACATCTGTCACTGTGATGCCTGGAATCTGACACTCCCATGTGTGACTCAGGCTCTCTGGGAGGCTGGGATTCTGGAGTGGGGGTGGGATCAGAGTCCAGGACTCAGAGGGAAATTCCCAGGGGTGGAGGGAGGGTTAAGTCCCCTCTGGGCCTGAAGGATGGACTTGAGGAAGGTGTGGAGCTTGTACATGTTATTTCCGAGGGCGTTGCTGCTGTAGCAAATGGTCTCCTACAGCTGCTTACTGTTTATAAGCTGCAGATGTTCCAGCCCCTGGGGAGACCAGGCAGGAGGGAGAGGGGAAAAGAACTCAAATCCAGGTCAGAATGTGCTGAAAGGGTGAGAAGGTCAGTGGAGAACAGTTAGGGGTGTGGAAGTTAGAAGGTGGCTAGAGGTGAGGGGTCAGGGATAAAAGAGAAAAATAGAAAAAGGGTCAGAGGCAGATGAGAGGAACCAGGGTACAGGCAGGGGCTGGGTCCTGGGAGTTCTATGTAATGAAAGGGGATGTTTCTTGGAGAGATGGGGCCGAGAAGGTGAAAGTGTTCGGGGAAGCACACTGACTGAAACTGCCCACCCTGGCCAGGCTCCCTAGTAACCATTTGCATCAGTTGTTTTATGACAGGAGGTCCAGGTGAGAAACATGGAACTAATAGGCCACCACCAACCAGAAAAGTTTGAGAAAGGTCGAAAGGAGGCACCACATGTCCGTCCACCTCCCAGGATCCCTCTCGCTAGCATCCATCTTGGCTGAGCAACGCACGCGCCACCAGGAAGGACTCTGAGTCAGAATGGTTGGCCAAAGACAACCCGGAAACTAATCCCATCTCTGTAAAACCCGAGGCTGCAAGCCACATGGCAGACCAGTTCTCCTGGGTTCCCTTACCCTATATAGTTCTCTGCCCAGGTGCCCTTTCCCAATAAAATCTCTTGCTTTGTCAGCACATGTGTCTCCTCGGACAATTCATTTCCAAGTTTAGACAAGAGCCCAGTTTTGGGCCCTGGAAGGTGTCCCACTTTCTGCAACAAAAGTGGGGAGCAAGCTGCACAAGGCAGGGAGAGGTTATAGGCTATGATGGGAACTTCCTGAGGAGACCAAAGGTGGCTCCTGACCAGTAGGGACTGGCTTTCAGACGAGAGGGGTGGGTACTGGGGAGGGAAAGGGCAACAAACAAGAGGAGCGTGCTCAAGCCCAGCAGGAAGCAGGCAGATATGTGGTGCTGGGAACTGGACTGTTGGAACAAACAGCACCTGCAGAACTCACCTAAGCAGCTGGTGAAGTCAGGACAGGAAGATTACAAGATCAAAGATGAAAGCAAGCACCAGGTACAGTTATGTAGTCAGCCTCATATCTCAAAACCTGGGAGGGGGCCTGGAAGGAATGTTGTCTTCGGCTGCAGCCAGATATCCAGGTAGCTCTCCATACACATATCCTACTTCCTGTTGGGGGAGGGAAGGGGTGGTGGCAGGGTGGTCTCCGGAGGCCAAATTTGCAAACGGAGCTCCCCTTATCTTCTTGTCTTGTCCCACTGGCTGTCCTTGTTTTTTAAGCTCTCACAAGTCTGGGTCTAAGTGGGAGAGGAGGCAGAGTGGTGAGACAGAATGGACCCAATTAGCCAGCACCTGCTGGACAATGGGAGACAGCCTCTGCTGTGCCCTCCTTGTAAAGTGAAAGTCTCTCAGTCATGTCTGACTCTCTGCGGCCCCATGGACTATACAATCCATAGAATTCTAAAGGCCAGAATACTGGAGTGGGTAGCCTTTCCCTTCTCCAGGGGATCTTCTCAATTCCAGGGGTTGAACCCAGGTCTCCTGTATTGCAGGCAAATTCTTTACCAGCTGAGCCACAAGGGAAGCCCGTGTCCTCCTTCGATCATCCAGAAAGCATCCTGATGTACCAACATGGGACAGGAGGGCTCTGATGGGGTGCTTCAGAGCCTCTCTGCTTTGCCGTAGGCTGGCCTACTCAATTTACAGTTTGTTAGGTGACTGCAGCCATAAAATTAAAAGCTTTCTTCCTTGGAAGAAAAGCTATGCTAGACAGCATATTAAAAAGCAGAGACATTACTTTGCCAGCCAGGTCCAGATAGTCAAAGCTGTGGTTTTTCCAGCAGTCATGTATGGACATGAGAGGTGGACCATGAAGAAAGCTGAGCGCCAAAGAATTGATGCTTTTGAACTGTGGTGTTGGAGAAGACTCTTGAGAGTCTCTTGGACAGCAAGGAGATCAAAACAGTCAACCCTACAGGAAATCAGTCCTGAAAATTCATTGGAAGGACTGATGCTGAAGCTGAAGCTCCAATACTTTGGCCACTGATGTGAAGAACTGACTCATTAGAAAAGACCCTGATGCTGAGAAAGATGGAAGGCAGGAGAAGGGGACAACAGAGGATGAGATGGTTGGATGACATCACTGGCTTAATGGACATGAGTTTGAGCAAGCTCTGGGAGTTGGTGATAGACAAGGAAGCCTGGTGTGCTGCAGTTCCTGGGGATACAAAGAATCAGACACAACTGGGTGACTGAACTGACCTGAGCTCTTAATGCTCCCATTCCTCCAAACCAATCCTTCCACATCTCCCACTTCAGGATCCCAGCCATTCTCACTCCTATGGGCTTTGGAGCATCTCCTAGGGTGACCTCCAGGCACTGAGCAGGCTGAAAGACGGGAGGTAGAGGGACCATTTCTGGTCTGACTGGTGGCTGGGGGCTGAGAAGTCTTAGCCCCACTCCACCTACCCCCACCCATCTCCCAGGGCCTCTGGGCATATCACAAGAGGTAATCTTCACTGAAAGTTTCCCTCTGTGCCAACCATTTTCCAAACTCTCTGTATCATTTACTCCTCTTAACAACCCTCTAAGACAGGTATTAATATTATCCCCATTTTAGAGATGAAGGAAACAATCTCAAAGAGATTAAATAACTTGTTCAAGATTACCCACTCATCAGTGGTTGGCCCAGGATTCAAAAAAGGAAGTGTCTCTGGCAGGAGCCTGTGCTCTGAACCACTGTGCTGTGATTACTTTAGGGATCCCTATTTTTGTTCATGACATGTGTCCTCTCAGTTCCTCCAAACCTTAATATTGCCTTCCATCCTTCCCCCCATTCCCTCCCCATATTCAGTAGGCAGCCAGATTGTATCTGTTCTCTTGCTTCTCTCCCAGTCCCACACATACTCCTTAATTCAGGTCTTTGCTACTTCCCACCAGGATTCCATCTATTTTATGGTTAGTATTTGTTGTTATAAAGGTAGCATGAGTACGTTAAAGAAAGTCTGAAAAATGGCAAAGAGAAGAAAAATCCACATAGAGTACAATCACCTAATTGTCACCATTGTAACTTCTTCCCATGTATTTTTTTCCCCAGGCACAGACCTTTTATAGAATTGTAGCCATTTTGTATTATCATTTATAGAATGACAATTTATCATCCTACTTTTTCAGTTAACACTGATCATAAATGTATTTTTCATTCTTTTAACCTCTTGGTAAGCATCATTTTGATGGCTATATAGCATTCTGTTATTAGGATGTCCCACAGTTAACCAAGCCATTCTCCTATCCATCACTTTCTGGAGTTTGCAAACTTCCTATAGCTAATGCTGAATCCCAGAAATGAAATTAGTGGGCCAAAGATTGTGCACAATGATACAAGTTGCTTTTCTGAGAGATTCATTTATTCAAAGTATATGAGATTCTAAGTCTCTTCACATCCTGCCCAGTATTGGGTAGGATCATTGAAAATCTTTGCCTCTTTAGTATGATTCAATTTATATACTTCAAAAAACAGATAAAACCAATCATTGCATTAAAAAATAAGACTGATTATGCTTGGAGAGGGAAAATGATGGGGAAGGGTCATGAGGAAGACTTTAGGTTGCTAGTAATGTCCTACTTCTTGATCTCAGTGCTGGTTCAGTTTGTGTGTTCAACTGGAAAATTTGTAAAGTTGTATTTTTATGATAGGTGTACTTTTCTGTATGTTATACTTCAATGCAAAGTTTACCAAGTACACCAAAATCACAAGCAACAAAAGAAAAAATAAATAATTTGGACTTCATCAAAGTTTAAAACTTTTCTGCCTCAAAAGACACCTTCAGAGACTTCCCAATGTGGGGTCCTGGGTTCGATCCCTGGTCAGGGAAATAGATCCCACATGGTGCAACTAAAAATCCTGCATGCCAAATAAAGATCGAAGATCCTGCATACTGCAATTAAGACCTGGTGCAGCCAAGTAAATATTTTTTTAAAAAACACCCTCAAAAAATCAAAAAGACAACCCACAGAATGGGAGACAACATTTGCAAATAATATATCTGATAAAAGACTTATGTCCATAATATATAAATATTTCTTACAACTCAATATAATAATCTGAAAAAGAATTAATATAATTGAAATACTTGGCTGTACAGTTGAAATTAATACAACATTGTACATTAACTATAACTCAAAAAAAAACCTCAAAGAATTTTAAAAGGGCAAAAGATCTGAATAGACATTTTTCCAAAGAAGATACACAAATGGCTAATAAAAGATGCTCAATGTCATTAGTTATCAGGGAAATGTAAATCAAAACCATCATGAGATGCTACTTTGCACACTCCAGGATGATTACGGTTAAAAAAAAAAGACAGATGATAACAAGTGTTGGGGAGGATATAAAGAAATCAGAATCTTCATATGTTACTAATGGAACTATAAAGTGGTGCAGTCACTTTAGAAAAAAGTCTGGCAGTTGCTCAAAAGGTTAAACATAGAGTTGCCATTTGACCCAGCAGTTCCACTCCTAGGTATATACCCTAGAGAAATCAAAATACGTATCTAATCAAATATGTCTATGCAAATGTTCATAGCAGCATTACTCATAGCAGACAAAAAGAAGAAAAAAATCCAAATGTCCCTCAACTGATGAATGGATAAATAAGATGTAGTATATTCATACAATGAAAAATTATATTTTCCAATAAAAAGAAATGAAACAGTGATACATGAGACAACATCGATGAAACTTGAAAATATTCTGGTAAGTGGTAGAAGCACAAAAGACCATATATTGTATGAATCCATTTATATGACATGTCTAGAAAAGGTAAACTTAAAAAGACATAAAGTGAATTAATAGTTTCCTGGGGCTGGGATAGTGGGGGAAAATACTGAGTGACTGTTATTGCATATGGGTTTTCTTTTGGGAATGATGAAAATATTTTAAAATAGGTTTTGGTGATGTTTGCACAACACTTAAGAATATACTAAAAGCCACTGAATTGTATACACTTTAACTGGGTGAATTGTATGGTGTGCAAATTATATCTCAATAAAGCAATTATATTATTTTTTTAATTTACTAAAAAACTTTGTTACTTTAATAGACAAAAAGAGTCATACTATTTAAATCAAATTAAATTGCTATATTTCTATGTGTTTTAGTCTTAGTATTGATACTTCCTCCTCTGAAATTGTCCTTTACCCTTTTATCTATTGAGGAGCCTCTTTTTAAAAACTATTTTGCATTAATAGTTGTACAAAAAGATTGTAAATCATCATATTTGCTGCAAATATATTTCCCAGTGCACCCATTTGTTTTTTTGGCTGTGGTAGGGGGTAGGGAGTGAGGATCTATTTTTTTTATTTATACACACATATACCAAAGTTATACATTTGCAGTCAAAATGATCACTTTTCCTTTTTTTAATTCATTCTTTCCTTTCTGATTTCTTCTATGGTATTTAAAATCTTACAAGTTTATACTTTGCACACATACTTCTAGAAAGTTGGTGAATACTATTTCATTTTATTACCTTCTATTTGCTTCCATTTAATTCTTTAATCTTGTTCAATTTATTTTATGATAAGTTAGGATCTTTTTGTTTGGGTTTTTTAAGTTGCTAAAGTATGGACTTCATGGCCCCCTTCTTGGTCCTCCTTTTCTAGTTCTATATATCAGGCCAAACCAATCTTACTTTAAAAAAATACCTAAGTCACTACTCTGTTCAGAACCTGTTGGTGGCTTCCCACTCCCTATAAAATTAAGTCTAAACTTTTCGAGTTGGGGGTTTCCTGGTGGCCTAGCAATTAGGACACTGCCCCCCAAAAGAAAATACAATAAGAAAAAATAAATTTCTCAACTTGTCATTGGAAACTGTATAATTTAGAAGGACCATGAAGAGCAGTTTTGCTGATTCCTTCTCTCCTATCCAGCAAAGTACCCGCCATTCCTTCCCTTGACCATCCTATTTCAGTACCTTCCCTAAAGCCATCCCTTAGAATGTCTGTCAATTCTTGACAAAATCACCTGTCACCTGTCTACTTCCCTCCCACAATCACAACCAATTTCACCTTCACCAAGAGGTCTTCCCAGATCTCTTTGGTCAACACAAAGAGATTTCTCTCCCTATTAGTCTAAAGGATGTCACAGGTTTCTAATCCTACTCCCTGAGGTGTGCTTTTACTCAGATTGCGGTCAGGTCTGATTTTCCCCTGTTCAGGGAGTTTCAGGAGGGCAGGGACCAGGTCTTAACTGTAACCTGACTTAGACCCTGCAGTGACAGTCTATTACATCTGGATGGAATTCAAAATCCTTGCTATCTTTGTGAGCTTAGGCAAATTGCTTGGCTTCTCTGGCCCTTAGTTTCCTCCTGTTAATGGAAGATAACAACAGTCCCTACAACACGAGTAGTAGTCAGCTTTCAGAGATAATTGATATAAAGGATTTCTCACAATACCTGTGCAGAATAAGTGCTAACTGCTATCATCATCATTGTCATCGACACCATGGCATTGTCCCATCTGGCCACAGCCTCTCTCTCCTGCCACCACATCGCCTCAGTCACCAGGCTCAGAACCCACTGCTGTTCTATTCTCCCAAACCACTAAACACTTGCCAGCATCAGGGCCTATTTCCTCCACCTGAAATCCTCTTCCCCATTGTCCCAGGCTCTTCACCTGGCCAAGTCCTCCCAGTTCTTCAAGTCTTAGCTCATAGTGATAGATCACTGCCTCAGAGAGGCCTTCTTTAACACACGAGTTTAAACTAGGTGTCTCTAGGGACTACCATGGTGGTCCAGTGGTTAAGAATCCATCTGCCAATGAAGGGAATGTGGGTTTTGTTCCTGATTCCAGAAGATTCCACACACCTTGGGGTGACTAGGGACATGTGCCACAACTACTGAGTCAGCGCTCTAGAGCCTGAGAGCCACAACAACTCAGCCTTCCAGCTGCAACTACTGAAGCTTGTATGCTCTAGGGCACGTACTCCACAAGAGAAGCCACTGCAATAAGTCTGCACACTACAATGAAAAACCCCACTCTCTGCAACTAGAGAAGGCCCTTTGTGTAGCAATGAAGACCCAGCGCAGCCAAAAACAAATATTTTAACATTTATTAAAAATAATGAATTAGGTCTATAGTATAATCAAACCTGCACAATTCAGTTGTATATAAATTGTAATTGCATATGTATGCAACCATTTGTGTAATATCTATTTCCCCACCCAACTCTATAAGTCATGTTTTCTTGTCTACTATTCTATCTCCAGTCCTTAGCAAGTTGTATATGCTAACTAAATGTAGCATGACTGGCTGAATGAATGAATGTAGTGAGAATACCTTAGATAGCAGGTGCTCAATAAATGTCTGAACTTTATTTCAGTTAAACCCAGATCCTCTGTCATAGTGAAAGCACTCAGATTTGAGCTTCAGAGATGGGAACATGAATTTGCAGAGATCACACCTAAATATATAACCAAGAAAAACTCTGAACATGTTCAACAGGAAAAAGGAATAAAAATTTTCCTAGGAGGGCTCTTCATGATAGCAGAAATCATGATAGAATGTCCAGAGAGAGGAGAATGAAAGATTGTGGTATAGTCGCACATGGAATACTACACAGCCATCAAAATGCATGAACTCAGGAATATGTAACAATATGAATGTTAGTATATGAAGTAAAAATAATAAGCCAAAAACTACATACTCAGTATTACTCTATAATAAAGTTTTTAAAAAAGCCTAAAAAAAGTTGGGAATACAAAAAGCTGAGATAAACTAATAAAAAGGAAAAAAGAATGGGACCTACGTAAACTCAAAAGCTTTTTCACAGCAAAGAAAACAACAAACAAAATGAAAAGACAACCCACAGATTGGGAGAAAAATTTGCAAATGATGTGACTGATAATGGATTAGTCTCCGAATTTTGCAAACAGCTTATGATGCTGAAGAGCATTAAAACAAACAACCTATTCAAAGAATGTGGGAAGACTTGAATAGACATTTCTTCAAAAAGGACATACAGTTGGCCAATAGACACATGAAAAGATGTTCAACATTGCTAGTTATTAGAGAAACGCAAATCAAAACTACAATGAGATATCACCTCACACTGATCAGTAAATGGCTATCATCAAAAAAAACCCACAAACAACAAATCCTGGAGAGAGTGTGGAGAGAAGGGAACCCTCCTACACTGTTGGTGGGAATGTAAATTGGTACAGCCACGGTGAAGAACAGTATGGAGATTCCTTAAAAAACTAAAAACAGAGCTACCATATGACCCTGCAATCCCACTCCTGGGCATGTACCAGAGAAAAACATGATCCGAAAGGATACGTGCACCCCAATGTTCATTGCAGAACTGTTTACAATAGCCAAGACATGGAAGCAACCTAAATGTCCATTGACAGAGGAATGGATAAGAAGATGTGGTACATATAAACAATTGAATCTTACGTGGCCATTAAAAAGAATGAAATAATGCCATTTGCAGCAACATGCATCCATGTTGCTGCACACCTAGAGTGTGTCATACTGAGTAAAGTCAGACAAAGAAGGAGAAATATTGAACGACATCCCTTATATGTGAAATCTAAGAAGAAATGATACAAATGAACTTACAACACAGAAAGAGGCTCACAGACTTAGAAAATGAACTTACGATTGCCAAGGAGAAGGGATAGTTTGGGACTTTGGGAAGGTCATGTACACATTGCTTTATTTTAAATGGATAACCAACAAGGACCTATTATTGTATAGCACGCGGGACTCGGCTCCATGTTATGTGCCAGCCTGGATGGGAGAGGGATTTGGAGAATGGATACATGTATATGTATGACTAAGTCCCTTCGCTATTCACCTGAAAGGTTAAAATTTGGAAAAAAAATAAAAAGGAAAAAAGAATGGTGGATACTTTGGGAGAAAGATGGAGTTTAGTTATCACCAAGATCTTAGCTTTCATGTGGTAAGTTCTTATGACAGTACTGTAATTAAACAAATGCGTTCTGTGCATAGGGCAATGAAAAGAATGTGTCATGAAACAAGGGTATGATTAATCTAATTCTGTGCACCTGACAACCATTAAAGGCAAGTAAGAAATTACACCTACTTCCTCCAGGTAGCCTCACTGGTTTGGGGGTCGTGGGGGAAAGATTCTTCATTTCCAGGCCTCTCTGGGGATTTCTCAAGGGACTGTCTCTAGGTTCTTCTCCTGGAGAGGTGAGCTGGTGGCACAGAGGTGGGGAAGCAGGGATGGGAGTAATCCAGGGTTTAGCTACTTCAGAAAGAGGGTCCTGGAATTGGTGGAGTAGGAACCTGGAGACGAGGGTCAGCTTCCGTTCCCCCCATTCTCTAGGCTAGGAACTGCAGGGTGTGTGGTCTGCCACTCATTTCTTGTTTTGCTTCACTGAAGACATCAGGATGGGGTGAGAAGGAGCTTCAGAGGTGGTCCATAAAGACTGGGACTGTGGCCACATGGTAGAGAGTTGTAAGCATTCTGGATACTGGGGAGCTGGGTCCAGTGGAGGCCAAAACCACCATCTTCAAAATTCAGTTTGGAATTCCAGGGCTGCTGACTCACATTTTACATTCCTTTTTTTCAGCCTGCGCCATCCTTGGTACCCCCTGCCTCTCAACCCCACCTTCTCTGCTCTTCCCTTTTTTCATCCCAGCTCTATTTCCTAATCCTGTTCTCTCACCTCTACTTTTACCAAGCCCCTAAATGAGGCCCTACTTTGTGAAAAAAGGGATAAGGGGGAGACCCTGGGAGGGCAGCTTCAAACTTTTCACCTTAGGGGAAGGAGCTGGTCAGAATGTACTGGGCCTGAGTCTTACCTTTAGGAAAGGGGTCAAGGTCAGGCTACACGGGGCTAAAGGTACAAAAGGGGCTGGAGATTGTACTGGACTAAACTAGCAGTCCTGAGATCGGGGCTGGAGATCAGGCTGGATGGGACTGGGCTAGGAAACATGGGGAAGGAGCTGGGTTCAGGCTGAGCTGGGATCTGGGGGTAAGGGCCTGGGCTTCTGCAGTAGGGCCAGGCTGGGATACCCAGTTGGGCTGAAACAAATTTTCCAGCATCATGCTGGGCCTGGGACGAAGCCCTCAACTGCACCTGAGAACAGAGGATATGACAGCTTTGAAGGGCTTCTTACTTCCCCACTCCCCAGCAACGCCTCCTGAACAAGGGCCTTCCCCAGAGGGGCCGCTGGGGCAAACAGGGAGGAGCCAGAGCTGGGGCTCCAGAGGAAGTCGCTGGTCACCGCTTCCTGAGTTCAAAAAGTGGGTTCTCCTGTCTCTCTGGCCCACTCCCTTTCCCCAAGCAGGGTAGAGTCTGGGCCTAGCCATCTACTTCTCCCCATGACCCCCACCTCCCTTTTAGAAACACACACACAGAGAATGGGAACCTGCACGTGCTGAAACCCAGTCACAGGCCCACCCTGGCAGGCCCATAACCCAACATGATCATACTGCCAAGCCATGCATTCAAAAGTACATCCTCCTTTATGTACTTGTAGCTGCCAATCACACCTAGTGGTCGTGCCTTCTCTGTCTTGTTCAGCACCACATCCCTAGCACCTGGAGTTGCCTCAATGCATATTAGTTGAATGAATGAATCCACTAAGACACACATCATAAATAAATGCATATACAAGCCCACACACCTATTCATAGACTCCCTTACATACACATATCCAAGCCCTCTTTCAGAAGTTACTACATACACTAGCTCACACTCAGGCAAAAAAGCCAGATGTTACCTAGTGCCTGACACACACACTGCAGATAGGCATCACCTAGGACTTCCAGGGTGAGTTGGTGGTCATAGATGGCTGGTAAATGTCCTTCAGTCAGATCGGGCCTGCAGAGGGGTGGGATGTGTGTGTGTGTGTGTGTATACAAGTGCAGGCCTTGGAGTTTTGAGGTGTTGGGGCAACAAGGACCTCGGCTGGTGCCAGGCAAGGCCAAGGTAACTGCACGGACTGGAGGGTGGGGCTGGGCCAGAAGGTCCTTTGCTCTTGTTTCTTCCTGCCAGCTAGGAGGTGGGGGCAGAAGTGCAGGTCTATTCAGGCCTTACTTCAGATCCAGAGACAATAGGGGAACAGTGAGGCCCCAGATTCCTGTCTGGGATGAAAAGGAGGGAGACTGGGAAATCCCTAGCACTTTCACTGTCACGACCTGGGTTCAATCCCTGGTCAGGAAACTTAAGATCCCAAAAGCTTATCTTGAACGCTAGGCGGCACAGTCCCCCACCCCGCCAAAAATGAGGGAGACTGGGTAGGAGACTTTGCAGGTGCTAATAGTACATCCTGAACCCAATGCAGGGTATCCCTACCTTGCCAATCTTCAGGAACAGTGGGGGAGGAAGTGAATAAGGGAGAATCATCACCACCTGGAAATGAGTCTGAGACTATTCCTCCTCCTTCCTCTCTTTGGAGCTTCAGGCCATCCTGAACATTAGCACTGAAGCATCCTCGTCCCTCTGTGCCTCCACCCAAAGTCAGCAAGGAGACAAGCTTACTCTCTCCTCCTTTCCCACCCAGGGTCCTCACTCCTGGGGAGACTAGTGCAGAGCTCAGCTGGGCTGGTAAGCTAGAGGCCAGGTAGGGATAGGAAGCTTACAGACAAAAACAGGCCTGAGTCTCCCGAGCATTAGACTGTTAGACCAAGTCTAATGGTCCAGAGCTCCTGCAATCCAAGCTGCTTACCAGGTGAGAACCCCTTCCCTCACCCCACCCCTAGCTCCCTAATTCAAGGCCATCTATGCCAGGAACCCTGCCTCTGAAGGACCAGGAGAGTTAGGGGTGTGGAACAGCAATCCGGGAAGGGACCGCCTGGGAAACAGGAAGAGCAACACCAGAAGAGTAAGGTAAAAGGGAGATGGGGGGGTGGGGAGGAATTCACAACTCATACCTCCTCCCCAGTGGCTGTTTGTAAAGGCTGTGGGAAGGAGGGGAAAAGGCTGCCTTGGACTGAGACACAGGCATCAATGACCAAACAAAACACTCTCAAACCAAAAAGTCTCTTTATTGATCGATACCATACATGACTCAAATGGCCCAAAAAAAAAAAAAAAAAAAAAAAAAAAGGCGTTACAGTTGGGGTGGGACATCCATCTTCCCTACCCCTTCCCTCAGCTCCTGACACAACACCCTTCCAATAGTGGCAGCTGGAGTGGAGGAAACAGGATGTGGGGGGCCCCAAATCCAGAAGGAAGTGGGGAGAGGTGGTGCTAACACTTCTGGAACTGGCCACAGGAGAAGGCAGCGAAGCCAGAGCTGGGCCCAGACTCGTGGGACCCTGCTCTTGGCCTCACCCTGGGCCCAGAGCCTCCACACATCCATCCAATTGTGAGGCAGAGCTGAGGATCCTGGCTGCCTCCTGTCCTTCTGTGAAGAAGGGGAGGAAGGAGATATTGGGAGATGAAGAGCCTTTATTTCAGCTGGAGGACAAAAGCCTATTGCTCCCTGGTGGGCTTAGAGCTGGGGACATCCTCAGTGGCTCCTACCCCTCTGAAGGGCAGGGGAGGACTAGATATGCAGTTTGAGGAGGTGGGAAAAGGAGAGTACTGGAGAGTAGATGAACCCCCTCCTCCACCCCCATGCCTGCCCAACTGAGACAAAACAAAAACACAGTAACAAACAAGGCTGTTCCTTTCCCTCCACACTCCCTGAGGGAGGGAGCCCCCCCTCCCCCCAGGCAGACAGCTGCTCTAGGGGAGGGCTGGTGAAGAATATACACACCGTGGAGGGAGGGGGTGGGGACTGGGACAGAGGGAGTCACAAGCACTAGGAGGGCAGGCCACAGTCCTAGAGGAGGGAGACAAAGACAACAGCAGGGGGCTGTCACATGGGTGAGGCCATCAATGGCTCCCAGCCCCGTGGCGTGCCTTCCACACTCCAGTCACCCCGAGGAGAAGGGAAGAGAGATGGCAAAGGGTCTCCTTGGTCTGAAGCTCTCAAACTGTTATCAAATGGTAACGCACAGCCCCCTTCCTCCACATGGGCTCTAAGCTCCCCATCTGCCAGGCCAAGGGAGGTAGCTGGACCTTTAATAAGGGGAAGAGGGGGGGACATGAGTGATTTTTTTTTAAAACTTACATTTTTAATAATATTATTTTTTTAAAAACTTGGAGCTGGGATAGATGGCAGGAGGGAGGAGTCCAGAGCTTTACCCCTCTACTACCAGCCACCTAAAGGGAGAGTTTGGGGAAGGGGCATTCAACCAAGCCCCATGACTTTAAGTCCCTAAGGGCTGTGGGTGTAGACAACCCTGGGCTTGAAGGGGGTGGAGTCAGGAAGATGGGGGTACCCAGAACCTGGGGTGAGGATGGAGGCAAATGCCCTGGGCGGGGGGTGGGGGGGTGGTCAGGACATTTCTCAGAGGCCCAGGGTCCACGCAGGCATCCGCATGAGGCCCCCCTTCCCCCAAAAGGCTCTGCAGAGGCCAGCCCCAGCCCAGGGCCACTGGGGGACAAATCTTGGCACCTGCCCCCAGTAAGTCCAGTTCCTCCCTGAAGCGGGGGGATGAGGCTGCCCATATCAGATGCTCAGTCTCTTCATTCTGTCTTCTGCTCCCTGGGGCTGCGAGGGGTGGGGCAGGCAGGCAGAGCGCTGGGTGGCTGTGGCGGGGCCTCTACTGGGAGGCCTGTGACGTGGGGTTCTCCGATTTGCTCTCTTGGCTGGATGGAGGCTTGCTGTTCCAGGGGCTGTTGGCGCCCAGGGCAGGGGAGTTGTTAAAGCTGTCCTCGTCGTCAATGCCGTTGGCCGCGTCAAACTGGGTGTTCTCCAGCCGGGTGATGAGCCTCTCGTCCTCGTCCCCGAACTCCCCGCCCATCAGGGTGGGCTCCCCCACCACCATCACATCCTGAGAGTGGCGGAGGTCCCCAAACATAATCGGGGCAGGGGCTCGCCCAGCCCAGGGCAGCAGATTCCCCCAGAGCCCCAACACCCACCCAGGAAACTCAACCCCCACCCACCGGCTCATATCCCAGTTTACAACCCCATCTCCTCTGACACCCTCAGCCCCTAGAATACTTCCAACTGAAAGACTACAAAAGCATCACAGCCTTTAACCCACATCCACTGGATTCTGGGAGAAGTCGATCTACTCCACCAGCTCCCTAATCCATCTCTCCAAAATTTTAGGGGGCTCCTAAACTTCTGTCCACATGTAAGAGAGGGAGCAGATAAAAAACACCAGTGGCGGGGGGACTATGTGCACGTGCACGTGTGTGTATTCTAGATCCACACACATTTAAGTCTCTGTGTCCTTCTGTTAGTATGTGTCTCTCTGGTGGTCTGTGTGCCCCTAACCTGTCTGTCCTTTATGTCCAGATGTCCCCATGGCTGTGTCCGTCCCTTTGTGTCCTATGTTGCTATGTCTGAGTCTATGTGACCACAGCCATGCATATGACTGACAAGAACTCTCAGACAGGAGTTAGCCCCCAGTGGGAAAAACTGTCTTGTCTTTGCTTCTAGGTGTGCTAGTGAGCTCAGGGTGGGACAGGGTTAAGACTCAGAGGTTAGCAGTGGGGCAGCCCAGAAGAGAGAAGAAAGCCGAGATGCTTACAGGTACCTGGCTGGAGAGGGCGAAGGTGCTGGCTGGGCTTTTCTTCTTGCTGTTGCTGTTGTTGGTGTTGCCGCCCCCCGAGCTCATGGTGCTGCCCCCAGACATCTTCCGTTTCCGCCGTTTGCTGGGCTGCTGCCGTGCAGGCTCCGCTGTGCCAGGGAAAAGGAGACTCAGGAAGGGTAAGGCCTGGGGCTCCCTGTTCCCCAATCTGGCTCCTAAGGAGCCTGAGCCTACCCTGATCCCAATCTTGCAGACCCAGGAGCAAGGAAAGGGCTTCGTGAGGAGTTAAGAGATACAGCCTTGAGGAGCAGCATCACATCCTAGAAAGAGCAGGTGCAAGTGCAAGGCACTCACCGGGGGGCGCTACCATGCGCTGCCACTTCTGGAAAAGGCAGGTCTTGAGGCAGTCACGGGGGCTGAGGCTGTAGGTCTTGTGGCGGGACATAAGCTCCTGCATGGGCTCGAGTATCACACAAAGCTGGGGGGAGACCAGTTGGTGGCTTGTCAGGGGACAGGCGTGGAGCAGAGACCAAATGGGATGGGGCAGAAACGAGGTGATCAGAGACTCACTCGGAGGTAGTTGAGAGTGGAATTGGACAGCCCACACCGGGTGATGTTTTTGGAGAGCTGATCTAACATCTGGGGATCCTGGGCCTGGAGAAGAAAGTTAAGAATACTAGCACCTGCTTACGTGCCCAGTCAACTGAGCCTCGCGACACCCCGAACAGAGGAGGAGCTACTATATAAAAATTCACTTATCAGATAGATAAATTTCAACCCTGTTTAGGGCCACGGCAGGAAATATGGCACACCAGGTTCCACCCTTCCTGCTGCCCGCCTGCACCCTGGTGTCTTAGGTCCTGCCTATAACTCACATGCATGGCAAGGATGCTTCGGGGGATGAGCTCTCGGTGCTGCCGGATGCTGAAGTGCCACGTCTTTATCCGCATCATGTCGTCAAACATGAACTCCAGGTACAACCGGCCTTCCACACAAACCTGGAAACAAGCTTGTCACAGGTCTGCCCACCTCCCCACACACCCAAAAGTATACTTGTTCCCATTTCCTCATGACTCACACTGCACACACTCCTGTCACCTGAACATAAATTTGGGTGTGCACAACTGAACCATCTCCTCGCACACCCGCCAATCCAGTCCATACACACACACGCACAGCAGAAATGCTTAATAGATCCTGTCCTCTCCTCATGTAGCCAGTAAAACACTCGTCTGCTATAAGCTCCATGAGGACGGGCTTGTGTTCACTTGTGTCCCCATGACCCAAAAAACTGTCACCTACAAACTCAATACATGTCTGCTGAAAACTGCAGCATGCCTGCCTGCCCTGCATATCTTGCCACTTCCCTGGGTATCATTCAAGTACATTTTGGGGAGCCAGTAGAGGAATCAAACTTAGGCCCTTCAGTGTTTCACATCCAACTGGGTGCTGACCTGGGTGAACATGGGTTTGCCGTGCTGGGTCACCATGCTGCCCTGGTCACAGTCAAGGGAAACGAAGTTGCTGTGGAATGCCTCTTTGGGGTGCTTAAGCACATAGTAGAGCTCTGTAGCACCCCCCTCGAAGATGCTGCGGAAGTAGCGCGGGATCAGGGTCCGGCCAATGGCTGCAGAGACGGGACAAACTCTTCAGGATAGAAGGCTCTCAGAGGCGGTCAGACAGGTAACATCCCTGTCAGGAGAGATCCCCTGGGACAAACACCCAGCCCCACATCTTTGGACACAGGAGGTGTATACTTTTATAGCAGAACTGGCAGGACCTGCAGAGGCCACTCACTGTATCTCTTTGGTCCATCCTCCAGGCAGAAAGTGATGGTTAACATGGCATCATCCTCAAAGAACTCAGTTGTGAAAGCATCCCACCAGAGATTGTCACACTCCTAAGGAGCACAGGGAGGGGTGCGTGTATCAGCAGACATGGCACAGGGATGCCCAGATGGCCTTCTCCCTCCCAGCTCCTTTCCCCTGGCTATACCTCTGTCCAGTTTTGAAGCCGTTTGTTAAGCTCGAATATTCTGTAGTCAGTTTGGTTGCCATATGGTGTGTGCCTTCTGGGGGAAGTGAAGAAGGGAGGTCAGTAGGAGCAGACCCTCCCCCCCCCACCTCTGCCTTTACCTCTGTAATGGAGAGAACCAACCTCCCCACTGGACTCCACTTACCCGATCCCAGGCTCCAAGTATGTAGGCGGGTACATGGGAGTTGGGCTGTGAAAGGGAAAAGGCTATGAGAATGGGGTAGAAGACAGGAATTATTTGGGGGTGTCACTCCATCCCCTTGCAGGATGCCATATGGGGAAGGGACAGGAAGAAGAAAAGAAACTCACCCCACATCCCGATCTAGCATGGTGCCGGGATGGAAGGGCGGGAAGGCGTTGCCGTTGGGGGGCTCCTTCGGTGAGTACAGCTTGAATGACTTTGAGGAACAACCTAAAAGGGAAACAAAGAAGGGGTCCCCCGAGTCCCTCTTGGGAGTGCTCCTGGAAGGCTGTTAAGACTGTATGCACAGGAACTGGTCTTCTGGAGCACCCGAGTACACTGTGAAAGGGAGATTACCCCAGGGAGCAACTATCCCATCTTCTAAATCTGGCTCCAATTTTGTTTTACAAACTAGAAGTTCTCAGTCCTAATACTCAAGAGCCCATTTCTTCATGTGGCTGAGCCCTGGATGACAGAATTGAAACTGGAAAGAAATGTTAATAACCAGAGGATAAATATATAAACATCAGAATCTAAAATTCTGAAAACTCCCTTTTCATCTACATTATTTTGTGTAGTCATTACCACAATCCTGTGTGGCAGCAGAACTGACTCTAACATTCCCATCTTACAAACTAAAAGCTCAAGGCTACTAAAGGGACTTGCCGAGTTGGTAACTGGCAGAACCAGGACTTGAGCCTAGTCTTCTGAGTCCCATATCCTATGGTAGTTCTACTCCCCTACTGCACTCTGGAGATGAAGCTGGGAGAGGGTGAAGGGGGATTTTGCCAACTCCCTGCCCCTTCTCCACCCCCAGGGTCTCAGGAGGGCAGGGGATAAAAAGATAAGGGGGGGGGGGGGTGCCTGCCGAGTGTTGCCCACTAGATAACCAGTTGGGCCTTCTGCCTCTCCCACCAACGGCCACTCCCTTATCAGTCCAGCCCCCTCCCCCACACCTACCATGGTTCAGTATTGTCTACAAACCAGAAACCCAAAGCTTCAACTCAACCCCTTTTCTTTCTTTAGACTTGCTGTGGAGGAGGGAGGTAGATGGGCCTCCAATGGATCCCACTCTCCTTACAAACAGAAAATAAGAAGCCCCTGGGAAGGAGCCTAGGTTTCAGGGGCTCAGTTTGGAGGCAAGTGGTAACTAGACAGGGTCTCTGCTGGTGTGTATCTATGCCTATGCACAGGTGTCCCCTCTCCACCTCACCCGGCAGCATAGAGTTTCCTGCTCTACTATTACCTGACTGGAAGAAGTGTTATATTCATAGTTGGGTGCCAGCCAGGTCCCAAATGCCATTTTCCCCCTCCCCACCAGACAGGAGGAGAAAGTGAAGCTAAGTCCTAGCCACTGCTGCTTCCTCATGTCCCACAAACTTGATTGCATTTGGAAGGGTATTGGCTGTATCTGAGCCCCCTCTCTAATTTTGATACAAAATCTATTCTGTTCCTTGGTGGTGGTGGTGGGGGGGGGAGACAAAGGAAGACCCTGTGCCAACATGTGCCATGTAATTCTCTCCCCTGGGTCCCTTCCTCACAATATGGGCCAAAGGAGGGTTCCAGAGGGGCCTACCATACACGGTCCCCGAAGGCGCCAAAACTCAGAGCCTGTGTGTACCTGCACACGCGTGTGTCTCATCCTGCCTAGCAGGCTTCCACCCTCAGCTCGCCCCAACATGCCTACCAAGGGTTGGAACCCAGCAGCCCCAGGCAGGATCAGGGTGCCCGCAACAGGCCCTCGCCCCACACATGAGCTCTCAGATGTCACATCCACAGGCTCCCAGTATGACACGCAGCCTTCACAAGCCAGTCAGAACTGAGTGAGGAGCACATGTCCTCGGGAAAGAGACCGTCCCACCCAGTCCCAAGTCCCCGCCACTCCACAGACAGATAAGGCCATGTAAGAAGTCAAAGCTCACGTTGCCCACCAGAAACACTGCCTGGGCAATACACCCAACAGTCTAGATTAGGAGACCTGGCCCTCATCCTCTACCTAGGCCCTCCTTTCCACAAAACCATTACTGCCCTGCTCCTTGGTTTCAGGCCCACTCTGAGTATCAGTGTAAGATCCTAGAGAGAGGAGAGGCAAGACACCAGGGTTCCTCTCTAACTCTGGAAAAAGTTTCAGAGCTTCAGTTTCTCACTAGAGAAATGACAGGCACATTACCCAGGGCTGGGTAACAGTTCTGCAGAGCTAAACCCCAAAGCTCAGAGGCCTCTATTTACACATCCAGTGAATGGACACAAATAAAACTCATCATCTCTCCAGAGCCACAACAACTACCAGTAGCCCGAGCACAAGGGCTTGGGAGTGAGAAGAGAAGGGGAGGGAACATCACCCAGACCATCTGTCCCTGTTGCTGCCTGTCCCCAGAAGCAGGGGTAGAGGTAGCAACGTGGGGGTGGGGGTGAGGGGTTGGATGTGTCACCCAGTCTTGGAGTCAGGCAGAACCCTGGCTCCCATCTCTGGCAACCTGGGAGCCTTTAGGAAGGGGGAGGAGAGAGAAAGAACCCAGAACTAGTAAAGTTTTCTCTGAATGGAAGCGGTATCCTGTGGCCTTAGGGGGGCATCTCCAGCTGGGCATTTCCATGGTAACCGGCCTGACCCGAGGTCAGGCCTCCTCCCTTTGGGGGCTGACCATAGGTCAGCAGGCCTGAGGGCCCTGGCCTCCGTGAGCTGGGGCACCTCTCTCCCAGGCCCGGACCAGACCCAGGACTTCCACCCACCCCCAACAGGCTTGCAGGGTGCCCAGACTTACCTGGGAGAACTGAGGGGACCAGGAGAGGTGCGGGGGGCAGCTGGGAGCCCAGAGGGGCCCTGGCTGGGGTGAGGCCTGGGGGGGGGGGGGGGGCAACTTCAGCCGCTCATGTCCCGAGTGGGACGGGCAGGCCTGGCTGGGAGCTCCACTCCGAGGGCTGCACAAAGACTCTCACGCACGGTCTCAGTCCGCCCCGCGGCGGCCACAGCCCCGGGGGAAAGTTACAATGGCCACTGGGCCAGGGACCGGGGGCCAGGGGGCCGGCCTGGGGGGCGGGGGGCCGCGGGGAGTCCGGAGCCTTCTTTGTTTGCAAGGTTTCCCTCAACAATGGCTGCTCCGCTCTTTCCTCCTCCTCCTCCTCGGCTCTCCCCGCCGCCGCCTATGCCTCTGCCTCCAAGCAGCCCGCCCGCTCTCCCCAGGCCAGCAGGCCCCTCCGCCGGGGCACCAGCAGAGGCAGGGCCCGGCACTCACACTCACTCACACTCGCACACGCACAGACACACGTAGCGCCCGCCGGCTCCCTTCCTTCTCTCCCTTTCTCTCCCTCCCTCCCCGCTCGCTCTCCCCGAGCCGCTCTCAGAATGAGGCCCCAGGGCGGGCGGAGGGTGGAGCTGCCCCCACCGGCCCCGCCCCCCTCCCTGCGAGGCAGGAGGAAGAGGGAGGGAGCAAGAGAGCGAGGCAGGCAGGGAGGACTGCTGAGAAAAACAAAAGAGAGACAGAGATTGGGAGAGACAGGGGGCCGGACGGAGAGGTGGAGATGGAACAGACTGGGTCCGGAGAGACCTGGATGGAGGGGAGGCCTGTGGGGACCGGGAACGGGAATGCCGCCCTCAAGCCCCAAGTGGGGGTGCTCAGGGGTGAGGTGGGGAGCCAAAGCCACAGGCAAGGATGGAGGAAAGCACTCTTCTCTCTGGAGATTTCCAGTATCATCTAACAGCCTCCTCTGAAACATCCCCCAAATCTCTCTTCCTTTCCTCAGTGATCTTTCAGGTTGGAGGCTGGCCTGGGCAGCCACTCTTGACTGGTGAAATCCCACAGCAGCTGGGGGGAGGCTGCAGGGGGTTATTTTTGACAGAGACACACTCAGACTTCAGCCTGTAAACAGCTGATTGGAGAGAGGGGGACACTCCAGGTTCCCTGCCCACCAACCCAGCTAAGTTCCAAACAAATCTGCCTTAGCAGAGGGAGGCCCCCTTCCCCCCACCCAACATCACCACCACCACCATACCAGAGACACGTGGGTGCAGGCGAAAGGGGCTCTGTTAGAGTCAAGGAAGGCAAACTTGCCCATCTAAGGATCCCCAGTAGGGGTCCAGTCTGCTGCTGAATCCTCTTCCTACACCCCAGGGACAAAAAAGGTATATGGTTGCCAGGGTAGGACCTGTTCTCCAAAGCAAGGGGGGAATCCCAAGAGACAGACAGACAGAGAGAGACACACACACACACCCGGGATGTGTGTGTGTGTGTGTGGGGGGGGGACGGCAGTAAGGACCTCTTACTACTTTGCAATTTGAGTCTCAGCTTTCTATTCCCTAACCCCCAAGCATATTAACACAAAGTCCCACAACAGGATTTCTCATGGCATACACACCAGTTGACTGTGCAGTAACAATATTATTGCACCTGGCTCTGTGAACATCCTCCATACATAAACAACCCATCTCACTTTCACATAAATCAGTACCTGATACACACTTCAACCCATGATATACCTCAAACTCCAAATAAACCCAAACCTAAGAGACACACACATACACAGTCTATGTCAGACCCTGATTTCCATACACACTGGGGCTTGTGACACACATGCCCCCATCCCCAAGACACACCCCAAAATTGCATCATACCTCCTGAACCTTTGACAGACTGCTACACAGTTTGCTACCCAAGGACTAACTCCACCCTCTTTGAAATCTGCACACCATGATCCCTCATGGCCTGGTCATATGATACACTCTGGCTTTCATAAACATACTGAAAACTATACAATTCAGCCAGAATGCCTACCATCATAGTGCCTACCACCAGGACTTGAGATATTTGCCCTGATTCTCAAATTTACAGCCCAACTCTGGGATAGCTACATTCCTCCCCCTCTGACAGGACAATTCTTGTCATTTGTTTCATGCCTTTAAATTTTGCAAAGTACATTCACAAGGCAGTACCTTAAGAGAGTCTAATAGCATCCAGGGTCAAATATTATCCTATCTTGAACAGATTACAGTGAGACAGGAGGGTTTGAGGCTGGAACCCTGGTTCTAATCCCACTCACACAAGCCCAGCCCTGGGACACTGCAGCCATTCCTACTGCCTGCCCCCTCCAAGGAACGGTCACTCCAGGCCCCAAATGACTGTCTCCTCAGGGACAGGACATGGGTGTGTGCTCTGGCTTCTGCCTCCAGTTCAGAGCTCAGAATCCCCACCCAGTCTGCCTCTTCAAATTTCAGGGAGAAGGGCCCCTAAACACCAAGATGTAGCCAGACTCTGGCATATCATTCAAAACAGTCCCTCTCCTAGTTCCCCATCTCTAGCAAGTCTGTTCCTCTCTTGGTTCTGACTTAATTCTCCCACTTGCACAGGGGCAGAAGAGGTCCAACTGAAGAGAGCAACTCAGAGTTAGAAGCCTCTAAAATTGATGGGGGGTGGGGTGGGGAGAAAGCTGGGAGCAGCAAAGACTGACAAAGGTGAGGAGGGAGGGAAGGGCCAGAGCAGCCCTTCTGGAGGGGGGAATTCTGAAGGGCAGCAGCCCGCCCCAGCCCACAGGCTAAGGTACCAGCACTGCCCCCTGCCCGGGCCCCTGGGGCTCCCTGACCCAGGCCTCCAGTGTGCCTGCCCCCCTTCCTTTGTCTGTGCCCGGCCTCCCGTTGGCCTGGCGCTCTGCCATCCCCGTCTCCTGGCTCCCAGCCGCCACCACTGCTGCCTCCTCCCCTCCCCCAACTCCTCCCTGCCTTAACCCTTCTGAGCCACACGCTGCCCCAGACAGGCCCTGGCCCCCTCAGCAACCTGCCCTGTCCAGGGTGATGCCCCTTAGCAGAGGTTCTCCCTGCTCCTGACCAAAGCCCCAGAAGCGACTCTGCACCCCAGGAGCACTATGGGAGCTAGGGGTGTGTGTGTGTGTCCTGTAGTGTTTCCTTCCGCGTGTGCATGTGTGTGGGTCTGCGTGTGCTCTGGCTTCCCTCAGTCACATGTGTGGGGCATGTGCTGTCTCTGCCGGGCTGGGGGAGGAGGAGCCGGGAGCCAGCAGAGCACAAAGGAGAGACTCAGACGAGCAGGCAGGCAGCAGGCAGGCGGCCTGCCAGGGCGCCTGGCCCCCCACCCCAGGGCTGCTCAGGTTGGGGGCGGTGGTCTTTGGGCCTGGGCTGTACATGCTGCCACAACGTCCCCGTGTTCAACCATGTGCTCACACACACCCATGCAAGCCTGGTGCCCTCCCTTACCCCAATCCTACCATTTCTCACCCCCAGAACACTCATGTTCCTCCCCAAGGGGTTCTCCTTGAAGACTAACCTCCAACCATGGTTTATGGCATCAATCATAAGACTCCCTTACATTCAAGAAAAAGATTCCCCACTCTTGGCCATCTTAGGCCCCCTCTCCCCCAACCGATCACTAGACACAAGAAAGGAGAATACCATTTAGGGCACTGACTGAAGTTGTCCCCCCTCACACACAAAGGTCCTCATCTGTCCCCATGCTGCTCCCAGAGAGACTGAGAGGGAAACTTTCTCCCTTCTCCTACTGGACCACGCACCCAACTTCAAGCCCAACCTACCATCTACCTCCAGTCTGACAACTCTTCTAGACTCGCCTCCTGCCCACTATTTGTAGGAACTAACAATCAACATTTAAGACTCAGCTCTTTAGCTATGCATCCCTTTAGTATGATGATGGACGATCAAGGCCATGGGATGGACTCAAGAGAATGGATGGGTCTGAACAGGGTACTTAGCATGGGACAATTATAAAGAAAATACACACAGGAACATGTGTGATAGGAGGAGCTGATAGGAGGAGCAGTGATGGGGCCAGACAGGATTCCAGCTTGACAGGCTCTTCCCTCCCCTCCTCCCCCCCACCCTCTGCAGCAGGAGCCAGGGGTTCCCACACCCAGATATTCCAGGATCCTCAGGCTCTACTAGCCCTCCCTCTGGGCTCCATGCCCCTTAAACGTCAGCCTCAGCAGGCACTTAAGGTGTGTGCCCAGCCCAGCCCAGCTTTGGTCTGGGTCACATGATTTTCAAGGAAGCTTCCGCACAGGCAGCTTCCCTTGGGGATTGTGTTGGGGGGAAGGGGGGCTTCCAGTTGTAGGGTATGGGCCTCCCAGAGAACAGGGCATGTGAATGGGCAAAGGATCCAAACCAGGCTAGATTCAAGAATATCTGACTTTCAAAAGAAAGCTAATTCCTGCCTGGGACAAGATGGGGTTCTGCAGATAATTCAAGAACCCAGAGTCGTGGGGACGGGTAGAAACCATGTTCTGAGGCCCTCTGAAGACTCCCTCTCCATTCACATGATCCTGGCAGTAGATAAGAGTCTTCCTCTTCCCTAGGAAAGAACTCAGACCCCAGCTGTCACTGGCAAGAGCTGATGTGTTTGGGGGGAGGCAGGAATCTGAACCTAAGTCCTCTCATTAGGATCAAGCATCGCTTTCCTCAACTCAAGTCTCACAAGTCACTCAATTTTCTAGCTTGCCTGCGGCTGCCACATTCCCCCTCCCACTAGGGCTGCCAGGCCCAAGGGCCCAATTATCTGCGCCCCCCTCCCCCGCGGACCTCCGGTCCCTCAGGAGGGCCAACCGTCCCTGGCAACAGGCAGGATAATTTGGAGGGGGGCAAAATGGTCCCCACTCAAACCCTCCCCGAAAACAGGAGGCCTCAAGAAACAGTCTGGAGGGAGGTGTCACAAAATGTTAGAGGGAATAGGCAGCAAGGTGGGGGGGCAACCCAAACCAGCCAATCACAACTCTATGATGACCTGAAAGGGGGGGGGTCAAAAGTCCAGACTCACTTCTGATTGGCTAACACCCTGGAATTCTGGGAATTTCAGGCCCCCCCCCACCCCTCCCTAATTAACCTCCCCTCAAAAAAAACACGCACAACCTACCTCCAGCACCCCTTACCCGTGCCTCTGGGCTGCTGCGCATTTACACAGTTGGGGAAAACCCTCCCCCAACTGAGGCCTCACACACCCCTTACACGCTCCCGACCACAGCCATGCCTTCGACGCCCCCCACACAAGTTCTCACCAAACAAGGATTGAGGGATCTGCAGGGAGGGCTCGGGAGGGAGGGGCCGGGAGGCCGCGCGCCCCACTCACCAGGACAGGCACAGCCCACTGACATCTTCACATCGCCCGCCGCTGGGGGCCCAGCCGAGTCACGGTGCCCGCCCCACGCGGGGACAGGCCGGGCATGAGCCGCCGCCGCCGCCCGCGGCCCCCGCTGCCCTCGCCGCCGGCCCGGCCCGGCCTCGGCCCGGTGCGGGCGGCCCCTGGCTGCAGCGAGAAGCTTGTCAGGCGCAGAGCAGACAGGAAGGAAGCCAGGCAGGAAGGCGAGCTGCCTCTGCGTTTGTGCGCACGGGTGTGCGTCCCCGGAGTGTGTGTCCGTGTGTGCGCGTGTGCGTGTGCGTGTCTGTGCGCTCTCGCCGCCCTCCCTGCCGCCAACGCCGCCGCCGCTCGCCCCCTCTCGCTCTCGCGCTCCTTCTCGCTCTCGCTCTCCCCTCTCGTAGGCGCCCGCTCTCCAGTCCTAACCGGGCTGGGCCGGGCTTTATTAATATGCTAATTGCCTGCTAGTGGGAGGGGAGAGCCGTGTCAAAGTGACCCGGGCGAGGGCGCAGCGAGCTGCGACGTGCGTGCGCCGCGCGGCGGGCGGGCGGCGAGGGGCCGGTGGCTCACCGGGCTCGGCGTGCATGTGACGCAGCTTTTAAAAAAAGGAGACCGAGGCAGAGACCCCGGAGAGGGCAGGAGAGGGGGAGGGAGAGGAGGCGAAGTCTCACGCTGGGTGTCCGTCCTCCGGGCGCCGCCGAGTTGGGAGCGTAAAGGAGCCGGAGCGGGAGCCAGGACTGGGGGAGGCGGAGCCAGGGTGGGCTGTGAGGTGTAGCTCTCTCCACCCCCGGCCGAGCTCTGGGAGGGAAACCGGACTGCCAATCCCCCAGTCCATGCTTTCTGCTGAAACCCCAATCTTAATCTGGACGGCCCTGGTTATGCGCCCCCATCACAACATGGGTGGGGAAAGCAGTATTATCTTAATTCGAGTAGCAACCCGTGAATTTATCTCCCCCCCCCAAATTAACTACCCCTACCTTGCCTGCTAAACCAGTTAGGACTGGAGCTAAAGGGTTAATTAGGTGAGGTCCCGGCCCCCTCCCTCGCCTAATTGCCTGGGATCTGTGTTTTGCTGGGAAGAGGGGGGCAGCGGAATGACCGCCAGGTTGGACTGGGGAGGGGGAATCCGCAGGCCGTCCTCTACCCTTGCAGACTGACTCATCAGTCAAGATGCTCTCCTCCCTTCCCCCCTTTCTCCATCCAGTCTCAGCTTCCCTCCCGCCCCAACTTCTCCTGGAAGCCGCTTTCATTTTGAGTGCCTCGGAGACTGGGGAGGACTGGAAGCAGACCCCTCCATTGCACCCTGCCCGCAGGAGCTGGGGCCTCTGTTGGAGGGGGTGGGGTGATATGGATGGTCATCGTGAGGAACACTCCTTCCCCAGGGAGGAGCCTCCCAACCTTCAGGCACTCCTCAAGGATTCCCCAACGCAGCCTGGAGTGGGGGTGGGGGGGGGCCTCCATCTCCACCCCTTCCCAAAAGGCCAGCCTTAGCTGCCTCATAAACAGGAAATACCTATTAGCGGGGAGGAGGGAGGGGAGGGGAGCCGTCTGGAAGAGAGAGTTGGCCCCCTCCTTTCTGGGAGGGGGTCCCCAGCTGCTAGCTTCTCTTCCTTAAGCTTCATAGTGGGTTCCAGCTGTAGATGCTGGGGACCTGGGCGGTGTCCCCTTCCTAGGCTTACTGGCCCGGACTGGGCGGTGGGTCCTCCTTCCTTTTGTTACTTAGGTGGGGATTGATAGTGAAGGTTCCCTCACCCCTGCCCAGAGTCTGCACAGCTGGTTTGACTGGCTGGGGGAGGGTTACAGATGTGGAGGCTTAAGTGTTTATGAGACCCTTTAGCTTTTGCTGAGGGAGCAGGAAGCGAAGCTAAGGGCAGATGCAGAGTCTTAGGGATGAAAAGAGAACCAACCAGGAGATGGGTATCCCCTGCCTTGTGCTTAGGAGAGGTTGGGGGAAGGGAGCTATAAGTGCAGCCTCTCACTAACTCCAGCATTCCATCCACCTTGCATTCCCCCACCCCTAGCTTTCCCTGTCTCCACCCTCTGGAGGGCAAAGTGGGGGTGGGGGGCGGCGGAGGTGTGCAGTTAGAAGCCTGCAAAGGGATGTGACTGAAGCTATCCACACTTACACAATTATTTCTTTGGCAGCATCCCTTGCCTGTGTCCACCTCCTCCCCACATTCCCCAGGGCAGAGGTCAGCACTATAGGGAGTAAAGGGAACCTAAAGCAATATAACCTTAGCCTGGAAATTTGGATACCTCACTTCGAATTCCAGCTTTACCCCTCACTAGAAAATTACTTGGGACAACTGACTTCCCCATTCTGTACTTTACCCTCTGTAATTGGTTTCCCTGGCTTGGTGAGAATCAAATGAGACAGTGTATGCCCAGTTATCTAGCCCAATACCAGCCATGTAGTCAGTACTCGGTATACATTAGCTCCCTTCTGCTTTCTTTGAGGTTATCTGTTATTTGAAAAGTTTCAGGAGTGGGCTGGATTGTGTTGACCCCTTTCACTCCCTGTGTGTTAGTCACTCAGTCGTGTCCAACTCTTTGCAACCCAATGGACTGTTGCATACCAGGCTCCTCTGTCCGTGGGATTTTCCAGGCAAGAATACTGGAGTGGGTAGCCTTCTACCAGTGGATAGAAGTAGTGGATTCCCTTCTCCAGGGGATCTTCCTGACCCAGGGATTGAACCTTTGCAGATTCTTTATCCTCTGAGCCACCAGGGATGGATGCACACAATCCTGTAACCACTCACCCCTAAGGCCACTCATTCCAAACAACTAGCTTGGCCAGATTCCATGGTTATCACCAATCACTTGAGTGGACAAAGGGGCTTATAACCCACCCTATAGGGGACTTTGCCTCCTCTGAACCTAAAGTTCCCTTCTAGACTACAAAGGTGGAAGGCAGAAGGCAGAGAAAAAGAAAAACAGCATTTGTTGAGTATATACTATGTGCCAGGTACTGTGCTAGGTGTTTCACACCTGAAATCTTATTTACTTTTCATGCTGACCTTTGGAAGAAAGTTGTGTTAATTCCATTAAACAAGCAAGAAAACAGATTCAGAAAGGTTAATAAATTCAAACTTTCTGTAAAACATTCTTCTCCCTCTTCTTTGCCTGTTAACTAGTTAATGTCTCCTTTGAACCTCAGTTATACTTCCAGTATTCACTTCCAGTATTCACCTCCTCTGGGAAGGTACCACTCTCATTCCCATTCCAGCTGATCTATTGATCCTGTTTCTTTTAAGAAAATATCTCAATACTGTTGAATGGATGATTAAGTAGTTTCATCTCCTTGAGGAACCATGCTTAGGGAAGTTAAGTAACTTGCCTCAGGTCACACACGTTAACAAGTACTTGACCCAGTGCTCTTTTCTGCTTTACTTCTAGTTTGGACCAGACCTGGGGAAGAAGAGGGAAGCATCATTGGAGTATCTCTGGAAATTGTGTTGCAAAGATGGGAGGAGAAGCTACAGACGCCTGGCAGATAGCCCTAGTAGGGAGGCAGTGAGTCTGTGTGGAAGGTCCTTAATGACAAGGTCCAAGGGTGGCAGACTTAGCTGATTTGGATGGATGGATTTGAGCGCCCACTATTTTCTTTTTTTGAGGTGAAATCACATGACATAAATTAACCATTTTAAAGTGAATTATTCAGGGACTTCCCTGGTAGTCCCGTGGTTAAGACTCTTTGCTTTCACTGCTTCCACTGCAGGGGGCACAAGTTCCATCTTTGGTCCAGGAACTGAGATTCCACATGTGGCATGGCAAAAAAAAAGAAAAAATTAATAATTCAGTGGCATGCCAGTATTTTTATTTTTTAATCTTTATATTTTAAAAAAATTCTATTTATTTATTGGTTGTGCTGGGCATTTGTTGCTGTGAGGGCTTTTCTCTAGATGTAGCAAGTGAGGCTACTCTAGTTGAGGTGCACGGTCCCATTGTGGTAACTTCTCTTGTTGCAGAGCAGGCGCTCTAGGACACAAAATGGGTGGTTGTGACTTCCGAGGTCTAGAGCACAGGCTCAGGAGTTGTGGCACATGGCTTAGTTGCTCTGGGGCATGTGAGATCCTCCTGGATCAAGGATCAAACCCTTGTTTCCTGCATTGGCAGGGGGATTCTTTACCGTCGTGCCACCAGGGAAGCCCACCAGTATTTTTTAATGCCAGTCATTAGTGTAAGATGGACTCTGGACATGGGGATGAAGCAAAGTGGGAGGTGCTCAGAAGAGGTGAGGTGGTAAGAAATGAAGGGATGAGCCCCACAGACAGGCAAACAGCAGAAGCAGTGGTCTAGACTGGCCTTAGGACAGGTGAGTTCCTGGCTTCTTGCAGTTCCTAGAACCTGTCCCATCCAACTCCTTTTCTTGACCTTACCTTGGCCTTGTCTGTTTTCTCCCACATTTCTTTTACTCCCGAAACTCCCTTAAATACTCATTGGCATTGCTCTTTTTGGGGGTTGTATTGGGTCATCATTGCTGTGCGGGCTTTTCTCCAATTGCTGTGAGCTGAGTCTACTCTCTAGTTGCGATATGTGGGCTTCTCACTAGGTTGACTTATCTTGTTGCAGAGCATGGGCTCTAGGGTGCCCAGGCTTCAGTAGTTGCGGTTCCCAGGCTGTAGAGCATAGGCTTGGTAGCTGTGGCGCATGGGCTTAGTTGCTCTGTGGTATGTGGGCATGTGGAATCTTCCCAGATCAGGGATTGAACCCCTTGTCTCCTGCATTGGCATGCAGATTCTTTACCACTGAGACACCAGGGAAGCCCCGACATTCCTCTTTTTTTCAAGGGTGAATCTGCTTTTTCCATCAAGATGGTAATGATATGTCTTATTGATGTCTGTCCCCAGCACCTAAGAAGGTGCCTATAGCCTGATATGTATCATATAATATTTATCAAATGAAAATAAGAATTCTGATAGGATTTGTCTTTCTCAGCTCCAACACATGACTCCTTCCCTTCTTGTCCATTTACCATCACCGTGACCATTTACCACTACCATCTCTTTCTCTGCTAAAGCAGCTACTTAGAGTATATGAAACCCTCAGGAAATTTGTTAAATGTGTAGAAGGCCCCATCCTCCTTAGGAGGAAATCTTACCTCTGGAGGAAGGGGATCTACGAATCTGAATTTTAAAGAAGTGCCTCAGGTGGTTCTTAGGCATGCCAATATTTGGGAATACTTCTTTCAGAAAGGGTCCTGACCCCTTCAGAGCATTCTCACCAAATGGGTTGAAACCTATTCATTCATCTCTCCTTCCATAAGCAACTGCTTAGTACAGTGGAGGATAGGCCGTTAGGAACAGAGGAACCAAAAAAAACATAATGTACAACTACTCACCATGTGCCCCTGGGCATATTGTTTAACCCTCGCTTAGCCTCAACTTCTTCCTCAGCAGAATGGGGACAATAATATCCTTACTTTAAAAAATTTCTCCTAGGGATATTGCAAGGAGACAGCATGATGAGGACTGTAAACCATTCCTCACACGTGGGTTGTTTGGGTTAAAAATAAAGCACTAAAAGGGATATTGCCTGAAAGTTTGCATCTCCCTGGAAGAGTAACTATAAACCAGGCATAGTAATTATCTACTATTATGCAACAAGATACCCTCAACCTTAGCATCTCAGAATAACAAAATTTGTTATCTACCACTTCAGTGTTCTTGGGCTTCCCTTGTGACTCAGCTGGTAAAGAATCCACCTGCAATGCGGGAGACCTGGATTCAATCCCTGGGTTGGGAGGATCCTCTGGAGAAGGAAATGGCTACCCACTCTCTAGTATTCTTGCCTGAAGAATTCCATGGACAGAGGAGCCTGGCGGGCTACAGTCCATGGGTTTGCAAAGAGTTGGACATGACTGAGCGACTGACACTTCTATTGGAAGTAATATATCATCACTTCTTCCTTACATTATTGGTCACACAGACCAATTCTGGTACAGTTATGGGAGAGAACTACGTAAAAGTATGAATAGGGATTTCACACTCTGGTTCAGTGGCTAAGACTCGGTGCTCCTAGTGCAGAAGGCCTGGGTTCAGTCCCCAGTCAGGGGTCTAGATCCCTCATGCAGCAATTAAAAAAAAAAAGAAATCCAGAAAAACCCAGCATGCCCCAAGAAAGATCCAGTGCAGCCAAATAAATTAAAAAAAAAAAAAGTGTGAATGACAGGAGACAAGATTATTGGAAGCCATCCTGGGGTTTTCAGTGAGACCAGGTCTGATGCTCAGTGTTATAGGTCTGATACTCAGTGTTATAGGTCTGGAGGTTCAATTTAGGAAGTGAATCAGAATTCATCGGGTTCAGGAGATGACTCACACAAATTAAATACACAAGAAGCATTATCGTGGTATCACTCTGTCTCTTTTCTAGAACTCCTTGGTTAAACTAGTTTTTCTTTTGAACACAAAAAAATGTGTTCTCACTTGAAAACCCATGACTGACTTTTCTTCTTATCACAGAATGCTCTTTGACTGGCTAGGTCTTTCTTGTGATTCATATCTTACTTCAAATATGTTCTCTTCCTTACCTGATCACACCATGTAAAAAAAAAAAAATGCCCCCTCTTATCTTTCACACTCTCCATCCCATTTATTTAATTCTCTCGCTCTCTTTTTGGCTGCATGCTTGACCTACAGGATCTTAGTTCACAATCAGGGATCGAACCTGTGCCCCCTGCATTGGGAGCATGGAGTCTAAATCACTGGACCACCAGTGAAGTCCCATCCCATTTATTTTCTGACAGCACTTCTGGCACTCTGAAATTATTTTGACTCTTTATTTACTTGGAGATTGTCTTCCCACTAGACTGTGAGCTTTGTTAGGGAGGCTGTTTTTTTTGTGTGTTGGTCTGTTTTGTCATTCCTGTATCTCCAGTGCCTAAAACAGTGCCTGGCACATGGTAGGCATTCAATAAAACCAGAATGCTGACTTGTTAATTCACATTAAGAAACAGATGTTATGTGAACTGGGCATTTTGTCTCACTTGATCAACACACTTTATCCCCATAGAAAATGATACAGGAAGTCAATTGTTGTAATCAGATGAGTCTTTGTTGAACATGGAGTCAGGCAAAGATGGAATTGGGCACCCAGTGTTTGGTGGCCAGTGTCTCTGAGGTCTTCCTTCCTGGCCCTTAGGCCAGGAGACTAGTAGCCTGCCAAGGAGACTAGTAGCCTGCCAAGGAGACTAGTAGCCACAACACCCCTGTCTAGGTGGCACTGGAGAGATACACTCTTATCTCTTTTAGTATATTCCATGTGTACACCCTATGTAGGTAAATATTGTTTTATCAGATGCTAAATAAAGCAAAAAAGGCACAACTTTCTGCTTTTTTTAAAAAAACATTAATCTTCTCAAAGCCTAATCATCATAATATTGACCATAATAAGTGCCCAAATCACCAGCATTTACAGAGCATCTATTAGAGGATGTTTCTTCCAAAGAGGAAGAATTGTGCACCCTGTACTGGTTGTTACTGATCTCTTATTGGTAAATTATTTCCAAGTTTATTGGAAATAAACTTTATTGTTGACAGAACAGATTCACTTCACCCAAAAAAGTAATAAGAAACTAACTGAAAGGAAGTTGTATGAGTCTTCCCAGGCTTCCATAACAGGACACCACAGACTAAGTGGCTTAAAGAACAGAAATTTATTTTCTCACAGCTCTAGAAGTTGGAAGTTCAAGATCAGTCAGCTGGCAAGGCTGGTTTCTAGTGAGACCTCTTTCCCTGGCTTTCAGGTGTCTCTTTCTGACACTGGACCTAGTGGATTAGACCCCCACGTTTATGACATCATTTACCCTTAATTACCTTCTTAAAGGCTCTGTCTCCAAATATATTGGGTGTGAAGCCCTTCAACATAAATTTTACCCATGGTGGTGGGGGGAACAATGCATATAATTCAGTCCATAATGAGAGATCCTCTCCTCTCATGACTTTTTTTGTGGGAATGTGTGTTAAATTTTAGTTTTAAAATATTTTGGCTGAACCATGTGGTATGTGGGATCTTAGTTTCCCAGCCAACCAGGGATAGAACCGGTGTCTCCAGCAGTGGAAGCGTGGAGTCCCAACCACTGGACTGCCAGGGAACTACCTGGGAATATGTATTAATACAACCTTACTAAAGGGCAATTTGATATTGTCCACTGACATTTCAAATGTATATACATATACATGGGGCTTCCCTGGTGGCTCAGACAGTAAAGAATCTGCCTGCAATGCAGACCTGGATTCCATCCCTGGGTCAGGAAGATCCCCTGTAGAAGGGAATGGCTACCCAGTCCAGTTTTCTTGCCTGAAGAATTCCATGGACAGAGGAGCCTGGCAGACTATAGTCTATGGGATCACAAAGAGTCAGACACCACTGAGCTACTAACACACATATACAGCCTTTAACTTAGCAAACTTCTTTCAAGGAAACTATTTCAGAGACAGAGTGTACAAAAATGCAAAAAATAAAAAAGGTGGGGGAAGAATTCCCCAGCAGTCCAGTGCAGCTTTTACTGCTAGGCTGGGTTCCATCCCTGGTCAGGGAACTAAGATACCTTGGCAAAAAAGAAGGAAAGATATATGTATAAGAATATTCACTGTAACTTAATTTGTAATAGTGAAAAACTAGGAATCACAAATAAAATTTAAATAATGATAATTATATTAAATTATATATTCATTTGCAGGCAGATTCTTTACCAGCTGAGCCACAAGGGAAGCCCATATATTCATTTAAATGATATATTCATTTAATGGAACTGGTACTCAGATCTCAGTAAATATTGGTTAATGAATTGATTAAAAATTGGAGAAATATATAACTGATTTTTGAAAATTATTTCTCCGTTTCCCATGTTTAGAAATCCTTAGGATCCCTCAGTTCCTTCTGGAACAAACTTTTCTTGTCTCCAGCCAGCCGCAGTGGGTTCACCTTTACAAACTCTGGGACTAGGACAGAAAGCAATGCTTGAATATGTCTTCACTACGACCTATACATTTTTATATACACAGAAAGTGTGGTTGAATATATCCCAAAGGTGACAAGGATTAAATCTGGGGATTGAAATTTGTATGCCAAGTATCTTACTTAAACAGTTTTGTATTTTGTACTCTTTGAAATGAATTTTAAACTTTTGTAATACAAATCTTAAAAAAGAAAAATAGGAAAACTATATGAAGGAGATTCTAAATGCCAAATGAGTAAATAATAGAGATAGTTATGGAGTGTAGAAATTCAGGGAGGGCTCGAGTTTGGCTGGGATGACCAAAAAGGCTTTCCAGGATAAAGTAGAGTATCAAAGATGTTTTGAGGCTCAAGTTTTCCACAGAGAAAAACAAAAGCAGGGGAACGCTTGTTGTCTTTGGAGGATAACAAGATGATGTGCAATAGCAGGCACTAAATTTGGCAATGAGGCGCCAGCGTAGGTCTCTGAGTAGCTCAGAGCCGACGCCGATAATGTGCTGTTTTAAGATTAAACTTGTGCCTGGCGTGCTGCAGTCCATGGGGTTGCAGACTCGGACAAGACTGGGCAACTGAACAAGATTAAATTTAAAATTACCCTGCCGCAGTGTAGCAGGTGAGATTTAGCTCTTGGAGTGAGGGTGCCCACGAGGGGGTGCTATTTCAAAACACAGGCCCACTTGGACTAAGGCAAAAGGAACAAGCAGCAGGTAAAACGTCAGACAAAGAGGGCGCTCCGACAGTTGGGCAGATTAAGAAAATAAAAAGATAAGCAAAAAGTAAATATCTCCTTCGCGCTCCGCAACTAGGTCCTCAAGCGCCAACACAAAGTCGTGCATTACAGAATGCGTGTACCACGTGCCCCTCAGGCGCTGCTGAATGCGACTACTACTCCCAGGCTCCCTCGCGAGGCCAGCGCCGTCTTCCCGCGTGCAAGTCGATATTACCGCTCAGTCTTCTGGGATCCGTAGTCTTGCAGGGTCTCTCGGGAGTTGTAGTTCCCTTCCCACAATCGGCTGGGCGAGGCGGCGCCGGCGATTAGAGCTGCGCTGGGTGTTCAGGGGCCAAGATGGCGGCGCGCCGGGGACGGAGAGACGGAATCGCGCCGCCTGCGAGTGGGGGCTTCGGCCCCGACCCTGGCGGTGGAGTGCGCAGCAGCGGTTGGGGGAGTCGGAGCCAAGCACCATATGGTACCGTGGGCGCTGTGAGTGGCGGGGAGCAGGTGAGAGACTAGCGGGCGGCCCGCGGCTGGCTGCAAAGCGGCGTGTGCCGGGCGGTGACACGTGGACGCCACAGGAAAGGGAAGAAGCGTTCGGGAGTCGATGCCGGGTAGCTGCGCGAGACGGGTTGGACCGAGCGGGTCTGGGTCGTTTGCTGGGGGATATGCGGGTAGAAGCAGGGTCCTTATGACCATTGCTCCGGAACGCTGGAGGGGCAGAGCCGGGTGTCGGAAACCTGGCGCATGTGTGTGGGGGTGATCAGGCTTTCAGACTTAGAGTAATAGAGTAAGACCTTCCTCTAAGGATGCTGAGTGTGTTTGTGTGTGGGGGGGTGCCTCTAGCCCCTCGCCGCAGTGCCTTTTCGGAGCCACGTGGGGTGGGGGGGAGCGATTTTCCCGGGAGAACTTGTCTGCTTCCCCTCCCCCTCTAGGCGGCCCCGGCACCCACGTGGGTTGGGCCGGGGGCGGGGGGGCCACGGGTCCACGTGGGGGCGGGGAAGGGATGTCCACGTGGCTCCCGCTCCAGGCTACCCGGCACCTCGTTTCGGCGCTGGAGCCGCACTGCCGGGAACTGGGTGTGTCTCAGCCGGTCCCGCCATCTCCGATCGGCGCTGGGGGCCCCTGACTGGGAAGGAAGGTTGGGGCTGCTGGAATCAACTTTGCTCAGAACCTTGAAGGAGTTTTTTCCTTCTGCTTTGGCCCGCTTCGCCTCTCTACGATGGATGGTGAAGGACTTTCCAGATGTGCGTGTAGTCCTGCTGATGGCGGAGTGTGTTGGGAAGGGTAGAGGGCTGAGGTTGAAGGGCTGTGGAGTGAGCTAGTGGCGGCTTCTGTCCGACCGGCTTTGGGTGGCTTATGAGTCACAGGCGCTGGCGTTTTGCTTGCTTGTAGTCCTGCCTCCTAATTCAAGGAGTATGGGAGGTATCAACATTTACATGGGGCAGGCTTAGGTAAAGGGAATCCTCTCTTCTTGCTTTTCCTCCAGCATCTCTGGAGAAGGCAGCTAAGGCCTGTTCCTGTGAATTGATACATAAATTGAGATGGTTTGTGTTTAAGCTTTTCTGGAATTTTTGCTGGGGATGACAAAAGTTGGAGGCGATTTGAGAACTATTCAACATTAGTTGAACGTTTATTGTGTGAGGGGGAAATTCTGTCATAATCTTTTTTTCTTGGTCTTCAGTTCTTCTTACTTTTAAGTGTTATCGTCCCACTCCTCAACAGGGCTTCTTAAAAGTTCCCACCCAGAGTGGAGGTGGGCAAGACTTAGTTTGGACTGTTATCTCTCTCAAGCAATTAAGCTGAGTCCTTGAAAGCCTTTTTTTTTTTTTTTTTTTTGTTTCTAGGTGGGAGTTGGAAGATGGCTTCTGGGGCTCTAACTTGGGAGCTGCCCACCCTGTCTTCTCTTACTCTCTCAGAGGGCACATGGTGTGGGGCTGGTGCTGCCCATCCCACTCCTTTCGGGGTGAGGCAGGAAGGATCCATGATTCAACTGTAATCCAAGTTAGGTGGTCGTTTGGAATTGGAGAAGGTCTCATGGAGAGATTGTTTACCACAAATACACATAGAGATGAGTATGTGGAAGCTAGTCCAGTTAGCTAGGTATTGAGATTCCATTATGTTCAGATATAGGGGATGTTATGGTAAATCACACATGGCCCCTGTCCTCCAGGATCTTATGTGTTTATCACGGTAGACAGTAAATGATGATGAGTGAGACAAAAGGAAAGTGCAGCATATTATATAATCAGCAGTAGTAATTTACCTTGCAGGGTTTGGGAAGAGACATTTTAAAGTGAGACTGTGGGGGAGGGGGAAGGAGGAGCTTTCCTCAGAGGGAATACTGGGTGAAAGCCTTGAGGTGGGAGAGAACATGGCTTATTGGAGAAACCTGTATGGCTGGTGGGGCCAGAGAGAGTGGTGAGAGAAGACACCCTGGAGGAGTCTGGTGGGGGATACCAGGACCACTGTAATCCATTTAAGGACTTAAACCTAATGCTGAGAGCAGGAAAATACCCTTGGAGGGGATTAGGGAGGGTCTCAAGAGGTGATCAAATGTGTATTTTCAAGTTTGTAGCTGATTTTGAACCCTGCAGGGACAGGCTGACTGTGGGAAAACCAGTTGAGGGGGTTATTAAAGTTAGAGATGCTGGTGGCTAACACTCTTAGCCTGGGCGTTATTAACCCCTCCATGATCCTTGGTACTCTGGGAGCTGTGCTGTTTGGGGGTTGGGATGGATGAGGTCAGATGAAGACGGGGTTCTCTGACTGGGTTTCCAGTACCTGTCAGATGGAAGTGGTGATGAGTGGTTCATAAAGCTGAGGCATCGTCTTGGGATTCTAGCCTAATGGCTGGATCAGGTAGGTGGTAAGGCAAGTTGAGGTGCAGGCTTTTTGCTCACCTAGGAGTGTTTGCTGAGGCAGGTGCTATTCAGGTGCCATTTGTAATTATAGGATTGTGAAGGCCTGGGAGGAGTGAGTGCCTAAAACCTGCCACCTTTCTCTTCATCTTTAGGAGGCTTGGCCTCCTTAAGTGTCCCTAGGTATCCTCTCCTCTCACTGGGCATTGTAACTCTTTGGCTTGGTTGGGAAGGTAGGGAGGGTGCAATCACACCTGTTGGTTTTTTCTTTTGGAAGAGGTACAGAGTTTCCCTTTGCTGCCAGAGGAGAGGGGAGACTGGCTTGTCCATGTTTGTTCCTCTTCTCCAGCCTTTGCATCATCTGTAGTTTCTTGTAGGGGAGATTCCTCTACCTCTGGCCTCCCCAGCCCTTCCAGGCACTTCTAGCCCTGCCCACACCCACACTCTTTGACAGGCCTGGGCGGGCGTCTCCCTGCCTGACAAGGCTGAAGATGTTGCTCCTCCTTCTCAGGGAAGAGATGGGGTGGGGCTTGCCCATCCACAGAATCAAGCTTTCTCTTTTTTTGCTCTGACTGGGCAGGGAAGAGACTTTTCCCTTGCAACTACTTTTGAGAGGTTGGGTGGCACACTATAGTTCCTTCAGCACAGAAGCTGGAAATAAATGTGACTGTCACTCATGGTGGTTGAGATTGGGATTTGAGCCAAGCAGAGAACACAGGCATAAGGGGGATTTGAGGGTTGTCGCTGGAATCGCTGGCTTGCTGACCTCCTGTCCTTTGGCGTGTTCCTCGGAATGTCTGTCTTCATCACTGCTGGCAGATGACTCTTCCGAACAATCTTGGTCTTTTTGATGTTTTCACTCCCCAATTTATCAGTTTCGTGGGCTCCGAGTATTTCTAGACGGAATCTAAACTTTTTTTTTGCCCAGCAAGTCCAGAGGCATGGCTGTAGTGGGGCTCCTGCTGAGTCCGAGGCCACTGGTGGAGGGCTGGGCACCTGGCTTACAGAGTGTGTCAGTAGCTGCCCAGAGGCTTTTCTAACCTTATCCTCTTTTGCCCCAGGCGCTGCTGCACGAGGAGGGCGATGATTCTGGCTTCGTCAGTCTGTCTCGGCTGGGCCCCTGTTTGAGGGACAAGGACCTGGAGATGGAGGAGCTGATACTGCAGGATGGGGCGCTGCTGGGGACCATGCACAGCTATATGGATGCCTCCCTCATCTCCCTCATTGAAGATTTTGGTAGCCTTGGAGAGGTGAGCTGGGGCTGGGCTTAGAAGTCTTTAAGCAGGAATTTTGGCTATGACTTTCAGAACCTTGGTTCCCGAATGGTCAACCTGAGTCTTTGAAGTGTGTTTTTATTTTTAATTTAGACTTGGGCTGTGTCCCATGTAAAAGTATGCCCTGGCAGACTTGACATAGTCCACAGCCTTTCTCCCTGCCTGGGCCCCTGACTTACATGTCCAGAGGGTTCTAATCTCTGTCTTGAGTCCAGTTCCAGCTTATCCAAGGGCTGTCTACTGAGCATCCCACATCTTAGCTGAGGGTGGAGAGAGTATGAAACACAAACTCAAGACTCAATTTTGACAGGTCTTTGTTGATACTAGAGAGGTGGTGGATGGTAGTAAATGAGGTTGGAACCCATGCCCCCTGGTACTCGTGTCTCTTTCTGGCACATTGAGCTGAACTGAGCCCAGGAGCGGGATTCTCCTGGCATCTAGTCCTTCTCAGTGGCCTGGCTGGGATAGTGGTGGTACCTCCCTGTTGTCTTTCCTGAACAGAGCAGATTATCTCTGGAGGACCAGAATGAAGTGTCACTGCTCACAGCTCTGACGGAGATCTTGGACAATGCAGATTCTGAGAACCTATCTCCGTTTGACAGCATTCCTGACTCAGAGCTGCTCGTGTCACCTCGGGAGGGCTCCTCTGTAAGTGTGGGACTCGGGGAAGAGGTGTGTGGTTGGTGCAAAGGTTAGAACCACATCCGTGGGCCTACTCATAAAGTTCTGAAACACAAACTCATCTTAGGTCTTTTTCTCCCTTTTAGCTGCACAGGTTGCTCAACCTCTCTCGGACACCCCCAGAACGTGACCTCATCACCCCAACTGACCCACTGGGACCCAGTACAGGCAGTAGTAGAGTAAGTGGGGTAAGCCTGCCCTAGGGAGCCTCATAGACTCCCAAGGGGGAGGAATATGTGGGGACAGGCCTGGAAAAATATATTCCTGGAGAAAACGCCTATGTCTTGATTTCTATCCTGTAGGTTGAGATGGCGCTCACGGATCCCCCTTGGGACTTCTCTCCACCTTCCTTCTTGGAGACCTCCTCTCCTAAGCTTCCTAGTTGGAGACCCCCAAGGTCAAGACCCCGCTGGGGCCAGTCCCCTCCTCCCCAGCAGCGTAGTGATGGGGAGGAAGAGGAGGAGTTGGCTGGCTTCAGCAGTGAGATGCTTGCTGGGGAGCTCAACAACTCTGTGAGCAGCATCCCAGACTTCCCCATGCACCTAGCCTGTCCTGAGGAGGAAGACAAAACAGCGGCGGCAGCAGAGATGGCAGTGCAGGCAGCTGGAGACGAGAGCATCTCCTCCTTGAGTGAGCTGGTGCGGGCCATGCACCCGTACTGCCTGCCCAACCTCACCCACCTGACGGCTCTTGAGGATGAGCTTCAGGAGCAGCCGGATGACTTGACACTGCCTGAGGATTGTGTGGTGCTAGAGATTGTGGGTCAGGCGGCCACAGCTGGCAATGACCTGGAGATCCCAGTTGTGGTGCGACAGATCCCTGCTGGTCCCCAGCCTGTGCTCCTGGATGACACGCTAGAGGTCAGTCCGGCCTTGCAGCTGCTCATGCCACCACTAGAGGTGGAGACAGAGGCTGCTGTTCCCAAGGAAACCCTCTGCCCTGTGGATGAGGGCTTGTCACTGGACTCAAAGGAAAAGTTGGAGTCAGCCTCCATGTTGGAGCCCAGGGAGGTCATGGAGCCTGTGGCGCCCAAGGGGCCTCAGAATCCACCAGCCAATGCAATGCTAAGTTCCCAGAGGGCTCGAAAGGGCAGGAGGAAAAAGAGCAAGGAGCAGCCAGCTGCCTGTGCAGAGGGCTACACCAGGAGGCTGAGGTCGGCCTCTCGTGGGCAGTCTACAGCTGTTCCAGAGGTGACCTCTCAGGGAGGCAACCTGCCTCAGGAGGACCTGCAAAGAGAGGTGGGCCCCCCCCATGGTAGAGGGAAGCCCCGGGCCTGGGCTCGGGCCTGGGCAGCTGCCTTGGAGAAGCCTAGCTCTGTGAACGTGGAGAGCAGTACTGAACAAGCTAGTCCTGCTGAAGAAGGTCCTGGAGACCTCTGCCCCAGCCTGGTTGACCCTATCCAAGCCAACCCTGTTTCAGCGCATCTCTCCCTGGTTGACTCTGCTCAAGCTGACCCCATGCCACTTGACTCTGCTGAAGCTGATTCCACTGCAGTTGACCCTGGTCCCACTGCGACTGACACTGAACCTGCTGACCCTGTGCTAACTAACCTTGCTTCAGCAAACTCAGAGCTGGTTGACCCTCTCCCAGCTGACCCAGTCCTGGCTGACTCAGCAGCAGCTGACCCTGCAGCAGTTGTTCCCATCTCAGACGACTTGCCTCCAGTTGACCCTGTCCTGGTCAAGTCAGTACAAGTTGACTCTGTTCCCAATGACCTGTCTCCAGCTGACCCGGTACTAGTTAAGTCTAGGCCAACTGATCCCAGACGTGGTGCAGTATCATCAGCCCAGAGGAATCCAGCCGCCCAGCTCCTGCTGGAATCAGAGTCCTCAGAGCCCTCAAAGGCCAACAGTCCTGAAGTCAGGGAGGTTGTAGGTCCTCTGAAGGGGGAAACTGGTACCAGTACCACAACCCAGGAAGCCAGGCCGCGGCCTCTTAGCCTATCTGAGTATCGGCGACGAAGGCAGCAGCGCCAGCCAGAGGCCGAAGAGAGGACCCCCCAGCCTCCAGCTGGGAAGTGGCCCAGCCTCCCAGAAACTCCCACAGGACTGGCAGACATCCCTTGTCTTGTCATCCCTCCAACCCCAGCCAAGAAGACAGCTCCGCAGAGAAGCCCTGAGGCTCCTCCTGAGGCTTGCTTTGGGTCTGTGGGCCCCAGCCCTGCCTCTCCTAGTCCTGAGCCACCTGTGAGCAAACCTATGGCCTCACCTCCTACTGAGCAGGTGCCATCCCAAGAGAAACTGCTGCCGGCAAGACCGCCACCTCCTGCTATGCAACCCATGCCCCCCACAATGCCCACTGCTCTGCCTTTTCCCACGGGTGGGCTGGGCATGACTGCTGTGCTCCCCCTTCCCACAAATGGGCAAGCTGTCCCCAGTCTGCCCCCACCACCCCTGCAGCCTCCTAGTGTTCCGATGTCTATGGGGCCAGTGCCACCTGACCCCTATACTCACTATGCCCCTGTGCCACCCTGGCCTTGTTATCCTCCCGTGTCCCCTTCTGGCTATCCTTGCCTGCCCCCCCCACCAGCGGTGCCCCTAGTGTCTGGTACTCCAGGTGCCTATGCTGTGCCCCCCACTTGCAGTGTGCCTTGGGTACCTCCTCCTGCCCCAGTCCCACCTTATAATTCCAACTGTACCTATGGGCCCTTGGGATGGGGCCCAGGGCTGCAACACCCTCCGTTTTGGCCTGCTGTTCCTCCACCTCCTTTGCCTCTAACCTCAGTTGGAAGAGCTGTCCCCCCACCCAAGGTGGAGCCTGGTAGCATCCCAGCTGGCCCTCCTGAAAGTGTGCCAGCCGTGCCAATGGCTTCTCCCCTCAGTCTTGGGGCGGCTGGCCACGGAGCGCCACAGACAGAGCCCACCAAGGTGGAGGTCAAGCCAGTGCCCGCATCTCCCCATCTGAAACACAAGGCGTCCTCCCCGGTGCACAGCCCTCGGGTCAAGGCTCCACCGTGTGTGTCTGCTGAGAATGTGGTTGTTGAGGAGCCTGCATCAGAGAGGCTAAAGCCTGAGCCGCAGGAGACTAGGCCCAGGGAGAAACCACCCTCTCCTGTTGCCAAGGCTGTTCCCACACCAACACCAAGGCAGAGCGCTACCACCAAACTGCCTACTGTCCACCCAGCCCGTCTAAGGAAACTGTCCTTTCTACCTACCCCACGAACCCAGGGTCCTGAGGACGTGGTGCAGGCTTTCATCAGTGAGATTGGTGAGTGCCACACAGTTCAGTTGGTGTGAAGAATGGTGTGGGAATTGTGTGAGGAGTGTCCTCCATAAAACAGGATAAGCCACCTTGATGGGGCTGGCCTTTGTTAGAATTCTTGAGAGAGAGAAGTCTGGTTGGTTTGATTCTCTTTCTCAGGGAGTGTTGCTCCCCTGGTTTACTTACCACAGTGGGCAGGGGGCGCATAAGGAGAGAAGCGAGGTGGTTTGGAACTTCTGGGACTTGTGTGCTTAGTGAATAGGGGCAGGTTTCCAATCCTGTGTTGTGTGCTTCTGCAGGAATTGAGGCGTCGGACCTGTCCAGTCTGCTGGAGCAATTTGAGAAATCAGAAGGTGAGGAAACCCTTTCTGTTGATGTTTCTTTTGGGCCCAGCCCTGAGGTTGCTTAAACTGGGAGGAGGGAGAAGGGGAGTCTGCCACTAGAGTGGCCCCTTAATTGGAATGGGAAGACAATCCCATTGATGCAATCCAAGCCAGGGAGAGGGTACAGCATGACAAGAACTATAAAGAGTGGATGGATGGGGAGATCCAAGTGAACTGGGGACGTATTTCTAGAGGAAGTGGTTCTCCAGCTGAGCCTTGGAAGACAGGAATTCAGAGAGCCTGTGTGTGGTGAATAAAGGCAGAGGTGCAGGCAAGGTCACATATGGTGTATTTGAAAGGCAATGGCTAAAAAAAAGCAATGGCTTATTCAGCTTCTCAGAACAAGGTGTGGATCTAGGTGCTGCAGAGGATGCTATGTCGTGTTCTCAAGGAGCTTATGATCTAACTGGGAAGAGGAATCTGCAAAAATGACTCCTGAATTGACAATAGGTATCTGTAGTAGAAGGCAAAAGTACAAGCGTAGATCAAGAGTAGCTTATAAAACAAAACAAAACAAAAAAGAGTAGCTTATAAGACTAGCAAGTCAGTCAGGTGGATTATATAGAACCTGGAATGCTAGGCTTAGGAGTTGGGACTCGGTCTTAGATTCAGTGTAGTGTGTGCTTGTTTTTAAGCAGAAGAGATACAATTAAAAATAGTTCTTGGGTACCCACTGGAAGAGAATGGATTTCTTTGGGGAGACCCCAGTGGAGTATGTAGGCAAAATGGATTTTCTTCCTTTGCGTCTTAAAGCCAGCGTTTCTCCGCCGCCTCAGTACGGAACATCTGGTTGGGCTTTTAACTAGTATGGTTTCTTTGCAGCCAAAAAGGAGTGCCCTCCCCCGGCTCCTGCTGACAGCCTGGCTGTAGGAAACTCAGGGTAAGTATGGGGACATGAGTGAGTTACCCTACAGCTGTTGGTCAGCAGCCGGCCGGCGCTCCAGGACTGTCAACTGGATGCCTCTGTTAACGGGGACATTTAGTCAACTCTAAAGTCTTTCCCTGTTCCCCATCCCCGGCTCAGCCCATCATTGCTGGGCATTGTCTTGGGTGATACATAGGAGGATATATACGAACCATCCTCTGGCTGATTCCAGTTTGGGGTTTCAAATGGTGATGCCTTTTATGTTCTGGCGAGTTGTGTTTTGGTGGGTTTCTTTCCTTTATTTAACAGGCTTTAAGGTTGCTCAACACTGCTGACGGTGTAAAAAAAAAAAAATGGGGGAGGATGTTCATGGCTAGGGCTCCCTGACTCCTTGGAGGACACGGGCATCCTGGACCTCCTTGTTCCCCATTCATCCAGTACCAAGAGGCCTTTTTTTTGTTTCATATTCATGATACCCCATCCTCTTCTACCAAGCATATTTTCCTCCACATTGATTTTGGGTTGGTTTGAGCTGGGCATAAGAGGCTCCCGGCTTGGAGGAGGTGGGGGGTATCAAGGTCATAGTCAGCCTGCCTCCAGAAATTGGACAGAGCTGAGACCCAACTTACATAAAGTCCAGTCACTAAGACCCTTTCTGTGCTGGAGGAGAATGATTGGGACAGTTTGTGGCCCCCATTCCTCTCTGCACGTACCCCTTTCCTGTTGCTTCATGAGGAAAGCAGATGTTGAGGAGGCAATGAACCAGGCTTTCCCTTTTCCCCCGCCAGCAGCGTTGACACTCCCCAGGAGAAGAGGCCCCTAGACCGGTTACAAGCCCCAGAACTGGCCAACGTGGCAGGTGGGTTCAGGGTGGGGAACTCTGCCTTTGATTAGTTTATGCAGCAAATGTTTGTAGAGCCCGCTCTGCACCAAGTGTGTGTAGGTGTTGGGGATACGGAAATCTGATCATCATCCTTGAGGTTCTCACAATCCAGGGGACAGATGTGTAAACAGATGAGCACGTTGAGTATCAGAGGTTGTGTGTCAAAGAAACCTGTTTGGTTTATAGTGGGGTCTGAAGAGGGACTGTCAGAACAGGATTATATAGAAAGTAACCCTCAAATCGGAGGCTTGAGAAAATCACTGATACCAGGGGCGTTTGAGGTGGTTGGAACAGCTTGCGTGAACTGAAGAAACAGCCAGCCTGGTATTGGTGTGTTTTGAGAAATGGTGAGTGGTTCGTTTTGGCTGGAGTGTAGTGCTGATCAGGGTGGTGGGCAGAGCTCACAAGAGAGAAAGCTGGAGTGTTGAGGAGGAGGCCAGGTTATGGGAACTTGGCCATGTTAAGCTGGTTGGACTTTATATTGTATGTTGAAGAAGCAATTGAAAAAACCTTAGCAGTTTGGTTTTAGAGTGCTTCCTCTAGTGGGAATGTAGAAGACAGGTGGACGAGTGTGATGCCCGAGGTAGGAGATTATTAGATGATTATGTGAGTTCAGGGAAGATGCAGCCCGGAAGTCAGTCAGTGCCGGGAGCAGGGGGTGAGTCTTAAGAATGAAGAGGTAGAAAAGACAGGACTTGGCCACCAGCTGGGTTTGGGCAATGAGAGGTTCAGGAGGACTCTAGCCAGTTGGGTTTCTGTTGCTGGTCTCCAAGATGGGGAGCTCATGGGAAGGAGCATTTGTAACAGTGGGACAAGTTGGGCTGCTGATCAGTGTTAGTACACTTTGTGAAATGAGGCGGGGGTCTCTGGAGCCTGTATACACAGTGTTCAGAAGTGTAGAATCGGATCTCATCCTGCTATCTCCATCCTCCCTCCCCTCACAGGGCTCACCCCTCCAGCTACCCCTCCCCATCAGTTATGGAAGCCCCTGGCTGCTGTCTCTCTGCTGGCCAAAGCCAAATCTCCTAAGTCCACCGCCCAGGAGGGAACCCTGAAGCCTGAAGGAGTTACGGAGGCCAAACATCCAGCTGCAGCCCGCCTCCACGGAGGGGTCCATGGCCCTAGTCCAGTCCATGTGGGCTCTGGGGACCATGACTATTGTGTTCGGAGCAGGACCCCCCCAAAAAAGACGCCTGCCCTAGTCATTCCAGAGGTGGGCTCCCGATGGAACGTCAAACGCCATCAGGATATCACCATCAAGCCCGTCTTGTCCCTGGGCCCAGCCACCTCTGTGCCTCCAGGCACAGCTGCCTCCCAGAAGCCACTTGATCACAGGACTAGCAAAGAGCAGGCAGATCCCCAAATTCCTTGCCTTGCCCCGTCTGCCTTGCTGTCCCCTGAGGCCTCACCCTGCCGGAATGACACGAACACTAGGACTCTCCCTGACCCCTCAGCCAAGCAGCAGTCACTGCGCTGTTACCGAAAAGCCTGCAGGTCAGCCAGCCCCTCAAGCCGGGGCTGGCAAGGCCTCCGTGGCCGCAGCAGCCGTTCTGTCAGCTCTGGGTCCACCCGGACCAGCGAAGCATCTTCCTCCTCATCCTCATCGTCGTCTTCCTCATCCCGATCCCGGTCCCGGTCCCGGTCCCTCTCCCCCCCACACAAGAGGTGGCGAAGGTGAGCTCTGATGGCCTGTTAGGTTCTCTCTCCACCTTGGAAGTTCTTACTCTGAAAGCTTTTGCACATTGAGTTTGATGAACTTTCAGGCACTAAGGCTTTTCTCTCTTTCTTTGGCTTTTGTCTTCTTCCCTTTTCCTGGATTTGAAGGAGGCAAGCTGTGAAAAGATAGCTTCTGTCCCCTGTTGGAGATTGGGATATCTCTGAGATCTCCTGCTTCCTAGAGACCTGCCTTGGGAGAGACCGTTAGGGTTTGGTTTTGACCATGTTGATTGCTTTGCACTGTATCAGTCCTATTTCTTGTATTTTTCCGGTAGATGTGGGATGGTGGGCTAGTGGGTTGTTAATGGCAAACAATCCTTCCTTTAATCATCTGTTGAGGAAAGAGTCTGGTGTCCTTTGGGTGTCACTGTGGCCTCATCTACTTTTTAGGAGTACCTTTTTCTGTATAATAGACCCAAATTTTTCTACTTCATCAGTGAAGAATTCTTGGTTTTTGATGGTGAAGCTTATCTTCAGGTACGCCATCTACTACAGGTCTAGCACAGTCACCTCCCCTTAATGCCATAATCATAGCACTCCTGTGAGACATGAGGGGAGCAGGATTCCAGAGACATGGGCTTGCCTGCCCTCCCACCTCTCCCTTACACCGCCCCCCTCACACCGGCTAGTTGTAATACCTGGGGCCCAGCCCTTTATCTCTGAGTCTCTATTATTTTTATTCTTTCTGACTTGTTAGATATTCTTCTATTTTTAATTGCATAATTGACAGTAAATAAGATTAGTGCCCAGATACTCTAGAACATGTCGAGTTCACAAGGTTCTCAGTTTGCTCTTCTTCTGCACCTCCTTTGCTTTTCTCTGCCTTTGGTCCTGAGCTTCCTGACAGGGAGGCAGGGCTGGGGCCAAGGTGAGGTAAGTGGATGATACCTGCACTCCTCCTATCATTTCTGTGTGATCTTTTGTTCTCTAGGTCCAGTTGTAGTTCCTCTGGACGTTCCCGAAGATGCTCTTCCTCTTCCTCCTCATCATCTTCCTCCTCATCTTCCTCCTCCTCATCTAGTTCCCGAAGCCGGTCCCGCTCTCCATCTCCTCGCCGGAGAAGTGACAGGAGGCGGCGGTGAGCATGTTTTCAGGGAGTTGGTGCATCTGGGGTGCAAGAGCCTAAGAGTTCTGAGATTTGAGCTGTCTAATGTCTGAGGGGCTGACAGCACCTTTTTCTCTTGGCAGGTACAGTTCTTATCGTTCACACGACCATTACCAAAGGCAGAGAGTTCTGCAGAAGGAGCGTGCAATAGTGAGTAGAGGAACAGGTCCTAGGAGGATAGGGCTTGTCCCTGAGCCATGACATGAGCTCACAGAGCCATCTGCAGCTATGGCCTTGGCTCATGGTGTGTCAATTTTCCTTGACCCAACATAGGAAGAAAGAAGAGTGGTCTTCATTGGGAAGATACCTGGCCGCATGACTCGGTCAGAGCTGAAACAGAGGTTCTCTGTTTTTGGGGAGATTGAGGAGTGCACCATCCACTTCCGTGTCCAAGGGTGAGGTTGGGCCCTAAGGTCAGGATGTCCTTCCTGTCCCATTATCTGTCTCAATGCTTTGTCTTTCCTGATTGCTCTGGTGTGCTGGGCAGCGTAGGACACCTTCAACTCTACAGTCAGGGGGTTGGCCATTTGGGGCATGAGAAGAACCTCTCCAGTCCCTGTGCCCTGGGGAGCTGTCTCTTCTCCATGGCATGTGCTCAAAGAGCCATCTCAGCCTCTGTCTCATCCTCCCCTCCAGTGACAACTATGGCTTCGTCACTTACCGCTATGCCGAGGAGGCATTTGCAGCCATCGAGAGTGGCCACAAGCTGAGGCAGGCAGATGAACAGCCCTTTGATCTCTGCTTTGGGGGCCGCAGGCAGTTCTGCAAGAGAAGCTATTCTGATCTTGGTGAGTGGAGGGAGGCTCTGAGCCTTTGGTATACTCCACCTCCTCCCTGAAAAAGAGTCCCCAGCCTTTTGAGAGAGGGGTTAACAAGGCAGACTTGTCTTCCTCTGACACGTGAAGGGCTTAAACGGTGGGGTGAGAGGAGAAATGGGGGCTCTCCTGTCTTTTGGCTTAAAATTCAGGAGATTTTAGCTCCATCCATTATAAATATGAGAGGTAGCTGGCCATTTGAGGACCCTGTGGTTGGGAGGTGTACTCAAAGAGACCTTGATGTTTGTCTCTCTCTACCTTTGTAGACTCCAACCGGGAAGACTTTGACCCTGCTCCTGTAAAGAGCAAATTTGATTCTCTTGACTTTGACACATTGTTGAAACAGGCCCAGAAGAACCTCAGGAGGTAACCCTGGGCCCTTCTCCCCCATCCCCTTTTCTTTGGAGGTGCCCAACCTCCTCCATTCCCCTCCCCCAGTCTAGGGGAGAGAGCTGCTAGTGAGGAGATGACTGTTTTATAAAGAAATGGAAAAAAGTGAAATAAAAATGTAATACATCAGATTTTAAGTGGTATTTGTTTTTTATAATAGGCTTTGAAACACATTAACTTGCATTTCTATGTAAGATGGATGGGGTTGAGGGGTTCCCCCAGTGTTTGGAAAATATAAATCACTATGCAGACTAATAAACATGAACTAGAGAGAACTGCCAAGTGCTGTTGTGCTTTTTTCTATGGTGCTGGTGCCAGAGAAGTCAGTTTTCCTCTCTGAACCCAACAGGGACATTCCTACTTTCATTTGATTCCTAGGACCCTTCTTCGGTTAGGTGCAGAATCCTATTGGACTTGAAACTGCTCTTCAAGAGTCTTGTCAGTGAGATCAGTCATCTAGGGCAGTGCTTCTCAGACTTTGAAAGGGTAGCTAAATCTGGAGATTTTTTAAAAATGAGGATTCTGAATTATGGGGTGGGCCTTGAGAGTCTGCATTTCCAACAAGCGTGGTGCTGTTGGTCTAGGAAGGAATTTGAATATCAGGGACCCAGAGGAAGTTCACACCTGTTGTAAATGTTTTTGAAACTGAGGCTTGTGTGTACCATAGCTTGAGCACAATGCTTGGCATTCAGCAAGTGCTCAGATGTTTAAAGAATGCATGCAGGTGAATAGACCTTTGGGAAAGAGGGACATGTAGGAATTATACCAAGGACAGGGGAATGCCTATTTTGAGAAAGGCAAATAAGTGGGTCCCTCCCTAAGGGGCATGAAGGAGAAATAGTCTAGGGGTAGTAGATAGGATTGTAGGGATTGCTATCTGCTAATGTAAACTGAAATATGAAGAACTTGAAATTAACTTGATAGGCCTGGGCATTGATTGATAAATTTGAGTACTCATGACAGAGGCAGTTGAAGGGTTTTCCGGTTCTTCCACAGGGAGGATTCATAGTGTGGACTACCCAGGAGGTAGAAGGGTTATTTTCAGGATTATCCGTTTGAAGAGATCGCTTCTGTCGCTCGGGTTTATTGCACATTCCCTTTTTCCCTTCACGAAGCTGACCTGAAGCTGTGTAAATAAGGAAGGGAAGAGTTGTTTCATGGGCAAGTCAAGATTGAGGTGGGGACAGTTCTGAAGATCAACACCTCACCACTACCACAGATAACCTGAAGGGCCCTCCCTAATGGAGTTGGGAGTGCAGAGGTTAGGGTGGTATTTTGAGAAAGGGCCTTCCAGGGTGTTGAAAGTGAAGATGGAGAAGAGTGGGAATCCACTGGCAGCGCGAATAGGGGACGGTGGGATATGTGACCAAGTTTAGAAAATTCAAGGTCAGCTCAGGCCCGCCGACCCACGCCTTACTCTGATATCTGAATGCCAGGGCCGCGGGTAACCGCTGCACTGAGAAAGGTGGCTCCAGCAGGAAGGCAAGACGCGGGAAGTCCGAAGCTTTCCCGCCGCCACCAAGGGCGTGACCTCTGACGTCAGGGCTCCGCCTTCACAAAGCAGAACGGTGGGCTCCGCCCTTCCAAGATGGCGATACTCGTGGGACCGGAAAGCGTTCATGGATTTCGCCCTTACCCTGTCTCCGAGAGTACGCCCGCCCCTTCCGGCGTGCCCCGCGCGGTGCGAGGGCGTTGCACGGGTCCTCCCCTAGCCCGCCTCTTCCGGTTTCTTGAGTCCTGTGCGTCCGCGACGGTAGTGACGCGTATTATCGGGAGGATGGCGGACGCCGGCTTACGCCGCGTGGTTCCCAGCGACCTGTATCCCCTCGTGCTCGGCTTTCTGCGAGATAACCAGCTCTCGAGCGTGGCCAATAAATTCGTCAAGGCAACAGGCGCTGTGAGTCCGGGGCTTGGATCATGGGCTGGGGTGTGATCACCACAGGGCTGCGGACCCTGACATGCTTAGGTCTTCAGGTAGGGAGGTCTGCGGGGTCCGCCAGACTAATGACTGCCAGGTCTTTGTGCCGAGCTCTCGGCGGTTGGCGGAAGCCAGCCTCGCTTCATGAGGTCTGACTACTTAGCGCCGAGTCTTGCTTTTTTCTGGTGAGAGGTGAGGCGGTGGCAGCGTGGGATCCTCGTGGCCTAGGTCACGTGGCTAGCAGAGTGCGACAGGGCGGGAGCGCCTTGTCCCACCGGAGGCATTAGAGGCTCCTGGTACCTTCATTGGGCTTTTATGTTGGCAAGTGCCAAGCGCGACTTGAATTTTAACTCTCAAACGGATTTACCCAGGACTCAAGTAGAATTGCTTTCGAAATAATGAAAGCGGAAAAAAAGTGAAAGTGTTAGTCGCTGAGTCGTTCCCGACTCTCTGCAGTCCCATGGAGAAGCCCGCCAGGCTCCTCTGTCCTTGGAATTCTCCAGGAAAGAATACTGGAGTGGGTGGCCATTCCCTTCTGCGGGGGGGCGGTCTTCCTGACCCAGAGCTCTAATCGGGTCTCAAGCATGCGGGCAGATTCTTTACCGTCTGAGCCACGGGGAGCCCGTTAATGAAAGCTGGGATTTTTGTTACTAAAGAAAATAATGAACGGGAGTAGAAGCAGGGTTGAGCATCATAACTACCAAGCAGTTGTAGAATCTTTGACTTCCAGCATCAGACAAGTCTAGCTTTGGGAACAGTTTCTGCCACTTTAAAAGTGTATGATCCAGGCAGCTTGCTTAATCTCTTTGAATCTGTTTCTGCTTCTATAGGATTTTTGTGAGTTTTAATAACATGATATATGCAAAGTGGCAATACTAGTGCCTGGTGCTCAGAAAGCATCAATGAGTGGAAGTTGTTATCTTGGTTATGGTACCTTAGGATGTTCTAAAAACAAGTAAAAGGAAGATGACCAGCAATGTGAAAGGTTTGTAATCTCCATCTCAAGGAGAGCAGACAAGACTGCACAAGAAAACACCTTGAAGATAGAGTGGAGTGATGTGGTAGTCCTTGAAAGTGAAAGTGTTAGTTGCCCAGTGGTGTATGACTCTTTGGGAGTCCATGGACTCTAGCCAGCCAGGCTCCTCTGTCCTTGGGGTTCTCCAAGCAAGAATACTGGAGAAGGGTTGCCATTCCCTTCTCCAGGGGATCTTTCCGACCCAGGGATCAAACCTGAGTCTCCTGCATTGCAGGCATATTCTTCACCATTTGAGCCACCAGGGAAGCTCATATGGTAGTCTTCAGTGGTCTTAGTCTTTGACTAAGAAGATAGGCTTGTTCTTTGTGATAGAATCAGGTTACACAAATTATAAGTCAGATCAGCCTCAAAGGGCTTCCTTAAGCTGAGACAGCCTGCCACATATGATCTGATAGAGCTGCTTTCATATTGGAACTGTTTTGAATTGACTGTTAGAGGCTGCAGAGAGTATTTCCACATCTGGCTGGATGGAATTGGGCCTTTCAGAATCAGAAATCTTTTTTATGTGACAAAAGCTAATCTTTGTGGAGGGCATACTAAGGGCCAGATGCTAAGCTCCTTATGTGCATTATCTCATTCTCTCAACAACTTAGTGCTGTATAGTATTATCTGTCTTACAGGGAAGAAAAACAGTATTAGAAAGATCAAGTGATTTACTCAGGATCACACATTACTAACTGGCAGAAGTTTCACACCTAATCTAACTTTGAGCCTGTACTCTTTTATATACTGTAATGCCTTGCCATTTTTTTGTAATTAACAGCTGAATGCAGTTCCTCACTGAATAATTAGCATAGATTTTTAGTAATCTTCTCTTGATGGTTGATTTCCAATGATTTGGAATTATAAACCAGGTTGCAGCAAACGTTTTCCTGTGTAGGTGTTCGTTTCATGGGTAAGGATAAATTCCTGGATAGTACACTGCTAGAATTAAGGGAATGCACGTTTTTAAAGGCTTTGATAAATAGGATAGACAGGCAGGGGAATAGATGATGCCAGAAACTAGAGGAATAACCCAAGTTTTTGCTACCAAAAATTGGGAAATACATAAATAGAATATTTTTCTCCTAATTGATGCAAGTAGGAGAAACCTTCAGAGACGTAACATTTGTATCAGATAGAGCAGACAAAATAAGTGACTTTTAATGAGAGAGTAACACAAAATTTGAACTCCCATGGAATAACCAGGATAAAACTTTCTTACCCTGCTTTCTCTCTCTTTTCTCTTATAGACCCAGCAGGATGCCAATGCCTCTTCCCTCTTGGATATCTATAGTTTCTGGCTCAAGTAAGTCTTCTCTTTGCCAGTGTGCCTCTTTTCTCCCTGCAAGTAGGCTGGGCTGTGTTCTTTGGTTTGAGAAGGTCCTGTTCCCCAGAAGTTAGCCTAATCTGCCTCAGCAGGTCCACCAAAGCCCCAAAGCGGAAGTTACAGGCAAATGGACCAGTGGCTAAGAAGAAGACTTCATCCAGTGACAGCAGTGAAGACAGCAGTGAGGAGGAAAAAACCCAGGGGCCTCCAGCTAAGAAAGCTGGTAAGGCCCAGCAGGGAGTTGTGGTTCCAGGAAGAGGATTTGTAGTCTTCCAGTATTAAATGGCTGATTCTTACCGGGACCCGTATTTTTGTTAAGCTGTACCTGCCAAGCAGGCCATTCTGCTTCAGCATCCTGGAAAGGCTGCAGTGAAAGCATCAGAGAGCAGCAGCAGCAGCAGCAGTGAAGAATCCAGTGATGATGAGGAGGAAGAAGACAAAAAGAAAAAACCTGTTGAGGTTTGCAGCTTTGGGGAGGAAAGGAATTGCTTAAGGGATTGGAAAGAAGAAACCTAAAATCTTGGCTTTTAGCCTGGTGGTGGTGGTTATACAACAGCAGATTATTATGAGGTCTTTCAGAGAGGTTGTAGAAATAATGAGGTTTGGAAAAGATTTTGTAAGGTAAAAGTTGAACCCTGAATCTAGAGGAAATTCAGTTCATTCTGCATCCCTGACAGTGTTGGGTTTCTCTGGGACACTGTCAAGGATTTCAAGAGTAAGAGATGTTTTGTGGACAGGTGCAGGGAGCTCTAAACAGGGAATGGCAGGAACAAGGCCTAAAAAAGGGAGCACTTAGGGAGCTTGCTTTTGTACCTTAAGATGTCTTTTGGGTGCCCTAAAACTTGCTGATTCTCCTGGCTTTTCTCACAGAAGGGAGTTAAGCCTCAGGCCAAGACAGTCAAAGCTCCTCCTAAGAAGGCCGAGAGCTCTGATTCCGATTCTGACTCAAGCTCAGAGGACGAGGCACCAAAGAACCAGAAGCCAAAGACAACACCTGTGGCAGTGAAAACTCAGGCTAAAGCCCCAGCCAAACCAGGTATTGTTTTTGTTTCCAAAAGGCTGGGCTGGGGACCAGGTTGCTCTGGGGACTGGTGTGAAAATTCCTCATTCACCACAGGGATGAAATGGCACTGGTTGTTGAACTAGTATTGACTGGTGTCATTTTTTTTAAGTTAGAGACTAGTAACTACAGAAATGGCTTCCCTGGTGGCTCAGACAGTAAAGAATCTGCCTGCAATGCAGGAGACCCAGGTCATGAAGATCCACTGGAGAAGGGACTAGCTACCTACTCCAGTAGACTTGCCTGAAGAATCCCCATGGATAGAGGAACCTGGCAGGCTGGGGTTGCAAAGAGTCAGACATGTCTGAGCAGCAACTAACACTTTCACTTTTTTCAACTATAGAAATAGTGGGCAGTGAGGGAAAACATGCTTAGAAGACTTCAGAGGGCATATTCAAATGTTTTGCATCATAAGATTTTTTGGAAGACAGGTTTATTTCTGAACTTGGGCAGGAAATTTATCCTTTGATAATGCAGTAAACCACAGCCTTCTACTTTATGCTTGCTTCAAAGGCAAGAGAATTGACGGACTCCTAAGTTCTAAGCTAATAGGAGGAGGCTTTTACAGCCCTTTAATATCTTGATACTCCTTTTCTTTTGATGTTCATTAGTTCATGTCTTTTTTTTTTTTTTTTTTAAGAAATATTTATTTATTTGGCTGTACCAGATCTTAGTTGGCACATGTGGGATCTAGTTCCCTGACCAGGGATCGAACCCCCACCTCCCTACATTGGGAGCATGGAGTCAGACGCTGGACCACCAGGGAAGTCCCAGTTCATGTCTGTTTAAAAACTATTTTTATCTGTTTATTTTTGGGAGTGCTAGGTCTTTGTTGCTGTGTATTGGCTTTCTGTAGTTGAGGTGAGTGGAGGCTGCTCCCTTGTTGTGGTGTACAGGCTTCTTCCTGTGGTGTCTTCTCTTGTTGCAGAGCACAGGCTGTAGAGTGTTGGAGCTTCAGTTGTGTGGGCTCAGAGGTTGTGGCAGGGATTAGTTGTCCCAGGGCACATGAGATCTTCCCAGATCAGGGATTGAACCTGTGTCTCCTGCATTGGTAGGTGGGGTGTTTTTGTTGTTGTTTTTTACCATAGCGCCATGAGGAAAAGACTGGCAGGTGGATTCTTAACCACTGGACCACCAGGGAAGTCCAGCTCATGTCTGTTTTTAACAGTATACAATTACTTGGCTTATAGTTTGTTGAAACAATAGATCAGACAACATTTGCCACAATAATGTATGTCAGAGTTGTTGGCTGTAAAAACTCGAGCCCAGCTATGATCTGAAGGGTATTCTCATCCACCTTATGGTATTTCAGACAGCCAGCTAACTTCGTCTTCTTTCTCTTACGCTTGTTCTTGGGACTTATTTAAGAATTCTTCCTTTCTTAGCACCATCATGAAGTCCCAACAGTAAGGTGAAATGTGGACTCCTTTTGAATTTTGTAGTCAAAGTATATCCATGTTCTAGTTGCTTGCCAGCAAAGATCAATCTTTACTAGTCAGGAAGAATTCTTTTTTATCCTGGGTTTTGGCCCTTAATTTTCTGTTGCAACTGAGGGTTTGACCTCAAGAGTGATAGTCATTCTCCTCAGGATCTTCATGAAAATCTGCATCTTGGCAGCAGTGCCGCTGAAGAAGGTAGGTCCGAAAACTGTCTTTACACACACATTATTTCTGTTTTCTTAGGTACATCAGCTCGGCCAGCACCTAAAGTCGCCAACGGCAAAGCACCTAGCAGCAGCAGCAGCAGCAGCAGCAGCAGTGATGATGACTCAGAGGAGGAAAAGGCAGTAGCCATCTCTAAGAAGGTATAGGCCTTAATTTCTACCAGGGAAGAGGGGGCAAGGGGGTGAAAGTCCTCTATTTCCTGGCAGGATTGGTTGGGTCAACATTTTCCTGTGGTAATTGATTTTCTCTGTGTGATGCAGACCATACCTAAAAAGCAAGTTGTGGCTAAGGCCCCAATGAAAGCGGCTGCCGCACCTGCCCAAAAGAGTTCCAGCAGTGAGGACTCCTCCAGTGATGAGGAGGAAGAGGAGCCGAAGAAAAAGCCCATGAAGAAAAAACCAGGTGACTGGACAACGGGGAGTCAAGCTACCACTGACCAGGGCCCAAAGGCAGGAGAACCTCTGCAGTCACCACGTGGACCTTGGCCTGACAGCTGGCCTGTCCCAAAGAAAGGAGAAAGCCAAAGGTTGCCTTTTGTAACTCAAAAATGGCATGCCATCATCCCTGCCCTAGTCTGTTAGGGATGAGTCACTAATCCTAGTTCACCCTCAAGGGAAAGGGAATTAAGTTCCATTTCTAGAAGGAAGTGGTATCAAAAGATGTGTGTACATATTTTATCACACTATCCCTTTTTTTTCCCCCACACTATCCCTTTTAAACAGGTCCCTATAGCTCAGTCCCCCCGCCTTCTGTTCCCCCACCCAAGAAGTCCCTGGGAACTCAGTCCCCCAAGAAAGCTGCAGAGAAGCAGCAGACTGTGGAGAGCAGTGAGGAGAGCAGCGACGAGTCTGGTGAGTCATCTCCTATGGTGAGTGGGTCTGGGAGTGCGTGAGTAGTAGGGAAGGAAATGCTTCTATTCCCTTCTGCTTTTCTCTGAAGTACCACAGGGCTAATGCTCTGTGTGGGTCTTTGCATCCTTGTTGTTTTTGGCTGTGTCACATGTCTTGCGGGGGGTCTCAGTTCCCTGACCAGAGATTGAACCTCGGCCACAGCAGTGAAAGCCCAGAGTGCTAACCAGTAGGCCACCAGGGAACTCCCTACACTTTTTCTTGCTCTGGCGGGACTCTAGACCCAGCCTAATGCCATTGCTTCTCTCCAGATTCAAGTTCTGAGGAAGAAAAGAAACCTCCAGCTAAGGCAGTCATCACCAAGGCAGCTACTAAAGCAGCTCCAGCAAAGAAGGCAGCAGAGAGCTCTTCAGACAGCTCAGGTAAGGAAGGCGTAGCATAGGAGGCCCTCAGGGCGATGGTAGCTCCGAGGGCCCTCTTTAGCCTGATTCGGGGACCTATTGCCTCTAACCTCCCTGTCTAGACTCCGACAGTTCTGAGGATGAAGCTCCTGCCAAGCCAGCCGGTACCCCCAAGAATCCCTCAAGTAAACCAGCCGCCACTCCCAAGCCGCCTGCAGCTAAGTCGGCCGCCACCCCCAAGCAGGTTGCAGGCAGTGGCCAGAAGCCTCTAACCAGAAAGGCTGACAGCAACTCCAGCGAGGAGGAGAGTAGTTCTAGTGACGAGGAAGAGACAAAGAAGACTGTAGCCACCCCTAAGTCCAAGGCGACAGTCAAAGCAGCCCTGTCTTTACCTGCCAAGCAGGCCTCTCAGAGTGCTGGGGGCAGCAGCTCGGATTCAGACAGCTCCAGCAGCGAGGAAGAGGAAGAAGAAAAGACACCTAAACCCCCAACTAAAAAGCCACGGAAGGAGGTGGAAGCCGTAGCCCCTTCCAAACCAGCCTCCGTGAAGAAAGCAAAGGCCGAAAGCAGCAGCAGTTCTTCCTCTGATGACTCCAGTGAGGAGGAGGAGGAGAAACCCAAGGGCAAGGGCACTCTGAGACCACAGGCCACCAAGACCAATGGCACCTCCGCACTGACTGCCCAGAATGGAAAAGCAGACAGGGGCAGCAACGAGGAGAAGGAGGAGGACAAGAAAAAGGCAGCAGTGGCGGTTGCTAAGCCAGGTCTGTATCCAAAAAAAACCTGCCTCCTGGGTTTGTCCCCTAAACCAGAACGGACTGTACTCTAGAGGAGTGGATTAGGGAGCCAAAGCCCCTGACCAGCTTCCAGTTAGTTGGAGGCCCTCAGTGTGGGAGCCTGGGAGGAGGGGACAGGAAACTGGTTTCCTGAGTCTGGCTTTCTGTTCTGTAGGTTCAGAAAAGAAGAAGAAGAAGAAGAATGAGGCTGCTAAGGAGGCCGAGACTCCTCCAGCAAAGAAGATAAAGCCTCAGACCCCCAACACATTTCCTAAAAGGAAGAAGGTAGGTTGTCTTGTTTTCCTCTCAGGAGCCAGCTTTTAGAATGGACAAAAACTGCAGATGACTGGACAGCTCTGTGCCTGGCCTGGCGCTCACACTCGCGTATGTAGCTCAGGAGGGCCTTTTTGCTCCATCCTGAGTTTCCGACTCCATTCTTCCCCAGGGAGAACGAAGGGCATCCTCCCCATTCCGAAGGATCAGGGAAGAGGAGATCGAGGTGGATGCTAGAGTGGCAGACAATTCCTTTGACGCCAAGGTCAGGAGAATGAGGGGTCTTCACCATCCTTGAGGGGGTGGGGTGGGGTGGGAGAGAGTACAGCGTTTGGTCCTGGTTGATAGGTTCTTTGGGTTTGAGTTGCCTGGAGCAAGAAGAAATGACAGGGCCCTGGGGTTGCCCTTCTGTGTGCTAACTGCCTCTTTCTGCTCACCAGCGGGGTGCAGCCGGAGACTGGGGGGAGCGAGCCAATCAGGTTCTGAAGTTCACCAAAGGCAAATCCTTCCGGCACGAGAAAACCAAGAAGAAGCGGGGCAGCTACCGGGGCGGCTCCATCTCTGTCCAAGTCAACTCTGTTAAGTTTGACAGCGAGTGACCGTGGGCCGTCTATGGCACAGCAAGGGTGATGATCTGAGCCCACTCACCGTCACAGTAGACCTGGGAATCCTAGGCTTTATCAGGGGAGGGTCTTGGTGAAGAGAGCAGTTTAGAATAGGTCTGAAGACTGCACTGTAACACCCTCTAAGGTCCTTTTTTGGGTTCGTGGTTTTGTACAGATTTGTTTTTTGAGTGTTGGGTAGCAAGGACAAAGAGTGTTCATTTTTAAGAGAAATTTTAGTTGTCGTTCCCTCCATGTTCTGTGAAAGTCTTCATGCTGAGAAATTTGTATATTTTCTATTAAATCATTTCTTATTGATATTTGTTGTGGTTTTCAGAGGTGGGTTCCCACAGATTAAAATCTTAGCTATCCCAAGACTTGGTAAAGGTCACTGTAAGAATTTTTATAATTGGAAAATTCTGCCTATGTGAGTGCTCATGTTCACTTTTCATCCTTCCTACCCCTCAGAGCCCTGATGAGAGGCAGTTAACATTCACCATTGTTAATGTATATATCTTTTAAGCATGGACTATGTACCTCATTTATGGGGTCTAGGACTGAAATCTTCAACCAGCATGGACTTACCTACTTTGGAGGATAAAAGTCATTGTTTTATTTCAGACAAAATTCTAATGTGTTAATACCCTGGGGTCTGGATATTTTGTTTTTTTGTATTTTTATTATCACATAATGTTTGCAATATATGTTTATTAATTTAAAAGCATAAACTTTTTTATTGTTCAAAGATAATTTTTGATTGGCTTCTGAGGACTGTATCTTCTCAGTTTTTTTACATTTTAGAACACAAAATTTAATCTGAAAAGCCCTTATCACTTGGTATTTCTGTCTTGGTAGCGTGGTGACACAAAATAGTTTGATTAACTTCTTACATGTTTGGGAGTCACTGATCAAGAAAGTGAAGGAAGGAAATCTATAATGAAAAACCTCAATCCTCAGTAGGAATTAGTCAGGTGAATTTATAGGTAACCTAAGTATACGCTAACGGAGAGAAGAATCTTTACAAAGCATTTTATCTGGTATTACTTGAGTTAGAGGGGGGTTGGGAGAGCATTCTAAGAGGGTTATTGTGTCTTGTAGTTGGTACATGGGAGCAACTCATATGCCCCTTTTAGAACCTGACTGTCAGTATCAGTGGAGGTAACAATAAAAAAACCTGTGAGTAAAGATACAGCTCTTGGGCCATGCAGGCTGATTGTAGAGCTGTAGTAGCAAGTGAGGAGGAAAGTTGAGTTCTCCAGTCTCTCCAAGTTCTCTGGTCCTGGGCTGTCCCTGTGTTGGGAAAGCGTGTCCTAAGTTTATAGATGAGGTGTAAGTTAAGGTTAGCCTCCCCTTATTTGGGTTCCAAGTAACCTGATAACCTGGTTTTCCGTGTAACTGCTGCTAGGAAGAAAGTATGCTGACATACATATAAAGTCTGCATGGTGAAAGTTCTACATCTTACTAGAAAATAATAAACTGACTGGTTTATATGTGTTTTGGGAGTTTTACTAATTGAATGCAAAGCCCTCCTATCTCCTACTCAAAACAGAACAACTTGGGTGCCAGTTGGAGGGCTAGGGTTCAGACCTGAGGAGGCTCATTGTGGACTATACCTTCCTGACTATACCTTGTATCATGGTATCTTGTTCGGGCTATAAGTCCAGCCTTTGGGTGGTCTAAAACTGGTGGTTGGCAAAATGGGCCATGGACTGGATCCAGTTGACCAGAATGGCTTTTACATTTTTTAAAGGGCTCAAAAAAAATGTGACAGATTATGTGATCACAAAGGATATAATGTTTCCTGTCATGTTTTACAGTTTGCTTAAGCCCTGGATAAATCACTAATTTCACTACACTGGCTGAAAGTTAGGACTATCTGGGTATCTTTTGAAAATACCGATTCTCTGGGGCCCATCTGCTGACCAGTTGAGTCAGATCCTAATGCTCTCTGGTGGATTCTGGGAGTTGGGGTTTTTTTTAAGCTCCCAAGCAGGTGATGCTGAAGAGACTTGAAAACCACTGATCTAAAGACTATTTGAAAAGAAATGAGTGGGTAATTTTTCTTCCTTTTATGTTTTCATTTTCAAATGTACTTACTAGATCTAATAGTATAAAGTAAAAATTTAAATTTCCCTTTTATCCATGTTTTCTAGGACTTGTTTCTTTTCTCTTTCCAGAATTTCTCTGTGCATCCTCTCCCATTTCTCCTCACACATGGAGAAGCTCGCTATCTGCAGTGTCTCATAACTTTGGAGCTCATTTTTAACGGCTGCATGGTACCCCATTGTATGGAAATAGCGCAGATTATTTTAACTAGTACCTTATTGGTAGCTGTTTGGGTTGTTTTTGTATTTTATTATTCTAAATAGTGCTGCAGTGGATATTTTATACATGAGACAATTGTTTGTGAGTATTTGTGTGGATAGTTTTATAGGAAGTATTCCTAAGAGTGTTGGGTCAAAGGCTATGTACTTTTAGTTTGTTCATCACTACCCTCCAAAACCACTGTAACAACTTGTAGTTTGAACAACACTTAAAGTACCTTTTAGCTTGCCCTCTTGCCAACACTTAACCAAATTGACTTTTGCCACTTGGATAAATGACAAAGCTCAGTTTTTAAAAATTGTGGTAAAAAACATTTAAATTGCCATCTTAATCAGTTTTAAGTGTATGATTCAGTAGTGTTAAGTATATTGACATTGTGGTACAACAGATTGCTGTAATTTTGACCAGATATTTCATATGAGTGCAATCAGACTTTATTTGTCCTTTTGCACTTAGCTTGATGTCCTCAGGTTTGCTCATGTTGAAGCATGTGGCAGTATATTGACATTGCAGTGCAACAGATGACTGCTATGATTTTGACTAGATAGTTCTTATGAGTGACATCAGAGTTTATATGTCCTTTTGCACTTAGCATGATGTCATCAGGTTTACTCATGTTGTAGCATGTAGCAGAATCTTTTCCAAGGCTGCATCCCATCGTATGTACCACATATAATTTGTCCATTTCATTGTTTAGTTTCAGGGACCTGAATTCCCACCTGTTGCTGATGGGTTCTGGCAGTGTGGCTGAAATCCACATGTTCAGTGAGTCGCACACATGATAGCTCATGCTCCTCTGCAGTGTACTTCACATGGACACAAGGCAGAAGATTTTCCAACATCTTTTTGTGCCTTTATGTTTCACAGGTTATATCCTCAACTGTCACCCAACCCTGTTAGTGAAAGTGAAAGTCATTCAGTCATTGCAAACTCTTTGTGTCCCCATGGACTATATAATCCATGGAATTCTCTAGGCCAGAATACTGAAGTGGGTAGCCTTTCCCTTCTCCAGGGGATCTTCCCAATCCAGGAATCAAGCCCAGGTGTCCCACATTGCAGGCAGATTATTTACCAGTTGAGCCACAAGGGAAGCCCAAGAATACTGGAGTGGGTAGCCTATCCCTTCTCCAGGGGATCTTCCCAACCCAGGAATCGAATTTGGGGTCTCCTGCATTGCAGGCGGATTCTTTACCAACTGAGCTATCAAGTAAGCCCCAAACCCTGTTAAGTGACTATTAACTAGATCATGGTGTCTCAGCCTTACTATTTGAGGCCAGATAATTCTTTATGGAGAGCTGTACTGTGTGTTGGAGCATGTGTAGCAGCATCCCTGGCCTCTGCCCTCTGGATGCCAGTAGCATCCCCCAATTTGGACAACCAAAAATGGCTCCAGATATTGCCAGATACCTCTCGAGGCAAAATTTTGAGAACTGCTGGGGTTTATTATTGGTTTAGGGTTGATAAAAACTGCAGCTTAGTGGCACATGTGAGACAAGAGCTCAGATCTCTCTAAAAATTTATCTGTATTCAATACTGAGTACCTCTTATGTACAGCCATAGAACTCCCTGAGAGCTCAGTGTCTAATAACGGAAGTCAGGGATGGGAACGGTTCTGTACACCATGCTGAGTCCTTTCACCAAGGGCCAGCACAGTACCCCCAGGGGGACAAGCAAGAAAAGACTTGACCAACCTTGGTCCAGAATTCTGAGAGTAGCAGTAGCCAGGTGTGAAGAAAGCACATACCATGCAAGGAAGAGGAAGTGTTTCCAGTGAGAGAAGAGAGCCTTGAAGATGGATCAGTTGGAGGGTGTGTGGTAAGTAGGCCAAGATAATCTGACTGAGGATTCAATAGCAATGACCTTTTATACCCGTCAGGGATTAGTACTTTATTTTGTTCACATGATTATGTTAGGGGTTTGCCAGTCCAATGCAGCGCACCAGGCATTCAACACAGCTGCGTGCTAAGTCACTTCAGTCATTTCCGACTCTGCAACCCCATGGACTGAAACCTACCAGGCTCCTCTGTCCATAGAATTTTCCAGGCAAGGATACTGGAGTGGGTTGCCATTTCCTACTCTAGGGGATCTGACCAACCCAAGGATGTGAGCTTTGTCTCCTACATGACATTCAGGTTCTTTACCACTAGCATCACCTGGGAAGCCCAACACAGATGCAGTGAAAGCAAAGTCCCTACCAACAACTGAGTTCCCACCCCCTGCACCATGCAGAGCTGTCTGCAGTTACTGAAGAGGCCAGTAGGTGGGGTGCTTGCACATTATAGGAATCTGGACTCCAGTTGAAGCTTCAGTTCAGTCGCTCAGTCATGTCCAACTCTGTGACCCCATGGACTGCAGCATGCCAGGCTTCTCTGTCCTTCACCATCTCCTGGAGCTTGCTCAAACTCATGTCCGTTGAGTCAGTGATGCCATCCAACCATCTCATCCTCTGTCATCCCCTTCTGCCTTCAGTCTTTCCTAGCATCAGGGTCTATTCCAGTGAGTCAGTTCTTCACCTTAGGTAGCCAGAATATTAATGGAGCTTCAGCTTCAGCATCAGTTCCTTCTGATGAATGGTCAAGACTGATTTCTTTTAGGATTGCCTGGTTTGATCCCTTGTAGTCCAAGGGACTCTAAAGAGTCTTCTCCAACGCCACAATTCTGTGGCTTACAGCCAATCAACTCATTACTACAGGGCTTTTTAAAGGGTCCTGGGATGTTGGTACTAAAACATGAGATATGCAGAGGCCTATGCAGCCATAAAATTAAATGACGCTCCTTGGAAGAAAAGCTATGATCAACTTCAGTTCAGTTGAGTCGCTCAGTCGTGTCTGACTCTTTGCAACCCCATGACTCCCAGCACGCCAGGCCTCCCTGTCCATCACAAACTCCCGGAGTTTACTCAAACTCATACCCAGCGAGTCAGTGATGCCATCCAGCCATCTCATCCTCTGTCGTCCCCTTCTCCTCCCGTCCCCAATCCCTCCCAGCATCAGGGTCTTTTCCAATGAGTCAACTCTTCGCATGAGGTGGCCAAAGTATTGGAGTTTCAGCATCAGTCCTTCCAGTGAACACCCAGGACTTATCTCCTTCAGGATGGACTGGTTGGATCTCCTTGCAGTCCAAGGGACTCTTAAGAGTCTTCTCCAACACCACAGTTCAAAAGCATTAATTTTTTGGTGCTCAGCTTTCTTCACAGTCCAACTCTCACATCCATACATGACCACTGGAAAAACTATTGACCAGACAGACCTTTGTTGGCAAAGTAATAGCTCTGCTTTTTAATATGCTATCTAGGTTGGTCATAACTTTCCTTCCAAGGAGTAAGCGTCTTTTAATTTCATGGCTGCAGTCACCATCTGCAGTGATTTTGGAGCCCCCCAAAATAAAAGTCTGACACTGTTTCCACTGTCTCCCCATCTATTTCCCATGAGGTGATGGGACCAGATGCCATGATCTTAGTTTTCTGAATGTTGAGCTTTAAGCCAACTTTTTCACTTGCCTCTTTCACTTTCATCCAGAGGCTTTTTAGTTCCTCTTCACTTTCTGCCCTAAGGGTGGTGTCATCTGCATGTCTGAGGTTATTGATATTTTTCCCGGCAATCTTAATTCCAGCTTGTGCTTGCAGCCCAGCATTTCTCATGATGTACTCTGCATGTAAGTTAAATAAGCAGGGTGACAATATACAGCCTTGACGTACTCCTTTTCCTATTTGGAACCAACCTAGAGCATATTAAAAAGCAGAGACAAAGGTCCATCTAGTGAAAGCTATGGTTTTTCCAGTGGTCATGTATGGATGTGAGAGTTGGACCATAAAAAGGCTGAGCACTAAAGAATTGATGCTTTTGAACTGTGGTGTTGGAGAAGACTCGAGTGTCCCTTGGATTGCAAGGAGATCCAACCAGTCAATCCTAAAGGAAATCAGTCCTGAATATTCATTGGAAGGACTGATGCTGAAACTGAAGCTCCCGTACTCTGGCCACCTGATTTGAAGAACTAACTCATTGGAAAAGACCCTGGTGCTGGGAAAGATTGAAGGCAGGAGGAGAAGGGGACAACAGAGGAAGAGATGGTTGGATGGCATCACCAACTTGATGAACATGAGTTTGAGTGAGTTCTGGGAGTTGGTGACAGAGAAGCCTGGTGTGCTGCAGTCCATGAGGTCGCAAACAGTCAGACCCGACTGAGCAACTGAACCGAGGAGTCCTGGAAGGTGAGAACTGGACCCTGGCCCATATTTAGACTTCAAATGTGAGCTGCCAGATGGCCTGAGGGTTTCTGAAATAAGTGAGAATGACAGGAAACCTTGAAAGATACATTGTCTTCTGGAATCTGCTGAAGTGGACTGGATGGGAGAACAGAACTGGATTTCATTCAGGGCAGTGGTTCCAGTCTATATATAGGATGTCCACAAAGTCTGGAAACAGATGATACTATTTATTATCTTCCTATGGAAGAATTCCTGATTATATAATGTCTCTTGGCTGGTGTTTCTAGACTGCATGGACTATATGGATCTGTAGTGGTAAGGAAGCCTGACACTTTCTGATAGCCTCTCAGAGAGCCTGTATGTTCACTGAAGAGGGATCTGTAGTGTCAAGGAGCATACAGGGTCTTTTTTTTAATTGAGATATAGTTGATATCCTGAGTCTTCAGCATCTCAAATCCTTGCTTTGGGAATCCCTTCTGGTTGTAACAGAAAAATTATCTCTTTGTCCAGAGGGTTTTGAGAACTAAAGGTTGGCAGTTCAGAGGAGATTGGCAGCAACTGCAGCTGCTGAGGTAGTGGCCAGTCAGGCAGCCATGAAACTGAAGAAAAGACGAGGTCAGCAGGAGCTGAGCCCCATGATAATTAATTGGCTGCAATGTGGGCATTGGCATGTGGGCAACAGGGTGACAACAGCCAGCCAAACAATAGCCAGCAGGCCAGCAATAGCAGTTGAAACAAGCTGATGGTGTGTAGAGCTGTTGGCAGCTGTTCTGACTTCAAATAATAACTCCACTCCTCAGTTTAGAGATCTGGGTGTGATTATAAATGTGACCTATTACAGGATGGTGGATGAAGTATATGAAAATATCAGTCTGATGAGGGGAATCTGCCAATCCCCTAATTGAAGGAACTCTAAGTCACATTTTCATTATGCTGAACACTTAGACTATAACGCTAGGACTTCCTTTTTTTTTTTTTGGTGGGTGGTGGGGAGTTGTGCTGCACTGGGCAGCATGCAGGATCTTAATTTCTGGCCAGGGATCAAACCTGTGCCCCCTTCATTGGGAATGTAGAGTCTTAACCACTGGACCACCAGGGAAGTCTCTGGACTTCCTTTCTTTTCAAAGAAATATTCACTGAAAATACTCCTTTCAGATGCATCAATTCAGTTCAGTTGCCCTGTCATGTCCAATTGTTTGCAACCCCATGGACTGTAGCATGCCAGACTTCTCTGTCCATCACCAACTCCCGGAGCTCACTCAAACTCATGTTCATTTATGTGCAAGTTTTTGTGTGGACATAAGCTTTCTTTTTGTGTGTGTGTGTGGACATAAGTTTTCACCTCATTTGGATAAATACCAAGGAGCATGACTGCCCAACTGTATGATTAAGAGAAAGTTTAGTTTTGTAATAAACTGCCAAACTGTATTTATTCAGATTTGTCTTATGGCCTAGACTATAGTCTACCTTGGGGCTTCCCAGCTGGCGCTAGTAATAAAGTGCAGGGAGTCAAGACCCTACCCCTAACAAGGCCTTAAAGGAGAAAACCTGATGGGCAAGGCGGATCAGGTTTTCAGGGGTTTTTGAAAAGGCCAGCTCACGAGATCCCACCCATGACAAGGTCACGAGGAGAAAGCCTGACAGGCAAGGTAGATCAGGTTTTCAGGGATTTTGAAAAGCTGCCCCTGGTTCTCACCTTAAAGATGATATCTGTCTTTCTGATGCCTGCCTCAATGGACTACTCCCTAATTTCTCTGACACAGGCAGGAAGGCCTTCCCCGATCTCTTCCCAAATAAGAATCAATTTAGAACTTTAACCAGTAAGTTTCCCAGGTGGTAATATTTTATGAGATTATTCAGGGTGAAAGGAGTGTTTTAATTTAAACCCCTTTGCTGGTAGTTGTTAGCCAAATCATTTATGCCCCTTGGTACTAATATGCATGATTGCTTATAATATCCTAATCATAAAATAGCATAAAGAACCTGATTATATAAAAGCCCTGATAGATATAGAGCCCTTTTAAGGGATAAAGGAGTCCTATTAGAAAACATAAGAAAAATTATTCTATAGGTGGTTATTGGGTTGTGATTTGCTTACTGTGTTTATGCTTGCTGTATTTTTGCCTTTAATGTGCTAAGGTTGTGTTATAGAAACCATTGTTAATATAGTTAAAGATCTAGAGAAATAAGAACTTAGCCCTAGTGTGGTAACAATGAGATGGTTGTTAATTGTCAGTCAGGAGTGCTAGGCAAAAGCTACCTCACTGAAGCCGCAGAGTCTGTATGGGGTAAACTTCTTAGATAAATGCAACTGACAACTTTTGCAGAAATATTAATTTTTGTATTAACAAGAATATAATTCTGCTCTGTACTATTTCCCTATGACACTGTTACCTTTCAGTTAAGGTCACCATAAAAACGGAAAATAGGTTTACATTCACCTGACCTGCATGAAATGTTAATAGGCCCCAAAGCCAGAAGATAATGTACAAGACCCTCATAAACAAAGAAGTATGCAGAAAACACCCTGGTTTTGTGAAGGACAAGCTAACGTAATGTTGAACTATCTTCCCCTTAGAAATGTACTAACTTAGGGTATAAAAGCTATGGTAAAAAATAAAGCATTGCCAGACTCTTCACCCCCCGTCTGGTCACTCTCTCTCTATCTCTCTCTTCCTTTCTCTCTCTCTCCCTTGCAGATTTGGCCCTATCAAGGCTGGTCTCACGTGTCTTCTCTCTCTTGCCGACGCCGTTCATCCTGAGGGTACCCCCTGGATCCTGCCGAGGCTGGACCCGGGCAGTAAAGAACCTGCCTGCCAATGCAGGAGACTTAACCAATGTGTGTTCTATCCCTGAGTTGGGAAGATCCCCTGGAGGAGGGCATGGCAACCCACTCCATTATTCTTGCCTGGAGAATCCCATGGACAGAAGAGCCTGGCTGGCTTCGGTCCATGAGGTCACAAAGAGTCAGTTACAACTAAAGCAATTTAGCACAAATATGAACATAGTTTTTCTTGGTAAAGATCCATGTGCACTTGAGAATAATGTGTTTGGAGTTTGGTGGTGTTCCATAAATGTCACTAAAATCAAATTGGTGGGGCTTCCCTTGTGGCCCAGTAGTAAAAAATCTGCCTGCCAATGCAGAAGACACAGGTTCCATCCCTGATCTGGAAAGATCCCACATACTGCAGAACAGTATGTTCTATAGTAAGCCTTTGTGCCACAACTATTGAGACTGTGCTCTAGAGCCCAGGAGTGAAAACTACTGAAGCCTGTGCACCCTATAGCCTGTGCTCTGCAACAAGGGAAGCCCACGCGCTGCAACTGGAGAGTAGCCCCTGCTTGCCACAACTAGAAGAAAGCCTGTGCAGCAGTGAAGACCTGGCACAGCTGAAGAGAAATAAATAAAAATTTAAAAAATCAAATTGGTTGATAGTGTTCTTCAAATCTATATTATTACTGATTTTCTGTCTAGCTTTACTATCAGTTACTTAGGGAAAAGTGCTAAAATCTCCAACTATAATTGCAGATATGTCTTTTATTTTTAATATAGCGTTCTGGCTTTCATTTTGTTCTTATTTGTATAATATACATTCTCCCATCTTTTTACTTTTAACCATATGTTTCTTTATATTTAAGTGAGTTTCTTATAGACAAGAAACTCTATAGTTTTGTTTTTGTTTTTTGAATCCAGTCTGACCTTCCTTGCCTTTTGATTGGAGTGTTTACTACATTTACAGTTAATGTAATTATCAATATGATTGAGCTTGAAGCTACCATCTTTCAGTTACTTCTTATTTGCCCAATCTTTGTTCCTTTTTTCTTGTCTCCCTGATTTCTTTCAGATTGAATTTTTTTGTGATTCTATTTTGTGATTATATTATTGGCTCTATAGTTTATAAAATAGATTTTTTTTTTTATCATCTTGTATAGCTTAGGAGGGAACTTAGATCTTAGTTTCTTGACCAGGGATTGAAGCTTGGCCAGGTCAGTGAAAGTGTGCAGTCCTAACCACCTGGTCACCAGGGAATTCCCTATAAAACACAATCTTTAAATATCAGTCTACCTTCAAATAATGTATCACTTCATGTGTACTATAAAACAATACAGCAGTAATTTTTTTCCCTCTCATCTTTTGTGCTACTGTGATCATACATTTTTCTTTTACATGTACTATAAATCCTATTATAATTTTTGCTTTAAAGAACCAATTAGCTTTTGAAGAGATTAAATATTAAGTGTATTTTACATTTACTCATATTTACTCTTTCTGGCACTTTTCATTATGTTGTATAGATCCACATTTCCACATGGTATCATTTGGAAGCAGTGAAAGCACTTTTGCTTGGAGAACTTCCTTTCATATTTCTTTTAGACCAGTACTTTGGTCATTTATCAAAATTCTAGTGATGAGTTTTCTCATCTTTTGTCTTAAAAAAATAGTTCTTTTTCCCTCAGTTTTCTTACTGGGGTAAAATATATTGGGTTGGCAAAAAAAATTCATTTGGATTTTTGTGTAAGATCTGGCTTGTATAATTTCTGATAAGAATTCTATTGTCATTCTTATATTTATTCTTCTGTAAGAAATATGTCTTTTTTCTCTGGCTGCTTTTAATGTTTTCTCTATCAGTGGTTTCAGAAATTTTATTGTAACCTAATATGATGTGGTTTTCCCCAGGTTTATTCTGCTTGGGATTCATTAAGCTTCTTGGATTCGTGAGTTTTATAGCTTTCAGCAAATTTGGAAATTTTATGGCCATTTGGTCTTTAAATATTTTTTTCTAAGCCTCTTTTCACACATCTTTATGGGATCCTTTTGAGATATTACATATATGTCAGTCTGCTTAATATTATTCCATACACAAATGGTGTTCAGATGAGGAAGGCAGTAATTCAAAATAGGATGGCATTAGACATACTCACAGCAGCCCAGGGGGGGACTTGCACCATAATTAAAGCCAAATGTTGTGTATACATCCCTGACCTATCTGGAAATGTATCTATTGCCTTGGAGGATATGCAAAATCAAGTGAAAGCCATGTCTAATGAAAATATTTCCTTTTGGACTTCGGTCCTATCCTGGGTAGAGGGAGACTGGTGGAAAACTATTGTTACTGTTGTCATAATTGTTCTCATCATACTGCTTTGTGGGACCTGCCTCTTACAATGCCTTGTGAATTTTGTAACCCAGAGGTTGATAGCGTTTTCTCATGTGGGTGGCCGGAAGGCTAGGGTACAATATATCGCAATAAATGATGCTCGTTACAGAAACTAGGAGCATCAAGAGGGGGGAATGAAGAAGGAATTCATAGGGCCTGGACTCCATCTTAGGCCTGTTCATGCTGATCATGCTCGGCCACCTCTCCAATGGACTCTGAACTCTGTGTTTAGTGTCTATGGAAACGACAACAGAAGGATAAGACTCCCTCCAGACAGGGGAATCTTGAAGATCGTATCCAGGTTACTCATCACCTAAGAGAACACAGACACTAATCACCCCTTCCTCCAGACAGGCCATAAATTTTTCTGTACCTATTGGGGTGTAACCTCATGCTTATTGATTATTGGCTAATTGTTTAACTGTCTGAGCACATGGCACATGAGTGATGTGGTTATTGGGATTGTATTTACCCTTCCTTGGTTGATGTAACTCTCAAGGAATTTGGGGTGGTGGGTTTGGACATGTACACATGGGGTATAAAAGATTTTCACAAATGCTGGTCAGGGTCCTTGGCTAAGAGGAGACTCTGCCTTGGGCCTGCTGGTGTAATAAACCACTTCACTATCTGCATTGTCCTGAATGAGTTTGTTTCCCAGAACGTGTGGCTACAACAATACCAAAATCCTTTTCCATAAATCAGGGGATCCATCCCAATGGTGGCACACATGTCCTGGAATTGCATCTGGAACTTGAGACTCCTTTGGGTGTCCTACTTGCACTTATTGGCAAATTGCCCCAGATTAGTTTTGAAGCTGCTTTGGGGTAGTAATGCTGCCTCCCAAATGATGCAGCTCATACTGGTGACTTAGGTGCCGTGGTTTTGATTTGTATTTCCCTGATGGCTGATACTGACCATCTCTTCATGTGCTTATTGGCCACTTGTATGCCTTCTTTGGAGAACTGTCTATTTATTTTCTTCCAGCCTACCTGGAAATGGAGATATGAAAATCATGGTGTAAAAGATATTGGTGAACCATTTCTGGAATTCTGGGTTCTTCAATAGTAAGAAAAGTAGCTTCTCACTATCTTTTAAAATTTTATTTATTTATTTATTTTGGCTGCACTGGGTCTTCATTGCTGTTTACGAGCTTTCTCTAGTTGCAGTGAGCAGGGACTATTTTGTAGTTGCAATGTGCAGGCTTCTCACTGCAATGGGTTCTCTTGTTGCAGAGCACAGGCTCTAGGGCGTGGGCTTCAATAGTTGCAGCAAAGCGAACCTTTGCTGCAAAGTTATGTCTCTGCTTTTTAATATTCTGTCTAGGTTTGTCATAGCTTTTCTTCCAAGAAGCAAGCATCTTTTAATTTCATGGCTTCAGTCACCATCCACAGTGATTTTGGAGCCCAACAATGTACCTTAGTTAAAACACGCTAACCATCATCTGAAAATGTTGAGTTCTCATGAGTCTTCAATTTGTAGAAAACACAGGATCTGTGAAGTGCAATAAAGGGAAGCCCAACAAAATGAGGTATACTTTTAATATCTGTCCAGGAACTTATAATTTAATAGGAGAAGAAACAATTACATAACTTTAAGTTAAATCAAGAGAAAAACAGATATGATTTCTATACATTCTAACCAACATTTGTTATTAGTGTTTTAAACATAGTCATCCTAGAACAAGTGAACTTGTATCTTATTGTGGTTTTGATTTGTATTTCCCTGATGGCTAATTATGCTGACCATCTCTTCACGTGCTTATTGGCTACTTGTATGCCTTCTTTGGAGAACTGTCTATTCACATTCTTTGCACATTTTTTACTTTGTTGTCTTTTTACTGTTGAGTGGTGGAAGAGTTTTTGTATATACTTGTATGTTGGTGTTCATTGCAGCAGTATTCACCATAGCCAAATGGAAGAAACAACCAAAGTGTGCATCAGCAGATGAATGGACAAACAAAATGTGCATACATTGAAATATTAATCAGCCATACAAAGGAAGGAAGTTCTGATACATGCTACCACATGGATGAACCTTGTAAAGATAATGTTAGGGGCCTCCCTGGTGGCTCAGTGGTAAAGAATCCACCTGCCAGTGCAGGAGACACAGATTGTAGGATAGTTGGAAAGTAGATTACAGGTTATCAGGAGCTTGAAGTGCAAGTAATAGAAAATTCTTGCTTAACGGATACAAAGTTTCTGTTTAGTTTTATGAAAAAGTTTTAGAAATAGATAGTGGTAATGGTTGCAGAATATTGTAAATGTAACTAATGCCACTGAATTGTGCACTTAAAAATGGATGAAATGGTAAATTCTGTGATGTATGTATATTTCATCACAATTTTTTTTTAAAGGTGGCGTTGGCAGCTGTGAAGAAAATCAGACTAAAGTTTAAGATTACAGCAGGAATCCAGGTTAAAGATTATCTGTTTATCTTTCCAGAGCCACTCTACCATTCTCTACCCTGTTCTGTGCTCCAGTAAGCTGATCTGTGATGACCAATTAACCAGCTGGTAGACCCTCTAACTTCTGGTTAGATTTGGTCAGTGTGGAGCATTGCCAACATGGAGGACTGATGAAGAGATCAGAGGGTGAGGGGAAAATGAGATCAGGGTATTCTCCTGGCTCCCATCCTGCAGGGTGCTGTGGGCCTCTTTCCCCTGATGAAAGGTGTCAGTTCCTACCAGGCAGCCATCTCCACAAAGCTCTCTCTGTCTTTGTATTCTAGTAATGTCTCCCCTCCGTCATTTCTACTAGGGATATAGTGGCCAACACTAGTGCACTTGTATTTCCTAATATATTATTTATCAGTTCAGTCGCTCAGTTGTGTCCAATTCTGCGACTCCATGAACCACAGCACACCAGGCCTCCCTGTCCATCACCAACTCCCGGAGTTTACCCAAACTCATGTCCATTGAGTCGGTGATGCCATCTAACCATCTCATCCTCTGTCATTCCCTTCTCCTCCTGGCTTCAATCTTTCCTAACATCAGGGTCTTTTCAAATGAGTCAGCTCTTCTCATCAGGTGGCCAAAATATCCTAGTTTCAGCTTCAACAGCAGTTCTTCCAATGAACACCCAGGACTGATTTCCTTTAAGATGGACTGGTTGGATTTCCTTGCAGTCCAAGGGGCTTTCAAGAGTCTTCTCCAACACCACCGTTCAAAAGCATCAATTCTTCTGCGTTCAGCTTTCTTTCTAGTCCAACTCTCACAAACCTACATGACTACTGGAAAAACCATAGCCTTGACTAGATGGACCTTTGTGTACAAAGTAATGTCTCTGCTTTATAGTTCATTTATTAAACTTTCTTAGAATTCCCTGGTGGTCCAGTAGTTAGGACTTGGTGCTTCCACTGCAAGGGGCCCTGGGTATGATTCCCCGGTTAGGGAACTAAGATCCCACAAGTTGCACAATGTGACCAAAAGGAAAAAAAGGGGGAAAAAAGAAAGAAAGAGAAATGGGATTACGGTAAAGAGTTCATGGAAGTTTGAGTAGATTAACCTTTAAAAAAAGGTTAATTTTAGCAATTTGAGCTGACATCAGTTTCCTGACTTCCTGATCAGAGTGGGTGTAGTAGAGAGAGCAATGGATATATTCATACTTGGAGGTAGAGCCTTGTGGTTTTGATAGTGTGACAGTGTGATTGTGTGTGTGTTTGATAGTGTGGTTGGATGGTGTGACAGACATGGATCCTGGCTCTTAGAAAACTTCTCATAAATTGGAGGACACAGGACATAGAGTCTAGGGGGAAAAAAAAAGCAGACTCACACTAACTAATTATAGTCCAGCTATAGACTCAAGTTCCAAAGTGGCTGAAACCAACTACTCAATGCACTAATCTATTTGTCTCCTTGTCTTGGGGACAGAACTGACTCTTCTCCAAGTTCTCTGATATGCAGGAGAGAAATTGGAGGGGATTGGTTGGTTTCTACAGAGGAATCAGAAAACTAGGGGTCTCCCAAGAAAGCAGCAGAAATAGAGGTTCTTGGAAATGATCTCAGGAAAGAGTTTAGTCAATTGGGTCAAAATCCAGACACCAGCTTGCAATAGCTCAGGTTCCCAACCAAATGGTCTGAAGATAAAAGAGGGACAATAGATTGTGGAGACACTCAGGGAAATATTATCAGAGTTAATGAAGAAAAATCCTGTTACACCCAGTTGTTGGTCTCCTGTGCCTATTTCATCCTGTAGCCATACTCGGGGCAAAATGGGGATGATTACTCCATCACAGACTCTACATCATTTATACCCTCCAATTTCCCCCCTACTTTCTGTCTTTTCCCTGAATGCTGGTCTCCTATCCTGGTCCTTCCAGCTGCTGAAAGACACACATCAAACCTACATCCCTGCTAGGTGGCAGAGTATCTGAGACCAAGGTGTTATCCACACAATTTGGGTTCTCCTGAGTCAGACTGGAAACTTCTGCCTGGCTTATTTCACTTTGATTCGACGTAGAGAACTCTGAATGGGGTGTAACTTCTACAGCATGATCCTTAGGTCTTGGCTCCTGGACATGTCCTCTGTGGCTTGCTTTCAAACCAGGGCCTCTTGAGTAGCTGCTACTAAAAGCTTTCTTTTTTTGTCACATTTACTCTACTCCCCAAAGAAGCACTTATCTACTCCATCTTACTCCCTTCCATGCTGTCAGGATCTGGGCATCCTTTAGATATTTACAGCTTCTAGCTAGCTGTATGAACTCAGAGACATCTGTATGTCTCATGCTGTTTTTAAGTTCTTAACCAAATCCTAGTATGTGACAACACTCAATTAGTGTTAGTTGTTGTTGTTATTATGATGTTGTTATTAACATAGCAATATGTTCTTATAACTGGTATAACCCACTTACCAAATTTGACTGTTAAAAGTGGTCACATTTCTCTCTTTTTAAAATTCTGAGTCTAAATTCAGTTTATTTTTGTAACTGTTTTATTTAACTTTAATTGTTTATTTCTTCTTGTGCTTAGTCACTCAGTCCTGTCTGACTCTTTGCGACCCCATGGACTGTAGCCTGCCAGGCTCCTCTGTCCATGGGGATTCTCCAGGCAAGAATACTGGAATGGGTTGTCATGTCCTTCTCCAGGGGATCTTCCCAACTCAGGGATCAAACCCAGGTCTCCCGCGTTGAGGCAGATTCTTTACCATCTGAGCCACCAGGGAAGCCCATTTATTTCTTACCTAGATATTATGTGTACCCAGAAAAAATTCCAAAACAGTAAAAAGGCCCACCACTTCTCCCAACCACCCACATCACCTCCCCACCAACAGCCCTTTTACCAGTTCCTTCCTTAAACAACTTAAGGATATTCTATGCAATTACATTCACAAACTTGACCATTTTTCTCTTATATATCTCTTATATAAATATTAACACTAGCCATAATAATGTATCTTGGAGAACTTTTCAAATCAGTTCTTACTGAGTTGCCTAATTATTCCTTTTTTTTTCCTTTTAAAGATTTTCCTCCAGTTTTTAGATTAGGGAATTTAGGGCATTAGATTCCACCCAATTTAGAAATATGGTATAATTTTCATAAAATAAGTTCATTCATTTTAACTGTACAGTTTAATAAGTCTTGGCAATTGTATACTGTTGTGTACCCTCTCAACAATTAAGATACAAATGTTTCCATCATTCTAAAACGTCCCCTCATTCTCCATTGTAATCAATCCCCTCACCTAAAATCTAACTCTGTGAAACCACTGACCTGCTTTTTACTACAACATAGTTTTCATTTCTAGAGTTTCATTTATTTCATTGTACAATATACAGTGTTTGACTTTGTACACTTTAATTTTTGTGTTTGACTTTGTACACTTTAATTTTTGTGTTTGACTTTGTACACTTCAATTTTTTTTTTTTTAGATTCCATGGCCTTGTTGTACACATCACCATCTCATTTATTTTTAGCACAGAGTATTAGATAATAAAGGAGTTATTTACTCAATTATCAGTTGAGAGATATTTGTTTTGTTCCAGTTTGGGCTTAATATGAATAATGCTGCTATGAAAATCTGCATAACACTTTTGTGTGGAAATATGTTTACATTTGCTCTTGAGTAAATCCCTAAGAATGGGATTTCTAGGTCATAAGGTATGTTTAACTTTATAAGACAATACCAAACTGTTTCCCAAGTGTATCTACCATTTTGTAATCTCACCTATGATATAATTTGCCTTAATTCTTTTCAACAGCCGGCATGTAACTGCAGGTCAAAAAGAGCAATAAAGCAAATGCAGCAAATGTTAAATTGGTGAATCTGGGTATAAGAGTACACAGATGTTCATTTTACTATTCTTTCCTTTTTTCTTTAAAGTTTTTTCAAAATAAAAAACTGGAGGGGGTACTAGATTGCATGTTATATGGTATTGGGCTAATTCTAAAGTTTATCTGGCAGGGTACTTGTAAGGAAAGAGTAAATTTTCAAAGAGAACAATGAAGGGGAATGGTTCCAACTAGATAGCTAAACAAATTCTAAAGCTATGATATGATAATTTAAACATTTTTATTGTCACATACAAAAACCTCCTGGATAATCATACAGAGAGTCTAGAAAAAAGCTCATGTGGCTATGGATTTTTAATATACAATGAAGATGGCATTTAATTTTTTTTAATTAATTTATTTTTTCACATTCAAAAAGCATGCAAAGGATTTATTTGCTAGTCAAAGCTGTTCATAGAACCAGACAGGGACTATAAATTAAGTTTCTCCAAGGAGCTTCGCCTTAGTGAAATTAGTTGACTCTATAGGCAGAAAAAGGTTAACAGATGACATTTACACCTTGGGAAAATATATCACTGATGAGGCGTCCCTATATTTAATTATTTTATTTTATTTTCATTTATTTTTATTAGTTGGAGGCTAATTACTTCACAACATTTCAGTGGGTTTTGTCATACATTGACATAAATCAGCCATGGAGTTACATGTATTCCCCATCCCGATCCCCTCTCCCACCTCCCTCTCCACCCGATTCCTCTGGGTCTTCCCAGTGCACCAGGCCCGAGCACTTGTCTCATGCACCCAACCTGGGCTGGTGATCTGTTTCACCCTAGGTAATATACATGCTGTTCTTTCGAAACATCCCACCCTCGCCTTCTCCCACAGAGTCCAAAAGTCTGTTCTGTACATCTGTGTCTCTTTTTCTGTTTTGCATATAGGGTTATCATTACCATCTTTTTAAATTCCATATATATGTGTTAGTATGCTGTAATGTTCTTTATCTTTCTGGCTTACTTCACTCTGTATAATGGGCTCCAGTTTCATCCATCTCATTAGAACTGATTCAAATGAATTCTTTTTAATGGCTGAGTAATATTCCATGGTGTATATGTACCACAGCTTCCTCATCCATTCGTCTGCTGATGGGCATCTAGGTTGCTTCCATGTCCTGGCTATTATAAACAGTGCTGCGATGAACATTGGGGTGCATGTGTCTCTTTCAGATCTGGTTTCCTCGGTGTGTATGCCCAGAAGTGGTATTGCTGGGTCATATGGCAGTTCTATTTCCAGCTTTTTAAGAAATCTCCACACTGTTTTCCATAGTGGCTGTACTAGTTTGCATTCCCACCAACAGTGTAAGAGGGTTCCCTTTTCTCCACACCCTCTCCAGCATTTATTGCTTGTAGACTTTTGGATAGCGGCCATCCTGACTGGCGTGTAATTATATTTAATTATTTTAATGAGCATGTGACACTGTTAAGAAATAATCACAGAATTCTTCAAAACCTGTACATATCCACACATGTGTGCTCAGTTGCTAAGTTGTGTCCAACTCTTTTGTAACCCCATGGACTGTGGCCCACCACGCTCCTCTGTCCTTGGGATTTTCCAGGCAAGAATACTGGAGTGGGTTGCCATTTCCTTCTCCAGAGGAAGATGGCACTTTAAAATCAGAATGGGTTGATATATGATTATGAGACTTAACTATTACTTTATAAAAATGTTAGATCTCTATTCCATTCCCTTTACATACACCTTATATATGAATTCCTTAAATATGAATTCAGGAAATAATAGAAGTATATTAGAAGAACTATACATGATTTTTATAAATTTGGAATAGGCATGACATTCTTAAGCAAGAAGTGAAATCCAAAAGCAGTAAAGAAAAGTGCTGATATATTTTGCTACATAGACATTTAAAAATTCTATTGGATTAAAAATAACGTAAACAGTATATCTGTGCATGTTTTTGTTTGTGTGTGCTCAGTCATTTGTCAGTTTTCTCACAGTATGAAGTTTTCATTTTATTTGTTTTTGGATGTGCTTCATTGCTGCATGGGCTTTTCTCTAGTTGCAGCGAGCAGAGGCTACTCTCTAGTTGCAGTGCGAGGGCTTCTCATTGTGGTGGCTTCTCTTGTTGCAGAGCACAGGCTCTAGGGCGCCTGGCCTTTGGTAATTGTTGCACGTGGGCTCAGTAGTTGTGGCGCCCTGGCTTGAGAGCACAGGCTCACAAGCTGTGGCCCATGGGCTTAGTTGGTCTGTGGCATGTGGGATCTTCCATCAACCTGTGTCTCCTGCATTGGCAGGTGTATTATTTACCATTGAGCCTACAGGGAAGCCCCTCACAGCATAGAGTTTGCTGATTGCATCCCCATAGTATCATGTTTCTTTCCCTCTTGTATTTGGTTTAAATTTATAGTTACATGTAAAGGCTTGATCAGATTAGATTTCTTTTTCAAGGTAAGACTAATTTCAGGACTTCCTTGGTGGTCCAGTGGTTAAGAATCTGTGCTTCCATTGCAGGGGCCTTGGGTTGGGGAACCAACATTTCACATGAGCATGGCATGGCCAAAAAAAAAAAAAGTTTTGTTTCTTGCCTCTTTTTATCAGTGTTATCAGCTATTGATTGTCTTTTCCTAGATCCATTCATTCATTAGGGTTTGGCAACTGGTGATATTTTAATTCTCTTTTCTACCGAGTTTATTAGAATACTTCTATAAGGAGAAACTTCCCCTTATCACCTGTTCAGTTACCCTGAGATATTCAACTTGTATTTGTATTGGAAAAGCATAACAAATGTTGATTCTTTTTTCTTTACCAATTGTCAAAATAATGAGTTGATTCCCTACCATCTTTCAAAAGTAACCAATAAAGTGGGCTTTTGTAGTATCACTATGAATAAATAGATTTAATCCTATTTGAAGCTATAATTCATTGAGGCTGTAACTCTTTCTGATGCTCAAACGGTAGTTTTGGCCAGTGTGAATTTACTTAGGTTATCTCCAGAGTCCTCTGACACATCATTTGTCTTTATAAATTTCTTTGCTTCCTGATAATGACAGGTTATTTTAGGCCCATCTTCTGTATACAGATCCGTCCCAGTCCTGGAATCAGCCATCTTAAGGAGTCCAGGTTACTTTTAACAAAATGACATTTAAAAACAATAAACTGAGTGCCAGGAATGCCCATTGGTACTGGGTTGGTCATGGACCCTAGGTCTTCTCAGAGCTAGAAAATACAATTTTTAAAAAAAGATTAAATATATCATGAATTCATATTGACACTTACAATTCAAAAGCAGCTATGGAGTTTTTACTTAACATCATCAATCTTACCTCATTATCTCTTCTTAACAATATAAAAAATTTCAGTTGTCAATAACAGCAACATTATTTTATTTTTTATTATTTTTATTCTATTTCTCCCACAATACACAGTTTCAGGGCAACAATGTTGTCAAATTGAAAGAGACATGTATACCCCAATATTCATAGCAGCACTGTTTACAATAACCAGGACATGGAAGCAACCTAGATGTCCATTGGCAGATGAATGGATAAGAAAGTTGTGGTTCATATACACAATGGAATATTAGAATGCATTTGAATCAGTTCTAATGAGGTGGATGAAACTGGAGCCTGTTATACAGAATGAAGTAAGTCAGAAAGAAAAACACCAATACAGTATATTAGCGCATATATATGGAATTTAGAAAGATGGTAATGATGACCCTATATGTAAGACAGCAAAAGAGACACAAATGTACAGAACAGACTTTTGGGCTCTGTGGAAGAAGGCGAGGGTGGGATGATTTGAGAGAATAGCATTGAAACATGTATATTATCATGTGTGAAATAGATCACCAGTTCAGGTTCCATGCATGAGGCAGGGTGCTCAGGGCTGGTGCACTGGAATGACCCTGAGGAATGGGATGGGGAGGGAGGTGGGAAGGGGGTTCAGGATGGGGGACACATGTACACCTGTGGCTGACTCATGTGGATGTATGGCAAAAACCACCACAATATCATAAAGTAATAAGCCTCCAATTTTAAAAAGTGAAAACAAACAAACAAACAAAAAACCAATGATGTCAGTAACCACCAATAATATAATTACCAAAAACAATTTGAGGGTTTTTTTTTTTAGTTTTGTTTTGTCCTTAGAGTACTTTTCACTGTGGCTGTACAGTCAAATTAATGTATCTCAGTCATCTGAGATAGTTCTTTGTATACTTACACTACCAACTCAATACATAGAGTATTTCTTTTATTTATTTTCTCCCCAGTTTTATTGAAAACATTTAATTCCATTTTACTTTCTATTTAGGGGGGTTGTTTTTACATTTTTATGTTTTGTCAGACTTTATGAGATATTCAAATATATTAAAGCTCACCAGTTTTAAGTATACCATGACTGAAAAAGATACAGAGATGCACAACCATCACAACAGTCATATATAGAATATTTTCATCAACCCCAAAATTTCTCTCATGATTCTTTGTAGTGAGTCCCCTTCCCACATCTCTTGGCTCTTGTGTACAATTTGATGGACTTTGGTATAATACATTATTAACTGTTAAAAATTGTGGCAAAAAAACTCATTCTATGAGGCCACCATCACCCTAATTCCAAAACCAGACAAAGATGCCACAAAAAAAGAAAACTACAGGCCAATATCACTGATGAACATAGATGCAAAAATCCTTAACACAATTCTAGCAAACAGAATCCAACAACATATTAAAAAAATCATACACCATGACCAAGTGGGCTTTATCCCAGGAATGCAAGGATTCTTTAATATCCGCAAATCAATCAATGTAATACACCACATTAACAAATTGAAAGATAAAAACCATATGATTATCTCAATAGATGCAGAAAAAGCCTTTGACAAAATTCAACATCCATTTATGATTAAAACTCTCCAGAAAGCAGGAATAGAAGGAACATACCTCAACATAATAAAAGCTACATATGACAAACCCACAGCGAGCATCACCCTCAATGGTGAAAAATTGAAAGCATTTCCCCTGAAACCAGGAACAAGACAAGGGTGCCCACTCTCACCACTACTATTCAACATAGTTTTGGAAGTTTTGGCCACAGCAATCAGGGCAGAAAAAGAAGTAAAAGGAATCCAGATAGGAAAAGAAGAAGTGAAACTCTCTCTGTTTGCAGATGACATGATCCTCTACATAGAAAACCCTAAAGACTCTACCAGAAAATTGCTAGAGCTAATCAACGAATACAGTAAAGTTGCAGGATATAAAATTAACACACAGAAATCCTTTGCATTCCTATACACTAACAATGAGAAAACAGAAAGAGAAATTAAGGAAACAATACCATTCACCATTGCAACAAAAAGAATAAAATACTTAGGAGTATATCTACCTAAAGAAACAAAAGACCTATACATAGAAAACTATAAAACACTGGTGAAAGAAATCAAAGAGGACACAAACAGATGGAGAAATATACCGTGTTCATGGATTGGAAGAATCAATATTGTCAAAATGGCTATACTACCCAAAGCAATATATAGATTCAATGCAATCCCTATCAAACTACCAACAGTATTTTTCACAGAACTAGAACAAATAATTTCACAATTTGTATGGAAATACAAAAAACCTCGAATAGCCAAAGTAATCCTGAGAAAGAAGAATGGAACTGGAGGAATCAATCTGCCTGACTTCAGACTATACTACAAAGCCACAGTCATCAAGACAGTATGGTACTGGCACAAAGACAGAAATATAGATCAATGGAACAGAATAGAAAGCCCAGAGATAAATCCACGAACCTATGGTCACCTTATCTTCGACAAAGGAGGCAAGGATATTCAATGGAAAAAAAGACAACCTCTTCAGCAAGCGGTGCTGGGAAAACTGGTCAACCACTTGTAAGAGAATGAAACTAGAACACTTTCTAACACCATACACAAAAATAAACTCAAAATGGATTAAAGATCTAAATGTAAGACCAGAAACTATAAAACTCCTAGAGGAGAACATAGGCAAAACACTCTCCGACATAAATCACAGCAGGATCCTCTATGACCCACATCCCAGAATTTTAGAAATAAAAGCAAAAATAAACAAATGGGACCTAATGAAACTTAAAAGCTTTTGCACAACAAAGGAAAATATAAGCAAGGTGAAAAGACAGCCCTCAGATTGGGAGAAAATAATAGCAAACGAAGCAACAGACAAAGGATTAATCTCAAAAATATACAAGCAACTCCTCCAGCTCAACTCCAGAAAAATAAATGACCCAATCAAAAAATGGGCCAAAGAACTCAACAGACATTTCTCCAAGGAAGACATACAGATGGCTAACAAACACATGAAAAGATGCTCAACATCACTCATTATCAGAGAAATGCAAATCAAAACCACAATGAGGTACCATTATACGCCAGTCAGGATGGCTGCTATCCAAAAGTCTACAAGCAATAAATGCTGGAGAGGGTGTGGAGAAAAGGGAACCCTCTTACACTGTTGGTGGGAATGCAAATTAGTACAGCCACTATGGAAAACAGTGTGGAGATTTCTTAAAAAGCTGGAAATAGAACTGCCATATGACCCAGCAATCCCACTTCTGGGCATACACACCGAGGAAACCAGATCTGAAAGAGACACGTGCACCCCAATGTTCATCGCAGCACTGTTTATAATAGCCAGGACATGGAAGCAACCTAGATGCCCATCAGCAGACGAATGGATGAGGAAGCTGTGGTACATATACACCATGGAATATTACTCAGCCATTAAAAAGAATTCATTTGAATCAGTTCTAATGAGATGGATGAAACTGGAGCCCATTATACAGAGCGAAGTAAGCCAGAAAGATAAAGACCATTACAGTATACTAACACATATATATGGAATTTAGAAAGATGGTAATGATAACCCTATATGCAAAACAGAAAAAGAGACTCAGATGTATAGAACAGACTTGTGGACTCTGGGAGAAGGCGAGGGTGGGATGTTTCAAGAGAACAGCATTGAAACATGTATATTATCTAGGGTGAAACAGATCACCAGCCCAGGTTGGATGCATGAGACAAGTGCTCGGGCCTGGTGCACTGGGAAGACCCAGAGGGATCGGGTGGAGAGGGAGGTGGGAGGGGGGACCGGGGTGGGGAATACATGTAAATCCATGGCTAATTCATTTCAATGTATGACAAAAACCACTGCAATGATGTAAAGTAATTAGCCTCCAACTAATAAAAATAAATGAAAAAAAAAATAAATTAAAAAAAATTGTGGCAAAATATACTACATAAAATTGCCATTTTAATAATGTTTAAGTGTGCATTTCAGTGGCATTAGCTATATTCACAATATTGTGCAACTGTCATCACTATTTCAAAATGTTTTCATCACACCAAACAGAAATTCTTTTTTTTTTTTTTTCCAAACAGAAATTCTATACCCATTAATTAGGAATTCTCCATTATCCACTTGGCGCAATATGTCCACACCTATAAGCATCTTTGCCAGAAACATCACTGCTGCAGACATTTATGGCACAAATATTTTTGCAGCTTAACTGTTTGACCATAAGGCCATTCTGTTGTAAAAAATAAAATAACAAAAAACAAAAGAGGGACATCAAAAGGACATAATGAAACATATGAACAAAAAAACTAGAAAGACTTTATAGCAAAATACAAAATCTTTGAATAAACTAAAATGTGTGTGGGTTTACTGCAATACTGTGCAAACAACTGATTTTACTTTGTGGCCTGTATGTAAGCACTTATTTCCCAAGTCTTTCATTCACAGCTATTATATAACTGTGCTTACATACAGGCCACAAAGTTAAATTATATTTTTGTAATATAATACATATTATAAATATATTTTTGTTGTTAGTTATGACTTATCTCCTTGTTCAGCATTGTACTTTTTCTTTTACATTAAAATTTCCTTTGTTAAGAGAAGTATAAGTTTCCAAATACTAAGATGTATATTTTGTAACCAAGCTTTGTACTGTGTTGTGAAAACCTCTCCACTGTTGTTCTTGGCATCTTGTCCATCCATAGATGTTCCAAAGTTCTGTGGGTCCTATGCCTTCAAATCACTGAAGGACTACAGACTGACATGTAACCATTTTCCAGTACAGTGTGCAGTCTGGCTTTACTCACTCTTCTTTCACACTTCTTGTAAGTTTTATCAACCTATTTTTTATCAAGTTGACATACATTGTTGTTATCATCCACTATTTTAAGACTCTTCACTGTGTAGACCATAATGAGATCCAAGATTTATGTATTATAAAAATGGGAGTTCTGCATCAAGGGGAAATGAAACCAGACTGTCAACAAACTAATTTATCTTTTATGGCAAAACAGCATTATAGACAATTAGCTATGTAGCAAACATGCTTGCAATTTGTCTATAGTAAAGACGCTTGCAATGAAAGTACCTAGAACCCTCCCCAGCCCCTTGTGACCTCTAGTCTACCTTCTGTCTCCTTGAATTTGCCTAGCCTGGATATTTCATGTAAGTGGACTCATACAACATTGTCCTTTGTGTCTAGCTTCTTTTGCTAAGCATGTTTTCAAGATTCATCCATGTTGTAGCATGTCAGAACTTCACTCCTTTTCATAGTTGAATAATGTTCCATTGTATGCACAGGTCATTTTAAAAATTTTTTATTTATTTTAATTGGAGGATAATTGCTTTACAATATTGTGTTAGTTTCTGCCCTATATCAACATGAATCAGTCATAGTTATACGTACATCCCCTCACTCTTGAACCTTCCTCCCACCTTCCATCCCATCCTGCCCCTCTAGGTTGTCAAAGAACACCAGATTTGAACTCCCTGAATCACACAGCAAATTTCCACTGGTTTTCTAATTCTACATATGCTCATGTATATGTTTCAATGCTACTCTCTCAATTCATTCCACCTTCTCTTTATCCTGTTGTGTACACAAGTTTGTTCTCCATTGTGCCCTGCAGATGGATTCATCAGTACCATCTTTCTAGATTCTGTACATATGTGTTAATATGTGATATTTGCCTTTCTCTTTCTGACTTACTTCGGGATTCCCTGGTCACTCAGACTGTAAAGAATCTGCCTGCAATGCAGGTAACCTGGGTTCAATCCCTGGATCAGGAAGATCCCCTGGAGAAGGGAATGGCTACCCACTCCAGTATTCTTGCCTGGAGAATTCCATGGACAGAGGAGCCTGGTGGTCTACAGTTCATGAGATCACAAAGAGTCGAACACAACTGAGTGACTAACACACATTCTGACTTACTTCACTCTGTATAATAAGCTCTAGGTTCATCCATCTCTTTAGAACTGAGTCAAATGCATTCCTTTTAATGGTTGAGTAATATTTGATCATGTGTATGTACCACAACTTCTTTATCCATTCGTCTGTCGATGGACATCTAGGTTGCTTCCACGTCCTGATTATTGTAAATAGTGCTGTGATGAACATTAGGGTACATGTGCCTTTTAGGATTATGGTTTTCTCAGAGCATATGCCCAGTAGTGGGATTGCTGAGTTATGTGGTAGTTTTATTCCTAGTTTTTATAGGAATCTCCATGTATATGTCACATTTTGCTTATCCATTTATCTCTTGATGGACACTTGTTTCCATCTTTTGACTATTGTGAACAAAGCTGCTATGAAAATGCATGTCCATATATCTCTTGAACTTCTGCTTTCAACTCTTTTGGGCATGTACTTAGGAGTAGAATTCCTGGGTCATAAGGTAATTAAATGTTCAGCTCTTTGAGGAACTCCCAAATTGTTTTCTGTAGCAATTGCATCATTTATTTTCCTAACAGCAATGTGTGTGTCAATTTTCCCACTTTCTCAACAATACCTACTAGGTGTGACATGGCATCTCACTGAGGTTTTGATTTGCATTTCCCTTGGGTTTCTTTGGTGGCTCAGACAGTAAAGTGTCTGCCTGCAATGCAGGAGACCCGGGTTTGATCCCTGGGTTGGAAGATCCCCTGGAGAAGGAAATGGCAACCCACTCCAGGACTCTTGCCTGGAAAATCCCATGGACGGAGGAATCTGATAGGTTGCAGCCCATGGGGTTGCAAGGAGTCAGATAAGACTGAGCAACTTCACTTAATGACTGATATGGGCTTCCTAGGTGGTGCTAACAGTAAAGAATCTGCTTGCGAATGCAGGAGACTTAAGAGACTGTGAATTCTATCCCTGGGTCAGAAAGATCCCCTGGAGGAGGGCATGGCAACCCACTCCAGTATTCTTGCCTGGAGAATCCCACGGACAGAGGAGTCTGGCAGGCTACAGTCCATAGAGTTGCAAAGAATTGGACATGACTGAAGTGACTTAGCACACAATGACTAATGATGTTGAACATCTTTTCATGAGCTTATTGACCATTTGTATATTTTCTTTGGAGAAATGTCTATTCAGGTCATTTATTCATTTTTAAAACTGGATTGTTTGTCCATCTCTTTATATTTATCCTTCATTATATATTTAAAGCAGGTTTCTTATAGGCAACAATTGGGTCTTGTCTGTTTTATCCAGTCTGTCTTTCAATTGGTGTATTTAGACTACTCACATTTTAAATGTTTTTTGATAAAGTTGGATTAATATATACCATATTTGTGACTATTTTCTATTCTATTCTTTGCAATTCTTTGTTTCTTTATTTGAATCTTCTCCTTTTTTCTTCTCTAGTTTTAATCCAGCATTTCATATGATTTCATTTTCTCTCCTCTCTTAGCATGTTAAGTATACTTTAAAAAAGCTTTAGTGATTTCCCTAAAGTTTTTTTTTCCCTAAAGTTTGAAATATATATTTACAACTAATCTAAGTCCTATTCCAAATACACTATACCAGTTCATGAATAGCGCGGGTATCTTATAAAAGAATTATAAATCCCTCCTTCCTGTCCCTTATAATGTTGTCATGCACTTCACTTATCTATACGCTGTAATCTCCCAACACATTGTTGCTATTTTTATTATTTATTTATTTATTTTTGATTGTGCTGGGTCTTCATTGCTGCTTACAGGCTTTCTCTAGCTGCCGCAAGGAGGGGCTACTTATCGTGGTGCATGGGCTTCTCATTGCGATGGCTTCTCTTGATATGGAGCACAGGCTTTAGGTGCATGGACTTCAGTAGTTGCAGCTTGTGGACTCTAGAGCGCCGGCTCAATAGTTGCGGTGCATGGGTTTAGTTGCTGTGCGACATGTGGAATCTTCCCGAATCAGGGATAGAACTCGTGTTCCTATATTGGAAGGCAGATTCTTACCACTGTACCACTAGGGAAGTCCTGTTGCTATTACTTGAATAGTTGTATATTAGATCGATAAAATGAAAGATTTTATATTCATTTGCTCCTTCTCTAATGCCCTTTTTTGTTATGTAGATTCAAGTTTCTGACCTATACCATTTTTCTTCTCTCTAAAGAATATCTTTTAATGTTTCTTGCAAGATAGGTCCACTGGCAACACAGTCCCTTGGTTTTTGCTGGAACAGTCTCTATTTTTTCTTCACTTTTAAACATAATTTTGCAGCAATGAAGACCCAGCACAGCCACAAATAAATAGATAAAATAAAAATAGGCAACAACAATAATAATAATAAAAGAACCTGGTAGAAATTTTGAAAGAAAAATTTATGAAAGTTTGTGGGTCTCTTATGATTAGGCCCTCAGGAGTTTTTAATTCTCAAGCTAGTCCACATAACCTCCAGAAATTTGTCAATTACTGTTAACATGTTCTTACCAGTTCCTTGCTCCAGTGGCTTCCATTCCCTATAAACTGTGATTGTCTGTAATTGCCTGTCTATTCACTTTCAGAGGCAGTAACTTGCCCCCAAATTTTTTGTTTTATTTAAGAATAATTACGTAGAAATATAGAAGGAAATATGTCAAAGTGTAATGGTAAACTCACAAACATGTTTGCTTTTGTTGAGTAATAGAAACATGGTACATTCATGTAGTGAAAGAGTATGCTTGCTGCTTGCCTGCTTACTTCGCTTCAGTCATGTCCGACTCTTTGTGACCCCATTGACTGTAGCCCGTGAGGCTCCTCTGTCCATGGGATTCTCCAGGCAAGAATACTGGAGTGGGTTGCCATTTCCTACTTTAGGGGATTTTCCCAACCCAGGGATAGAACCTAGGCCTGCTGTACTGCAAGCAGATTCTTTACCGCTGAGCCACCGGGGAAGCCTAGAACTGAAGATTAACTGTACTTAAAACAATTAAGGTGATGTTGATCAGACCACTGCAGGGCCAATTTTAAGATGAATGTCAGAGCTGACTGCTATTTTTGCACATAGTCCCCTCCCTCCATCTATAAAAGCTCTTGCCCTCTGATGTCAGTGGGGTAGGAGTTGGCGTTGGGACAGGAGTCTACCCTCTCCCTACCCCCCCCACCCTCCCATAGCTGGCATCCAAAATAAAGTGTTGGTTCTTTAATGGACCGGAACCTGGTGGTCCGGAGTCAACGATGAGAAAGTGAAAGAAGGGAAGAGGGTTCCCTGGGTTACACAGCCGGCTTTCATGCTCCAGGGAATCAGCCAGAAATAGAGAGATAGAGAGGTAGAGAGAGAGAGAGATTGAGAGAGAGAGAGAAAGGAAGAGAGAGAGAGAAAGACAGACACGGGGACCAAAGCTCCGATGGAGCAAAGGTGTTTTAATCAACATGGCGTGGGCATATATACTGTCTTACAAGATAGTTATTCTCAGCAAAGATAAATATTAAAATTCCAGACTTACAAAACACAAGGCGATCCCTATTAAAGAGAGAAGAGGGTACTTATCACCATAATGAGAAACTAACAAAGGAAATGCCTGGATTCCCCAGCCCTGGGAAAGGCGTGCCTCTTTCTTAGTTCCTGAATATTTAGGAATTAATAAGGGCCAAAGGTTTCCTGACAGATCCAAAACAGCACACGGGAAGCCTCCTGTTAAATGCTTCCTGACAATAAAGCAAATTCTCCTTTCCACCAGTCTTGCCTCTTCATTGGTTTTTGAACAGTAAGCAGCTGAACCCCATTTTCATTTACACAAACATACATTTTTATACATAGATGATATATGAAAAGATCCACAAGAAACTAGTAATTGTGGTTGCCTCAGATACAACTGAGTGAGAACGCACTGGGAAAGAGAACTAAGGATAGGAATGGGAGAGAGAGAGTTGATTTTCTCAGTTTACTTTTTAATCCTTTTCACTTTTTTACAACTTACTTTAATTTCGTGTGTGTGTGTATTTGTAATGGAAAAAAATGTCACTGTGTCCTCTATTCTGATTGATTTCAGAACACTTTCTGGACATGGAAAGAAGAACTGTAAAACTTGGTGTCAGCTGTGGGAATAGTGGCTCATGTTCCCGGTGTGATTTGCCAGTAGTCAAAATTACAGAGACAGAAAGTAAAACGGTGTGTGTTAGAGTCTGGAGGTGGGGGAGGGAATGAGGAGTTACCGCTTAATGGGTATTGAGTTTCAGTTTTGTGAAATGAAAAGAATTCTGGAGATGGATGATGTTGATGGCTGTGCAACAACATAAATGAAATTCTTACCATTGAACAGTGCACTTAAAAATGGTTGAGCTGCAACTCCAGAAAAATAAATGACCCAATCAAAAAATGGGCCCAAGAACTCAACAGACATTTCTCCAAGGAAGACATACAGATGGCTAACAAACACATGAAAAGATGCTCAACATCACTCATTATCAGAGAAATGCAAATCAAAACCACAATGAGGTACCATTATACGCCAGTCAGGATGGCTGCTATCCAAAAGTCTACAAGCAATAAATGCTGGAGAGGGTGTGGAGAAAAGGGAACCCTCTTACACTGTTGGTGGGAATGCAAATTAGTACAGCCACTATGGAAAACAGTGTGGAGATTTCTTAAAAAGCTGGAAATAGAACTGCCATATGACCCAGCAATCCCACTTCTGGGCATACACACCAAGGAAACCAGATCTGAAAGAGCCACATGCACCCCAATGTTCATCGCAGCACTGTTTATAATAGCCAGGACATGGAAGCAACCCAGATGCCCATCAGCAGACGAATGGATGAGGAAGCTGTGGTACATATACACCATGGAATATTACTCAGCCATTAAAAAGAATTCATTTGAATCAGTTCTAATGAGATGGATGAAACTGGAGCCCATTATACAGAGCGAAGTAAGCCAGAAAGATAAAGACCATTACAGTATACTAACACATATATATGGACTTTAGAAAGATGGTAACGATAACTCTATATGCAAAACAGAAAAAGAGACTCAGATGTATGGAACAGACTTGTGGACTCTGGGAGAAGGCAAGGGTGGGATGTTTCAGGAGAACAGCATTGAAACATGTGTATTATCTAGGGTGAAACGGATAACCAGCTCAGGTTGGGTACATGAGACAAGTGCTCGGGCCTGGTGCACTGGGAAGTCCCAGAGGGATCGGGTGGAGAGGGAGGTGGGAGGGGGGACTGGGATGGGGAATACATGTAAATCCATGGCTAATTCATATCAATGTATAACAAAAACTACTGTAATGATGTAAAGTAATTAGCCTCCAACTAATAAAAATTTAAAAAAAAAAAAAAATGGTTGAGCTGGTAAATTTTATGTGTATTTTACCACAGTAAAAAAAATGGAAAAAACCCACAAGACAGTTATTAACATTTTAAAGTACAAATATATAGAACTTTATAATAACAGAAAAAGAACTATTAATGACAGTGAAGGATAAGTTAAGGTTTTCCCAGATTTTAAAAGAGCCTAAAGAACTTATTGCTGTAATAGACACGTCCTACAAGAAATGCTAAACAGTTGTTCCAACTCAAACGAAAGGAGAGTAACTAAAAACTGTACAAAGAAATAAAGAACACCAGTAATTGTACCTACATAGTTAGGTATAAAATCCAGTACTGTTGTATTTTTGGTTTGTAGCTTCTCTTTTTTCCCTATATGATTAAAAGACAAATGCAAAAACAATTATCTATGTTAATGGGCACACAATGCATGCATATGTAATTTGTGACAATAACAACATAAGGAAGGGAGAATGAAGCTATGTAAGAGCAGAGTTTTGTATACTATTGAAGCTAAGTTGGTTTAATTCAAACTAGATTATTATTAACCGAAACTAGATTATTATTATTATTATTATTATTATTATTAACCGAAGCTGTTACCTCCAACACCCGGCCACTAAGAAAATAAGTAAAAGCAAAATCAGAAAAAGAAATGAGAAGAGAATCAAAATAGTGCATTAGAAAAAAATTAAACACAAAATAAGGCAGCAGTAGGAACTTCCCTGGTGGTGCAGTGATTAAGACTCTGAGTTTCCAATGCAGGAGCTGATGTTCAATCCCTGGTTGGGGAACTAGATCCCACATGCCAAAACTAAAGAACCTGCATGCCACAACTAAGACCCGGTGCAGCCAAATAAATAAATAATTTTTTTTAAAAAAAGATAAAGCACAATAGAGTCACCCCAGAGATGTTCCTGTGTGTTCAGATTGCTGAATTTCAGTGTACCATCCTTGAATAAACAAAATACAGTGTGAATAGAAAGACTCATCACTGCCACCCCCACCTTTTTCTAAAAATAATTCATAAGAAAAAATCGTTAATATTTTACACAATTAGTTTCACCCAAAGTTCACACATGGAAGAAATAGCTAAGACATAACATCATAAATTCTCACTATGAAATCACAATAGAATCTGATATATTCTGAGTATTTGCAAGTTGGGAGAGAGCCTCAAAGAATATATTACTCATCCCCTCACTGTTCAGATGAGGTAGGTCACTGAGGCCCAAGAAGTTCAAGTGTGGGACCTTGGGGTCTAACCCCGGGGCAGAGCCTGGATAGAATGCAGGTCTCCTGAAGCCTAACTCAGGGTGCCCTCTATTCCTTCCTCTTTATCAAAAGTAAAACATAAAATTCACCAAATGATAAAGTGCAAATGCTAATGTGGGCAAGTTAAGAGCTTCAGTCGTATCTGACTCTTTGTGACCCCACGGACTGTAACCTGTCAGACTCCTCTATCCATGGGATTTTCCAGGCAAGGATCCTCAAGGGAGTTGCCATGCCTTCCTCCAGGGGATCTTCCCCACCCAGGGGTTGAACCTGGATCTCTTACATCTCCTGCATTGGCAGGTGGGTTCTTTACCATTAACTGCTACCTGAGACACCCCACACAAGTGGTGCAGATTAGCAATTTGGTCTTGCAATGTGATTCCTTTAGCCATCAGGCAGGTATGTAACCCACCTTGGAGTGGGAATTTTTCACACGAGATTGTTCAGCGTTCTGAGGGAAGACTCATACAGGTTAAACACGGCTTCTTCGTGGATTCAGGAAGATTCTTCATGGCTCTTAGCCTGTGGTGGGAAGGCGGTCAGCTGCATAGCAGAATTCCAGTTTCCAAGCAGCACTGTCATCTGCGTCCTGGCTTCCAGCAGTGCAGCGATATCTGTATGGTGCATGCAGGATAACCTTTCTTCATCCGGTCTTTCCCCAAAGGAGGGCCTGTTGGATTAATCATTCCTTCAACAAAATGGTGAATGGTCCACACCAGTCTGAAGTTCACTCCTAGGTGTCCCTACTATATTGATATAAACCATAACCATTGTGAGGAAAGGCATGAGCAGACTAGGCCTCTGTGGTCTCTGGTGTTGGTCATGGGAAACTCACTCTGTCAAAAGTTGGTATAATGTTGGCCTTTTGGCTACAGTTTCTTGCCCCAGGGGAAATGTCTATTTTGCAGGCCTCCTCGACAGCAGTATTCCCACTCAACTTTCATGGGTAACCACTTCCCTCCCCAGGTATAGTAGGCAATGGTGTTGTTCCAGGAGTCCGGGTGATCTGGCCTGGGTCACACAGTAGAGTCGGGCCCTTCCGGGTGTCTCCAGGTAGTGCCTTTAACAGGTAACCACCAGGGAGCGTCTGTTACTGCCTGTTGACTATCAGACTTCCTGTGCTCACTCAAAGTCAAAGGAGTCAGCAAACTTCTCGTGCTCTGTCAAATAGCTGGTTGAGTTTACAGCTTCTCAAATTTAGCCTTACTGACTTCATAGGCGTCCCTGTAAAAAGCATCAATAGCAACTCTCTTCACAGACGCTTCTCCATCCTACTTTATCTGAGGATCATCAGTGCCCATTGTAAATACTCTGGCAGGGATGGGGCCATCTTGTGGGTAAAAACAGCGGCTCTCCAGGCCTCTTGTGAGTATAGGTGTGCAACCCCCATCTGCTACCGACCCCGGGGCACTGGGGAGTGCCCAAACAGCCCAAGCCTGTGAGAAACACCACGCCCAAGGCCTCTTTGCCTCCCACCAGCCAGCCTGGGGCCCTCGTCAAAAGCAGAGGCAACGAGAGGATGGGCTAGATACAGTTTTTGGTTTTTTGTTTGTTTTTAAAAAACCTTAGATTTTCTTTATTCATTGGCCCATTTCTACAACAAATACATCCAAAACACTACATAATAAAATTACTTACAACATTTCCAAATGAGAAGATTCTTTCTGCCCTCCTACTGCTGTTCACACACAGTACTGCCACAGCACACCATGAGATTACCCTGTACTCTAAACTGCTTAAGAAATGTGAAAACTAATAATGTAATCTCATTAGCTCTGCTCAACATGTGGCAACATTTTAGAAACCTTGAACTTCATCTCGCAACATCAAAAGAGTTCAACAACTGCTTTCCCCATTGTACTTTACAAAATAGGTTCAGGGACTAGAAGGACCACACTGTCAAAATAACTAACTGTACAGAAACAGATTTAAAAAGTCACAACAAAACCACTTTTTATAAATTTCACACACATTTACAAATATCATGTTGTCATCCAACTTGTTTACTTGGATTTTCTTTGCTTGGATTGCACCACATTGGTTTTGTCTTTAGCAGAGCTAGAGGCTGAAGCAGACAGGATGGCTCACAATGTCCATTTTTCATATTCTCAGAAGCCAAAAGCCAGCTCTTCAGTTTGGGCGTTTCTTTGGCTAGAGTTTTGGACTTTTCAATTACCTCTTTGGGCTCACTGTTTTGTCCAGAGACTATGGCAGCATTTGCCTTGAGTTCTAACCTGGGAACAGACCCCTGTAGTACTGTGGCTGGAATTTCCTTTGAGACCAAACTCTGTGAAGGGCCTGGTGGTCAACTTGAAAATTCTGGTGGTTTAGGGCCTGAGTTTTCCAAGCAAATTCCTTGTTTTCCAGGTAATGGCTGCTTATCAGCTTTCTCCAGACCAGCTGGGTGAGTATCTGGAGTGTTTGGATTCTGCTAACTATTTTTCTTCTACTAAGGGGTTTTCTTCTTCAGTTTATTTGCATTAATGTTATTTTGCTTATTGTTTACCCCAAAATTTCCTGCAGAGATATCACTCTGCAATAAGTTGACTAACAGTGGGTTTGTTAGTGTGACATCCTTATTGACTGGGAAGCCTAGATTCTGACCACAGAACATCTGATTTCCATTGGGTGTACCAATGAAAGGTGCATTGAAAGGCATCCCATGACCAGAGAAGTGGTTTCTGGAGGCACTGTTTCCCTGCATGGCCTGTACATGGGGGTGGGGGAACATGATGTTTTGTTGCATGCTAACATCAGGCATCATCTGAGACGAGCTATCATTATTTGCTATAGTAGCAGGATCACCATGCTGCTGGGCCATACAGTGTGTGTGTGTGTGTGTGTGTGTGTGTGTGTAATTTATTTATTGGCTGTGCTGGGTCTTCATTGCTTCATGGGCTTTTCTCTAGTTGTGGTGAGTGATGGCTACTTTCTAGTTGCAGTGCACAGGCTTCTCATTTCGGAGACTTCTCTTGTTTTGAAGCACAGGCTCAAGGGTGCACGGGCTTCAGTAGTTGTGGCACATGTTCTCAGCAGTTGCAGCTCCTGGGCTCTAGAGCACAGACTCAATAGTTTTTGGGCCATATAGTTTTAAATACTGTTTTTATTTCACATTACTTTGTAAACAAGGTTTTGTGTTTCTCCATATTCTGGCAGTGGCAAGCTGTTTCATAATATTAGTATTTAATAATTCAAGCTTTCATTAGGGAGCTGTTTGCAGTTTTTTTGAGTCCCAATGATGTAAGTGTTTTAGTATATATGAATTTTTTTTCTTTTATTCTATTTCACTGGGTTTTAAATTCCTAGATGAGAGATTGGGTCAAAGAAAGCCAGTTGGCTCTTGCCAAGTGTTACCGAAGTGTGCCTCTAGAAGGATTATTACCTGGCCCCTAGACAGGTGTGAATATATCTGTTTCCCAAAGCTTGGACCAGCGTTGGGTATCTAATTTTTACTTGGTTTAATGGTTGTTAATTGGAACCATACTATACTTACAGTCTTTAATTTGTATTTCCCTAATTACTAAGGAAGTTGAGTCTTTTAAAAAATAAATATATTGTTTATTACTTGTTTATCCTGTTAGGTGCCTACTCGATTCAAAGCAACAGACATTCTGAGTGCCCACTCTGTGCTAGGAGCTCTGTACAACCCTCAAAGGGGCAGTGACCTAATAAAAATGATCCTTTGGAATAGGGTGGGGGAACCAGGGTAGTATAGGAAATATAAGAGTAACTGTACTCCCTTGGTAGAAGCACAGTCCTGGCAAACTGCTTGGGGAAAGGCCTGTGGGTGGAAGACAAAGGGAAGGGTTGACTCTGCCTGAAAAAGATCAGGCTTTTGCAGGGTAAGTGACTTTAGAGCTAGGGCTGAATAAGATTTGTCCAGATGAGAAAATGATGTGTGGGGAGAGGAGACAATATGAAGAGAGGTCAACAGGTTGAAAAGTCTGATAATATGGTGCTTGTGTGCTGATAATATGGGGCTGTGACTCTTCCACTATAGCTATGACATGGAATGCTGGAGCTGAGGAATGATGGGACATTGGCTGGAAAGGAAGAGTCAGGACTAACCTCAGGAATCTGACCTTGGTTCTGAAGAATTTTTGTTCTTTTTTTAAAAAAAGTATTTACTTATTTGGCTGCATTGGGTCTTGTTGCTACATGCAGTCTTTGTTGTGACACAGGAGCTTAGCTGCTTCACAGAATGTGGGATCTTAATTCCTCAACCAGGGATGGAACTCCTGTCCCCCACCCCCCCACACACACCCCCGCCTTAGAAGGTGGATTCTTAACCATTGGACCACCAGGGAAGTCCTGAATATTTTGTTCTTAAAGAGGAATGACAGGAGCTAATGTATGTTTTAGAAAGATGTTTCTGGTAGCTAAAGAATCTGCCTGCCAATGCAGGAGATGCGGATTTGATCCCTGGGTCAGGAAGATTCCCCGGAGAAGAAAATGGCAACCCACTCCAATATTCTTGCCTGGGAAATCCCATGGACAGGGGAGTCCAGCAGGCTATAATCCAGGGGGTCACAAAGAGTTGGACATGAATTTGCGACTAAACAGCAATTTTGGTAGTTAATAAGAGGTATACATGTTCCTTGCGTTTATGGAGCTCAAGGACTAGTGGGGGAAACAGGTGTTAAACAAGAAATCATAATTATAAGCTCTCATTGAATGAAATGAGTCCCCGTATGGGCCAGTCTCTTCTTTGCTTCCCTGGTCGCTCAGATGGTAAAGTATCTGCCTGCAATGCAGGAAACCTGGGTTCAATCCCTAGGTTGGGAAGATTTGCTGGAGAAGGAATTGGCAACCCACTCCACTACCCTTGCCTGGAAAATCCAATGGACAGAGGAGCTTGGTAGGCTATAGTCCATGTGGTCTCAAAGGGTCGGACACGACAGAGTGACTTCAATTGAAAGAAAGAAATGCCATGCTATGAGAGCAATTTATATGTAACAGGGGTAGCAGACAAACTCCAAAGGTCAGGGAAGGTTTCCCTTAGGAAATAATTTCTGGAGGTTTTTCTTCTTTTGCTCTTACACACACCTTTCCCTCAAGCCTCACCATTAAACTTCACAGATAAATGCAATGTAAAATATTTGAGAGAAACCCAGAACTGAATATACATATTCTGCATGCATTTGTAAACCTCTCCAAATGATTCACCCTGACATTTCCTTGTATCTAGTCCCCAGTATCCCTTCTTTTTAAAAAATGTTAAATTTCATTTTATTTATTTACTCATTTATTTTATTTTGGCTGCACTGAGTCTTCATTGTGGTTCACTAGCTTTCTCATTGCAGCACTTGGGCTTAGCTGCCATAAGGTATGTGGGATCTTAGATCCCTGACTAGGGATCAAACCTCATCCCGTGTGTTGGAAGGCAGATTCTTAACCACTGGACTATGAGAGAACTCCAAACAGTATCCTTCCATTGATGTTATCTGACTTGTATACTGACCCCAACCTTGTGAGGCAGGCAGGCAAGTCTGACTCTCAACATTTTATTGATGAAGAATGTGAGTCTCAGGTTAGGTAACTTGCCTAAAATCACAGGGCTAGTTAATAATGGACAGGCATTTTAATCCAGGTCTTGTAACACCTACGTAGAATTCTTTTCTTTTTTAAGAAGTTTCTTTTTTAATTAGTAAAGATCTCAACAGGTGGTCACACCTATGTTCCTTTTATTTTTTTTTAATTTAATTTTTTGGCTGCATGTGCAGCATGTGGGTTCTTAGTTCCTAACCAGCCTGCTCTCCCTGCATTGGGAGTGCAGAGTCTTAACCACTGGCTTGTCAGGGAAGTCCGTAGGTAGAATTATTCTTGCAATGCTCATTCTTTTATTTGTTCATTAATCCATCAAATATGCATTGATCACCTTCTGAGTATCAGGCTATGTGTGAAGCAATCCAGAACCACAAAAGGTTTTAAGCAGGAAAGTAGCATGATCCAATTTAGGTTTTAGAACCTTATTTTGGATGAGAGGACAGAAGGAAGTGGTTTTCAAAGTATGGTTTGAGACCACACTGGGTCAGAGGGGTCTTCCACATGGTGCTAGTGGTAAATAACTCACCTACCAATGCAGGAGATCTAAGAGATTAGGGTTTGATCCCTGGGTTGTGAAGCTCCCCTGGAGGAGGGTATGGCAACTTACTACTATTCTTGCCTGGAGAATCCCATTACACAGGAGCCTGGCAGTCTGTAGTCCATGGGGTTGCACAGAGTCAGACATGACTGAAGTGACTTAGCATACATGCACGCACTGGGTCAGTGGCTCTGTGGTTGGTGATATGCCAGGTTTGGGTACTGTTTTTTGTTTTTTTTCTCTAATGCAATAGAAAGTGCTATATTAGAGAAGGAAGTGTCAACTAATTATGAAGAGGTGCTGGCTGTAGTAACCAGGTGAGAGAGGACACAAAACAGAGACAAAGGGAAATACTTGGAAGTCATTGAGCTAGTATGGCAGGACTTCCCACTCACCCTTGGCTCAGACCGTAGCTGAGAAGTGAAACTGGAATTCCTACCTAGGTCCTCTGGCTACAGAGCCTGTGGGCTTACTGCACATAACCATTTATAGCCACTTCATGATTTTTAATATTTTGTATTTATTTCTCTTAGCATTTGCTTTGCATATCTCCATCATGTCTCAAACTGCCTTCAAGTCTTGTATTTCCCCCTTATTTTCATAAATTCTAGGACAGAAATAAGGGACAGATGAGTAAAGTCTTAAAGTTTTTTTAATGTTTATTTATTTGGGGCTGGGTACACAGGCGTGCTCGCTTCGGCAGCACATATACTAAAATTGGAACAATACAGAGAAGATTAGCACGGCCCCTGCACAAGGATGACACGCAAATTCGTGAAGTGTTCCATATTATTAGGGCATCAGAGGGCAGATACACTGAAACCATAATCACAGAAAACTAGCCAATCTGATCACACGGACCACAGCCTTGTCTAACTCAATGAAACTAAGCCATGCCGTGTGGGGCCACCCAAGATGGACGGGTCATGGTGGAGAGGTCTGACAGAATGTGGTCCACTGGAGAAGGGAATGGCAAACCACTTCAGTATTCTTGCCTTGAGAACCCTATGAACAGTATGAAAAGGCAAAATGATAGGATAGTGAAAGAGGAACTCCCCAGTTTGGTAGGTGCCCAATATGAGATGGCTGGATGGCATCACCGACTCGATGGACTTGAGTTTGAGTAAACTCCGGGAGTTGGTGATGGACAGGGAGGCCTGGCATGCTGCGATTCATGGGGTCACAAAGAGTCGGACACGACTGAGCGACTGAACTGAACTGAACTGGGTACACAGGCAAGGAAAAAGTAGATTTGATTAGATAAGCACAGACTAGGAAAGAATCGCAGGATACTGAGAGATGCGCAGCACCTCCTCTTCTATAAACCCCTGGCAGTCTCCAGGAAGCCTGAAGACAATAATCCCAGAAGCCCAGAGGGTGATCCCACTTCCTTCCCAGGGTTATTACTGAGTATCAGGCTGGAACCGGCAGGAATTCAGGAAACTATAAAGAAACAACCAGCCTCAACAACCAACTCTCCAAACATCAACACCAACTACCTCAACAATAAAACTTGTTACAATTCATCTCCCTCCCACTTACAACTGCAGACCAGAAGGAAGCAGAGGGGACTACGGGAAGGGCTCTTTGCTGCCCCTTCCCCTGCCTGACCCATCGTCATCCCTAGCCTGGTTTTCCCAGGGTCTTGGGGAGGGGAGAAACAGACACCCTATCTCCGAATGGGGGCACCAGAGAAACGGAGGACACCTTCATTCTCTCCTCATAGCCAGATAGATCAGAACTGAAACCAACGGAGGCAAAGGTTATAGTTGGCAGTGCCAGGAGAAGCCTGTCACATCCCAGTAACTCCAAAACCACAGAGGCTAAACTAAGCAGGTCAGAGGCGAGGTGTTGCGCGAGAAAAATGATGGGGAGGTGGGCGTGGCGAATGCGTAAGATAGTGGGAGGCTTCTGGGGCGTTTCCCTAAAGAATGACCAATCAGAGAGCGGCTTGCAGCCCAGGGGCGGGACAGGGGCTTATCTTTGTCGCGATTGGATGAAGGCCGGGAGCAGGGAGGGGGCCGCGGCGCGCCTAGGACAGCGGCTTTGCAATTTCGCGTTATATACTGCAGTGGCCGCGGCCGTGGAAGCCGGCTGGACTGCAGCGCACGTGCCTGCGTCTGAGGCTCTGGCTTGCCGCGGAGTTCCTTGGGTGCTGGGTCTAGTCAGTCCTGTCCCCAAGGTTCTCTCAATCCTCCGTCCCCTAGCTCTCGTCCAGCTCCCGACCTCAGCGTCTGCAGAACGAAATGGTCACAACCATGAATACCTCAGATGAAATAGAGCAGATGTTCCAGCCCTACAACTTCGAACTGTGCCGGGACATGAGGCCCTATTTGGAAGAGTACTGGTGAGACCTGTAGAAGCGGAAGGGCCATGTTAGGGGCCCAACTCTGAGGACCGCTATTTGGGGGTATTGGTGGTAATGGGGAGGGCGAGACAGAAAGCCCACAGAGATTTTGCTAAGGAGCAAAGATATTGGATCCCCCAGTACTGGCTTCACGTCTCTGTTGTCCAAGGTACAGGTAGTGTGGCACCTCAAAGAGGTTAGGTCTGGAAGAAAGGCAGAAATAAGAGGACGGGATGAAGAATTTGGGAGGAGACAGAAACCAAGGGGGAAAAGGTGTAGTGAGAACTGGTCTCTGAAGAATGGGGTTGATCTGAACTCCTACTCCTTAGAGACGACTCTCCATCCTTTGTGGCTACATGTGTTCGTATGCGTGCATATGCTGATGCCTGAGGACTGCCCTTCACAGTTATCATCTTTTCATCAAATGTTCCATCATCCCTGCTGGAGGAGGGAAAATCTGGGTACCCTTCCAAAATTTCCTCAGAATTTGCCCTAGAGCCCCTCAGAGCTCCAGCCAATTTGCCATGACCAACTAGGCAGAAGTTGTTGCCACATTCTTTGTACATCACAGCCTTGGGTTGCTTCTAGAAATGGACCAGCAGCTGTCACCCACTCCCAACCCCAGGAACCTTGGTTATAGCTGCTGCCCTGTGTAAAGTACTTTACATATATTAACACTGTCAGGAGAGGAGTGTTACTCCCCCCTTACAAATAAGGAAACTGATGCTCAGAGAAGGAAGTAGGTTTTCCAATGTCACACAGCTAGTAAGTGGCAGAAGTAGGATTCCAATCCAGAGCACTGACCTGGAGATATGAGTGGACATTCCTCTAACCAGTTCCCACCCATAAGCCCATCTGCTCTGCCTCCTGCCTGCCAGGGCAACTTCATTCGCCATAGCTCTGATCTACCTGCTGGTCATATTCGTGGGGCAAAACTACATGAAGGCACGGAAGGGCTTCAACCTGCAGGGACCTCTCATCCTTTGGTCCTTCTGCCTTGCAGTCTTCAGGTAAGACTCTCCCCACTCCAACCTATCTTATAGACCCCAGACCCTCATTCTATACCTAAAAGCTTTCTAAAAACCTCAATTGCATCAACTGCCCAAATTGCCCCCTAACTCTCCCTGTTCTGTTCTCTCAGCTCTGACTCCTCTCCCCAGGTTCCACTCTCCTGTTTTCCTTCTCCAGTTCCTAGACTAGTAGTCTCTGCTCTCTCTCATGAGACCTTTAGTGCTCATTGAGTCTGGATACTTCCAACAATTTCCCCAGCCTCTAATACTCTCTGCATCTAACACTCTCTCCCAAGACCTTCCAATAACTTCCCCAGCCCCTTCTTCCCATATTCCCCCCAAACTCCTTTGATCACCCCCTCCTTCCAGGCTCCTACCCATCCTATGAACCCTATTCCCTAGCTCAGTTTTCAGTCTCATGCTCTAGCACTCCCTGGTCCCTCCCCAGCCCTCATGTCTTGTATCTTCTAGATTACTGGTTGGCTCTACCAGGTTGGCCTTGGGAGCTCAGAAGCTATAACCCCTTTGGAAGGGTGGGGAGGTGGTGGAACTTGGATCAGTGACTTGACCAGGCCAAGGGTGAAGGTGCCTGGGAATGACCCTTACACCCTTTTCCTTTGTTCCATTTCAGTATCCTCGGGACACTGAGGATGTGGGGCTACATGGGGACCCTGATGCTTAAGGGGAGCCCAAAGCAAACTGTATGCTTCTCCTCCTTCATCAACACTCCCATAATCCAATTCTGGTCCTTCCTGTTTGTTCTCAGCAAGGTCGTTGAACTTGGTGAGTGGCAAGGCTTTGTCTCTCTGGTGTCCAGTCAATTGTATCCCTCTTCAGGCCCTCCCCTTGACCCATCACATGGAGAGTTCCTTCCCCACCCCTGGGTCCTAAAAACACTTCTCACCCAAGCCCCTCTTCAGATTCTCTGCCATAAAGACCCCTCTGCCTGTCCTGAAAATTCCCCATGTGCCCCAACACTAGTTCAGAGGGTGGTCCCAACACTAGTTGATGTGTCAGCTATGACTCTTCATCTCCCAGGAGACACGGCCTTCATCATCCTGCGGAAACGGCCGCTCATCTTTGTGCACTGGTACCACCACAGCACGGTGCTGGTGTACTCCAGCTTCGGGTACAAGAACAGGGTGGCTGCAGGCGGCTGGTTCATGACCATGAACTTTGGTGTACATGCCATCATGTACACCTACTACACTATGAAGGCTGCCAAAGTGAAGTGCCCCAGATGGTTTCCCATGCTCGTCACCAGCCTGCAGATCCTGCAGATGTTTATAGGAGCCATTGTCAGTATCCTGGCTTACATCTGGAGACAGGAAAAGGGATGTCATACCACAAAGGAACACCTCTTCTGGTCCTTCATCTTGTATGCAACCTATTTCGTCCTCTTTGCCAAGTTCTTCCACCAAAACTACATTATGCCCAAGATCAAAGCCAAGACCAAGAGCCAGTGAACTGTTGGAGAAAGAGAAGAAACCCTAAGTCCTCTCTCCTCCCCAGGGGACTGAGGGACTGAGCTTAGGTTTGAGGGAATGATTAGGAAACCTTTCCTGTATGGTTTCCACATGGGATGTAAACTCCAAGGTGGCAGGAGGTGATGACAGTCAAGTAGTATCACCCCTGGGGTGGGGATGTGATCTGATTTAGTACTTTGATGTTTCTGTTGTTAATGTGAAGACCAAGCAGGCCCTGTGATGGGGTGGGACTAAGGAGGCTCCCCCGAACTGAGTTATTTATGTTTCCAGAAATCTTTCTCCTTCTTGCTCTGTTTGTTTGTTTGTTTGTTTTTTCCCCAGCACCGCCCGGCTCCGCGAGGAGGGCGGGACGAGGGCGGGAGGAGGGCGGGAGGAGGGGGCTGCAGACAGACAGCTCCTCCCAGCGGCGCGGAGCCCAGCCCGATTCGACCCTCTCGCCGCTCTGTTTTTTAATTAAAGATTCCAACAGGGTTTTCAGAGTTTGGGGATTTACGGGAAGGAGGGGACTGCTGTGATGGAGGAGGGCTGCTGGCAGTGGGATGATCAGTGGGTGAGAAGCTTACAACAGTGTGTGGAAGGCTGAGAGTCACACACAGAGACACTCAAAAGAATCCTAGGCCTGGTAGGCACTTAATAAATGTCTGTTACAGACCAGAATTTTATTGCTGTTAGAGGCAAAAGCCCCTGGTAGGAACAGTGAGAAACAGATGCTCAAAGGTGGAGTAAGTTTCTAAAGTCGTAGGCTTCCTAAGTTGCAGAGTTGACACTTGACTTCAAAGCTGACCTTCCAGTTATCCTCCATGAGACCACGAGGCGGCGCGGCAGTACCAGCTTTGTCCAAGCCACACACATCTACACAGACACGCACGCTTCGTGCGCCGCTTGGCTCCGGGAATCCCCAGGCTTCTCCATCCTGGGGTTGAAGCTCTAGAAGCCTGGACCCGCACATCTTTCCTGTAAACCCAGCTCTCCTTTAAAAATGGGGAAGGATGAGGGGAGGGAGCTCAACCGCAATTCTGAATCACCAGGCCTCTGACAGTCCGCGCACATTTATTTCATTTATCTTTGAAAACCAGGGAGAGGGATTCTGGAGAAGGCGAGGTGGGCCAAAGGTGAATTGGCCCCTGGGGAACTGGTCCCTGTTCCTGGCCTTAGTCCCAGGGTCTCGGACTAACGGCCCAGTCCACCCCTCAAGCCTGGGAGTGGGGGCAGGCTCTCTCCTGAGCCGGCCGCCTCCCCAAGCCCGACTGCCCAGCTCTCCTCTCAGACCCCGAGGGTGGGGGCAAGCCAGTCAAAACGACCCCAGTCCGTCGAGGCCGTGCATTACCGCCCCACCCTCAGGGATGATCGACGGGCAGCGCCCTTCAGACGGGCCGTTCCACAGCGTACTGGCACGGACTGAGGTTGGCGGCCGGCGGCGGCCCCGGCACGGTGGGATAGCTGAAAGAGGCGTGCTGTTTGGCCTTGAGCCTCAGGCTGGCCAAACTCGAGTTACACGGGTCCCGATATACGTAGGGGGAGGAGGCGGCGGCGGCGGCTGCGGCTGCGGCCGAGGCGTAAGGGCAGGACACGGCCCCCGAGGACACCGCGGCCGGAGCCAGCCCGGGGGGCCCCCCGCCTAGGCCCTGCAAAGCCCCGGGCCCAGGCACGGTGCCTGGGGCGGTCGCGGCCGAGGGCACCATGGAGGCGGAAATGGAGCTGGGTGGCGAGAAGACGGGCTGTGAAGCCAGAGGCCCCACGTTGACCGAGTTGAAGGCGAACGGGAAGGTCTTGGCGGCGAGCGGCGGGCCGAGGGCCTTGGGTGGCCAGTTGCCGTACGAGTAGCCGGGGTACACCTCCTCGTAGGGTGGCACCAGCCCCCCGAGCGGCGCCGCGAAGCCGCCCTTGCACAACTCCGCCTGCTGGCTGCGCTCGCGCTTTCTCCACTTGGCGCGCCGGTTCTTGAACCACACCTGCGGGCGTGGGAGGAAGGTCGTCAGGGCCCGGACCCCCAAGGCGGCTGGTGGACCGGTCGCCCAGGTGGGGGTCCAAGCGGGGTCCGGGGCCGGGCGGAATATAAAGGAGATGAGGTGACTGGAGACGAGAATGGGTGGTGGAGCAAGGGCACGGGCTGGGGGAGGAGCGCATGCGGGAGTCAGGGGTGACAGTATTGGGGAGGTGGCGAGGGCAGCAGGAGGGGGTCTAGGAGAGGTGAAGAGAAGAACCAGAGATAGTGCCAGGGGAGAAGAAGCGCTCCGTCTAGGGTGAGAGGGTGGAGGAAGATAAGAGATTGGAGGTTGATGGAAAGAAAGCCGTGGGGGCAGCGGGCCTGGGCGAGGGACGTCGGGTTTTGGGTCGGAGGAAGGGGCAGGCAGGGCAGAACTACAGGCTGCCGTTTCCGAAGCTGCTTGCTGAGCGGCCCGCGAGAGGGAGGCCCGAAATGGAGGGGAGGGTGGTGGTGGAGGGCACCTGCGGGGTTGCGTACCCGCACGCGGGCCTCGGTGAGGTTGGTCCACACGGCGATCTCTTCGCGCGTACTCATGTCGGGGTAGCGATTCCTCTGAAAGGTCGCCTCCAGCTCCTGCAGCTGCTGGCTGGTGAAGTGCGTGCGCTGCCGCCGCTGCTTCTTCTTCAGCGAGCCGTCTTCGGGGGAGCCGCCGGGCAGCGAAACCGAGGCCTTCTCCGAATCTGGGAGCCAGGGTGGGGGCTGTCACAGCATATCCTTGCCTGCGCGGATTCCCTGACTGCGAGGACTTCCTGCGTGGGGCCCTCCCTCACTCGCACCCGGGCTCCCACTCCCGGGTCCCACCCGGTTAGGGATGGAGCTTTTATTTCCCCCACCCCCAGAAGGGGGCGCGCTCACCGCTGTGCTCTTGGCCCTTGCAGCCGTGTTCGGGGAGTGGGGGGTGGGGAGTGCCCGCATCTGACAGCGAGAGGGCCGGGCTCCTGGCCTCTGCCTCGCTCAGCAGGCCGAACTCCATCGGGGGCTCGAGAACTCTGAAGGTAAGAGAAGACCCAGACCAGGTTAATGGGAATAAAATCTCCAGGTTATCTGGTTCCCAGTACAGAAGTGTTTCCCCATCTTCCCCTTTCTCTGCCACCGACATAAAGCTACCTCTTTAATCTGAGATGCCCTAGGTTAGAATGGGGAAACAGCAGCGTAAGTGGAGAAAGGTGCATACTCAGAGGTTTCATACACAGTTATACACACTAGACTTTGATTTGTTCCATGCTGGGCACCTAGAACCCTGCCTGGCGCACAGTTGGTGTTCAATAGATAATCATTGAATTAATGAAAACCACACTATTGCACATTGCATACCACATACCACATTCTTTAAAAATTAAATTCCCTCTCACACGAATGCCCAATATCCTCATAAACTCAAACGTGCTTCTCAACCAGTCTGAACCTGTGTTATTCACTCTTCCGTGGGACGGATTTTATTTTGAACCAGGCCTGATGCTTTCCCTGTAAGGAGAATCGCTGCTATCATTTATGAGTACTGACTATGTGCCTTCACCTCATTATCTCTCCTCACAAGAATGGATCAATGTTAGGTAGGATCACCCTTTTTTAGGCGTGGAAACTGAGACATGAAGTAATGATGAAGATCACAAAGTTTGTAAGTAGTGGAGGTATGATCTAAATCAGGTCTGTGAGATTCCTAAGATATGTTTTTGTTTGCTTTTTCAAACTGTGTTCTTTGGGGTCCCCCCTGCCCGGCAAACTCCCTCAGGGACTGGAACTCAGGGCTAACCTCAGGGGTAGAAATCTAGCCTGATCTTACTCAGGTCAGCTTCAATTAGGGCAGCCCTGCTTTTCTCTGTTTTATTTATGCTTTCTGGAGAGACTTCTTTTGAAGAAAGGGTTCTAGGTTCAAAAACAAGTTTAAGAATCTTGTCTGCTTCTGAACATTGCATCCCACAAGTCACCACTCTCTCCCATGCCCTCCTGCAGTCCCACCTCAGGCTGTGGGTGTAGGTTTCTTAAAAGCCACTTCTGACTATTACTCCCCATGCCGAATCTCACCTGACATTACCCAGGAGCCTGTCTGGGTCCTCCTCCAAGTCTCCCCCTGCAGGGTCCCCTTTCCTGCTAGCTCTTCCAGGCCCCCTCTGGTGGGAGGAAGGGGAAGGGGCACTAGTGGGGTTCAAGACTCCAGATGCCTCTTGGTCAGAGGAGAACCAATGGAAGCTAAGGACCAAGGAGCAGGGGTGAAGAGCTATGTAGGAGGAGCCCGTCTGCCTCCCCATTAAGAGGGACTTAATGCAGGGTGTGCAAGGTGGCATTAATGTGGCGGATTAGCCTAGATAGAGATGTGTGTCACTTGGCTGCTCTGAATTGATTAGGAGCCTTTCTCAGAGAGGCGCAGATGGGCAGTGGCCTGTATTTGCACATGGTAATGCCCCCTTCAACCAGCTCAGACATGACAGCTGCCCCCCCCCCCCAAGCTAGTTTGAGTGGGACAGAGGTCAAGGCAAGAGGCTGAGAAACAGTCCCTGTTCTTTCCACAGGCAGAGAGGACTAGACCTTGGACACTTTCCTAGGGTTGGAGAAGCAGGGCTGAAGGGAACCCCAGGAAGGAAGGAGAGAAGTTAGGCCAGGGATGGGAGTGCTCAGCTTCCCTCCCCTTCCAGGTCTGAGGACAGAGTCAGAGGCATAGGACTGGGCCGATGATGCTCCGATAGAAGGGAGAGGCCCTTGGGAGGGACCTGGAGCAGCCTAGACTAGTAGCTCTTCCCAAGTAGCTGTGGAGGCTTAGAATTGACAGGTGGAAAAAGGGGTGCCGTGAAATCTGTTCATACCCTAAGATGCCCTCAAAATTGCAAACCACACCCCTGACTTCTCCAGAGGCCCACAGGAGCAATGCAGAGCTGGGAAAAGAAGGACAGTTGGGTTTGCCTGTAGGAAAAGCTGAATTCCACCATTGCCATTCATCCTTCCAGTCTGCTTTGGCTCCAGACTTCCCATTTTCCAAACTCCCCCTTCCCCCAGCATTCCATACCTGTGTCTTGGTTTCACCCTTTATTTCAGCAGAGGGAGGCAGGGTGAGGAAAGATAAGGGCCAGAATAAAAGACGAGACTGAGAAAGCAGAGTTCAGGCTGTGTGTTCTCAAAGACAGACAGACACACATGCAGACAAATACAGGCCCCCACTCAGACAAAATAAGCACTTGGACTTGGAGCTAGAGGCATACAAACACACACTCTCTCCCACACATGTGCCCCCACATTCAGGCAGACAGACACACACCGTCACACAGTCTCCTCTCTCTGTGACAGGGACAGCTGCCTCGGCTGTTTTGGAGCTAGCCATTATCCCCCCCTCCCCCTTCCTGGCCCCTTTGAACCTCAGCTCTTAGTCCCAGGAACTAAGGACTCTGTGGGGGAGGAGGAAGCCCGAGGAGCCAGTGAAGTGGTCTAAGCTCAGTGGCTGCTGGGGACAGCCTATTTGGCTGAGTGGGGGGAAAGTATGAGAATGCTGGAAGAATAGGATGGGGTAGTGGTGGGGGCAGAAAGTGATAAGCCCCACCATCCCGCCCCGACCTGGCAAAGTAATCTGGTATACCCCAAAGAAACTAAGTTTAGATTCAAAAGATCTGAGTTCATGTCCTGGATCCTCAATTTACTAGCTGTGTGTCCTTGGCAGATTACCTCTCTGGGCATGTTTTTTTCATCTGTAAAAGTAAGATTATAATTCCTTCTCTACCTCTCTTCAGTATTGTGAAGAGGTTAAAATGAAACATAACATTTAAAAACGAGTAGGGGTCAAACTCTATCCAAGTTTTTTTTCTCACTTGTTGAAATGATGTTTGCACATCATTCTATTCATTCACCTCCTATGAGCAGGGCATTGAGTAAGGTGCTCAGGATAGAGTCAGAAATAAGGTATAGTTTTTGTCTTTGCCTTTGCTTGCTTCCCTAGATTCTGTCTCCCAGTGAAAAATTGCTCCGTGAATAAAGGTGAGTATGCTGCATTTTAGAGAGGGATGCACGTTATGTGTTGTGAGCACTCTGTTTGAAACATAATAAAGGGCCCAGTCAATAAGGAAACAGCCACATGGGTGGAGTAGCCCAAACTGGGAGCTAATTTGGGGACCCGGAATGGGTAGGAGAGGAAAGAATGAAGGCTTCAGACTCTTGACTGCATTAGTAATAGCAGCAAGAGGAAAGGTGGCTGAGAAGGGCCCTGCCTCTGAAGCTGAAAAGGCAAGAACACTAATGCCAGGCAGGCAACAGAGAGAGAGAGAGGGTGGGGGCAGAGGCCTCTAGCAGATTGTGTCCGGTGGGCTGGTCAGGCAGAGGCTGGGGGCGCCAAGCTGTTGTCAGCTGGAGACAGGCTGGCTGAGGATTAAGCCCCCCCAAACTGCTGGAGGTTGGGAAGCTGGGGAGTTGGGAACTGCAGCCAGGGACTTCCCCTCACTCAATGGACAGGGATAAGCAGTAGGTCTAGAAGCCACAGGTTTGGTTGATGCTGGTAGGATATACCAGGAAAGACCAGAGACAGTCAAGAGATAACAGTGGCGCTGAGTCCAGCTTTTGGGGTGGGCCTCCTGGCCCACCCCAGCCTTTCTGACATGCCCTGCAGGGGATACATGGCCCAGCCCCACTGGTTTCAAGGTGGCAATCCCAGCCCTAGGGAGAATAGAGGGCTTGCAGGTGACCTTTGACTCTGAAATACAGCATGGAATTACAGGAAGCTGTCATGGACCACAGTAAGAACAAAATATCCAAGATAATTAAAGTGGAGAACAGAGACTGCCCCAGAGCAGAGAGGCTACAGTGGGGAGGCCATGGTTTCTAAGGGACACAACTTATGGCAAGAAGGTAACTTCCATGTGCACCCACTTTTGTCCTGAAGACAAAGGGTAGACCAGGGCCACAGCCAGAGAGCCCCCAAGTAGTTGTAAGTCCAATGTCCAAAGCACAAGGTATACCCTGGAACTGAAATGGGAGAAAATATTTTTCTTGCAGAGACTGAATGAAAAGGAAGATAAGAGGGGATGAGTTGTAAAGCTGTAGCTCAGCTCAGCCAGAAGTAAGTTAGTGAATAGGTATAAACTAGAGCCCTAAACAGGATGGAACCTGAAACTAAAAGTGAGGCCCTTAAGTGGACACAGCCTCATGTACATTAGGAATGCTGAGCATCCACACTGTCTGGTCGCCTGAGTTGCTGTGAGCAAATGAAAGCAAAGGAAGACAGCTGTGGACAAGGTTCACAGCCCCAAGAGGAAACCCTAAGACTCAGGTGGAGGCATCAGTGATTTGATGCACTTACTTTATCAAGGGGTAAATCAGGGATCGGGCTTCCCAGGTGGCTCAGTGGTAAAGAATCTGCTCTGCCAAGCAGGAGATGCAGGTTTGATCCCTGGGTCAGGAAGATTCCTTGCAGAAGGAAATGGCAACCCACCCCAGTATTCTGGCCTGGGAAATCCCATGGACAGAGGAGATACCCAAGAATGAAAAGGGTACAAGACCCTAACTTCTAAGAGCCTATGGTCTGGGGAGGCAAACAGAGCACAGGATAAAATGATGGACTGCATGGGCCTGACTCTCAGATGGTGGAAGCTCAGAGACACAGAAGCCCAAGTAAGGTGGCATCAAGTTTTGGGGCTCAGAGAATGTAGCACCTGGCTGCTCTGGAAATTAGAGAAGCAGAGAAGGTGGCAGAAGCTTCTAAATAAAAGAACAGTAGGTTCAGAGGGTAGCAGGGAGCCTAGCTTGGCCAGGGTCTCGGTGGGGGCAATGGGAGATCATCAGAAGAAAATGGTCAGGCTGAGGAGGCATCCAATGAGGGGCAAAGGGTGGGGGTTCAGATTTGATACCATGTAGGCTAGAGAATTCTCAGCTTTTCTATGAAAAAACCCCCTAAGACTAGTAAGAGAGAATATAGTCTGGAAAACTAGGGGCACAACCTAAAACAGCTGCCGCCAGTATGAAATTTCTTTGAGATCTTCAGCCTTATGTTAAAATTGGAAGCAAATTTTGCATTCTATCCCACATTCATGTTTTTTTTAATTATTCTATTTATTTTAATTGGAGGCTAATTACTTTACAATATTTTAGTGATTTTTGCCACACATTGACATGAATCAGCCACAGGTGTACATGTGTCCCCCATCCTGAACCCCCTTCCCACTTCCCTCCCCATCCCATCCCTCAGGGTCATCCCAGTGCACCAGCCCTGAGCACCCTGTCTCATGCATCGAACCTGGACTGGCAATCTATTTCACACATGATAATATGCATGTTTCAATGCTATTCTCTCAAATCATCCCACCCTCACCTTCTCCCACAGAGCCCAAAAGTCTGTTCTTTACATCTGTGTCTCTTTTGCTGTCTTGCATATAGGGTCATTGTTACCATCTTTCTAAATTCCATATATATGTGCTAATATACTGTATTGGTGTTTTTCTTTCTGACTTACTTCACTCTGTATAATTAATACAAAAATAATATTTTCTTTCCAAATCTCCAAGAGACATCTTTAAGTGACATCACCACACCAGGAAGATAGACCCGGGGTAACCTGCAGCATCATGCCACTCCCACTCCTATATTGCCCCCACCCCCACCCCGCCTACTGAGAAGCAGTGCTCCAAGCAGTGGGAGTCACTGGAGGCATGTAGGCGAGGGAGTGACATAAAGGCAATATCTTTGGGATCTTTTATTGGCAATGATGAGCAGAATGGATTGGGCAGGGGAGAAATAGGAAAGGGGAAATTATTAACTGACAGATGAAAAGTAAAGAAGGCCTCAGGGGAGGAAAAGTAGTGGAGAGAGTTCTAAAAGTGGCTTTCTCACCCTACTGTCTTTTCTTCTGTATCCTTATCACTCAAAACGGGTCCCTGTCAGTGGACCAGGGACTAGACACTCTAGATATTCCCAACGCTCAGGACCTAGTTGCCATCTTCAGGTTAGTTGCCTCCCCTACATGCTAGGAAGCATCACTTAGATTGATTGGAGAAGAAAAGATTTGGGTAGTGTGTTTCTCTTATGCTCACCCCCAACTTAGCTCCAGCTTGCCTCCCCTGCCCTCCATTCCTAGACCTGGGTTCTGGGCCCACATTCACATCCTTGAGCTGGAGGCAGGCAGGGATCAGATCAGGATATTTGGTCTGAGAGAGTAGGCATTTGGGGAGTTCCTAGAACTCTTCTCAGGGAGGGACAGGGATAGTGGCTGGCATCTGAAGCCTAGGATAGGGTGTCCCATCTGTCACTGAGAATCTTCCTGTGGCTGGACCACAGATGCTAGCAGGCTGATCTAAGGTTTGAGACACACCCTTCCAAACAAAGATTCTGTACTTACAGTGGACCTACAGTTTGGGCATAGTAATACCAATAATGTTTCTTATTTCTGTGTTGCCTCTCCATTTGCAAGGGGGCTTCCAAGTACATGATTTCATTGAACTCTTACAACCACCTTAAATGCCAGGAATGACCATTCCATTTCACCTCTAAGAAAATAAATTTGTCCATGGTTATAGAGATTGAAGAGGTTCTAAACCAGTTCTCCTAAGACCAGGGACTGAGCTCTTGCCACTCCTCGCCCCCTCCACCCCAGCAACCATTTGTGGCTCTGACATGCATTGATCCTTCCAAGCCCTTAAGGGATTCCATTTCTACTTCCTGCCTTTACCACCTCCCTGGAAATGAGCTTGGGAAGTTTGCTGCCCACTGTGTGCCAAGGAACATTTTCCCATTCATCCTGTGCTTGAATCGTGCCAGTTCTAAGAGGCCCCCTCATCTCTGGTTTCAGGATCTGGGAAGCAAACAAATCTGCTTATCTAGGTCTTTCCTTATTTTGTGGATTTCCATCCTATCTCACTTTTCAGAGGCCTAAAATTTCAAGTTTGCTCTCTCCAGCAGCCCCTGGCCCCTCCTTCTGCCACCATTCTCTGACTCTTCACTAGGTCCATAACATTCTTCCTAAGAGCCAGTGACCAGGCATGCAATCAGCTAAACAGCTTTATGCAGGGACAAGAGAAGGTTCTGCCTTTTGTTTCCAGTCATCTTTATTATAATGCCATTGCCTTTTTGGCAAAAGCAGAACCTAGGGCTATGGTCTTCAGAGGACCATCTGTAATGCCTTCCCTATTCCGTTCTGACTCAGATCCCTTCATTTCACCCGTAATTTCAGTGTTTTCCAAAGACAATAGAAGCACAAGCCCCTTGAAAAGGGTATCAAAATGTGATGGGGGGGGTAACTGGGATGTGACTCTATATTTATCAAAAAGGGATGAGGGACAAAAGAGTTTGGAAAACAATGTCCTAGCCAGTGATAAGTGAACTTTAAAATTAAGGAGTGGAGGTGGGAGTGTGGGGAAGACGTATGGGGAGGGTGGTGAGGGTGAGAAAGGTTGGAAGCCACTTGTTTAGATTACTCATTGCTGAACATATTACCCTGCACTTGTCCCCATGAAACTCAGTCGCCAAATGAGCTGTCTGCTTACTTACATAGATCAGGAGAGTTCCCTTTACTTTGTTCCCTTCAGCTTAACTGGGTTCTGGTTAAAGAGTTGGAGTCAGAGTGGGCGGTCATTGTATGGATCCAAAGAAATCAGGGCCCTCTCCCAGCTGTAGGAAAAGCAAATAGGGTAGTTGGGTAGGGCTGAGACATCCTTCCCAACCAGAGATGGAAGGCAATCTGGGTCCCATGTTGGATTCCAGTATCTGGATCCCATGTGTCTCCCTCCCATCTCCTCTCAGCCACCAGGGTGGTGGGGAGATTGGTGGGACTGAGGAAACAAAAAGGGAAACAAGACCCCAGCATTTGCTTTGCTAAAGGGCTGCAGTTTTCTCTTTGGGCCTGGGCTCCTGCCCACTGCAAGAAAGGAGACTCTAGCCTGCTGAAATCCAGGCACAGTCGGGGGTAGGTGTCTGGTCAGCTGTACTGGAATTAGGGGTGACTGAGTTTGTGAGGGAACCGAAGCTGTCAGGGGCTTGTGCTAGGCTCCTCCTTGCCCCCCCCCCCCCCATTGCTCTTTGTGAGTCATTCCTTCCTTTCCTACTCTTGGTTCCCACTAGCAGTCCCAACCATTGGCACCCTCTCCACAAATCTGGATTCTGGAAGTCCGGGGTGATGCTCGGAACATATCTAATCTGGGTTGGAGAGGGAATGTCTCCAGGTGCCACTCCAACCCAAGGCCAAGTATCAGTCTTCACTCTCCATCCCTGATCCCTGCCCCGCAGCCCCTAGCAGAGAGACAAGTTTGCAAAGTGTGAGCTGGGATTCTAGGCAACCCATCACAGCGAACCCCACCGTACACGCTGCAGCTGGGCAGGCGCTGCGGGGTAAGTGAATATGCCACTCGGCCAGGGACATTCTGTACACTGCTGCCCGACACAGCGCCTGCTCTAGAGAGACCAACCTAGCTTTCCCGGACATTCTGTCCGCTCTGAGAACCGCGCGCGGTGGACATTCCGTCCAATTCCCTGGCTTTCCCAGGTCGGAACCCATCAGGGCCCTGACACCCCAAGCGGACCCGCTGGACCCGCCGTCTGGTCACTTGGACTACCCAACCTCGGCCTTGCAGCCCGCACAGCGGCCATCTGACACGGTCGCTGTCGGGTTCTCACAACACGGCTCCTATTCCAACTGCAAAGCAGCTACGAAGAAAAGCGTGTGCGACTAACGCACCCCTGCTCCCAGGCCCTGGAGTCTGAGACCCAGCCCGGGGGCGTCTGGCACTGCCAACTGCCCCTTTGCTGGCGGCCGCCGCCAGCTCCCCCCGCTGGCCACAACCCCTTTAGCTCCCGGGCTGTCCGACCCCGTGCCCGGGGATCCCAGGGCGCTTCCTGATAATTGGTTTCCCAACGCTACGCCGCTTCGCAGAGCTCCTGTCCTGACCTCATGTCTCCGACTTCTCTTCGGATCCCTCGAGTCTTCCCCTTCTAGGTCCTCCGAGTCCTGGCTCTAAGTTTCCCCTTTTCTAAGTCCTGGCCCCAGGTCTACAGTCCGTTCTCCCAGTCTCGACCTGTTCCCCAGGCACCATTCTACAGTTCAGCCGCCCTAGGTCCCGTTTTAGGGGTCCCTAAGTCCGGCCGTGGCCCCTCTGCCCGGCGAGCCCCTGTCCCCGCATGGTCAAGCACTCACAGTGAGTCCCGCAGCAGGCAGACTCCCGGCAGCGGCGGCGGCGGCCGCAGTCTGGAGGGCAAGCAGGGGCCAGAGGCCGGGCACCCGGCCGGGTGGGGGCCGCCCCCCTGCGCCCGGGGCCGCCGCTCCGCTCCGGCGCTCCCGGACTCGCTGGGAGAGAGTAAGCCTCGCCGCGGACTGCCACCCCCCGCCGGCGCCCATTCACTTTATGGCAGCCCAGGGCGCCCCCAGCCCGCAGCAGCTAGCCTCGCGCATCGGGCCCCGCCCCCTTCCAGATGCACTGTCGGGGCTCCACCCTTTCCAGCTGTGAATGTTCTGGTCCCGCCTTCAGGGGAGGGGTCCGGCCGGCGCGGCGCCAACAGCCCCGCCCCCTGGCCAATCGGAGGCGCTCCTCAGCAGCTGGGCCACGCCCCTTCCCACGTGGCTGAAACCGCGCTCGCGAAGAACTGCGTGAACTGGGTATCCTCACCGAGCTCGGGCGGGTCTGCTGCGAGATGGGGCCAGGCAACCACCCTGAGCGAAGTGGAACGGTGCTGGGGGATAGAGCCAGGTGGGGGGGGGGGGGTAGGGGGGTGCACGGCCCGGGAGAGGCCGCGGGGTTTCAGCGCTCAGACTTCGTTGCCGCTCAAGTTTCGGTGATTTTCTCCACTTGTCGCTGTCTGTCTCTCTGCCCTTTTGTCTCAGCTCCAATCCTCCCACTTCTCGCCTTTTTTTTTTTTTTTTTTTCTCTTCGCCACCACTTTGCTTCTTCTGTTTGTCTCACTCCTCCGTCCCCTGCCACTTCGAAAGACTAATTTCTGTTTCTGATGCTCTTTTTCTTTTTTCCCTTGCATCTTTCTCTCCTCCTCCTCCTCTCGGCTGCCACTCCTCCCCAAGCCCTTTTTTCCTCTCCTCCAAGAAATTAGCTCCGTGGAGAGAGAGTTTGGAGTGAGATAAATTAAGACAGCATTCTAACCCTGCCGTCAGTTGCAACATTGCCAAGTGACCTTGCACAAGTAACTTAACTATGATTCCCTTATTCTTCACCCACCCTGTAAAATTAAAGGAGATTCTAGCTGAATGTCAGCGTTTGGCCTGGGCACTCTTCAGAGATCTGGGCAAGTTCCCTGTCAGTCAGCTCTTTTATCTCACATAGTCTATGTTCTCCCAGACTTATCAAGGCTACCTTCTTCTTGGTGATACCAAGTTCACTTCTGTGGGCAAGGTGTGGCCTTGGTGCTTGCAGGTTAGGGAGTTTCAAGGAATAGGACAAATTTCCTAAGGAATATGTGGAGTCAGGCTGAGTTGCTAGGGTGTCCCTGAGGACCCTAAGCCCTATTACATAACATACTCCTAAGGTGAATCTGACGGTCATGCCTTTGCCTAAAACCCTTCAATGGCTCCTGTTTGCTGTCAGGATAAAGGCTAAGCTCCCTTGCATGGCATAGAAGAGTTTCAGGACCTGATTCTGTCTTAATCTTCAATCTCCTTGTGGTTTCCTGTATATCTCCAACAGTAAGATATTTCTAACCATTCTTCATTTTGCCAACTCCTACTCACCCCACTAAGCTCCACTAAGGCCTCATTCTCTCTGGGAAGCCTTTCCTGAATTCCCAGGTTAGCCAGAAGTCCAGCCTCTTGCTCCCACAACCCTCCTGTGTGTAGATCTTTTACCCTATCCATCATACTGAAGAGATCAGTTTATGTGTTGTTCCCTATCATGCTAAGATTTAGGGGGGAAAGGACCATATCTTCCTCATTTTTCTATTCCTAGGCATTATGTAGACACTCAATACTAAAACTTAAGAGGGAGATGTTTTGCTTGGTAAAATGATGGAGGTTAGAAGGGGCTGGGGCATTGTCATTTCTCTTCTCATCTCTAACACACAATTCCATTCATGCTTTTAGGTTGATTAATTTCTGGAGGTATATAGGAGTGGAGATAGGATAGTAGGGAGTTTTGGCCTACTTAGAGGATTTTTCAGTTGGTTATCTAGGACCTCTCAATATGAGATAGGGTCAGAAGACCAAATCCAATTTTTCAAATTAAGGTGGAAAATGGCTCAGAGGTAAGCTGAAAGAGATGCTACAGTGGTTGTATCCTCAGCCTCTGACTCTGTTTGGGTGAAAGAGGCAAGATCTTCAGCTCCTGACCCAGAGATCAGGAGCCCCGTATGTAGGTATACGGACCTACTGAGGAGTTCTTCTGGTCTGATGGGTTTCTTCATATTAGAGGATTCTAGCAAAAGGCTTTGGATGTCTGGTTTTGAGACCATGTTCCTATGGGGTTAGGAATGTAGCTTCCTTAGACCTGAGTCATCCATAAATGAGAGGAAATGGGGGAGAGAGCTGGATCTTTTTTCATTGTTTTCTAGCAGTCTCTTCAGGTCTGTAGGGACACCTAGGCTTTATTCCAGCAGACAGCCTAGGAACTCCAACATTTAATCTGCAAGGAGAAAACTCATCCTTCTGTCCCCTTTCTACACACACTAACTGCTGCTGCTGAGTCGCTTCAGTCGTGTCCGACTCTGTGCAACCCCATAGACGGCAGCCCACCAGGCTCCGCCGTCCCTGGGATTCTCCAGGCAAGAACACTAGGTCACTCTAAATATCCTAGCAACTTCTATCATCTCTTGCCAGGGGAGAGACAACTAGGGGCAGGAGAGTGAAGACTACAGTGGGCATCTTGCTCTCAGATGTTTTATCATTTCTAAGTCTTCAGGAAAGCCTTCAGTTTCCTGTCACTGGTGATATGGACTAACCCGTGTGATTAGCTTTTTTTCCAGATAGGTAAAGAGTATCCAAGGGCTTCCTAGGTGATGCAATGGAAAGAATCCGCCTGCCAATGCAGGCGATGCAGGAGAGGCAAGCTTGATCCCTGGGTTGGGAAGATCCCCTGGGGAAGGAAATGGGAACCCAGTATTCTTGCCTGTGAAATCCCATGGACAGGGTAGCCTGGCGGGCTGCAGTCCATGGGGTCACAAAGAGTCGATACGACCTAGAGACTGAGCGAAAGAAATCAAGGCTTAGGATGAAGGTCAGAGCTGGGTCACAGTCTGATAAACTAAAGTATAAGAGGTATTGAGGGGCAGTGAAAAAAAGAACTGGATTAGAGGTGAGGACACTTAGGTTTGTCTCTGCTCTGTCATTAACTAGGTATACAAACATGGGGGCCATCTTTCTGTTCTGGGACTCAAGTTTCCTGATCCATAAAATGAAAGGACTTGAATTAGATATCCAAGCCTTCTGTCACTTCCCATTGTCTATTTCAGGATGATAGGCATGATGCACAAGACACAGAAACAAAGTTGAGATGGGACAAATTCATTTATGAGAAGTCAAGCAAACAGAAGGAACGGTGGGGGACGGGAGGTTGGAATAGATTGCTCCCATGAGCTGCCTTGAAAGGAAACGATTCCTCAAGTTTACGGTATTGGCCCGGGTGACTTTATTTTATTTTATTTTGGCCCAGGTGACTTTAATAGGGAGAAGCGGCCAGTTTCGGCGTAGGGAGAATAGTTTCAGCAACTCAAGGCTCTCAAAACGGACTCCGCCCCCTTTCCAACAAATCTTAGCTTTCTTTCCCATAATGCCCAGCAGCCACTGCCAAGCTGTGCACTGCAACCTAACTCTACTTAACTCCACCTCTCCAACTGCCAGCACAGTTTCTGCCTTTTTATTGGTTCTAGGAACTGTCATTCAGAGAGTCTTCGTAGCCGTTGGTTGTCCCCTGCCTGTCTTTTTCTTTCCCTTGTAATCTCTTCTCTTTAGGCACTACCCGCCTCCCGACGCCAGTTTCTTTCCTTCGATTGGGTAACTGAAATGCCATTTTTCACGATGCGAAGTTATGATTGGCTATGAGCGGCAGGGCTCGTGCAGTTACCAGGCAGCGGGCTAGACTGAGGCTAGTTACCACGTCAGTGAGCTGACAGGGAAGGTAGCCGGCTCCACCGCCCGTTCTGGCCGACTCTTCCTGGCTTACTGTGTGGGCTTTGATTTCGGCCTCAACTCCTAGAGAGGGCACCTTTCCTGCTCCTATCTGCCGCCAGAGCCGGGAGAGCCGCTCGGAGACGCCTTCGAGGCCCGGGCTGGACATGAGCAGCGGCCGCCGGTCCTGGGACTAGGCCCCGCCATTTTGGATCCGCTGACAGGTCAGCGAAGTCTCTTATTAGAGTTCCAGTGTCGTGAAGGCCGCCCTGACATGACGAGAGGGAATAAGGAGAGGAAGGCCCTCAAAACGAATGAGCCTGGTTGGGTTAGGGACTCAGGGGCAAGAAAGAGATGAGGAGAGATTGCTGTGGGAGGGCACTGGGAGAGGTGCAGGGGGCAAAGGTCAGGCCCCTGCCGCCGGAGGGGCGACTTCAACTCTGCCTTTTGATCTCTTGCAAGTACCCGAATCCTTCTCCCTGTGTTCCCAGGCTTAGCCTCTCTTTTAGAGCTTTCTGCGTCCTAAAGAGCCCAGTTTTCAGAAGCTGAAAGCAAACCTGAAGAGTATCGTATCTACTTTTCAGGGTTGATTTTTAGACCTTGGATGAGAGTCTCTCTGGATTTTGTGCAGCGCCCACTTCTGTGTGACTGCCTTTTTAACACAGCTGAGCTGCTTCATTAATGATGATGAACTAATCATCACTACTACTAGACCAGGTAGTGAGAAAGCTTGTGGAAGGACTGAGGCCAGCCTCCCGAGGAGATGAGTTAAGAGAAGGCTTTCCTTTTATGGGGTTGCTCACCTGCCAGTCTGGGTCTGTGTGTAAACACTAGACTTAATCTTCTGAGCCTCATTCGTCTTTTCCACAATGTTTTACAAATATTTTCTTCAGGTGTATATTTTTGGTTGCTGTATCTTCCCCAGGTCTTCTCTTCACTTGGCCTGAGGAGATGAAGTTCAATCTCAAGGAAGCCATTCTATTACAACATATTTGGAGGAGAGCAGAAAGGGATTTGAAAACCTGTGAAGTTGGTACTATTGGCCTATTATTTTTAGTGGTAGGAAGAGTCATGAGAGATATTCAGTCAGTTTAAAGTGGTAGGGTCAGGACAGCAGAATGAATGATGGAACATAACCCCAAAGAGTGTAGTTTGTGGTACTGTGATGACTTTGACAAACTGCTGTATTGTAAAGCTCTAAGAGTCCTTCAGTGGTAAAGAATGCCTTTTAAAATGAGAAATAGGTATAGTGTCTTTAAATGCACGACATAGAACTTGGTATGTTTTTAAATCAGGTACACAAGGCATGCCTCTGGACCCTGTGGAGGATACAGAGGGAAAGGTCTGATTGGAGATTGCTTTGCTGTGCTCAGTTTATGTGCTTCTAAAAAGCAGTAGCAATATATATGCCCTGGCCTATACTGTGCATGTCAACCTAAGTGCCTTTTAGCATGTAATGTACACTCAGTAAGTGTTATCTGTACCTAGGATTAGATTTAGTGTGTGACCCTGTGGCCTGGTTCTAACCCTGGCAGTCAGGCCTTTTTCATGGTGAGGTAGTAACAAGGAGAATCTAAACCTCATTGTGTTAGAAGGGAAAACAATCTAGGTTCTAGAGTGACTAAACTGTGCCCTCCTGAAATTGTGTGTGTATATATTTGTTGATTTAAAATAAATGGGGTGGAAACTACAGGAAGCTATTTGCATTTTAACTTGAACTTATCTAACCTGAAGTATCCAGGGTTTGCCTTTCTTATCTGGATTGATAGGCCCTGTTGATCCCTGTTGAGTTGATAATGCTTTGCATAATAGGCAGTCTAGTCTTTGGATAGATGGTATGACCAGTTCAGCATCTTTTCAGTTGGGCTTGGAGGTAAGTCAGGCATCAAAGATTTTACCTTTTCTTATTTGAAAAGTCATTTTCTGGATAGGAATAGTTCTTTACTTCCAGCCCCCATCCCAAATCAGAAAATTTGTTCTTTCTTCAAGATTTGTATTTGAGCTTCTTTTTATAAGTGCCTGTAGACAGTACGTTCTAATCTTGACAGTGATGCTCATTGGCACAGTGAGAACTCAGGTTGTAGACATATCTCCTCATGAGATATGGGCACCAATCTCAGTTGAACTCAAGTTCTCAGTAGTTACACTACTACTTCCTTCTTCGTGTTCCAGAAGGCAGGATGACTGCCACTTTTAGATAATAACTTCACTGATCAGGTACTTAAACTGGCTAGCAGTTAGAGAGGAAAAAGACACAGCTCCTGTTTTTGAGGAGACCCATTGTCTTTATACAGTACTCACTGGAAGGATCAGCCTTGTCTTTGTACAGCGCTTCTATTGATTGATCAGTCTGTCCTTGTGATTCAAGGTGACTAATTAGAATGATTCTGTTGTGGGGTAATTGTGGAATTGAGTTGAAGGGAGTAAGGGAGGTTAATTTTACCTCTGGCTAGAAGACCTGTGTAAATGTAATTGGCAGTCTTTAGCTTTTATTCTTCCTCTTTTTCTGTATTTCATTATGTTCTATGGCAGTTGTTTATTTAAATGAAAATGTACTGGAACTTTGTGGTGATTTGGAGCCCACTTGTAGTGGATGTGATCACGAAATAATGATTTATTGCCATCATTTAAATAAATTAGGGATTGCAAGCTCAAATGCCTGAGTATCAGGCAGGTATTGTAAGTGAGTGAAGTGAGCCAGGAGGGAATGTATTAGGATATAGTAGTGACTGTAGTGTACTGAAATGTGGGCACAGTATGACCATTCTTCTTATTTTTCAGGAGAAACTGGGAATTCAGATCATTGTGTTTTAAACTGTTGGCAACTAGTTAAATTATTTAAAAGCCTTTTACAGGTGGAAAATAAGTCTGCGGACTGGATTCTGTGCCATGACAGTGGAGGATGACTCCTGATATTCAAGATGAGCAGACCTTATGAAACTTAATCACTGCAGTTCTCTATGTATAATCATACAGAGTCACTTTTTAATATTTGTCCTACTCTTTGCCAACTTTTATGCTTAGTTGTCATGTTGGATGCTCTGAGTGGTTAAAAGATGAGTGAGAGAAAAAAGCCTTGTTTCATTTTTCATCTCCAAGGTGACAGAAAGGACATCTTTGGACAGCTTTGGGCTTATCTCAGTAACATACTGCATATAGTTATTGGGATAACCTCAGCCTCTCCATAGAGGGAGGAGTTGGAATGGCAGAGCTGAGGTACACCTGCTTATTGGGTTGGGAGGATTTTCTAGTTGTATCCTGTCAGGGAATCAGCTTATTTCTTGGTTTGATTTTCTCTTACCTCCACACTTTAAGTAAATTTCTTGAGCCCAGTAAGTTGTTTATTAGTTCAGTAATTTTTGTTCACTTTCAACAAAGCACAGAATTATGGCATGTTCTTTGGCTAGCTATAGAAACCTTAAAAGCTCTGCATCTTTGGTGGTCCTCTGGGATGTTAGAGAGATGAGTGAAGATAAACCTTGGAAGGACCAGTTGATGGTTGTTCAGCTCCCTGGTACCTTCTACCCTCTCAGTGTGCCCATCAGATTTTTCTTGGTTTACATAACTCTGTGTTAGACATCAGAGCACCATGAAAAAGAAAAAACCCTGAGTTTTTGCCTTTGAATAATCTAATTTCTAGTTGGATAAGAACAACTTTTAAGCAATGAGGAAGAAAAATAATGGTCTACTAATAATCTGTGTGTGTGTGTGTGTGTGTTCAGTTGCTTAGTTGTGTCCGACTCTTTGGGATCCCATAGACTATAACCCGCCAGGCTCCTCTGTCCATGGAATTCTCCAGGCAAGAATGCTGGAGTGGGTTGCCATGCCCTTCTCCAGGGGATCTTCTGAACCAAGGGATCGAACCCTGGTCTCCTATATTGCAGGCAGATTCTTTACTGTCTGAGCTACCAAGGAAGCCCCAACTAATCTATTTGGTACCAAAGAAAATAAGACACATATACATGAATATGAAGAATTGACAATTGCATAAAGAATTGTAGTTATTTACAATATTTCATAGAAGAAATGTGAACATGCACATAGCATAGGAGGAGACTTCAAGAAGATAGATGTAAAACAGAAGCATTGTGCTTTGACTGGTGGATAAATGTGGGTTCTTTTTGTCCATAGAATGGCTAATATGGAAGGTTTGTAACTTCTTTTAATAGTAGAGGAACAAACATGGGTTACAGAAAGTTTTGCCTGCCTAGCTTAGAGTCCTTGTCTTCTGTGAAGCAGTTGTTCTCACAAGAGGTGGATGTGCATCAATATTGAAGAGTCAGTCTTGATATTCTTTCATTTATTCATTCAGTATTTATCACTTTTCTTACTATGTATTTATCATTTTTCTTGCTATGTAAAAGATGATAAATTATGGTCTCTTCCTGAAATGCTCATAGACTCATGGGAGAGACAGACTAAATAAATAATTATAAATTAGCATAAGATATGCTTAAATAGAGGTAGGTGCAGTGCTGTGGGGTGACAGAAAAAAAAAAACACTCTTGGAAAGTTGGTTAGCTAGGGAAGACTTACACCTTAGGTATTATCATAATAACAGCCAGTCTTTGGGGGGTTTTAATATTCCTAATAGCATGCTTGGCCTTAAGAACAAGTGGATGAGGCTCAGTTTTGCAATGAGAACTGTACACTGAGGCTCAGAGAGCCTAAGAAACTTGTTTAAGATCATATAGTTACTTCCTTTTCCGGTAAGCAGCCTGAGCTGACCCATAAAAATGGTGAGCTATTCACTCAACCCAGAAAACCCCACAAAATCATACAAATCAAGAGGTTCAAATCTTCGTGTTCACTTTAAGAACAGTCGCGAAACTGCCCAGGCCATAAAGGGTATGCATATCCGAAAAGCCACCAAGTATCTGAAAGATGTCACTTTAAAGAAGCAGTGTGTGCCATTCCGTCGTTACAATGGTGGAGTTGGTAGGTGTGCACAGGCCAAACCGTGGGGCTGGACTCAGGGTCGGTGGCCCAAAAAGAGTGCTGAATTTTTACTACACAAGCTCAAAAATGCAGAGAGTAATGCTGAACTTAAGGGCTTAGATGTAGATTCTCTGGTCATTGAGCACATCCAAGTGAACAAAGCCCCCAGGATGCGGTGCAGGACTTAGAGAGCTCACGGTCGGATCAACCCCTACATGAGCTCTCCTTGCCACAATGAGATGATCCTTACTGAAAAAAAACAAATTGTACCTAAACCAGAGGAGGAGGTTGCACAGAAGAAAAAGATAGCCCAGAAGAAACTGAAGAAACAAAAAATTATGGCCCGGGAATAAATGCTGCAGAAAATAAATGCAAATAAAAGTAAAAAAATATATATAGTTAATAATAGTCAAGAATACCACTGTGGTATTCTAACTCTGTCATTAACTTTTGGATGTAGTGAGTAAGGATTTACCAGGTGGATAAGAGTGGGAAAAAATGTTCAAAACAGAAAAGGAACAGCATGCACAAAGGCAGACAGCAAAGATCATGACTTGAACAAGAAAGAACTTTTGATGTTCTATTTAAAAAATATTTTTGGCCACACTGCAAGGCATGGATCCTAGTTCTCCAATCGGGGATCAAACCAACTCCCCCAGCATTGGGAGGGCAGAGTCTTAACCACTGGACCACCAGGGAAGTCCCTTGATGGTCTCTTATACAAAGAGTATATACAGCATACGTGGGGCATCAGTGTCCCCAGCCAAGCTTAAAAAACAGAGCATTATCAAAGTTAGGGCAATGTGTATGCCCTTCCCTGTTAGTCACATCTTCCTCCCCTTAGCCCCTGTTGTAAATTTTTTGTGCTTCCCTGGGGTGTAGTCTAGAGGGATTTGCTAGTTTATATAGTGACTCCTTCTCTTTGGATCCTCTTGGGGTGAGTAACTGGGATGCTGCAAAATACTAGAGAAATCCTATTAGACCCAGGTTTAAACAGATAGTGGTTTCAAATAATATATGTTGCTCAGAGTCTCTGGTCAGATAAGACAGTGGCTTATTTGTCTGGAGGATGTTAGTTGTTGTGTATTTAGTTGTTTGGTCTTATATTATTTCTGATAAAAGGTCAACCTTAAGTTCTTTTCTACCATACTCATGAGGTGTCTGCTGGCCTTTGTGACCTTGTGACAAGGGGGTTCTAGGCCATTGGCTACCAGGCAGCAAGTGGTTCATCAGAGCTTCCCTTTTGAACCCAGAGGACAAATTTTTCTTGGGAGATTGTTGGGTGAGGAGATGTTCTTCAAGGCTTGGAGGGAGATTAGGCAACTCTACATAGTCCTTGAAAGTAATTCCTCTTTATTCCCTAGATGTTTCTTTTTTTTTCTTTACTAAGAAACTTAATGGAAATGATTTTTTTGTTAGACCTTTGCTATCTTAGAAATTTCTTAGCTTTTGATGCCTAATGAATTTTGATCTAGTGTAGATTGATTACTTCAGGTGGTATCCCAATTAAAATTTTATTTATTCTAGAAAGCCTTCCAAATAGCATGTAGATCCTATGAAGATCTCAGTTAAGTCTTGACACTTTTGTTTGCAATTTGTAGTATAGTTGTTGTTTCTTGTTGCTGTATTGTTCTCAGTATGGGTGTTTTCTCTCTTGCTCTTAGTTCTTTATGTAAAAAAAATTTTTTATTTACTTTTGGTCATACTGGGTCTTCGTAGCTTCATGGGCTTTTCTCTAGTTATGGTACGTGGGCTTCTCTTTGCTGTGGCTTCTCTTGTTGCCGAGCATGGGTTCTGGGGTGGCTGGGCTTCAGTAGGTGCGGTTCCTGGGCTCTAGAGCACAGGCTCAGTAGTTGTGGCCCAGGGGCTTAGTTGTTCTGTGGCACGTTGGATCTTCCTGGATCAGGGATCCAATCCATGTCTCCTACATTGGCAACTGATTCTTACCACTGAACCATCAGGGAAGTCCTCTTAGTTCTTCAAAAGAGAAATTAAAAGTACTTCCCTGGCAGTCCAGTGGTTAAGACCCTGAGCTTCCTCTACAGGGGAATCACGGGCAGGGGACCTGTGTTCAATCTTGGATTGGGGAGCTAAGATCCCACATGCCTTGGAGCACAACCAAAAAAAAGAGAAATTAAATATTCTTATTTTATAGTGGTCCTCTCCAGGCCCCCCCAAATATTTTTTACAACGATTGTAGTTAGCATATATGCTACATATATTGAAAGCCCTCCAGGCCCCCCACTTGCTTTCGTAGCTTTACCTGCTATTATTCTCCTAGGAATAATGTTCCAACAAGTCTGGAATAATCCTGATCCTCTAAATACATACTGAATTTTCCCACCAGTAAGCTTTTACTCTTGCCATTCTCTTGTATTTTTGGCTGTTTGAATCCTGTTTTTCGTTTGCTTTTCCAGTGTTCTCTGACAGGAATATTTTTTCTACTTCAATGCTGTGACACTGCGTACCATTCATGTATTGGGATATGTATGGGTTGTGTATAGATGTATGTGTTTAATCTATTAGATTATAAATTCATTGTGGGTAAATAGGGATAATTCGGTATGACTCTGTCTGGCATTTTGCTTGCATGTGCTAAGTAATATCTGGTTGACTGAGGTGAATGTTTATTAGTTAATTAACTTTGATTGCTGTTCTTAATCATTTACACATGAAGTAATACAAGTATTTTTCTAAAGAGCCTTCTCATTTTTAAAAATCCATTAATTAAAATTTAAAAATAGATAATATATGTATGTGACACAAAATTCAAAAAGTATAAAAGAATATACAAAGAAAAGTAAGTCTTCCTCTTTCCACTGTGAAAGGAAGGAACTGGGAGTTCCGTTCTCCAGTGGCAACCTCTGTTGTGTGCTGTGTCAAGTCGCCACAGTCATGTTTGATTCTCTGAGATCCGTTGAACTGTAGCCCTCCAGGCTCCTCTGTTAATGAGATTCTCCAGGCAAGATTACCAGAGTGGGTTGCCATGCCCTCTTCCAGGGGATCTTCCCGATCCAGGAATTGAACCTGTGTCTCTTACGTCTCCTGCTTTGGCAGAGGGGTTCTTTACTTCTAGTGCCGCCTGGGAAACCCAGTGTTTAACACTCCTCCCCTCTGGGGAATCGAACCCTGGTCTCCCAAATGACAGGTGGGGATACTCACCACTATGCTAAGAGTGTCTTAAAAATCTTTCCAGAGATCTAGAACATATTCATCTTGCCTAAATAATTTAAGGAAGAAAAGATACTAGAGATTTTATCTTTTCTGATACTTTAAATTATTTTTAAATTTATTTTTCTTCTACTTCTTGATTCTCTTCCTCTTCATCATTATGTGTTCTCATCATTGAATCTTCTCCATCCATTGAAGAGAATATTATTTTGTGCCTAGAGCATTTAGTCTTCTGAGACTAACCTAGTTGTTTCTTTAAATTGTTATTAAAATAAATGCTGGGACTTCCCTGATGGTCCAGTGGTTAAAATTCTGTGCTCCCAATGCAGGGGGCATCATTTCAATCCCTGATTGGGGAAGATCCCACATGCTACATGGTGAGGCAAAAAAAAAAAAAAAAAACTTTAAACAATAGATACTATCTTTTGTTGGAATCCCCTGTGGATTGAGAGAGGTGTTATGGGCCTGAACCAAATATGTACTCTTTTCCTTTGTCATGGTAGTTTTCATGCTTCTCACTTTCTTTATGCAAAATATGCAAACAGAGCTACTTGCAGCGTGCTTCCCCCCACCCCGTGTCTCTGGCTCAGTTTTCTTTTAGATCCTGCTGAACTCTATAAATGCCTCAAGGGCAGAAATTATATCTCATTTCTTTCATAATTATTAATTTTAAATTATATTGATAATATAGTAATATGTTCTTGTAAAAAATTAGAACATAGATAAGGCTATAAGTATCCTCTGATCACAACCTAATTTCATAATACCTTCTCTAGAGATAACTGTGGTTATTGAGTTTCAGTGCATCTACTCAAACCTTTTATTCATTGTTTACATATCTCTCTATATACCTGTAAGTATACTTAACAACATTAGATGACTCACAAATAGAGTATTTCAAGGGAAAAAGACAAATTACAGAAGAATACATACAATCTGATATTATACGAAATATAAAAATAGGCAGAATGATACTGTCTAAAGATACATATCAATAAAGTAAAGTACAAAGCAACATAAAATTTTAATAAACATCAGATTTAGAATAGTGGGAACTATGGATGAAAGAAACAAGGATGTAATTAGGAAGGACACACAGAGACATCAGTTGTACTGTTCTTAATCTGGATACTGGCTTGTTATATCACTCTTTATATCTTGAAAGTGAAAGAAAGTGCTAGTCACTCAGTCATGTCTGGCTGTTTGCAACCAACCCCATTAATTGTGGCCCGTCAGACTCCTATGTCCATGGAATTCTCCAGGCAAGATTACTGGAGTGGGTTGCCATTCCCTTCTCCAGGAGGATCTTCACATCCCAGGGATCTAACCTAGGTCTCCTGAAATGAAGGCAGATTCTTTACCAACTAAGCCACCAGGGAAGCCCCTTTATATCTTTGTTGCTGTTGTTCAGTTGCTCAATCATGCCTGACTCTTTGCGACCCCATGGACTGCAGCATGCCAGACTTTCCAGTCCTTCACCATCTCCCAGAGCTTGCTCAAACTCATATCCATTGAGTTTGTGATACCATCCAACCATCTCATCCTCTGTCATTCCCTTCTCCAGCCTTCAGTCTTTCCCAGCAGGAGTCTTTCCTAAGAGTCCTGAAAAGGAGTCTTTTCAGGGTCTTTTCTAATGAGTAAGCTCGTCACATTAGGCGGCCAAAATATTGGAGCTTCAGCATCAGTCCTTCCAGTGAATAGTCAGGGTTGATTTCCTTTAGGATTGACTGGTTTGATCTCCTTGCAATCCAACAGCTTTATATCTTACTTTATGTTAAATATTGCATATTTTTAAAAACAAAAATCTAGTGTTTTATGTAGGGTTAGTTTTTACATAACTGGTAACATATAACCATATACTACAGTTTTTTTTTTTTTTTTTTTTTCATTTCACAGTATGTCTGAAGCTCTTTCCATGTCTTTTGCCCTATATCCTTAGCATTCCGAAAGATGCCTTATGCATGGTAGGTGCTCATTAGGTAAATATTTCTGAAATTGCTTCACTTACTCTGTTAACCTCACTGTTTTTTATTTTATTTTTAATTGGAGGATAATTACTTTACAGTATTGTGATGGTTTCTGCCATACATCAACGTGAATCAGCCACAGGCATACACATGTCCCCCATGTCCCCTCCCTCTTAAACCTCCCTCCCCATCCCATGCCTCTGGGTTGTCACAGAGCACCAGCTTTGGGTTTCTTGTGTCATGCAGCAAATTCCCACTGACTATCTATTTTACACATGGTAATGTATATGTTTCAATACTACTCTCAAGTCATCCCACCCTCTCCCTCTCCTACAGTGATCATATGTCTGCATCTTCTTTACTTTACTGTGAGTAGGATCATCAGTACCGTCTTTATAGATGCCATATATATTGTTAATATACAATATTTGTCTTTCTTTTTCTGACTGACTTCACTCTGTATAATAGATTCTAGGTTTATCCACCTCATTAGAATTGACTCAAATGCATCCCTTTTTTATTGCTGAGTAAGAGTCCATTGTATATATGTACCACTACTTCTTTACCCGTTCATCTAATGAGGGACATACAGGTTGCTTCCGTGTTCTAGCTATTGTAAAAAGTGTTGCTGTGAATAGTGCTGCATTGGGGTACGTGTGTAGCCTTAGTGTTTTAATTTTCCTTGAGCCTGATCTCAATGTCTGTATAACTGTTTGTCTCCCCTTCCCTTCTTTTATCCCTTTTGCTTTTTAAAATTTTATCTATTTTGAGGAGGGTTTCTTTCTAAATAATGGGAAGTGATTAGGTTGATTTTATAAGCTCCTATTAAGGTTTTCTCTATGCCAAGAAGAGTCTACCTTTTAGTTTACTTATTAGAGATTCGCTGCTATAAGCAAGTGAACTTGACTTTTCAGAATTTTTCAACGCTTATATCACTGCCACTGTCCAATTTTCTGGAGCTGACTTGGCAGAATAAATGCAGTCTAAAAATTGATATTGTAACTGTGGTTCCAAACTAAGGCTATTTTTCTAACAGCCTTCATTCTTTTCTTTTAACTTAAACTTTCAGTATTGATTGGGTTGATAAAGTAAAAGAACAATAGGAAGATCTGAAATATTTCTTTAACAAGCTAGGCACACCAGTGTATCTTCTTGTCTTCATGCTTTGTAGAGTAGATTTGGAGGACAGTTGACTTTGAAGAATTTGAATGTTTGTTAGAGATTGTTGAGGTGCCTTTGAGAAATTTTCTGGTGTGATGTTTTTTGAGTTGTATCTTGAACTTTCAGAGACCTCTGGAAGAGCCAGGTAATTGAATTCATAACATAAGAAGGACATTATCACATTTTAGTATTATATGTGGGGAATCTTGGTACTAAAAAGCTCAATCATAGTTCTAACCTTCTCAGGTACTGATTCAAGCATGGGGATGCTCTTGGATAACCAAATATTAACTAACTTTTCTCTTAACTGTTTCAGTAGGTTTGCCAGGATGGTGGATAAAAATATTTACATCATTCAAGGGGAAATTAACATTGTGGTTGGGGCCATCAAACGGAATGCCCGATGGAGCACCCATACACCACTGGTAAGTGGGGGATGGGCAGAGCACTTGGTTACTGAGTTGTTGTAGGGGATCTGATACGTGGTCAGTTTCCTGGTAATAATGATAATAGGAGCAATTCAGAGTTTTTCAGAAGGGTATAAAGGACCCTTTTGTTTTATTTCAATAAGAGTCAAATTTATAAACTGTCTTTTTTTCTCTAGAACCCAGAAGATGATACTATTTTTCTTCTAGCTGTTTTTATAAGCAGCTTAAGCTAGTACTTGGGACCTCTTTAATATGCCTAAACATGTCAGAAAGATTTTTTATCTTCTTTTTTGTTTGTTTACTTTTTGAACCAGAAATTTTACTTCTAAGAATTTATTCAAATATTGGAAAAAAATTGTGATATAGTTCCTTATCTTCTGATTCCTGAGAACTATAATTAGCTATCAAATTCATTTCAGTTAGTATAGTTATTGGCACATGTAATATGGCTTTGTAATGGTACTCCTTGGAAATTCAGCAAGCTTTCAAATATAGAGGATACCATATCTTGCTAATCAGATGAGTAAGCTTAACTGTTGTAAAGGTGACTTTGTTGCATATGTATGTTCAGTGATGTTTTTGTTACAGTTGTATGAAACAGTTTTGAGTACAATTGTAAAATTAAAGTTTAGACATTTCTAGCTTGGTGAATATGTATATGTTTGTTTAGAAATTTCTCACTTTCATTAATAAAAATGAACTGTTTTATAAGTAAGAATGGAGTCAGGAATGAATGTATATGACTATGATAAGAGAAGAGACAGAGTAACACATGTCTCAGTCTGTATGTTTCAGTCTGTTTGGGATGCTCTAACACAATACCATGGGCTGGGTAGCCTATAAAGAACAGATTTTTTTTTCTTTTTTTTTAAAACAACGTATTAATTTCTAGGGGCTGAAAGTTCAAAATCAGAGCATTAGCATGCTTGGGTGAGGTACTTCTGGGTCTCAGACTTCTCATTGTATCCTCACATGGTAGAAGGGGCAAGGAAACACTCTTGGCATGTGGGATCTTAGTTCTCTGATGAGGAATCAAACCTGTGTCCCCTTGCAGTGGAAGCATGGAGTTTTAACCACTGGACCACCAGGAAGTCCCAGCACAGAAGTTTTGAGGAGTCATGATTATTCAGACCATAGCACATACAGAAGACCTAGCAGTCTATGGTAACTTGAATGCCATGGTCTTGGTGTAGATTAAGATTAGTACTTCAGGATGTACTATTTTAGGTAAGCCTAGAGTACTTCTATGAGATAAGAGATTAGGGAACTGGAAAAATGAACCACGGCTAACTTTCTTTTCCTCAGAAGGAAAACTGACTGAATTTTCTGGTTGGATTCAGAGAAAGAGCTCTTGATCTATCTTTTATTTCCTTTTTACTCTTGGTCTGATAATTCTTTTTTTTTTTTTTTAATCTGTGTGTTATAGGATGAAGAACGGGATCCTCTGCTGCATAGTTTCAGTCATCTAAAGGAGATTTTAAACAACGTAACAGGTAAGTATGTTTGATTTATTGCAAGGATGGACAAACTTTTTCTTTATAGTATAAGACTACATGATATTTTAGGCTTTGCAGCCTGTAGCAACTGCAGCTACTCAACTCTGTCATTGTAACCCAAATGCAGACTCAGATAATACTTAAATGAATAATAAATAAAATTTTCTTTTAAAAAAACAGGCTGCAAGCCAGTTTTGGCCCACAGGTGTAGTTTGCTCTGGTTTATTTTACTGCTGATCCTTCCTGGAGCTCTTAGAGTGTCCTACTTTAATGGGGAATCAGCGTTCATACAATTATAAGCTTCCTTCTTTGCTTGAGTTATAAGTGTTATTTTTGGCTAATGTTCTGTTTTGTTTTTGGCTATTTTTCTTTCTCTAACTCACGTATGCCATCAGGTAGGAAATTGATGGCACAAGTGAAGTGTTTAATACTTGCAGTGTAACCTTTCTCTTACAGAAAATCCTTACTGGTTTTTAGGACCTGAGCTTTCTGTAATGCAGCTCTTTTAGTCTTCACTTGTTCCCAGAATCTTTTGTGTCACACACTCTGCCTTTGTTTTCCTAATCATAATTATCTTATGTAATATTTATATGTTTAGAATTTTCAAAGCCACTTTCACATTTATTACCTTATTGAATTTTTTTCACTTTTATTTATATTTCAGATCAGGAACTTCATTCTTTCTTCTTTTAGTTTAATTGAGATGTAATTGACATATAGCACTGTATAAGTTTAAAATGTACGTAGTACTTTGAATTACATACATTATGAAATGATTACCACAGTAAGTTTAGTGAACATCTGTCATCTTCACAGATAAAAAATTAAAGAAACAGAAAAAAAATTTTTTTTTCCCAGTGAGAACTCTTAGGATTTAGTGTCTTAACAACTTCCATGTGTAACATACTGCAGTGTTAATTACATTTATCATGTTGTATATGTGTACATGCATGCTCAGTCCCTCAGTTATGTCTGACTCTGTGACCCCATAGACTGTGGCTTGCCAGGCTCTTTTGTCCATGGGATTTTTCAAGCAAGAATACTGGAATGAAGAATACTGGTTGCCATTTCCTCCTCGAGGGGATCTTCCTGACCCAGGGATTAGACCCATGTCTCCTGCGTCTCCTGCATTGGCAGGTGGATTCTTTACCACTGGGTCACCTGGGAAGCCCATTGTGTTGTACATTATAGCCCTAATACTTATTTATCTTATAACTAGAAGATTGTGTCTTTTGGCTGCTTTCATCTAGTTCCTCCTTCCCCTACCCCCTGCCTCTGGTAACCACAAATCTGATCTTTTTTTCTGTGAGTTCATTTGTTCGCTTTTGAAATAGAATGGACCTGTAGTACCATATTCTTGCTATACAACATTGTGATTTGATGTTTCTGTACATTTCAAAATGTTCACCATGGTAAGCCTAGTTACCATACCTTTTTGAAACTTTTACACAACCTGTGAGGGAGGCATGGCAGATTTGTCCCCGTTTTATGAATGAAATTGAAGCCCAGAGATATTTTAAGTGATTTAGCTGAGATCACACTGATCCTAAGAAGTGGAGTCAGAACTCAAAACTAGAATTAAAGCCCCTAACACCAGATTTAGTGCCCTGTTCTGTGTTGCTTCTGTACATACAGTTAGAGGAGAATGTACACAGCAAATGCTTTATATTACGTTTAAAAACATGTCAAGGGAGGAAGTAAAGGCTCAACACTTCATATTTTTCAAGCCTGGAGGGAAGATATAGACATAGAGGGAAAGCCTCAGAGCTGTGCTCCTCTGTTGACCATAAAGGGCTTTTGCAGTTGTATATCCCTGGAATGTTTTTAGCTAGTAACATATCTAACACCGTGATTGAAATAGCTTTTAGGCTTCTGCAGATTAAATAAATAAATAAGTAAATGTTCTCCTTTTATGAGAAATGTAGGAGAATTATCTGGAGAAAAATTCCTTTTACTTTCCTAACCCTAATCCTAGGGAATCTAAGGATTTTCTACATGTTTCTTTAAAGGAGCAAATTTGACTCAATGTGAAAAGTGTTCGCAATGTTAGCCAATGATCAAATATAGGGGAAGAGGTGTCTGATAGCTAGTTAGCAGGGCTAATGCTGCAACTAGGTATGTTCTTATTTTATGGCCTATACTGAAAGTGATTTGGCTGCTTTAGAAAGTTGGTGGCTTGTGCAGATTTTTTTTTTAATTGAAGTATAGTTGATTTACAGTGTTGTGTTAATTTCTGCTGTACAGCAAAGTGATTTAGTTATACATATATGCATTCTTTTCCATTATGGTTTATCCTGGGATACTGATTATAGTTTCCTGTGCTATATAGTAGGACCTTCCATCCTATATGTAGTAGTTCGCATTTTCCCAGGTGGCGCTAGTGGTAAAGAACCCACCTGCCAACACAGGAGATGCAAGAGATGAGGGTTCAATCCCTGGGTGGGAAAGATCCCTTGGTGGAGGGCGTGGCATCCCACTCTAGTATTCTTGCCTGGAGAATCCCATGGGCAGAGGAGCCTGGTGGACTCTAGTCCATAGAGTTGCAAAGAGTCGGACACGACTGAAGTTACTTAGCATGCACGCAGCACACACTAACCCCAAACTTCCCAGTCCATCCTCCTCTCCCCTGTAGCCACAAGTCTGTTCTCTCTGTGAGTGTTTCTGCTTTGTAGGTAGGTTCATTTGTGTCATGTTTTATACTCTACGTACAAGTGATATCATATGGTGTTTGTCTTTCTGACTTACTTCACTTAGTATGATAATCTCTAGTTGCATCCATATTGCTGCCAGATTTTTTTTTTTAGCTTTTCATGTAAAACTTACATATCCCAATTACAAAGAAAAATAGTCAGTAGATATTTACAATTCTTTTTCGTGGGTCAAAGTTTGGAGTGTTATCTCTTTCAGAGAATACATTTGGAAAATGTTTGGCAAGCATTTTACATACAGCTGAGAATTGTTGTCATAAGTGGCTGGGTATACCCTAAAATGGCTGAGGTCAGACTGGAGTTGCCTTGTAGTCCTTTTGGGCACTTTGCAGACCCTGAGGACCTGAGGTGGTGCTGCTCTCCTTATAAAGCCACGTTTCCTACTTGCCATCCAATCTATATCCCACACTTGTTTTCTCCATTCTGACATATCCCAAGACTTCAGTTCAGAGATTGTATCTGTGGTGAGTAGTACAGTCCAGGATTTGGTTTCTAGTTCATCTGAGAGTTACCAAACTTGAGTCTGCTACCTAATTTTCTTACATCTTTGGGTTAGGAATCCAGATTATCTTCTACTTGAAACTATTAAAACCAGAATGTGCCGAGGAACCAGTTCTGTCAGTGGTACTGGGAACCTAGCTGGGTGTTGGCCAAGCTTTCCCTCAGAGTGAGGAAGAAGGTGATGATATTTTCCAGGGGCCAGTAGCTGTCGCAGGTATTGAAAACAGTGCCTGTCTAAGTTGCCCCATTGTTCTTGGGTTTTAGCGTATTACCTACCTGATAAATGACAGAGTGGATCCAAAATAGAGCATTTCATGGTCTTCTGATTGGTTCTGACCCCCCACATAGTGCTGGCTTCCAGGAGCAGGTTTATGGGTCAGCTGCTCCTGTGGTCCTGGACTTTGTAATCCATGACCAATTTCTTGTTTCTTTTACTAAAACAAACAGATTTTTTCTGATTGGCAGTGTCAGGAGGATTGCTTTCTTGGAAGCCTGTTAATGCTTGGAGGCTGGGAAAGGGTTTTGAACTTGGAGAGAGAAACTGAAGGGACTGCCATTGCTATGTGACTGGGAATGGTGTACACTTAGGTTGGAAGAACTATGATAGGAATTCCAAGACTCCATTTAGTTTAACTCATGAAACTGACTTGGGCTTGGTCTCTTTTTACAAAGGCTTTTTATTTGCACTTTTCTAGACTATCTGCTGGCTGGGTTGGTTAAGAATATTGTTAATGGAAATAGGTGATTCATTGGACATTGTCAGTCAACCAAAGCAATTTTTCCTCTTTTCTTTTTTTTTCCACTCAGTCGTGTCCGACTCTGTGACCCCATGGAGCCTACCAGGCTCCTCAGTCCATGGAATTTTCCAGGCAAGAGTACTGGAGTGGGTTGCCATTTCCTTCTCCATTCCTCTTTTCTTGTAAGCAGTCAGAAGATCTTTTAAGGGTATAAGTGCTCCCTGCTCCTTCAGGAACATTGTCTGAGCATTGTAAAGGAAGTAAGTCTACTGCCTCTAGTAAGGGTTGGCTAAATCCATGTCAGTTATTCTCACAGGTGTGTCTCTGGACCACATTTGCAGTCAGTATTTGCCCAAAATGCATGATAACTGAATGCTCTGTAATATCTAGAGTAATAGAATGTTCTAATACCAAATCTAAAGAGAGGGTTGCACTTGGAATGTATGAAGTGCCTAAGAGCAAAGTTTGCATATTGGTACTTTGAATAAAGCCATAGCTTACCACCAGTGAGACTTGACTGCTGCCCCTTATTTAGTCTTTCAGTTCTCTTAAGAATCCTTTAAGAGGTTATTCTGAAGGAGTTAAAACGGGTGTGTGGTTGCTAGGAGCTGGAAGTGGGCATGGGAAGTAACTGCTAATGGTAATAGGATTTCTTTTAGGGGTGATGAAAATGTTCTGGAATTAGATCGTAGTGATGGTTGTACATATTTGTGAATATACTAAAAACTGTACAAGTGTATACTTTAGAAGGATGAATTTTATGGCATATGAAATCTATCTTAATTTTTCAAAATAGCAAGTGTAGACTAGAAAAGCAATGGGATTCACCAGCTCTTTCTCAGGGCTCAGAGCCATGAAGGGATGCCTCTGACTATAGTTGCTGCTGTGCATTGAACCCATTGCCCAGCAAAGGCAGTGTAAGGCTCTGTTCAGCCTCCTGGCCCAGTTTGTCCTTTTATGTCTCTCTCATTAACTCAAGAAGCACATGGCTTTTATATTTAAATTTATTCAAGCTGTAATCTTTGACATTTGAGTTAGCTTTTAGTACAGTTTTGCATTTATAGTAATATATATTATGTATTTTCTCTATCCCCAAAGAATCCATTTTAATCTTTTCCGGATGCAAATTTCAGGCTGTCTTGCCCCATCTCTCCTTTCTTTCTCTCTTTCCCCTCCCCCAACGGAGTGTGTTTGATCAGGTGTGGCAGGAATATCCACTGTCAAGCTGCGCCCTTTATATTAGTCAATATTATCCTTCTCCCCCCTCCCTGTCTGTCTGCCCCTTTGGGCTTTCCCAGTTGATTTATAATTTTGGAATTCTCATCGGAGTCTGTAATACAGTTTGTTCATTATTTAACCAAAACCTGTTTAATGAGCAGAGAGAGGCAATGTAAATGTTAGGCATGTTGCAGTGATGTACCTTTGTGCTTCTCAAAGCGGGTGGGTAGTTAACTCTGTGCTGCCTGCAGGGCTGGGGCTTCCTGGCCTTAGGGGCAGAAGGACCAATGCCTCTTGCTTGCATCTGCTCAAGCCATATGGTGGGCTTAGATTCCAAAGGCACATTTCCTTTTATCCTTTTAGAGATCTTGTTGGGGCTCTTGCGTATTGAAGTTATCTACAATCTCACAGATTGGGCGGTAAGATTTGTGGCATGGGACTGGGGGATGAAAGGGAAAGTGAAATATTAGAATACTTGATACCGCTCTTGGTTTTAGGTCTGTAGAGAGTTGTTGTTGTCACTCAGTCATGTCCGACTCTTTGTGACCCCATAGACTGTAGCATGCCAGGCTTCCTTGTCCTTCACCATCTCCCGGAGCTTGCTCAAACTCATGTCCGTTGAGTCAGTGATGCCATCCAACCATCTCATCCTCTGTCATCCCCTTCTCCTCCTGCCTTCAGTCTTTCCCAGCATCAGGGTTTTTTTCTAATGAGTCACCTCTTCACATCAGGTGACCAAAGTATTGGAGCTTCAGTATCAGTCCTTCCAATGAATATTCAGGATTGATTTCCTTTAGGATCAACTGGTTTGATCTCCTTGCAGTCTAAGCTGTAGAGAGTAGACAGTTTACTTTTGGTTTTATAGCTGTTCTGTGCCACATGTTGGATCTTACTTTCCTGACCAGGAATCAGATTTGTGCCCACTGCAGTGGAAGCACAAAATCTTTACCACTGGACTGCCAGGGAAGTTCCCCAAATGTAGACATTTAGAGTAATCCTTCTAGCCAGCATGGTTTCTGGTTTTTGATCTTTTTGTTCCCAGATTAGACAAGTGCTTACAGGCCTTAGTGTACCCTTCATTCAGTATAGCTTCACAGATAAGGCTCCAGTCAGTCGTGATTTGTGGTGTTTGGTTATGATCATTTACCTCCAGATTTTAGGCTGCCTTTGTCCTTGGTGTTTAAACTTAGATCATTACAAAGAGATTCTTTTCCAGAATCCAAAATTTTTAAACCAGAAATTTTGATTTAAAGCACAGAGGGAAGAACAATCTAAAAGTACCACACCAGAGTCTTCTCTTAAGGAGTGACCTCTTAATGACTTTAAGGGCTTGAGGAAGACCTCTTAGTGATATGTGTGTGTCAGGGTTGGTGGTGGGGAGGTAAGTTGCCTGTGGAGACAAAACTTCTTGCTGGTCTTTTTAATTTTGAGGACCTATGAGGCTCGGGGTATTTAGCATAAGACTAAGGTGGTCTTGAAGCTCAGTATAAGCACTTGTATTAACTATGGAACTATGTAGCTGCTTGGACCTTTTCTTTCTGAGATTCACTAAGATTTGGATTTCTTCTAAGTCTAGCTTATTGAATTGCTTCTGACCAATATTTATTGAATATCTGCTGTGTGCTAGGCATTTTGCTTAGGCACTCAGCCATTGGATCTATAATGGTAAACAAATTTCCTGCTCTCATAGCCACTGGTTTTAAAGACTAGTAACTCTGGCTGACCATTCTGAGACTAACTTACATACTTATATACTATACTCTAGGCCATAGGGTTCCCTATCAGATATGGAATAGATGATAGTGAATGAGAGCAGTCTGTTGCCATCTTTTCTTATTCCTCCTTTTCCCCTTGTTCACATAAACCATAGAAATGAGGAGAAATTTAGCTCATGTTTTTGCTTATTTGGCCTTCTCATGTAAAGCTGTTCTGGGCAGAGTTTAGGTATTCCCAAAGATATTGATGGGTTTGCATATTGTAACTCTGAGGGATAAGACATTTGAGGGATAGGATATTTCTTCACTGTGCTTACTTGTATAGCAAGATATGATGTGCCTGAGTTTAAGAGGAAGAAGCAGGTGTCTGGAGAGAGTGGATATATCGGGAGTTTATTTAAATATAGTTTATCCTAGACAAACACACCTGTAGGGTACTGTCTCAAGCTTTTTGAATTCAGAGTTTGAGCTAGGAGGTTTGAATCCATGTAACCTCCAGAGCTTTACAGAGAACATTTAAACAGAGTCTGAAAGCCAACTTGGGAGGAACTATAACTTAACACCTGTCTGACTTAGGCCTCTTAGAAATAGCCTTCTAAGTTGAAGCAAAACTGTTCCAGGATGGCTCAGACCTCAAATTTAATCTGTTTTAATTGGAACATAGGGACATATAGTTAAGACATTCAGTAGTCACTGTCAGGAATAAGACTGAGTAAGGGCACACATTCGAAAGAGAAATATCAATAACCTCAGATATGCAGATAACACCACCTTTATAGCAGAAAGTGAAGAGGAACTAAAGAACCTCTTGATGAAGGTGAAAGAGGAGAGTGAAAAAGCTGGCTTCTTAACACTCAACATTCAAAACACTAAGATCATGGCATCTGGTCCCATGGCTTCACAGCAAATAGATGGGGAAACAATGGAAACAGTGACAGACTTTGTTTTCTTGAGCTTCAAAATCGCTGAAGATAGTGACTGCAGCCATGAAATTAAAAGCCACTTGCTCCTTGGAAGAAAAGCTATGAGAAACCTAGACAGCATATTAAAAAGCAGAGACATTTCTTTGCTGCCAAAGGTCTGTCTAGTCAAAGGTATGGTTTTTCCAGTAGTCATGTATGGATGTGAGAGTTGGACCATAAAGAAAGCTGAGCACCAAAGAATTGATGCTTTTGAACTGTGGTGTTGGAGAAGATTCTTTGAGAGTCCCTTGGACTGCAAGGAGATCAAACCTGTTATTCCTAAAGGAAATCATTCTTAGATATTCGTTGGAAGGACTGATGCTGAAGCTGAAGCTCCAATACTTTGGCCACCTGATGTGAAGAGCTGACTTATTAGAAAAGACCCTGATGCTGGGAAAGATTGAAGGTGGGAGGAGAAGGGGATGACAGAGGATAAGATGGTTGGATGTCATCACTGACTCAATGAATATGAGTTTGGTTAAACTTCTTGAGATGGTGAAGGACAGGGAGGCTTGGCTTCTTGTGGCCTCTTTGTTTGTTTGTTTGTTTGTTTTGTGTTCTCTTAATTCCTGACCAGAGTTTGAACCCAGGGCACCCAGCAGAGGAAGCTGAGTCCCTGGACGGCCAGGGGATTTCAAGAGTTATTAGCTTTGATCCACTTGGAAATGAGCTGGTAAATTGTTTAAGACCTAACTGGAGACTGAAAGAAAAAAAATGATAAAATGATAAAATTTGGCCGACAAATTTATGTAATGTGCTAAGGTGTTGGAACAGGCAAGGTTGGGCACACTTATGTAAGTATCTCTTTGCTATGCCTTTTTTTTTTCTTTTGGTTGTGCCACATGGCATGCAGGGTCTTAGTTCCTTGACTAGGGATCAAACCTGTGTTCCCTGTAGTGGAAATGTGGAGTCTAAACCACTGGACCACCAGGGAACTTCCTCCTGTGCTCTTTTTTTCTTTCTTGTTCTGTAATAAAATATATGAATATATTAGTTTGGAGATTGTTGAGCAACATGTTAGAGTGTGACTTGAATTTGAGTCAGGCTGACTTTGGTATCTTGGTAGCTTGAGTGGCCTCAGATTTATGGGCATTTGAGCATAGTTAGGGCAAATAAAGGTACTGTGTTTTTTTTTCCCTTGAGATTATTTATATCAATAAGATGGCTCCCAGAGGCCTATATTTTGATGACTTTACGTTGTCATTTCTTTTTACTGGTGTGTTACTCGCTCAGTTGTGTCCAACTCTTTGCAGCCCCATAGGCTGCAGCCCTCTAGGCTCCTCTGTTCATGGAATTCTCTAGGCAAAAATACTGGAGTGGGTTGCCATTTCCTTCTCCAGGGTATCTTCCCAACCCAGGGATCAAACCTGGGACTCCCAGATTGCAGGCAGATTCTTTACTAGCTGAGCCACCAGGGAAGCCCCATGATCTGAACTTTCATTTGACAATTCTAAACCAACAAGTTCTTCTGAACCTTCGTTTGTCCTCAGGATTAGAAAATGAAGACTTTCTTGAGAAGAAGCAGTTCTACATAGTCTTTTTATTAATCAGACTCTCCATTTTTCTCATCCTAGTACTCAAACACCATCAGAACCAGTCTCCTGGTACATTTTCCACTACTCATATCTGAAAGGAAGCTGTGAAGAAAAGGACTTTTTTTTGGGTCACACTGCATGCCTTACAGGACCTTAATTCTCCATCCAGGGATTGAACCTGCACTCTGGGCAGTGAAAGTGTAGAGTCCTAACCATTGGACCATCAGGGAATTCCCATAAAGGGCATTCTTAGTATCTTGGCTCTCAACAGCAGAAGCAAAGAAACCTAATTTCCTTCTAGTAGAGTTTAGTGGACAAGGTGACAGTGTGGCCTGTGGTGGGTGTCACTGTTGCTAGTATTGCTCTCATTGACATTGTCCTTTTTAACACAGCCACCTCTTGAGGCCTGAAATTTCTCTCTGGATATGTGTTCCAGTTTGCCATGACAGCAGTCAGATGAGTAAAAAGAGGGAAAGCCAGATACAGCCTTGTTTTTAACAGGGAGGCAGGCAGAGTCCCTTTCTTCTCTTCTACCCATTCAAACCTAGGGCAAGTGCTAAGAGGGTTTCAGAAGGAGCCAGGTGTTTGAAGTTCACTGTGCAGTTTTTGTTAGGAGAGATGGTGAAGAGTTTTGTCCTAGCCTTAGCTTTTTTAACCACCTCTCTATGCTCACAGATATTCAGTTGGTCACCCCAATTTCTAAAATGATATTGGGTATGTTTATGGAAAGGGTGAGTACATTTGTCTTTTCTCTTCTGCACCCATTAGAAGAGTGCGATATAGAGCAAAATGAAGATCAGGTTATTTTATCTCAGAGATCATGTTAAACAAGAGTTGTAGGTGGAGAGCAGTGACTACCTTAAGCTATCAGTTTTGCTCCTGGAAACGAGGAGATAAGATGCTCCTTTCTAGTTTTGAGACCTTTGTTTCTCTGGAAGTCTGAAAGATTTAGATGGACAAGCACTCCTGGCTGCTTGTTGGCTGGCTTCTCTTTGCATGCCTCTTCAGTAACACCAGCCTTCTGTTACCACTGTATGTTGAGTTGTGAAGGGCTGCCACATGTGCACATATCACAACTGACCTTTCCTTGTTCTACGCTTGTTGAGCGATTATTTGCCCGTTTGTAGAACTCACATTATTGCTTTGGGTTTCTGGCCCATTGTGAAGTGGGGCCATCCAGGAAGTGGACTGATACACTGTACATCAGAAGGAAATAAATTGGCATTTGATTTGGTGGAAAGGCAGGGCCAGATGTAGTGTGGGAGCAAGGGTTTTTCTGCAGTCAACCATGTAGCTTGCTTCCAGGTGTCCTGGAAAGCAGCTTGGGAACTGGAGGCTAAGGGTAGTTGGGGACATTAATTGGTGAGCAAGAGGATCAAAAGGACTTCAGGTTTATCTGTGATGGGCCCTTAATTGGAAAAAATCCTCTAAAAGTATAGGGACAAATGAAATTTTTCTGACACTGGTAGGAATTTTTCAACAGATTATTTTTCCTTTTCAAGTAAAGTGAGTTATTAATTGGCAGAAAAATATAAAACTTGAATAAGAAAACTTCATTTCATGTGAGCTTTTCATGAAGGTTCATTCTTCTCTTTGGGCAACAACAGGTTTAAGAAAACTGCCTTAGTACTGGTAATAAAGGGAGAGCTAAGATAATAATATGACTACCCTACTATGGGCTAGATTGGTATCTTCAGACTGTAGTTGCACTCTGTTAATGGATTGTGATATCATTTTAAAGGGTTACACAGCAATTTTTCCTCAGATTTTTAGTGTGAAAAATTTCAGACATACCAAAATTGAAATATAGTGAGCACCTGCATCTCATACTTGAGTCAAAATTATTAGCAATTTAGCCATATTTGCTTTATCGATGTATTTGTGTATTTTTTTTTTCATACACCATTTGAAAATAAGTTGCAGATGTGTTGATATTTCAGGCTGAATCCTAAATAAGGACGTTCTCCTACATAATCATAGTATCATTATCGTACCTAAGAAACTGAGCAGTAATTTACCAATATTAGTGAATATCCAGTCCATTTATTAAAATTTCCTATTTGTTCCCAAACTACCTTTTATATCTATAGCAGGTTTTACCAACCAAAATCCATATAGAATTGTCATTTCATTATGTAGTTATATGTCTTTAGACTTTAAAAATCTAATATAGTTTTCTCCACCCTATTTATTATTTTTTCTTGGCATTGACTTTTTGAAGAGACTAGGCCTTTTATCTTTAGAAAGTTTTACATTCTGGGTATGTCTGTGTCCTTGTGGTGTCATTTAACCTGTTGCTGTACTTCAGATATTTCCATTCTAGAAGTTAGAGTTAAAAGCTTGTCTGAATTCAGGTTAAACATTTTGGGCCCACATGATACTGTGTACTTCATATTATATCACCATAGGAGGCACATACTGTCAAGTTGTCCTCCTGTTGATGGTGTTAAATTTGGTTATTGCTTCTGGTGGTGACTGCCATATCTCTTCATTGTAAAATAAATGTATTTTTCTCTTTGTGATAAGTAGATAATCTATGAAGTAATAGTTTGGCATCTTGCAAATATTCTTTTTCTAATATCCTTTTACCTAATGATCATCCACTGATGAATTTTTGCCAGAATCACTTATTTTACTAGGGGAGGGGATTTGCAGAATGATGATTTTCTAATTCTGGCTTTCTTTCTACATTATTAACAGTGTTCTCTAGAATAGTTCTCCTCTGTAAACTGGAGGATGAAACACAGTTAGTTTCTCCTGAAAAGGCAAGGAAAATGCCTAATTCTTTCCCTTAAATTGCCAGCTTTCAGATAAGGAGTTTGTGTAGTAATGAGCACTAACAGGGGCAAGTGAGGAGTTTTCCACTTTGGAGGGGCTTGTGAATTTTTATTTATTCAGTGTTTACAGTTAATTATATTTATGATCATTTTTGGTGCAGAAGTAATTCCAAGTTTGGTCAATGAGAGCCCCTTCAAACTAATTCCTTTGTTCCTTTGATATGAACCCTTTGAGCACTTCCTTGTTTTCTGGTACAAGCTGTGGGCCTTAAAAAGAATAGAATAGAAAACATCAGTGCATCACACATAATAAAGAGAATATCTGACTTATTCAATTAGCATAATGTCCCCAAGGTTCATCTATGTTGTTACAAATGGCAGATTTCCTTTTTTTTGTTTGTTTATGGCTAAAGAAGTTCTATTTATATGGTCATTTCTCTCTGGGTGTATCAGCTTTTTGCAAGGCAGAAATTAACTTGAGACCATTTGAATCATAACAGTCCTGGAGAATGTTAGAATAAGTATTCTTTCCCAAGGAAATAAACATTGTGGGTGTAATCATGATTAACTAGTCACTTTGTACCTTGTGTGTTATCTGTTTTACATGATGTTAAACTGATTGTTCCAGAAAGAGTGAATAGCACATCGTGTTAGATATGGCCTGGCCATCCTTTTGAGTTCTTTTGGTAGATCAAGCAGGGAGTAAGTTGTGCTAGAAAGATTTGAAGCAGCATCTTTTATAGGAACTTTGATCTTGGCAGAAATTCATATATATATTAAGTCAACAGGTATTTCTTGAGCACTTCAATGTGTGCCAGACACTGAATTATGTATTAAGGACCTAGTTTTCAAGGTGGCCAACCCAGTTCCTGTCCTCATAAAGTTTATGGTCTAGTGGGTGGGTGATATGAGAGACTCTGGAATTTGAGTGGACAGCTGGGTAGTGGTTTGAAGTCTTCCCAGCTTCCACATATGACCTTAGGAAATTGTTGTGTGCCCTGGTGTACTGAAAGAGGTTCTAGGGTCTTCAGAAGAACAGCCTTGGTGTTTGTCAGCTTTGTCTCTCCCATTCTCTGCCCTTGCCCTGGCTGCCTGGCAATAACTGTGTGCATGGCAGCTTCATTAGCTGCTTTAGGGCTTTGCATGTCTTAGGGCTCAATCACTCCATTTATATTCATCTTTGATTAATCAGTCTGTGCATCTCAGAGCTGAACTGACTAAAATTGTACTACAAGGATAAGATATCAATGAATGATGTCTTTTCTAATAAAAGTCAACTTCTAATAGAATTTTGCTTTCAGGCTTGGACTTGTAACGTAGTTGTTAGGATTCTGCAGTCTAGGGGCACAAAACAAAAATTTTAATAGCTACTTAGTTAAGGTGCTAAAAGAATGAGGGGAATTTCATGGTGATCCAGTGGTTAGAACTCTGAGCTTCCACTGCTGAGGGGCCGGGTTTGATCCCTGGTTGGGGAGCTGAGATCCCGCAAGCCATGAGCTGTGACCAAAAAAATAAAATAAAAATTCACAACCTAATCAGGCCAACAGTATAAAAAAATAAAAGAGTGAGGAAAGTCCTTTTCTATAGCTCAAATTTAATAATCCCAGTTTAAAAGTAGCATGAGCAGCCCATTGTCTTTAGCCCAGCAGCCTCACCTGAGGAAAAATGTATCAAAACTCACAGTGACTTTGAATAGGATTTGACTTCAGATTAGCAGAACATCCCATTATATGTTTATCTTTTGAATCCCAGAGAAAGCTCCCTTAGCTTCCCTCATAGCTCAGTTGGTAAAGAATCTGCCTGCTATGCAGGAGAGCTGGGTTTGGTTTCTGGGTCGGGAAGATCCCCTGGAGAAGGAAATGGCAACCCACTCCAGTATTCTTGCCTGGAGAGTCCCATGGACAGAGGAGCCTGGTAGGCTACAGTCCATGGGGTCGCAAGAGTCAGACATGACTTAGTGACTAAAGAGAGAGAGAGAGAGAGAGAACCCTTGAGTTCTCAGAAAGAATGCCATTTAGAAATGTCCTTTTTCCTAAGGAAAAGGGACTATTCCTAGGATTTTCAAGGGTGGAGAAAGGTAGTAAGGCAGTGAAACAAACAGTGGTTAAGATCTTTCTAAAAGAGGAAGTTGGAGTGAATGTTGGAGTATAAATGTTACTCAAACAAATGTCCACAAAAAGACCTCATCATTTGCTTGATAGCTTATTGTGTTTAAAGTGCAGTTTTATCTTCTTGGTCTTTTTTCTGGGATGAGTGTACATCCAGGGTGCATCCTTAATACCTGTTATAGCCAGATACTTTTGGTGACCAGAGCCCAGTGATTCTGGCAGAGGATCCTGTTCCCTCTGGCCCAGGAAGAGGAGTTCTCTTTCAGTTCACCCCACCTGGAAAGAAGCATTGTGGGATAAATAGTCAGGGGAAAGTGGATTTCTGTTGAAATCCAGAATCCAAATATGGTTCATTAATCCTCCCAAGTGAGCCCAAGATTAGCATCTTAATCAGTCTCATTTCAGAGGTTTTAAAGACTTAACTCTGTTCTCTAGGTTCTTTATAAGGAAGGAAATGAGCAGTGGCTGCAGTTGATAGAGCTCTTTGGTATTTAGAGAATGGGAGCTGTTGCTAGGGTCCTAAGTGATACTAGGTAGGCTGCAGCCTTAAGAATCAGCAAAACTGGGTTGTGTGTATGCAGTAACTGAAGGCAGAGAGCGGGAAATATTTATGTTGCTAATAGTCTTCCTCTAAAAGCTCAGAAGGAAAAGAACTGGCTTGCTTCCCTACCATTTAGTGTTTTAGTGTTATCTAGAATGTAAGTCCATTTCTACTTCCTCTTTAATTTACTGGTGTCAGGATATTTAATCATCAACTGATAGTGGATTCTTTCAAATTTTCATTTTGAAATAATTTCAAACTTAAAGAAATGTTGCAAGAATAATACAGAGGTCTTCTATATACTTTTGTTTTTATTATTCTCTTTCTATACACACACATACATATGTATATACATTTTTTTCTAAATCATTTGAGAGTAGATTATATATATATTACAGTCTTATCACATAATACTTCAATGTATATTTGCTAAGAACAAGGATAACCTTTTACATAATCTTTAATACAGTGTCAAGTTCAAGAAATTTAGCATTGATACAATACTATTCATATTCCAATTCTATCAGTTGTCCCAATAATAAATTTTCTAGTTTTTTCCTTTTCATTCAAGGATCACATATTGCATTTAGCTGTCATATTTCTTTAGTCTCCTTTAATCTGAAACAGTTCTACAGCCTTTTTTGGTCTTTCATGACATTGAATTTTTTAAATGAATACCAGCCATTTTTTTCTTCTTTTCTTTCTTTCAAGAGTGTTCTTCATTTGGGTTAGTCTGATATTTCCTCATGATGATTCAGGTAGTATGTATTTGGCATGAATCTACACACCACTGGGCTTTCCTGGTGGCTCAGACCGTAAAGAATCCACCTGCAGTGTGGGAGACCTGGGTTCGATCCCTGTTCTGGGAAGATCTCCTAGAGAAGGAAATGACAACCCACTCCAGTATTGTTGCTTGGAGAATTCTATGGACAGAGGAGCATGGTGGGCTACAGTCCATGGGGTCGCAAGGAGTTGGACGCAACTGAAGCAACTTAGCACATACCCACTGCTACTGATAATAGTGTCCTTCTTAGGACACCCCTCACCCCTCATTGGCGATATTAATTTTGATCACTTCATCAAGGTGTTAACTTTGTTTCTCCACTGAATTGATACTGTGATTCCCTTGGAACTCACAAGCAGTTTGTGGGGCGACCTATTAAAACCTTGTTTTGCTCCTAATTAAACTTTTGGTGGCTCAGTGGTAAAGAACCAGCCTGCCAATGCAGGAGACATGGGTTCGATCGCTAGGTTGGGAAGATTCCCTTGGAGAAGGAAATGGCAACCCACTCCAATATTCTTGCGTGTGAAATCTCAAGGACAGAGGACCCTGGAGGCTACAGTCCATAGGGTTGCAAAAGAATAGGACAAAACTGAGTGACTAAATAACAACAATGACAAACTTTTCTCCCCATAATTTATCATATGTTGATGATTCTTGCCTGAACCATTTTCAGGTTGCAGTGATGGAAAATTTGAATGGTTGCTTAAAACATCTGTTCTTAAAGGACTTGTTCTTAGGTATGAGAAGAAAATGTGAATTTTCTTCCTAGCTTGCTTATGTTTGTTTCTTTCTAAGAAATATAATCCCATGCTCTGAAGATCTGTATTTCTTTATGGCTTTGGTGATGCTGCTGCTGTTCTTATTGTGTTTTTTTTTAAAATTTATTTATGTATTTTATTTTTTGGCTGTGCTAGGTTTTTCTTGCTGTTCTGGCTTTTCTCTAGTTGTGGAGAGCAGGGGCTACACTCTAATTGTGGTGCATGGGCTTCTCCTTGTGGTGATTTCTCTTGTTGTAGAGCACAAACTCTAGGACACACAGCCTTCAGTAGTTGCGGCCCCCATGATGAGGGCACAGGTTCAATAGTTAAGACACACAGGCTTAGTTCTCTGCTGCATGTGGAATCTTCCTGGATTGGGGATCCAACCCGTGTCTCCTGCATTGGCAAGCGGATTCTTTATCACTGAGCCACCAGGGAAGCTTGTGATGCTGTTTTTAAAAAATATCCAGTAGCTTGGGGAATTCCTTGGGGAGTCCAGTGGTTAGGACTTGGAGCTCTCACTACCAAGGGCCAGGGTTTGATCCCTGGTCAGGTAACTAAAATCCCATAAGTCACATGGCATGGCCAAAAAAATTTTAAAAAGCCAGTAACTTAAAAACTCTTCTAGTTGTTTTTGTTAATAATTTTATTTGTTTTTGGTTGTGCTTGGTCTTTGTTGTGCACAATCTTTTCTCTAGTTGTGGCGAGCGAGGCCTGCTCTTCATTGCAATGCACAGGCTTCTCATTTTGTTAGCTTCTCCTGTTGTGCAGCATGGGCTCTAGGGTGAGCGGGCTTCAGTAGTTGTGGCTCATGGGCTCTAGAGCACAGGCTCAATAGTTGTGGTGCACAGGCTTAGCTGCTCCATGGCACATAGGATTTTCCTGGATCAGGGATCCAACTCATGTCTCCTGCATTGGCGGGCAGATTCTTACCACTGAACCACCAAGGCAGCCAAAACACTTTTAGTTTTGAAAATTGGGAAAAGGTTTATCTCAGTGAGGCTTGACCGAGGGTTTGGTGATTTCCTAGAATATGGCACCATCATCAGTAGAATGAATTTGTTTTCTGCTCAACCAGCAGCATAAATGCTTTTCCCCTAAGCCATACTGGTAACAGCCTTGTGAAGCTGATGCCCTTCGGTTTTTTTCTTTTCTCCTTCTAATAAGTGGGATAGCAACATGAATGAATCATATATCAGCATTTCTCAAATATATTTTAGAAGCCTGGTTGAGCTAATTAAGAACTTTTACTTCAGCTTTTTAAAACATACAAAGTTTTGAAATGCCCATTATTCAGGAATTTTAAGAGAAAAAATTGGGTTTAGAAAATCACTCCCCATTCTTACCTACTATCACCCTTTTCTCTCCTTCACTCTTTTTTTCCTCTACATTTTCCCTTTGCTTCTATTTTCTTTTTATTCCTTTGAAGGATCTGATCAATATGCATGAATGAGCCTCCCTAAGAAAAGAAAAGGTAGAGAAAAAGGTATTACTCTTGAGTCTTATTCTTTGCTGTTACTATGGTGAAGAGTAGGCTGATGATATGATATTACTAATGAAAACCTTACTAGTTATCAGTTATGTTTTGTGGAGGAAACCTTGCCCATGAAAAATTAAGACAGAGAGAGAGAAATAGGGAAAGAAAAGAAATGAAACTAGAGAGGCAGAAAATAAGGAGGAAAGAACAGAAAGGAGCAGAAGAAAAGTACTTGGAGGGAAGGACCAAGATTACAGAGTTGCTAAATAGGAAAGTGGGAATCAACTCTAACATTTACCTTTACCCAGTCTACTGTTTCAGCTTTTCCCTTTCAGTAGAGTGTGCTGCAAAGTAGGATGAGGTCGGGATGAATAAAATGGTCCCAGCTTTGATTCCTTGCATCCATCCATTGAGAACTGAAAGGTTTACCCTGTGATAAGGTGACTTGATAGCCTGATCCTAGTAGGTTATGGTGGAAGAGTCTATTAAGAGATGCCTTTTGGGCAGCTAGCATTAACAGTTATTTTTAACTGTTAATGAAACTCCCATTTCAATCCCTTCATTCTTTAGGCTCCTCCACTGGCTACTATGAGAAGCAGTCAAAATTAGCAGCTATACAAAATGAAGTACCTCTTGTCTCCCCAGTCACTTCCAAAATAAACAGGGAGTAATACTGTCCGTATTTTGTCTCACTTTACTCTGAAGGCTACCGATAGAGGAAGCATGGATTAGTGTGTAGTGATTTCTAGGCTCTGCCCTCTGGACAGATTCCCCTGAGTGTTGTGGCTGAGTGACAGGACCATGTGGCAGGAGTGCAGCTGGAAGTATATCATCGGCAGATTTGGGTTGGGTAAATATAGCAGGAGCAGGATGTCAGTGTGGGAGATGGATTGTTCTGGGAAAGGAAGTGTTGTCTTTCGTCTGAGAAACAATTTCCTGCACTTCTGGAACTCTTGCTTTCTTCTTCGTCTTCTTTTTTTTTTTTTCCAGGGCAGAACAGGAGTTGGCAGGAGTTGGGTACACTTGGTGTATTCGATCTCTGGGTGTCTGTTCCTACATTTGAAGATGGGAGTAGAAATCAGATCTGTTTGGTCAGTTAGCAATAAATAGCCATACCTTTTTGCCTTATAGTTCACTTTTTGCAGTCTTAAAATTATAGCACATACCTGTATAGAGTCTCTTTTTTAAAGTAACTTTTTTTTTTTTTTTAGTAAAACAGACAAGTTGAAAGACAAATATAATTATACAAAGAAAATCAACTCTATTGAAAGTCAGACATGAGGCACCAGCTGGCAGGAAACAGCTGGGATGTTTCTGGGGGCTAGACTCTTCACACCAGAACTTAACTCTTTAAGCTATCTCTGTTATCTGAACTACTTAAGGTGGCTGCCTACTTATCAACAATCTATATAAAAGACTAAATCTACTAAATTATGTGACCTTTTACAAATGACTAGAACTTTGTTGTTTTAAAACTTTTTAAAAAGTGTCTTTATTCTAGAATAGATTTAGATATATGGAGAAATTGTAAAGAAGTTCCCATATACCCTATACCAAGCTTCTCCTGTTATTACCATCTCACATTAGTATGGTACATTTGTCACAGTTAACGAACCCATCTGATACATTATATTAACTGAAGTCCATTCAGATTTCCTTGGTTTTCACCTAATGGTTCCAGGATCCCATCCAGGATGCCATATTATGTTTAGTTGTCATGTTTCCTCAGGCTCCTCTTCACTGCGATAGTTTGCATTTTTTTTTTCTTTAATGTTTCATAACAACCCACAAAATAGACTGAGCCTTTATTAGTATCCTCCTTTTACAGATAAAATTCAGGCTCTGGAAAGACTTAAGTAACATGTTCAAGGTTATACAGTTAGTAAAAGTTTCTATTAAAATGTGATTATGATTTGGAAAAAGACAGTGAAGTAGCTATTTGCTTCTAATGTGGATGAGGGCAGAACTGTAGCCAACTTTCCAGTGGGCCATTTGTAGAAGAGGAATAAGAGACCAATTTGAATAAATACTACTTGTTTTGGACCTTTCTGTCTTACCTGGATATAAATTAACATTATTATTTTAGTAATAGTCCCATGGGAAATGCCTGTTCTCTTTGTAATTCTGCTGTTTATCAAAGGAGCTGATTCCAGAGAATTCTGGACTGCCTGATAAGTTGACCTTCTTCTCTAGCAGCAGGCTTGCTGCTCCCTGGTGCTTGTTGTTAGGCATCCAAGTTCAGTAGGAAAGTCCACTGAAAGCCTAGCATATGCACTAACACAACCAGACTGTTTCTGGCATTATGTAGAAGTGACTGGGACTAAAGCACATGAATTTTTTGTAAAGTTCTAGAATCTAATTGAGCATGCTGAAGTTCTGGCTTGAGGTTAGGAGATTCACAGAGTTGTAGTGCTGAGAGATGGTAGAAAAATGAAAAAATCCACCAGGACATGTCAGTTACAGGCTCTGAATGTTTTATTCAGTGGGGTAAGGTGGAGGAGGGGAGAGGAGGTAAAGTGTAGTATGTTGCTGATGATGCTAGATACTATTAAAAGATAATTTCAGCGTGATGGAAACTATAGGGGTATAAATCATCAGATTTTGAGGGAATAGCATCTCTTGCCTAGAGAAGTATCCACGGGGTTGTACCTGTGTCTTAAAGGGCAACTTTTAAAGTTCTCCAAATTAAGGTGATAGGGTAAGAGTTTATTGATGGCATTAACAACCACTTTTATTAACACAGTTTTTATTTTAATTAATGGAAAATGGGATACTTCTCAGTTATGCTTTTATGATATATAGTTGTGAGTCTAGAGGCTGGTTTAGCACCTTTTTGTAGTGACTGTTGCTCTCTCTGGTTATTAGCTCTGATTTTTTTTGTTTAAAGGCAGCTATGGAAATAGCAATGAATAAAAAAATAAGGGAAAACTTGAGGAAGTTTGTGTATATTGTTTGTCTTCATGGCATCATGGAGTAGGGTGGGGATGATGTAGATGTTATAAACTACCAGCTTAGGAGTCTTAATGGGCATGGATGACTAAGGCCTTGTGCCAGGAGAGTGGGAGGTTATCGATGGGAGCAAAGATGACAGCAGATATTAAACATTCCATGGATTACATACATGAACTACAGTCCTTGGAATTCTCCAGGCCTGAATACTGAAGTGGGTAGCCTTTCCCTTCTCCAGGGGATCTTCCCAACCTAGGGATCGAACCCAGGTCTCCTGCATTGTGGGTGGATTCTTTACCAGCTGAGCCACAAGGGAAGCCCAAGAATACTGGAGTGGGTAGCCTATCCCTTCTCCAGAGGATCTTCCCGACCCAGGAATTGAACCGGGGTCTCCTGCATTGCAGGCAGATTCTTTACCAACTGAGCTATCAGGGAAGCCATTAAACATTCCAGGATGGACCTAATACTCTGAAAATGCTTTTGCTTTACCAATTTGAAAGAGAAAATATGAAAGACAAAGTGACAATATGAAAAATGACTGTTCAAACCAGAAAATCCTGTCCATTGGTGAAATTTTAAACTGTTGTTAGATCGGAGGAAAGTCTTATTCAGAATGTAAGATAGGAAACAGTAAAGTATCTGTGTCTCCAGAGAACTCAGTATTTGAACTGTGATGGAGGAAAGGGAGATTCCTTACTATGGTCTTGCACAGTGTGAAATCTTCATGAGGTCTCAGCAGATGTAGAGTCTCTAAGGATTTATGGCTGGCTAAAGAGGCTGATCACTGAGCTTCCAGTGCAGGGTGCAAGACAGAGATGGCTCACTAACATCTCTGCTTCAGAGCAACCAGTTTTGGTGAGTGGAAAGCTACCAGGTATACTTCACTTTTGCAAGAATCCAAAATAGTTCCTGTGAACTATGGCCTGAGGTGACTGCTTGTCTCTACAAAAGCTACAAAGAAGACACTACAGGAACTTACAGTTTCCCAGAAGGAAAGCTCATATCCTGTTAAAGCACTGTAGAAAAATTAAGTAGAACTAGTGATAAGAGAATCTTTACTTTCATTTTCAAGAGGCTTGTAAAAAAAAATTGAGGTAAATTTCATCTAACATAAAAGTGACCATTTTGAAGTGAACAGTTAATTCACTGGCACTTGTTATTCAGTCACTAAGTTGTATATGATCCCATGAATTGCAGCACACCAGGCTTCCCTGTCCTTCACTATCTCCCAGAGTTTGATCAAACCCATGTCCATTGATTTAGTGATGCCAAACATTCATAGTGTTGCAGCCACCACCTCTGTCTAGTTCCAAAGTATTTTCAGTACTCCTAAAGGAAACCTTGTTACTACTTACTAAAGATTAACTACTTCTCCTTTCTCCTCAGTCCCTGGCAAACACCAGTCTGCATTCTGTCTTCATCCTGGATTGTTGTTGTTTTAGTTACTAAGTCACATCCAACTCTTTTTGTGACCCCAAGGACTGTAGCCCACCGAGCTCCTCTGTCCATGGGATTTCCCAGGCAAGAATACTGGAGTGGGTTGCCATATCTTTTTCCAGGAGATCTTCCCGACCTAGGGATTAAACTCACACCTCCTGCATTGGCAGGTGGATTCTTTACCACTGAGCTACCAGGAAAGCCATGTGATGTATGACCTATCTGGCTTCTTTCACTTAGTGTAGTGTTTTGTTTGTTTATTTGCATATTTATTTTTGGTTGCACTGGGTCTTTGCTGCTGTGCAGGCTTTCCTATAGTTGCAGCAAGAGTGAACTGCTCTTCATTGCAGTGCATGGGCTTCTCATTGCAGTGGCTTCTCTTGTTGCAGAGCATAGGCTCTAGGTGCACAGGCTTCAGTAGTTGCACCTTGCAGGCTCTAGAAGATGGGCTCAGTAGTTGTGGTGCACAGGTTAAGTACTCTGCAACATGTGTAATCTTCCCAGACTAGGGATCGAACCCATGTCCTCTGCCTTGGCAGGTGTATTCTTATCCACTGGACCACCAGGGACATCCTAGCATAGTGTTTTTGAGGTTTACCTATGTTGTAGCAAAAATCAATAGCTTATTCCTTTTATGGATGAATAATATTCCATCGTGTCTTTATACCACAGTTTATTTATCCATTCACCCACTAATGAACATTTGAACTGTTTCTACTCTTTGGCTATTGTGAGTAGTCCTGTTAGGCTTATGTGTGTACATGTATTTGAATACCTGTTTTCATTCTTTTGAATTATATACCCAGGAGTGGCATTACTGGCTCATATGGTAACTGACTTTTTTAGGAAGTGTCAAACTGTTTTTCATAGCAGCTGAATCAGTTTACAGTCCTAGCAACACTGTTTGAGGGTTCCAGTTTCTCCACATCCTTACCAGCACCAGATAAAACTCCTTCAGGTCTTTATGGATCTCTTGGCATGCTTCCCTGAAATCACAGTAAGGCTCTTCTGGGTCAAATAAAGTATTGAAGTTCTACCTTTTGTGCTAAAGAATTACTTTCTTCTAAAATCTGTAGGACATTAAAAAGAATTCATTTGAATCAGTTCTAATGAGGTGGATGAAACTGGAGCCCATTATACAGAGTGAAGTAAGCCAGAAAGAAAAATACCAATACAGTATACTAACGCGTATATATGGAATTTAGAAAGATGGTAACAATAACCCTATATGCAAGACAGAAAAAGAGACACAGATGTATAGAACAGAGTTTTGGACTCTATGGGAGAAGGCGAGGGTGGGATGATCTGAGAGAACAGCATTGAAACATGTATATTATCAAGTGTGAAACAGATCGCCAGTCCAGGTTGGATGCATGAGACAAGTGCTCGGGGCTGGTGCACTGGGAAGACCCAGAGGGATGGGATGGGATGGGGTGGGAGGGAGGAGGGGGGATCAGGATGAGGAACACATGTAAATCCATGGCTGATTCATGTCAATGTATGGCAAAAACCACTACAATATTGTAAAGTAATTAGCTTCCAACTAATAAAAATAATTAGGGTAAAAAAAATCTGTAGGACATAGTGGTCACAGCTGATATGGTTTGCTTTTAGATAGTGTTGAAATCTGACTTGCCAAAAAGAGTGTCAGTTACACTTTGGGTCTTGACATAGATGGTAGTATTTCTGGTATCATATGCCATCAGAATCCTGCACCAGGCAGTAGACTGGGTCTTGCTGACTATTCAGGAAGTTCAGTTTGCTTGCTGAGTTGCCTTCTGGAGAGGGAGTTAGTGCTAATCCTGATAAGTGACTGGTTCTTTTTAAGGTGCTACATAAATTGATTTCTGTTGTTATTCTTTTACTACTTGTTAGTTGATCACTCAGTCATGTCCAACTCTTTGCAACCCCATGGACTGTAGCCTACCAGTCTCCTCTGTCTATGGGATTCTTCAGGCAAGAATACTGGAATGAGTTGCCATTTCCTTTTCCAGGGGATCTTCCTGACCCAGGGGTCAAACCCGGGTCTCCTGCACTGGCAGGCAGATTCCTTACTGTCTGAGCCACCAGGGAAGCCCTTTACTACTTAACATGGACCTTAATACTCTTAACAATCCCATTTCTTTGCTATTTGGCAAGATGGTTTCTTATCTTGATGTCTTCTACATCAAATTATTGAATTCCTAAATGCCTTTTTCATACCTTTGCTTTTTTAGGCCATCAATTTCTACTTTTTATGTCTACATATTTTGTGATTTGTATAATAGTAGTCACTGGTTAATGTTTTAGTGTGTCTTATCTAAATTTTTCTTTTGTAGAAATTACTTTCTTCTTGTGGAAGGAGGAAATTGTTGCTGGGATCTAGGAAGCTTGACCTTGTAGTTCTCTCTCTCTCCTCTATAAGTCTAGCTTTCATTTTTTTTGGTAGCACTGCTTTTTCCAGTTTATGAGTTGGGTGGTAGATTTTTCTAACTTTCAGAAAAATTATTTTTTGCTACTGTAATGTGTTTGCTGTGTTTTAAATCAGAATAAATCAGAATACATGTCAATGTTTATTGCTTCCATTGGTTGCTTAAAAAATTTTTTTTAATGAGTCTGCACCAGTTCTCAAAGCAAACAGAAAATTGTAGTCTCTACCCTACCTCTCTCCCCCTCTCCCTTTCCCCTGCTCCAGGTTAGGTTTATAAATGCATCCTAACCATTTGATCAAAGTCAGGCTTTGAATAAGGCTTTATAGTCAGGTGTGGTTGAATGACAGGTATGTCTGGATTTGGTCTTGAGAGACTTGGGGATGGGTTTTTTCCCTCCCTCTTCTAATAATGTGCTGTGTTCTATAATAGGTTGAGTTGTAACATTCATTAAACCACTCCTCACATTCCCTGTTTTCAAAGCTTATCAGGATGACTTTGATTTAGTTATTTGGAACCAAAAAGGCATTTGTGGAGCCTGGTCTGGAGTTGTGGAACAGTAATATATCAGAGATCAGACTTAGCTCCCAGTGGGATTATTCCTCAGGATTTACTTGCCTGGAAGTACACACAGGAGTCAAATGGTGTGTATGGAAAGCTTTGCTGGAATGCAAATTGGACACATTTTGTTGGGACCTGTAGGGGATTTTCACTGCTTCATAATTTTTCAAAGGTTTGTTATACATCAGACAGTCACTGCCTCTTCTTTAAATCTTTAAATCCCCCCTCTTTTTCCTGTTGTAAAGGTCAGATTTTTTTTGACAACTGTGTGCAGGAACAAGATTTGCTAAATCCCTTCATTTTTATTCATACAAATATCGGCATTCAGTGAGCATCAGTTATCCCAGCATTTAGAGGTAAGGAAAACTCAGGGAGAGTCTTATGAATCTCAACTTAGTACCAGGCTTGTATCTCTGGGGATAAGTTTGCTGCCTCAACTTTAACCCTGACTGCTCTGATATGGGGTGAGACCCTCACAGTGACTTGTACAGGAAACTTACCCTTCTTTAATTCCATGTCTATGGTTGTAAAATAGATAATATGACTAGTGGGAGGAAACTATATTGGGCTCTTCTGATGGGGCCTCTTTGTGACAATCCTCAGATTAGTGTTGAAAATAAAGGACAATTCATTCTCTCCAATGGAGCCCCTTTTTTAGCTTTATTCAGCTTTTAGTGGTATCTTGGGCAGCACACCACTTTTAATTTGAATATGATTCTTTTTCCTCACTCAGTAGATGGAATCATGGTATTATTACCATATGGTACAGTTCCCCATCAAACTTGTTTAGTTCGATGTTATCATGTTATCTATTGCTATGTAGCAAATTACCCTAATACTTAGAAGCTTAAACTTTTTATTATGCAACAGTTTCTAAGGGTCAGGACTCTGGGAGCCACTTAGTGGTTTCAGCTTAGGGTTCCTCAAGATGATCAGTCAGAGCTGCAGTCATTTGAAAGCTTGGCTGGGCTGGAGGACCCATATCTAAGCTTACTCATATGGCTTTTGTTAAGGTACCCCAGTTTCTTGCAGGCTGTCGTCCAGAGGCCTCAGTTTCTCACAGTGCAGTCCTTTCCATAGGATAGCTAACAACTTGACAGCTGGCTTACCCCTAAGTGGGTGATCTGAGAGAGAGCAGAAGCTGCACTAATTTTTCTTACCTAGTCTCAGAACTTTTATCGTATAACGTTGATCAGCAGACCAGTCCTGACATGACTTGGGAGAGAACTGCACACACATATGTAATCATTGTCATTGGGGGTCATCTTGGAGGCTGGCTACACAAGAAATTAATGGAAAAATTTCAGAAGTTTACTTAGGCTTAAATACTGATTTTTTTTCCCCCTAAAAAATTGTGTTCTCCCTCCTAGCCCTCTTTCTGACTTTTCTCTTTTTTTTCTTTCTTTCTGTCTTTTCTCGAACTGTTTTGTCTCTAAATTATCCAGGGTGTATATGGCAAATATATATGTGAAATATACATTCTTCAGCATGTGAATCTTTCTCACCCATTGTCATCTCTGCCTTAAGCATTAGTAAAACCCCTCTCTTTCTAAAGCGAACCAGTAAGCATGATCAATCCATTTGCTGCTTCCTTCCTGTCTTCCCTGTCTTCTCTCTCTTTCTTCTAAGGGAAACACCTGTGGCAATTGGTCCCAGGCGCCCTCTCCTCATGAGAGCCCTTCAGTTGAATTCAGATAATCCTTTGTGCTTTCTCAATCCATTTACCACCAATCCTATAAAATTTGGTGCAAATAGACTGGAGTGACCAGAGTCATAGGACCACTGTGGATCTTCCAGATTGAGATATGTAATGATGTGAACAATTCTTAGATTCTATCCAGGAGCTCTGAGATGGAGATAAAGTCCTTGCACAGGGGAGATACTCAAAAACTAAATTTAATCTGTTACTTGATAGGTTCATCTGATCCTTTGTATACTAATCAGAAAAGAGTCTAAAGAGTGATTTGCTTTTCTTTACCTTTCTAGGACAAGCAGGTCTATAGTCACAGTAATGAAGAATGTACAGGTTGATCTTGAAACTAACTGGAGACAATGTCCTCCCTGTTTGGTGACCATGCAAGCTATGCTGTTACATTGACATCTTGCGCCACCTTGGTAGTTTCCTCCATCAAACTCTATACCTGATAGCCTGTGTTGTGAAATTGAACTTATTCAGCTCTTGTGGGTGTTAAAAAGGAGAATTAGCTTACTTTCTCAAAAATCCTAGAGCATCTTTGGCTTCCTAGGAACAGCCTGAAGCTATGAATGAATCTGGCCTCATATTCCTGTTGCTGTTGACTGGCCTACTAGAAAATTCATACCTGGAAAAAGGTACACAATACTTTTTTTTGACTCAGGATATATAGAACCTGCAAAATTCCACAGACAGAGGAGCCTGACGGACTACAGTCCATGGGGTTGCAAAGACTGAGCATACACGCACAACGTAGCAGAGTATAGAACCAGTGAGTGAAGTCGCTCAGTTGTGTCCAGCTCTTTGCGACCCCATGGACTGTAACCTACCAGGCTCCTCTATCCGTGGGATTTTTCCATGCAAGAGTGGGTTGCCATTTCCTTCTCCAGAGTATATTCTTGACCCAGGGATAGAACCCAGGTCTCCTGCATTGTAGGCAGATGCTTTTACCATCTGAGCCACCAGGGAAGTTGTATAGAACCAGAGAGGATCCAAAATTGTGTTTACCTCTATAGAAGTCCGTAGATAAAAGTAATAAAGCAGGTAAACAAGAACAAAAAACCTTTCATCATAAAATCACTCTTTACCTAACTCTGACCTTCTCTAATCCTTAGCATTATATACACAGAATTTAAATAGTTTAATCAATTTGCCATATTATTTTTTTTCCTTTTATTCATTTAGCGTAACTAAATACAGAATTTTAATTTAGCATTTTTATTGTCATTATAAAAATACATTGAATTAGAATGTCATAGGTTAACTATTCTTTTAAAAATTTTAATTTGTTGTATATAGTGTGACTTTAATCATCTTTATGCTGATAAAATTGGGTTTTTTCCTAATTATCTTTGTGAAATAATAGACCCGTTAGTAGACACAACTGAGTTTTATGGTTGTGCTGTCCTTTATTATTTTTTACCTTCTTTTTATTTTGCTAATTTAGTTGACAAGATGATACCTTTATAATTTGTTTTACAGTTCTTTAATTACTAGCATTTTCTCAAGTGTTTTACTGTTAGAAGTTTTTGTCATGTGAATTATTTGTTCTTAAGTCTTGGCCACTTATTTGACAGAAATTGGATAGTGTCCATTTCGATTTGTATCAGCACCTTTTATATCTGGATAATGCTTTTTAATCTTTTCATATTTATTCCTCATGTCTTTTCCCCCCTATTAATGTGGGCTGTTTGAAACCTGGTTAGGTTAGTGATATTTTTGATCCTTACAGTGAGGTTCTTCAGCATCAACTAGTGTATTTGCATTTGAAGTATAGAAATGAGAGTTCCTGTGAGAGCCTTTAACTCAGAGTGTGCATAGGAGCCTCCCTGTTTGGAGAGCAGGCAATCCAAGGTGTAAGGAGGGGAGATGAGGACAAGGCTGACTGATACCAGACCTATAAATAACCTAAGGTTTAGCTTTGTGCTCTGAAATAGGAATTAGGTCACTTTTATTGTCTTCCCCAAGTTATTTACTGGTTGGCCATGAAGAGGAGGTATTAGGATTTTTTTTTTTAAAGAAAATGTTACTGTTTTCTGCTCTTAGAAAAATGGGAAGTGCTGATATTGGTCAGCTCTGTCTTGTTTTCTTTCTTCTCTTAGAGTGAGATGATTGAATGAAAAGTGTGGGTTTAGGGATTTAACTAGACAGGATATCTAGCTTCCTAAGAAAGTGGAATTCTAAATAGTGAAAGACCCTGTATCTCTTTGCCATGGCACCATGCCTAGGACAGATTGACCATGTGAAAGGGAAGCTGGTAACCCAGCATGTGCCAGTCTTCTCCCCATTGAGCAAGGTCCATTTTTACCTCCTAGACTCATGTGCCTGATCATTCTCACTGGTCTCTGCAGGGAGTTAAAGGCCCAGACTCTTAGAACTCTTTCTCTGGGCCCTCAATTTTCTTCTCTAACCTGAGAAAAATGGACCAAATGATCTCTGAAGTCAAAGTCCTTAGCTTCTTTGAGTTCACCCTCCTCTTGCACAAGTTTGGAAATACTTTCAGAGAGATTCTATTCTACATGAGTGTCATCACCCTTTATTTGTAATGAAGCTTTTGATGTTGGAATATTACAGAATGTAATTTTTTTTTTCAGAATGTAATTTTAAAGAGAAAATGCACATAATCTTTGCTTCCATGTGTTTTGAGGTAGTCTCACTTTACAGTTTCCCTTTGTTTTTCCGTTGTCTACTTGGGTTGCTTTTCAGGTGAACTGAGCTTCAAACTTGTTATATAATTTCACCAGGGCCTTTTAGTTCCAAATAAGTGATTCTAAGATCTTTGTTATCTCTTAAAATTTTCAATGTTCTTGAAAATGAATTAATATTACATGAGTGTTCTATTTTTGATTTTGAGCTTTTACTCTACATTTATATATTAACATTATGAAGATATATAAGTATGTCTCAGTTAAGACTCAAAACAATCCTGTGAGGTAGGCATGAGGATGTGGAATAGTAATCCCCAATACCTACTCTTCATCATGTGCCACTCCCAGGAGGCAACTCCTTTAATCTTTTTTAGCAGATTCTTTCAGAATTTACTTAAGCATTTCTAAGTAACAAGCTTATATTGCTACTTCTTGGTTTTTTCAGTTTTAAGCATGAAGTTCCCCTCATTTGTTTTATGTCTCTGCTAACGTTTATAAGAATCAAGTTACCTTAGAATGAGAAGAGACTTCAGATCTTCCAAAGACCCATTCTCAAAACTTTAAGGGCCTAGCAGGTAACTTATAAATGGGTATGAGGATAGGGATCATTGGGAACTACAGCAAATTGAAAGGCTACCCCAGCTAAGGAAATTCAATTCCGTTTTTAACTGCACATAACAAACAGTTTCAGTATATGGGTCTTATCTGTGTCCCAATTTATACAAAGAAGTGTTACAAAAATTTATGAGGATTATAGAAATTGAATAATTGCAAACTGAACACTAACACTTTGATACTAGGGCAATATTGCTGTTTCAGATGTGATGATAATGATGTGATTATATCAAGATGAATGAAAATATTTGATGTAAAGGATTTGCTTCAAAATAATAGGGGAATGGTGGTGGTTTTAGTCTCTAAGTTGTGTCTGACTCTTGCGACCCTATGGACTATAGCCTGCTCCTCTGTCCATGGGAGTCTCCAGGAAAAGAATACTGAAGTGGATTGCCATTTTGGGAGGGGATAATAAAAAAGATTAGCCCTGAGTTGCTAATTATTAAGGGTGGATTTGGAGTACATGGGAGTTCACTACACTAGTCTGTCTACTTTTACATAATTTTGAAATTTTTCGTAATGTTAAAATTTCACAGTTCAGAATCAGGTCCTCATAGCAGAGGAGTAATAGAATAAGGAGGAAAAGAATCTAGAATAGACTAGAACAAAGATAGTTCTTTTAGCTGTCCTGTCACCAGACCCTTAACAGTATATTCAGTCAAATAATCATTTGTTATTACAAATGTTCATTTGTCTAGTCTCTTCTTTTAAATTTTTATTTTTTTCCTTAAGTAGTAGATGGTAACATGTCATTTCAAAATGTGGTTTCAGTTATTCTTTTTTTTTTTTTTTTTTAATTTTTTATTAGTTGGAGGCTAATTACTTTACATCATTACAGTAGTTTTTGTTATACATTGATATGAATTAGCCATGGATCAGTTATTCTTACTAAATTCATTCATTGCTCTGAACAAAAAAGAAAACTTGCAGCTTACACCAAACAAAACATATCTGTGGATTAGCCCTGATTTTTTAAATGGGTTTAGGTTTGTGATTTCTCAGTTTGTTCCAGAAGAAACTAAAGCACAGAGTGGTTGTCATTTGACCAAGGTCACACAGCTTATTAGTGTAGAAAGCTAGAACTCAGGTCTGATACTGTTTTCATTGTTTCTGATGAGAAAATTGCCCCATTAACTTATATAAGAAAAGGGGGTTATGGTTTTGCCTGGCAGTTTTCTTTTTTTAAACCTTAGCTATTTGTTTTTAAAACATTGACTAGAGTTTTGGCTTCTCTTTCTTTGTAAGGTGAGAAATAAGAGAAGAGATTCAGTCTTAAAGTCTGGTGGAAATCCAGGCCTAGAGATGGTTCTGTTTCTTAGAATAAGAAATTGCCAAGCTTAGGCAAGTTATAAGCATGAAACTTCAACTGAGGAAAGACTGGAAAAATGAGCCCTTTGGTTCTATTTGATCCTTAAGTGAGATTTCACTCCCTTTACAAAACCACTACTCTGTTTACTTAAAAAAATATTTTTTAACTATCTTAGCTATTTTCTCCAAGTCCAAAGCACTAAGCCAACAGAATAGACGTACAGACTTGCCAGCTGTGGGGAATGTGTTGCTAAGTAGCTGTGACAGAGCCTTGGTAAGACACTGTCCTATAAAGCTGATACTAGGTTTTTGCTCCCAGAATAAATTGGGATATAAGGATTTGGGAAGTCTTCTTTTATATATGTTTTAGTTTCATGCTTAATTTAAAAGCCTAATAAACCTGAGCTGACTTTCAAACAGTTATTGCTATACTGGCAAGGAGTCACATTGTAAATATCGGTTGAGGGAAGATTTATAGAAAGCACCAGAAGAAAGTAGAATGACTCTTGTAGATAGATTCTAATAAGTCTTTCCACCATTATAGTTTTTCACCTCTTTTTGACCATCCTTCCCTATGCCTGTTTATTTATATATTTTCCCACCAAGACCAAACAGAAGCAAGATGGAAGGAAATGATATTGCAAAATTCCTTTGGGCAGAGAATTTGAATTTTTTCAGACTTTAGTTAAATAACCTTTTTGAAGTATACTCTGTTCTCCTAAAGAACCCCCAAATTTTATTAAGTAGTCTCTTACCAGTGTCATAGAACTCATGCTTTTATGTATTTTTCCTCCTCTCAGGTGTCAAAAGTTATTAGGACAAATATTTATCATTTTGAAATTGATGCAGATACCTGGAATGAGAGAGTTGGAACCTGTAGTTTTTAGAGTCCATACTATACGTTGACCAGTAAAGACTTTGCCCTTACCAATGCCTAGGGAATGTTCTAGACTGGAAGGCAGATAGATTCCGTACCTGAGTATTGATTCTGTACTTTTTTTTTTAGTAGAAAATTAAAGCTATTGGCTAAAATTAAATTGAATTTACCTCTGTATTTTATTTGTAGATCCAGCCACACAATTTAGCATCATATTATATAATAGCATCTACTCTATTTTTAGGAAAATGTTTCTCTCTTCAGCAAAAACATGTGTACCTTGTAGACAGGGGCTGTGCCTTCTACATCTTTCAAAGCTTAATAAATACTATCTGTATTTATTTATTTATTTATTTATTTATTTATTCATTCATTCATTCATTCATTCATTTTTACCCTGTGTATTTAGTAGGTATTTTGTTTGGCAGGGCTTTATTGGCTGTATTCAGTACAAGTGGCAATAATATTAGTGTGTGTCATACATCATTTCATTTAATCTTTCCAAGAATATTTCAACATAATATTATCCTCATTTTATGGAAGAGGAAACTTAGGTTCTAAAAAGTGAAGAACTTGTAGAAGTTCACATACTTAGTAAGTGGCAGAACTTGAATTTTAAACCTAGGCCTATTTCCTTTATGATAGCTCCTGCTCTTTACTCCATATCATGTTCCTTAAGAGCTTTGGAATCATTGCTAAAAGTCTTGACAAACTGTTTTCTGCTTCCGTTTTGGTTAAGTATGAAACTCATTTATTCTTTTGTACCAGAAGAGCCTTCATGTTTAAATCAGGATTATGGCATGCTCCTCTGAGAATTTAAGCTAACAGGGGGCAGTATAGCATAGTGGTTAACAGTATGAGTTCTAGAACCACACAGACCTGGGTTTGAATATTGGCCTCACATTGGTGACCTTCAGCAGGTTACTTAAGTTTCTTGAGCCCCAGCTGCCTTACCTATAAAATGAGGCAGCATGGAATGATACTTAGCAATTAGAAGGAATTAACTATTGATACACACAAGAACTTGAATGGATCTCAAAGCCATTATGCTGAATAAATGATTCCAGTTATATGATATTCTGGAAAAGGCAAAACTACAGAGATGGGGAACAGGTTATGATTGTCAAGGTTAGAAGTGGGGAGATGGTGCGACTATTAATATAAGGAAGGATGGTAGAGGGAATATTTGAGGTGGTGAAAGTGTTCTGTGTCCTCATTGTCATGTTGATTACATGACTGTATATATTAAGACATATAGGACAGTACATGAAAAAAAAATGTAGTTACTGAGTGTTAATTTTAAAAAATAAATGTAAAAACTGGGGATAATAGTGAAACTTTTCTCATGCAGTTATTGTGAAAATTGAAAATAAGATAATATAACAAGTGTTTATCACTGTATGTGATATGTAGTAAGCAATGAATTAATGGTTGTTGTTTTATCGTTAAAATATAATATTAAATGTAGTGACATTCATTGAAAGGAAAATGGAATAAACTTTCACATCACTGCATGGGTACAGTCAGTCATTAAACAATGAGAAAAATTAGCAAGAGGGATTATGTGAGTCAAATGTGAGTCAGATGGATTATGTGTTTTCACGTGATTTGAGATCTTCTGGAAGGTAGGGGAAGGTTAGGCATCTCTTCCGGCTGCATGAACAGTTCCCTTGATCTTACTCTTCAACAAGATAGCTTTGGTCTCAGAGGCCACAGCTCCTTTAACTGGCTTCAGATTAGATCTGAAATTTTGATTTGAGAAAACTGGATCAAAGAAGCTGAAAGCGAAAAAAAAAAAAGAAGAAGCTGAAAGCGATTCTCACACTTGGAAGATGGTAACTGGTCTGTATAACAGCTGTGGCTTCCAGAATGATTTACTCCTGCCAGCCAGTCTCTGATTAGACAGTGACAGCAGCAGGGCAAACATTATTCAAGAGCTAAAAAAAGTTAAGGTCAAAGTGGCATTGTGGTTGTACTAAGCAGTAAAACAGGGTCTAAAGTGAAACCTTGACCTTTCTGTCATGTAGGTTAATTGTCTTGTACAAGAGTTCAAAACCTGAATCAAAACAAGTTGAAGTGATAGTGGAAAGGAATCCAGTCTTAAAAATACCTGCTGTACTATTAATAGTTACTTTACAGTCTTAATAGCACTTCCTGCTCTGTGAATTATATTTCTCTTAGCTAATACTGGAATTTAGGAAGCAAGGGGAAAAAGGAATGTTTGGGGTTGTTGGTACAGGGCTTTTGGGTTAGGAGTGGCTTGTTTTTCCTAATTTCTTTATAGCAGTGACAAATTTCAAGCAAAGCTCTGTCATTCAGTTTGCTTCTTTCATAGTTTATTTTACTGTATGTTGTTATTGTTGTTCAGTCACTTGTTGTTTGTGTCCAACTCTTTGTGACCCCATGGACTACAGTTTGTCAGGCTTCCTTGTCCTTCTCTATCTCTCGGAGTTTGTTCAAACTCATGTCCATTGTGTCGATGATGTCCTCCAACCTTCTCATCCTGTCAACCCCCTTCTGCCGTCAGGATCTTCTCAGTATCAGAATCTTTTCCAGTGAGTCACTTTTTCACATCAGGTTGCCAGAGTATTGGAGCTTCAGCTTCATCAGTCCTTCCAATGAATATTCAGGGTTGATTTCCTTTAGGATTAACTGCTTTGATCTCCTTGCAGTCCAAAGGACTCTGAAGAGTCTTCTCCAACACCACAGTTCGAAAGCATTAATTCTTTGGTGCTCGGTCTTCTTTACAGTCCAACTCTAACATCTGTACATGGCTACTGGAAAAACTGTAGCTTTGACTATATGGACATTTGTTGGCAAAGTGATGTCTCTGCTTTTTAATATTGCTGTCTAGGTTTGTCGTAGCTTTCCTTCCAATGAGCAAGTGTCTTTTAATTTAGCTGCAGTCACCATCAGCAGTGATTTTGGAGCTCAAGAAAATCTGTCACTGTTTCTACTTTTTCCCGACTTGTCATGAAGTGATAGGTCTGGATGCCATGGTCTTAGTTTTTTGAATATTGAGTTTTAAGCCAGCTTTTTCACTCCCTTCTTTCACTGTCATCAAGAGGCTCTTTAATTCCTCTTTGCTTTCTGCCTTTAGAGTAGTATCCTCTGGATATCTGAGGTTGTTGCTATTTCACCTGGCAATCTTGATTCCAGCTTCTGATTCATCCAGCCCAGCGTTTCACATGATATACTCTGCATATAAGTTAAATAAGCATGGTAGCAATAAACAGCCTTGATGAACTCCTTTCCCAGTTTTGAACTAGTCCATTGTTCCACGTCTGGTTTTAATTGTTGCTTCTTATCCCACTTACAGGATTCTCAAGAGACAGGTAAGGTAATCTAGTATTTCCATCTCCTTAAGAATTTTCCACAGTTTGTTATGATCAATGCAGACAAAGGTTTTAGCATAGTCAATGAAGGAGAAGTAAATGTTTTTCTGAAATTCCCTTGCTTCCTCTATGATTCAGTTCAGTTCAGTCGCTCAGTCGTGTCCAACTCTTTGTGACCCCATGAACTGCAGCACGCCAGGCCTCCCTGTCCATCACCAACTCTCAGAGTCCACCCAAACCCATATCCATTGAGTTGGTGATGCCATCCAACCATCTCATCCTCTGTCGTCCCCTTCTCCTCCTGCCCTCAATTTTTCCCAGCATCAGGGTCTTTTCAAATGAGTCAGCTCTTCGTATCAGGTGGCCAAAGTATTGGAGTTTCAACTTCAACATCAGTCCTTCCAGTGAACACCCAGGACTGATCTCCTTTAGGATGGACTGGTTGGATCTCCTCGCAATCCAAGGAATTCTCAAGAGTCTTCTCCAACACCACAGTTCAAGAGCATCAATTCTTCGGTGCTCAGCTTTCTTTATAGTCCAACTCTCACATCCATACATGACCACTGGAAAAACCATAGCCTTGAGTAGATGGACCTTTGTTGGCAAAATAGTGTCTCTACTTTTTAATATGCTGTCTAGGTTGGTCATAACTTTCCTTCCAAGGAGTAAGCGTCTTTTAATTTCATGGCTGCAGTCACCATCTGCAGTGATTTTGGAGCCCCCAAAAATAAAGTCAGCCACTGTTTCCCCATCTATTTGCCATGAAATGATGGGACCAGATGCCATGATCTTAGTTTTCTGAATGTTGAGCTTTAAGCCAACTTTTTCACTCTCTTTCACTTTCATCAAGAGGCTCTTTCGTTGTTCACTTTCTGCCATAAGGGTAGTGTCATCTGCATATCTGAGGTTATTGATATTTCTCCCGGCAATCTTGATTCTAGCTTGTGCTTCCTTCAGCCCAGTGTTTCTCATGATGTACTCTGCATATGAGTTAAATAAGTAGGGTGACGATGTACAGCCTTGACGTACTCCTTTTCCTATTTGGATCCAGTCTGTTGTTCCATGTCCAGTTCTAACTGTTGCTTCCTGAACTGCACACAGATTTCTCAGGAGGTGATCCAGTAGATGCTGGCAATTTGATCTCTGGCTCCTCTGCCTTTTGGAAATCCAGCTTGTACATCTGGAAGTTCTGTGTGGCTAAGTCATTAATTGGGTTTCCCAGGTGGCTAAGCGGTAAAGAATATGCTTGCCAAGCAGGAGACACAAGTTCTATCCCTGGGCCAGGAACATTGCTTGGAGGAGGAAGCAGCAACCCACTCCAATATTCTTGCCTGGGAAATCCCATAGACAGAGGAGACTGGCAAGCTACAGTCCATGAGATTGCACAAGAGTTGTATGTGACTTAGGGACTAAACAACAAGTCATTGATTACTATGCAAAACATTACTCTCTTCTGTGCTGTGAGGAGACAATGTCAAGGTGAATAGCCTTTTGTTTTGCTTGGGTTTTGGTTTTTAGTTCTCTGGTAGATATGCTGAGTAAGTGGTTGGGACAAAGGTTTACAAAATATAAAAGGATCATTTTTTCAAAAGTAATACTTTATTACACAACTCAGAATATATTAAAAAAAATTGAATTATACACATTAAAGGTGTAAATTTATATGACCTGTGAATTATATCTCAATAAAGCTTTTACCTAAAAAATGCCATTTCAGAAAAAAATCATCATATGATATGTGACCTTTTAATGGAAAGAGCTTGACTAAGAACTTTTCAAAATGGAGCTCTTGGCACTTAGGGAGGATCCCAAGATCCTTTCAAAATGATGGATTATGGAATATTAAATGTCTTTTCCAGAGAGTTCTTAGAGTTCATCTACTAAGCAAATAACCATTCAGATAGTCATGACATAAACATTGGTAATTTTGGAAAGGAAAAGGTTATGGAACATCATTTATTCTAAAATAGTGATTCTCAACCAGGCAGTTTTGCCTTCCAGGGGAAATGGGGCAGTATCTTGAGGCATTTTGTGTTGTCAGTGCTAAAGACGGAGGAGTACTGCTGGTGGATAGATGCTACCAAACATCCTACAATGCACAGAATAGCCTTCTACAACAAAGAATCATCTAGCTCAAACTATTATTAGTATTGAGGTTGAGAAATCCTGGTGTAAAGATTACATGCCTATGTTTTCTTAGAATTTTTTAGTTTTAGCTTTTACATTTAGGTATTTGATCCATTCTTTGTATATGGTGTGAGGTATGGGTCCAACTTCATTCTTTTATATATGGATATCTAGTTGTCCCAGCATCATTTATTAAAAAAACTATTCTTTACCCACTGAATAGTCTTGGCATGCTTGTCAAAATCAATTGACCATATAAATCTATGGAGATAGTGAAAAGATCAGGGGTTGCCAAGAGTTAGGGAGGAGGGAACACAGGTGGAACACAGACCATTTTTAGGGCAGTGAAAACTGCTCTGTATGATACTATAATGGTGGATACATGTCATTATACATTTTTCATAACCTGTTGAAGGTATACCACCAAGCATGAACCCTAATGAGAATATATACATGTATATGTATGACCGAGTTCCTTTGCTGTTCACCTGGAACTAGCATGGCATTGTTAATTGGCTATACCCCAGTACAAAATAGTTAAAAAAAATAAAATTTAAAAAATGCTTTCTAGTACAGGAAAAAAAAAAGTGAAGCCTAGTGTAAAATATGGACTTTGGGTGATAATGATGTGTCATTGCAGTTTCATTGTAACAAATGTACCACTCTGGTGGGGGATGTTGATTGTTGGGGAGGCTGTGAATAAGTGGGGCAGAGGATATATGGAAACTCTCAACTTCTTTCTCAGTTATGCTGCAAACCTAAAACTGCCTCCCCAAAATAAAGTCTAACTTTAAAAAAGTCAATTGACAATAAATGACCATGGTAAAAATGAATGATATCTGTACAGATTTCTCCTAGAAAAGGCTTACATGGCTTCCCTGAGATCTTAGATAATTTTGATGACTATATTGCTTCAGAATAACTTAGGGTGTTTCAGTATGGACACTACTACACCTGAGTGAGGACAAACACCATTCTTATGGTGTCTCTAAGCCTCCTCCTGTCATATATTAAGGCAGCTCATATTATGCAGCCTCAGGGTTTTCCCCAGGCTAAGCTGTGGCATTAACATTGTAGAGGACCCTAATGATCGTTTAGACGAACACTCTATCTACTAAGATCTCTGAATTCTGTCAGTAATGTATTACTATTGTTTATAATACATCTTAGTATGCAGGGTGAGTACCCTTTCAGGACCTAGCTTTTTCCAAAATTATCTTAGCTGTTCTTATCTGAGTACTTTATATACATTTTTTTTTTATTTTTGTTTTTGTATTTTTTTCATTTATTTTTATTAGTTGGGGGCTAATTACTTTACAATATTGTAGTGGTTTTTGCCATACATTGACATGAATCAGCCATGGATTTACATGTGTTCCTCATCCCGATCCCCCCACCCACTTCCCTCCCCATCCCATCCCTCTGGGTCTTCCCGGTGCACCAGCCCTGAGCACTTGTCTCATGCATCCAGCCTGGGCTGGTGATCTATTTCACACTTGGTAGTATACTTGTATCAATGCTGCTATTGTATTTATTCAGTCGCTCAGTTGTATCTGACTCTGCTGCAACTCCATGGACTACAGCACACCAGACTTCCCTGTCCTTCACCATCTCCTGGAGCTTACTCAAACTCATGTTCATTGAGTCAGTGATGCCATCCAACTGTCTCATCCTCTGTCATCCCCTTCTCCTGCCTTCAGTCTTTTCCCAGCATCAGGGTCTTTTCTGAGTCAGTTCTTCATATTAGGTGGCCAAAGTATTGAAGCTTCAGCTTCAGTATCAGTCCCTCCAGTGAATATTCAGGACTGACTTCCTTTAGTATTGACTGGTTTGATCTCCTTGCAGTCCAAGGGACTCTCAAGAGTCTTCTCCAGCACCACAGTTCAAAAGCATCAATTCTTGGGCACTCAGCCTTCTTTATGGTCCAACTCTCACATCCATACATGACCACTGGAAAAACCGTAGCTTTGACTAGATGGACCTTTGTCAGCAAAGTGATGTCTCTGCTTTTTCTCATAGCTTTTCTTCCAAGGAGCACATGTCTTTTAATTTCATGGCTGCAGTCACCATCTGCAGTGATTTTGGAGCCCAAGAAAATAAAGTCTGTTACTGTTTCCATTGTTTCCCCATCTATTTGCCATGAAATGATGGGACTGGATGCCATGATCTTAGTTTTCTGAATGGTGAGTGTAAGCCAGCTTTTTCACTCTCCTCTTTCACCTTCATCAAGAGGCTCTTTAGTTCCTTTTTGCTTTCTGCTATAAGGATGGTGTCATCAGCATAGCTGAGGTTATTGATATTTATATACATTATTTCATTTAATTCTCAAGCTGATCCTATATGGTAAGGTTTTTCAAATCTCCATTTTACAGTTATGGAAACTGAGGCTTAGAGAAGTTTGCTATGGTTACACCAGAATTGAAACTTGATTCTTGGTCCTTTTTATTCCAAAGCTACTATCTTCAGATGTAATGAGGTCTCCATCTTCACATAAAATTGAGTTCTAATAGGAATAATAACTATAAAAATGTATTCAAACAGAAAAATGGTACATGAGACTTAAGTTTAAGCCAGTATATACTTATGGGGAAATCTAAACTATATTTAAGATTCATTGACCTTTTGTAGTCTATCTTCTGACCCAGAAAGGGAATGTAGACTGCTCTCTGAATACACTGGCTTCTTATTTGCTCTATAGCCAAAAAGGTCCTTACAATGGTGGGCCTCATCCTGCAGGGTTTTAAAGACAAAAATATAGCATGCCAATACCTTAGATACCATTTGTGGTTCTATTTTCGTATATATATGAAAAAAATTTAGAGAAAGTAAAATGAAGAAGGGACTTCTAAGTTTTGGAATATTAGAATTCAGGAACATAATCTTCAAATAGAATGAAGTATAAGAAAAAGTTCTACCGTGTGTGGCTGTTAGTAAGTTGTAAGTTTTATATAAGAAGTTGATTCAAGAAGGATTGAGATCAGACATTATGATTTGGGGTCTTGGTACGGAATTTAGGAGATTTATAGAACTCCTGAAAATATATGTAGACTTGTATATATGCAAGCACGTGCACGCAGACACACACACACACACTTTTCTGGGGAGAAGATTCATATCTCATCAGAATCTCAAAGGGAGTTTTTACATTTTAAACCTCCATAAACTTGGGCATCGTAACTTTAACTTTTTGTGCTTCATTTTCTTTCACCTGTGAAATGATGGAATGCTCCTCTGATCCCTTAACACTGACTCTGGTGTTAAGATTCTCTATAAGTTTGCATTCTTGGTTCCATGTGCCTGAGGAAGTGTCACCTTGGTCACCTTGGTGAAATAGTATTAAGAGGTACCACTTTACTTCTAATTCTGGACAATATTTCTCTCTTAGCTGTAGAAGTTGAAATCCTTTCAACTGTGTTTCTCTCTTAAAGAGTCATTTCAGTATATTTTTATTGAATGTCTTCTGTATACCAGACACTTTAGGATGCTTTGTGGAATACAAAAATAACCAAGCTTTATGAGTATCATGTACTATCCTTGACAGTGAAAGTGTTACTTGTGTCCAATTCTTTATGACCCCATGGACTGTAGCCCGCCAGGCTCCTCTGTCCGTGGAATTCTCCAGGCAAGAATACTAGAGTGAGTAGCTGTTCCCTTCTCCAGAGGATCTTCCCGACCTAGGGATCGAACCCAGGTCTCCTGCATTGCAAGCAGATTCTTCCCCTCCTGAGCCATCAGGGAAGCCCAGGTAAAGAGTAATAGAGCTTTCCTGCTAGAAGGATGGAGGTAGGACAATCCAAGGTTTGGAGAAAAGCATGGAATCCATTGGGAGAGAAGGATGTTAGGTAGGTTGGATTCATGTTATGGAGGGCCTTAACTGCCAACAGAGGAAGGCCATTAGGTGGTGAAAAGAACTTAACTGGCAATCTGAATACTTGAGATATAGACTGGGCTTTGTCATAATTATGTGTGTTATCTTGGGTGAGTTAATCTCCATTGACTTCACTTTCACTACACATGTATACACACACATAATGGGATAGAAAATGGGGTGGATGACTGCTTGTTTCTTTATAGCTCTAAAATCCTGTGCGTCTTAATTCAGTTACAAGTGGGAAATTATCGAAGGTTTCTGAGTACAGGAGTTTTTTCATCAGCAGAATTACTGCTGTTCTGTTGCTTGGATACTCACTCCTATTTATTAAGGCTGCCTGTTCACCCTAATGTGATTGCTCTAGTGGGACTGTCACTTTAGATAATTCTTGATGTAGTCAAGGAGTTGGCCATCATTGTCATTATTAAGTTATGTTATCAAGAACATAGAAACTACCAGGTGTCTGTTTTTGAATCAGATCTAAAGCTAGTCTTATTTCCTCATGTTATCAGTCACTGATTTGAGAGTTGGATCATGTGTCCCAAGGGTGGGCAGCAGGTAAGTGCTGACATTTTGATGGCCACATCATATTTCAGGGATCTATGAGAAGGCCTGTAATGACCATGGAAAGCCAGCCAACAATCTCCTTGCCATGGGCAAATGGGAGAAGTTACTAAGTTTAGCTGACATTAAGCTGTAAATTATTTGAAAGCTGGAAAAGGATTCTATTCAGAGGCTATCTAGAATTTCCATTTACTAATCAGGTCTGTGTGCTGTAGGGGCTTCCATCCCAGGAAAAATATTGCTTTCTGGTTCCTCTTTCCCCACACTTTGTCCCTGTTATATTGGGAAGATGATTTGCAGCTCTTATTGGGACTGGGCACTTTAGTGCTTCCTGCTATGCTTAGATTCCAGAGGCCTCAGGATGATAAAATCAGAGGTTGGAACTGCTGGCTAAAAATTGGAATATGAGTTTTGTTGGAGTTGAGTTTTCTCCAGAGAATGAGAGATATGTATGAAATACAGTAAATTGATTTTTGAAAGGAATATTTCTAGCAATATTTACAAATCACCAAACCTGGCAAATAAGTCTCTATAAGAACTTGTATAAATCAATAAGAAAAAGGCAGATTTTGCAACAGAAAAATGGGCTAAAGACTTGAACAGACACCTCACAAAAGAGGATATCCAAATAGTCAGTAAACATAATAGATGTTCAACTTCATTATTCATTAGAGAAATTCAGAGGCACTGTGGACTACTACTACACATAGAGCAGAACAACTGAAATGAGTTGATATGCCCATACTCTGTTGAGCCAGCAATTTCATTTCCAGAAGTGTATGCTGTGCTGTGACTAAGTCACTTCTGTCGTGTCAGACTCTTTGCAACCCCATGGACTACAGTCTACCAGGCTCCTCTGTCCATGGGAATCTCCAGGCAAGAATACTGGAGTGGGTTGCCATTTCCTCCTTCAGGGGACTTCCCAACCCAGGGATTGAACCCATGTCTCATATCTCCTGCATTGGCAGGCAAATTCTTTACCACTAGTGCCACCTGGGAATCCCAATTTCTAGAGGTTTCAGTTCAGTCGCTTAGTTGTGTCTGACTCTTTGCGACCCCATGGACTGCAGCACACCAGGCTTCCCCCGTCCATCACCAACTCCCGGAGCTTGCTCAAACTTGTGTTCATTGAGTCAGTGATGCCATTCAGCCATCTCATCCTCGGTTGTCCCCTTCTCCTCCTGCCTTCTAGAGTTATAACCAATAGAAATTCATACATACGTTCACCAAAAGATGTGTACAGGAATACTTATAGCAGCACTATTCATAGAAGGCAAAAAAGAGGGGAAAGCTACCCAGATGTCCATAATAAACAAAATGGATGAGTGGTATATGTGGTATATGTGTGGTATAGTCTTACAATGAAATATTATACAGCAAGGAGAATTAGTGAACTACAACATATGGCAACACAGATGAATTTTTCCAATGTAATATTGAGCAAAAGTAGCCAAACACAAAGGAGTTCATACTACACAATACCATTTATATATTAAAAGCTTTTACTTTGGTTGTACAGAGCAATCAGTGGTATTAGAAGTCAAGATAATGGCTACCTTTGGAGTCATTGTGAATGGAAGAAGTCATGATAATGGCTTCTGGGTCCTGGTTATGTTCATCTGGGTGCTGGTTACTTAGGTGATTAAATTTGTGAAAATTCATTGAGCTGTATACTTAATGATGTTATGTACTTTAATTGAAAAGTTTTCTTAAACGGGGAGGGAGGGCTTAAGTTTGTAGATGCTGGGATGTCAGCCAGTCTCACTCACTAGCTAAATAATTAACTGTTACAAATTATTTGAAGCAGAATTCAAACTTTTGTCTCAGAAAAGTTATTAATTATGATTAATCTTGGATCTTTAGAGCCATTTTAAAATAGTTGAGATAACAAGTGTTAAATTTATGGATGCTATTTTGGTCATCAATACTAATAAGAAGGTCTTTGGGGAAATACGACTAAAATGAAATGGCAAGAAGAGGTCTACTCTTACTATACTGATTTTTGGTCAGTATTGTATGGAACACTCCTTAGAAGAAAAGCTGTGACAAACTGAGACAGTGTATTGAAAAGCAGGGACATTACTTTGCCAACAAGGATCTGTATAATCAAAGCTATGGTTTTTCCAGTAATCATATATGGATGTGAGGATTGGACCATAAAAAAGACTGAGTGCTGAAGAATTGATGTCCAAACTGTAGTGCTGGAGAAGACTCTTGAGAGTCCCTTGGACAGCAAGGAGATCAAACCAGTCAATCATAAAGGAAATCAACCCTGAATATTTGTTGGAAAGACTGATGCTGAAGCTGAAGCTCCAAAACTTTGGCCAGCTGATGTGAAGAACTGACTCATTAGAAAAGACTCTGATGCTGGGAAAGATTGAAGGCAGGAGAAGGGGATGACAGATCACGAGATGGTTGGATAGCATCACCAACTCAATGGACATGAGTTTGAGCAATCTCCGGCAGATGGTGAAGAACAGGGAAGCCTGGCATGTTGCAGTCCATGGTCTTGCAAAGAGTCAGACACAACTGAGCAACTGAACAGCAAGAACAATTATATGGAACACAGAATACCTTGTGAAGTTCTGTTGACCCTTATAATACTAATTTTTTCACTCTGTCAGAGTCAGGCTCCAGAAGTTGTTTAGTGTGAAGCTTGCTTTTTCTCTCTGGGCAGCTCAGTTTGTGACTTTTCTTACTTTTGCCTCAATATCTTTGTTTGTAAATAAGATACTTGCTTATTCATCTTCCAGGAGTGGTAAGATATCTTGTCCACTATATTTGTTCAGATTAGGCTGCTTTTTTTTTTTTTTTTTGAGAATTTTTGGTCTTTCTAGTTATGATTTGGGTGTGTGTGTGTGTGTGTATCTGGAACTTGATTCATTATTAGTTGTGGAATGAAAGGCAAGGTATATTTTGTTCTCCTGAATTTTCTCCCTATTCTAGATCTGCTGTCATCAGGCTTTAGTCAGAAACTAATTTAGTGATGCTGAATTAGTCCTAGAAATTGCCTTCAATTCTAGTTTCAATTTTTTCTGAGTTTCTGTGTTTTAAAAAACCTTATTTTACTATTCTTGGTTTACATTTGTATAATTTAAGAAAATATGGCCACCTGTATTTTAAATATATATAGCTTCATCTTTTCTATTGGGCTTAAAGAACTGTGTTGGATATTGTGAAACTGGATGTGGGTTGTGTGGATAGTTGTGGGATTTAAGTGGATTAGTAGTTGGTAGAAGTGATGAATTGGAAAAGTGGTAGGGTACATGTGTTTCTCACTCAGATCTAGTCTGTTCTTACTGTTTGTTGTCAGAGTAAAAAGTGTCAATAGCTCAAAAAGGGAGAAGCATCTTGACAGAGTTGAAAAAGTTATACTGATATTCCATTGACCAAGAGGAAGTTATATTTTCAAACTTGCACCCTGAGATGAAATTGAAATTATATATCTGCCCTGCTTATTCTTCTTAGCCTTGGTTTGGTTTTCAAATCTTTTCTATTAAATATAATATATGTTATATTAGCATTGAATCTGCCATGCCTGTATTGGTTGAGATTTCTATTAATCAGTATTAGATTTCTGGTCTCTGTTAGGTACCTCATTTTTACTACTGGCATTCCCTAGAATAGAGGCATGCCTGCATGCTTGTGCTCTTATGATTATAAGCACTAGAGTTTTTTTTTTTTTCTGGGACTGTTAGACAATATTGCAACGATATTATTAACATAGAAGAGATTTGGGGATTTTCAGATTTTCAGGTAAGTATGAGGGTCAGCCTGTGGCTTCTACACCAAGACTATTCTTTATCAGCCCCAGGCCACAGGGGTTTGTGTGGGGTTGAGGAAGGGATTGATTTTCTATTTATTAGAGGTGACAAGAGCAGTGGGGCAGTGGCAAAGAGGCCATGTTGCTCTTGCTAAATATACATCCCTGACAGTTGGATAATAGGTTCCAGGAAGTTCAGTGGAAAATTAAAACAAAGCAACATTTATAGCTGATTGAACTTGAAAAGCCATTTTGGTGTTGAATGGCAAATATGTAGACTTCAGCATTCCTGGAGCCTGATGCATCCCGCTGGATGGCCCTGTTCCTGTGTACATGATGGCCTGGGGACTCAGCATTGTGCAGGGCATTCTCCTTTAGAGAGTGTTTTGAGGAAAGAAAGCTTCCTGGTGCTTACAGAAGTCCCCTTCCCATAGACTTAGGTAACACAGATTCCTTATGTCTTGGAACATCTTTCCTCTGATGATTTGAGGACTTATTTATTAGAAGGACAGGAGTGTCTGGCAAGAGACAGAGCAGCTCTTAAGTGCTATAAATACTCCCTAATCATTCTGTATTGGGGCTGAAGCTCTAAGCAGATTGCTGTGGTATATACACATGATCTTAGCATGGTACTACTTTTGATTAATGTCCTTAGTTGTCCTGAGGCCACTGACTTGAGCCTTAATTTGAGCTGACTTGGCTATGAAGAAAAGGTTTCGGACTCCATGTTCTGGGTGGTTAATTTTTTTTGAACCAGGAGAGGGACTTCAGTCAAGGGATTGGAAGGTGAAGAAATGGTACAGGGAATATAGGGGGAGAGAGAATTGAGCCTTTTGCAACTATCAAGAAAAGTTGCTTTACCCATCTTTTTCTCCAAGATTATCTCATGCTTCCCTTCCTTTGTGTCTGTCTTGTGGAGAACAAAGTTTGAATGTCTGATGAAAGCTTTTGAGCTTTGGTTTTAGTAAGAGTGATGAGAAAGTCTCTGTCACTTAACTTGATCAGTCCCTTCAGAACTTCATGCTAATGAAGCTGTCAGGAAAACATGAATTGTGGATATGGGCATAACTTTCTTTGGTTCCCACTCAGGTGAACTGCCCTTGTTAGCTGTAGAACCAGTCATTCCTGCGCCCTGTTTATTTACCCAAAGTTGAACTACTCCAGTGGAATGGAGAATTTATAGGTTCCCTAGCTTATCAGGGCGTTTTCCCAACAAATAAAGAGTTTTCTTCCTTTCCACCTTAACTAGAAAACAGAGACCTACCTTAACAGTTCTCTAAGCTCCTCTTTTACTGAATGAAGCTTGAGTGGGCCCCATTTTAGACATATCTCCTATAAGAATGGTGAAATGTTAACAAATTTATGTTAAATCTCTCTCTGCCCCCACTCTGCTGTGGGTTTGAGGCATAGTGCACTTAGTGGGTCTTTTCCCTTCCCAATTGCAACCATGTCAGCTCTATGCTAATGTTGCTTAGCAAACATTTATAAATTTTACATAACCTGGCACCAGGCCTTCAGTTCACTTTTATTTTAATGCCTTTGAAGTTTCGCTTTTAGTTCAGTAACCTTTGTTGGTGCTTAACTATCATAGTTAGCAATCTCATCCATTGCAGGGGAATCTTGGCAGCTGATCCCCTGTTATTATGCAGTTTCAAGGGTCTTTGGTTGCAATAAACCCATCCTTTTGGTGTTCCCAAACTGTGAAACTGTGATGCTACAAAGTGGGAACACCTGTTTCAGTTTGCTTTCTCCTACAGAAAGAATTCTGCTCATGAAATTTGGCTCCAGGTGTTTTCCTCAAGTGCCTGTAGAGTCACTGAAGAAGAATTGGTTTCCAGTGAATTGAGTTTTTTCCCTGTTGCTTTCTCAGTCTGCATCTCACATTGGCACCATTGGTTTGCTTTCTAAGCCACTGAAAGCAAGGATTTGCCTGTCCTGTAGACATCTGAGACTTGGCTAGGCTTATCTTTCTGGTCTCCTGGTGGTGAAATTAGGGCCAAGGCACAAGGAAATGCTGGTTCTTGTAGTGTATTGTGGACAGTGAGTGTTCACTTTGACAGGACAAGGAAAAGTAGTTCTGAATATGTGCTGCAGAGTCCCGTGCAAGGGTAGCAATACTGTGAATGCTAATGAAGAAGAATTGCGCTGCTGGGCAAATGAAACATTTCATGACTTGAAAGCAGGCTCCTTGTATTGTGGAGGCCAGGTTATGTTCCCAGCTTCAGGGAGGTGACACTACAACAAGAAACTTCATGTTCTTCTGAGTACACCCAAGTCCAGACTGCAGTTAGTACTGTTCCTTTCCTGAAATAAGAATGTGATTTACGAGGTGTGGGCCCTTACGTGAAAGAAAACAAAACTGGCTGCTGTGTGGGCCTGTAAAATTCTTGTGCCATCTCGATGGTGTAGGTTACAGGAGGAGAAGATGGAGAGGGCTAGCTGGCTCTCCCTTGCTGGGGCTCAGCTGCCCCAAATACTTGTGATATTGTGGGTTATTTATGAGCTCGTCTGGGCTGGGATTCACTACCCCACACCCTGGTAGGTGAAGATTTGCAGGCAGAATGTAGAAGCCTTCATTAATCTTCCTGGTCTTGTTGGGGATTTCTTGCCGGCCGGAGCTCCTGTTGGACAACGGACTGGCCTTCCCACTAAATTGCAATGACTCAGATTAATATTAATCCCTTTAATGCTGCAGTTCATGATATAGTCATTAGGTGACTTGGAACTAATCCTGTCCACCTAACTACTGTGATTTATTAAATACACATGGAGATCGAGCCTGAATACAGCCAGGCAGAATCAGCAGCAAATAAATACCTCTGTGTATCTGTATTAATGCTGGTTGATTGGGACACAATTGCAGGCTGGGCTGGGGAGGAACAGGAGTAAAAGAAGGCTGAGCTCTTTAATCAACAGCACTTGCCCACCCCTAGCCTTTAATTTAAGTAACAGAAATTCTGAAAACTCTAGATACAGGCCCAAACTAAGGAGGAAAAAGCCCCTTAAACATATCAGTTATTTTATTGACTTTCCTCCTGTACTTTTTCTCCTTTAAGTTTTAAGAGTAATTATTCAGATAAAACTTAACTGTGCCTTAACTTCCTTAGATTCTTTGAGTTCTTCATTATTAGAAACCCTGGGCAGGGCATAGGGCACAGAGATATATCTTTTCTCCTGGCCTCAGGGCTTACATTTTTCTTTTTGAAAGGGGCAAGGACATGGAGCAGCAATACCTGCCAGATAACAGTTCTTCTTTTATATCCTTGCCCAACTTAGAAGCATAATTTCTTCTGTAAATAATTTTAAGTTTATCATTTTCCTTTCTTAAACCTCCTTTTCTTTCCCCTTTTGCTCTTTTAGCAAAGATGGCATTAATATGAAAAACATCTACCTAGCTGGCTTCGTTTAATCAGGCAAGTCTGACATTTGTGAAACCTCTCATTAACATTTTCCCCAAAGAGCACAAAATGGCCTCTCTCCCATCTCCCTTCCCAATACAGCCACCTCAGAGTTTAACTGCTTTCCATCTCCATTGGCAGGCTGTTCTCAGAAACGTTACTTCTCTGAACTCTCACTCTTGGCCAACAGCCACTGGTCACATATATGGAGGGACCTTCTGTTCAGGTGCTGTCCTATCCCTTATGAACCTTACTTTTCACTAGTTTTTCCTGGAAATGACAAGAAATCTTTGATAGGAAAATTGGGATATGGATTTCGTTAGTATGTCCCTGTGACCTTTTTCAACTGAAAAGCATTGATTGAGCACTACTATCTTCATGAACCTTCTCTGCCTTCCAGGTGCTTACAGACTACAATTAGCTATTCCATAATGGTACTTCACATGGTAAAGAATCTGCCTGCAATGCAGGAGACCTGGATTCATTCCCTGAGTCAAGTCCGAGATCCCCTGGAAAAGGGAATGGCTACCCACTCCAGTATTCTTGCCTGGAGAATTCCACGGACAGAGGGAGCCTAGCAGGCTATGGTCCATAGCATCTCAAAGAATCAGACACAACTGAAGCTACTAACACATTTCATTCACCTTTCTTTTTTTTTCCCCCACAAGCCAGAATATGCTATACATACTAAAGCAACAGCATTCTAGAAGTACCAAGAAGGAATAGATTAATTCTGGTAGCAAGAAATTAAATGTAGCTATTTTTGCTGAAATCGAGAAAGTGAGTAATGAGAGAGCCAGGCCTAAATTCTTGGAAAGATCTTGGTTTTGTTACTGCCATCAAAGTGGAGACCTGTGTGTGTGTATCTCTGTGTTAGTCACTCAGTCATGTGAGAAGCCCCAAAGATGTGTGTACTCTGAACCAATGGATAAGAACTGACCCAGAAAGGGAATCTTAACACATCATGGTAGTAATGGTGCTTCCTACTTATATTGCAAGATGAGCAGTGGTAATTATCTTTATTGCTTGTACTCGGTTTTCTTTGCTATTCCTTTTATTCACTTGATTTCAGTGTTACATACTAATTCATATCCAAATGAGGACAGTAGTCTCTTGTCAGTTACCTCTGTGTTTAGATCATACTCTTGAGAGGCTCTTTATTCTTTGACTGAGTATAGTTTAAGTTAGGACATGGCCTGCTTAGAGAAAGCAAGAGAATCCAGAAAAAGAGAAAGCAAGGGAATTCCAGAAAACATCTAATTCTCCTTCATTGATTATGCTAAAGCCTTTGACTGTGTGGATCACACACTGTGGAAAATTCTTAAAGAGATGGGAATACCAGACCATCTTATCTGTCTGAGAAACCTGTATGTGGATCTAGAAATAACAGTTAGAACCTTACATAGAACAACAACTGGTTCAAAATTGGGAAAGGAGTATGACAAGGCTGTATACTGTCACCCTGTTTATTTAAATTATATGCAGAATACATCATGCGAAATGCTAGGCTGAATGAATCACAAGCTGGAATCAAGATTGCTGGGAGAATTATCAACAACTTCAGATATGCAGATGATACCACTCTAATGGCAGAAAGTGAAGCGGAATTAAAGAGCCCCTTGATGAGGGTGAAAGAGAAGAGTGAGAAAGCTGGCTTACAACTCCAAGCCAGCTTTACAACATTCAAAAAACTAAGATCATGGCATCTGGTCCCATTGCTTCATGGCAAATAGAAGGGAAAAAAATGGAAGCAGTAACAGATTTTATTTTCTTGGGCTCCAAAATCACTGTGGATGGTGACTGCAGCTGTAAAATTAAGACACTTGCTCCTTGAAAGGAAAGCTATTGACAAACCTAGACAACACAAAAGTGAAAGTGAAAGTTGTTCAGTCGTGTCCAACTCTTTGCAACCCTGGAGTGGGTAGCCTCTCCCTCCACCAGCAGATCTTCCCGACCCAGGAACTGAACTGGGGTCTTCTGCATTGCAGGCAGATTCTTTACCAACTGAGCTATCCTAGACAACATATTGAAAAGCAGAGACATCATTTTGCCATCAAAGGTCCATATAGTCAAAGCTGTGGTTTTTCCAGTATTCTTGTATGGATGTGAGAATTGGACCATAAAGAAGGCTGAGCACCGAAGAATTGATGCTTTCAAACTTTAGTGCTAGAGAAGATTCTTGAGAGTCCCTTGGACTGCAAGGAGATCAAACCAGTCAATACTAAATGAAGTCAGCCCTGGCTATCCATTGAGGGTCTGATGCTGAAGCTCCAGTACTCTGGCCACCTGATGCAAAGAGCTGAGTCATTGGAAGGGTCCTGATGCTGAGAAAGATTGAAGGGGAAAGGAAAAGAGGGCAGCGGTTAAGATGGTTAGGTAACATCACCAACTCAATGGACATGAATTTGAGGAAACTCAAAGATAGGGAGATAGTGAAGGACAGGGAAGCCTGGCGTGCTGCAGTCCCTGGGGTCTGAAAGAGTCAGACATGACTGAACAACACAACTTTTTAAAACAATAGATTTTAAACATTTGAACAGCTATCTGTTGACTTCCTACTCCTAGATGTAGAATTAGCACTTCTCCAGTGCTACTTGATACCTATTTTCCTTCCCTCCATCCTCCCAATATGTAATAGTTCTCTCTCCAGTTGGCTAAATCAACATTCAGTCTTTACCTTATTAAGATCTTAAGTATTATTTACTACAAGTCAGATATTACTCCCTTTTGAAAAATATACTTAATTTTCTATGCTAGTATTACTATTTCTTCTCAAGCTCTACAATACAGTTTTTAACTCTGAATATTGTTTTCCCACATGATCAAACACTCCATTCTTGTCTCTTCCATTTTTATCTTCTCCATTTTTCTCTCTTCTTGGAGAATCTTTTATCAGTGCCTGCTAGCCTCTTCTTCCATTCTGCATCTGTTGCTCTCTAGGCATGAGGTACAGCTGTCACCCTGAAACTTCCCTTCACTTTTCTTGGGACTCCTTTTTCCTGGATTCCATGTCCATTTCCTTTTTGTTTTACTCTCTCAATTTGGGTTAAAAATCTTCCAAAGTCTCCTAGAAAAAGACACTTGGTATATAAATTCTTTTAGACTGTATATCTGAAACTATTTGTATTCTGCACTGCTCTTGAGTGAAGATTTGACAGGATATAGAATCCTAGTTTGGAAATTATTTTCTTTCAGAATGTGGTGGCTTTGCTTCTTTGTCTCTTCGTTTCCAATGTTGCTCTTGAGTAGTCTGATACCATTGATTCTCAGTCGTTTGTGTTTGAACTGGAAGTTTTTTGGCAATCTCTTTGTTTCAGTATTCTAAAACACTTGATTTAAACACTTGATGTCTCTTTCTAGTCATTGTGATAAGTTCTTAGTGAGGGTCCTTTTGAGCTAGGAAAATCATTATCATTTGATTGGGAGATGATCTTGTGTTAGTTCTTCAATGATTTCCTCTTCTTCCATTTTATTTTCTTCTTCTTCCTCACCCTCCACCTGATGCTTCCATTTTAGAGCTTGTTTCTCACTGGTGCTTCCCTCTGAAGACCCCTGGTATTCAGCCTTTTCAGCTCTACTTCTGTTTCATTTTCTTCTGCTAAGAATGTTGATGAATCTTATAACTACTTTTCCTTCATCTCAGGTCACTTCATTTCACCTGTTAATATGTTTCAATTTTTATATTTAACTCTTAAACACTTTTAGCACGTGGCACTTGTCCTTCACTTATGTAAGCCCTAATGTCTTTCTCTTCTACTACATAGGAAAGGATTGCATTGCATTGTTCACCACTATATTTCTATTATCCAGCCCAGTGACTGCTACATAGTTGGTGCTCATAAATGTTTGTTGAGTGAATTAATTATTATCTTCTGTTAATCACATAGAATTTATTTTGTCAAGTGAAATGAAGCAGGAATGTAACTTTTAAACCCTAATAATTAACCATGTATTACAGGAATTTATTGAATTTTTATTTTTTATTTATTTTTGTTTTTATTAAGATTTATTGTATTTTCTTTTATCATACATCATATATTGCATATTATTCTACCTGTTCTGCTAGTATTATATGTGCTTATTTGTTATAGTTTTGTAACTCATTTTAAAATACTACAAACTTTCATTAGTTATTTTTAAAAATATTCTGGCTATCATTATCTGGTTATTCTTTCACATGAAGTACAGGGTCACTTACTCAAGTTCTTTTAAAAATTCAAATTGGGATTTTGATTTCAAAATGTCAATTAATATGGGGAGACTTTACATCTTTATAATATACATTTGCCTCCCTGTCCAGAAACATGTTTTGCTTCTACATTTATTCAAGACTTCTTTTGTAACTCTAGTAGAATTTATAGGTTCTTCTTCCCCCATTTATATACCATAAATTTCTTAAGTTTATTCTTAGGGTTTTTTTTTATCTTCAGTTACTAATGGAATGAGATTTCCCCCCAATATAAATTCTTTTTAACTAAAATTGGGTAGATTTTCCTTGTTTATGCAATAAAGTTTATGTAATATGCCCAGGACAAAAGAATACTAGCTTCATTTTTAACAAAAGCTAGCTGTTTCAGTTATCTGTTGCTACCTAACAAACTACCCTAAAAGTTCGTGACTTAAGGCACAACCATTTTAATTATATCTCACAATTCCATGGGTTGACTAGGGCTCAGCTGAGCAGTTCTTCTAATGCTGTCACTTAGGGTCTTTCTTGAGGTTGCAGTCAGCTGTAACTGTGGCTTGGATGTCTGGTGCCATGTGGCTTCTTTCGATATGATGCTTCAGTCTCCAGGGCTTTCCCTCATGACCTCTCATAGAGTAGCTTAGACTTTGTACATGGCAGTTCAGATTGACAAAATGAAAGAACTAGAAGCTTCAAAGCCTTTTTAGTGCTTGGGCACTGAAGTCCCAGATTGTCCCTTCCCCTGCATTATATCTGTCAAAGCAGTCACAGACAAGATTCAGGGGGAACCTCTTGATGGGAGGAAGCCATGTGAGGGGTGGTGTTGTATAGGACTGTCTTTGGGGATTATCATAATGGCATTTGTTCACCTGTCCTTACCTTTCTTTTCTTCCTTCTTTTATACCAAGTAGCTACTAGCTACCCTAGGCTCTTAAATTCCCACAAGCTTCTTTCATCCAGTCAGCTTCCAGTACCAAATAACTATACTCATTGTTATTTGGGACTAGAAATTAGAATCTGTTTGAAGAGGGTAGCAAGAGAGAAAAAAAATTGTTTCTACCTTCCCATTTGCTCTCCTGGGTGAGGCATAAGTCTCATGGACAGAAATTCAGTGTTCACTTGAGCATGAAATTCCAGACAAGGGGACAGGTGTACATTGGCCTTGTTCTTCTGAATTCTGCCTACTCTCCAGGAAAAACAGCCTCCCCTCTCCTCCTCCCCAGCAGAAGTCTAACCACTTTCTTCATTGTAGCTTATCATAAGATCTCCCTCCTATGCTGGTCTAAGCAGAAATGAGAAAGTGTCATTCCTTTTCTCTTTTCACACATACTTCTTTCACACTACCCTGGGTGTACTAACCTCTAGCTTAAATATGCACTAAGCAAAGATGTATAGTCTTCCTCCCTTCCTCCCTCTCAGCTTAGTCTGAAGGAAGGCAGCAGGTGATAGAATGAATAAAGAATGGGACTGGGGTGATGGGGAAGGAATCTTTTCTCACACAGTATGGATGTTGCTCAACAGACGGGTGTGAAATTTAGTCAGAGCCACAGCATGTGTTTCAATTTTCCAGGGAATTTCCTCTTCCTAAGAGTAGGTTTAACCCTTTCTTCTGTATAGTACCAAGAGCTACATGACATGTGTGAAATGAGTTATTTACAAGAAGGAAAAAATACTAGGGCCCCTTGGAGATGTAGGATCTCCAACTTATTTCCTGCCAAATGGTTGTGGAGAAAAGTGTAACTTTTAGAGCTGAATAGACCTGGGTTCAAATCCCATCTCTACCATTGGGTTGTCTTGGAAGTTTGTTGTTGTTGTTCATGTCCAGTCATGTCCAACTCTTTGTGATCCCATGAACTGCAGCACGCCCGGCTTCCCTGTCCTCCACCATCTTCCAGAGCTTGCTCAAACTCATGTCCGTTGAGTCAGTGATGCCATCCAACCATCTCGTCCTCTGTCATTCCCTTCTCCTCCTGCCTTCAGTCTTTGCCAGCATCAGGGTCTTGACAGTTACTTGACCTATTTGAACCTCCATTTTTCATCTGTAAAATGGGGATTAAAAACTTGTTTTACCAAGGTTCTCATGAGGATTAAATGAAATGATACATGCAAGGAGTCTAGTACAATGCGTACCTAGCACATAATAGGCACTCAATACATGTTTGTTTTCTTCTCCAGTCTTCCCACTGGATTTTGAGGATACCTTCTCTTCTTTTATGGACTTCCCTGGTGGCTCAGACAGTAAAGAATCCGCCTGAAAGGCGGGAGACCTGGGTTGGGAAGATTCCTGAGGAAGGGCATGGCCACCTACTCCAGTATTCTTGCCTGGAGAATCCCCATGGACAGAGGAGCCTGGCGGGCCACAGCCCATGGGGTCCCTAAGAGTTGGACATGACTGAGCGACTCAGCACAGCACTCTTCTTTTATGCTGCATCACCTTGGGTTTGCCATGTAAGCAGCTTCTTATATTCCTAAGCTGTAAGCTATTTTCTTTGAATCTAACTCTGTAAGTGTGTTAGAGGGGTGAAATCATTTCACATGAAATGCAGAATTCCTCTGGTTGGAGAGGGGGGTGGCTCTCATTAAACTAAAGGATGAATCTGTAACAATGCTGAGAAGGGTTACAAGGCTTGCCTTCCCTATCTGATCCTGGAGGTCATACGAACTTATAAGAGTATTAAAATAATACAGTGGTAGAGCTAAGGTGAAGCATAGATGTCATCCAGGCTCATTTTATTGAGAAGGAACTGTGGCTTAGAGGTCATGTTTTATATAAGGTCTCATGACAGAGTGGTGATGGCTCTGGAACTAGAGCTCTGACTTGCTTGTCTATTACTATGGTTATAATATGTTTTTTAAGACTGACTATGTTTTTTTTTTGGGCCACACCACTCAGCCTGTGGAATATCAGTTTCTCAATCAGGAATTAAACCTGTGCCCTCTACAGTGGAATTGCACAGTCTTAACCACTAGACCACTGAAGTCCCTAAATTTTAAGTAGTGAGGGCCTAACTTTTTCTTTGTGAACTTCTAAATTGAACCCTGATTATACTTTTATCAATGGAGAAGTAAACACTGGAAGACATTTCAGTGACACTCCTTTGGGGAACTATAGGGCCTCACTAAGGGTATGCCAGTTACAACGTGAAAATCTTCTTTCCCCGAAGGTTGCCCAAGGGGCACTAAGGTGGCAGTTCAGCTCGCTGTTGAGCCTCTGCTCCCAGAATGGTGAGCTGAGAAGCAAATTTGCTTCTTCTCTTCTACATCTTTGTTCTCCTGTATAACCCCAAAAGGAGAGGCTGATCCCAAGCATCCCTAGTTCTCTCTTCTTTTTTTTTAGTTGAAACACAATTAGCATACAGTGAAGTACACTGACCTTAGGTGTTCAGTTATAATTTTTTGAGAATTGTAGATATTCATTAACCATCTTAAGAAAAAAGATATATAACATTTTCATCACCCCAGACAGTTTCCTCATGCCCCCTTTAAGTTAACCCACACACGCATACACAAAACCACTTTTTATATTCTGTTACAATGCCTTAGTTTTGATTTTGGGTTTCCTATAAGTGGAATCACATATTCTCTTTTGTATCTAGCTTCTTTTCACTTAGCATGTTTTTGAAATTCATCCATGTTGTTGCATATATCACTAGTTTTTTGTTTGTTTTGATTCATTCTGTTTTACTGAGTAGTATGCAGTTGTATGGGTAAACCATAAGAGAATTTCCTCATTTTCTTATTGAAGGACATTTGGAGTGTTTCTAATGTTTGTCTTTCATGAATAGGTTGCTGTGAACATTCCTATACAAGTCTATTTATGAACATATATTTTAGTTTCTCTTAGATAAATACTTAAGGATGAAATTGCTAGGTCATAAGGGAGATATGTATCTGAAAGAAACATTTCTTCAAGGTGGCTGTAACCCCCAGTCTATCTTTTCTTCCCCTGGGGGGCTAGGCTCTTTAAATTGAGGATTTGGCAGAAGAGAACCCGTATCATCAGGGTCCCTGCTGCCAGAGCACAGTGGCCTAAATTGGACACTTAAAAAGCTGAAACAGGTGTTTGAAACCCTACTCCAGCCTCCCTATTTTATGCCAGCCCCCTGAGAGGCTGGGGCTTGGCCAGCAGAATTCAGATCTAATCTAATGGATGCTGGATTAGAGATTTTTCAGGACATGGCTAGGTAATAATGTATGTGCTGTGACTTTTTGATACATTTGACGCAGGTAAATGAGCATCATCATGTAGGAGAGGGGCCTTTGGTGGCCCAAATGCTTCTTGATCATGGGGTAGTTAGTCTGTGTGGCAGATGAAAGCCCCTTCCCACTCTTGCTTTTTACCCCTACCTTTTCTCCTTGAAGCTGAATGCAGTAGAAATCATCACTTCCCTTATTAACGTTAATATTGCCAAGGGCCTTTAGCCAGTAAGGATTTGGTATCCTATGTATCAAATATTATGGAAAATAAATTATGCCCTAGTAAAATTCTTTCTCTTTATTTTTAATGCCTCTATCTCACCTAGGTCTTCGGGAACAAATTCTTGGGAGCCAAAGGTTAAAGCAAGAAACAAAAGGTTAGGGTGTGGGCTCCCAAAGCCAAATGACTTAATGTACCAAAGAGGAGTTTCTCTACTGTTCTCAGTAGGCTTGAAATTGATGGAAGTGTGATCTGTCTCTGCAGGGCTGCTTCAACTGAAAGTTTTGAAAGAACAAGTTCCAGTAACAAATTTTTTCTAATATTGGTTAGAAGAGCCCAGGGAGAGAAGAAATAGGCTTCCCCCATGCCAGTCTAGCCTTTCCACAGAGGAAAGGGCTTTTCTGAATTCAGGTCCACGTTTATAGATGGCCATTCCCTTAAACCTAATCTCAGTGTCTTCAGACCTCAGTCTTAGAAGGCAGGGCCTGATATTCGGCTGCATCATGTGGATGCCATTCTTGGTGTGAACTAGGCTGCGATTTGTATATTAAGATTCTTTGGGTACTTAAAAAAAAGTTTTTTAATTTTAATTATCATATAGTAAAATTGACTTTTTTAGTATACAGATCTATGAGTTTTTACATACACATAGATCCCTGTAAGCACTGTGTCAGTTGGAATACAGAACAGTCTCATCACCCCAGAAAACTCCCTCTGTTATTCCTGTGTGATCACACCCTCCCCCCTATCCCAACTCCCGTGAACCACTGATCTATTCTCTCACCACAGTTTCACCAAAGAGGTCATATAAATGGAATCCTACAGTATGTAACCTCTTCAGGTTGATTTGTCTAAACTGCTGCCTAACTCAATAGTCTGTTCCCTTTTTACTGCCAAGTAGTATTCCATTGCATGTTTCTACCACAATTTGCTTATCCATTCACTAGCTGAACGACATTGGGCTTCTCCATTTTGGGACCATCATGCATAGAGCCGCTATAAACATTTGGGTACAGGTTTTTGTGCAAAGAACATTGGTTTTCATCTGTCTGGGATAAATATCCAGGAGTAGGATTTCTGGGTGAAAGAATAAGTGTATGTTTGGTTTTATAAGGAACTGCCAAACTGTTTTTCTAGAGTCCTGTACCATTTTGCATTCCCACTAGCAATGAGGACTGTGATTTCTCCACAGCCTCTCTGGTGCTTGGTATTTTCAGTACTATAAGTTATCCTAGTAAGCAAGCAGTGGTATCTCAATGTGGGTTAAATTTGCCTTGCCCTAATGACCAGTGACATCAAACACCATTTGGTGATTTGTCTGTCCAAGTCTTTTGCCCTTTTTTGATGGGAGTTGTTTTCTTATTGTTGAGTTTAAAGACTTAAGTCTATTCTGGATTCAGGTCCTTTATTGCAATTTTAATTATGATTTATACAGTTATTTATAAATATTTTCTCCCAATCTGTATGTAGCTTGTCTTCTCACTCTCTTAACAGTATCTCTCATAGAATAGATGTTTTGTTTTTATTGAAGTTCTGTGTACTAATTTTTTTCTTTTGTGCATTTTGCTTTTGGTGTCCTATCGAAGTACTCTTCCTAAAAAGTATGCAGATTTATGCTTTTCATTTACCCCTATGATCTATTTTGAGTTAATTTTTGTGTAACAGGTTTAGGTGAAAAAATTTTTTTATTTTTTTTTTGCATATGGGCATTCAGTGTTTCAACAGTATTTGTTGAAATTCATACCTTTTTTGATACCAAATTCTCCTTAGGACTGTGTATTCTTTAGGAATGAAGAAATTACAGAGCATTCTCTTGAGTTCTTCCTGCCTTTCCAGCAATCATTTTTGTTCCTGTTCCTTGTTTCTTTCTGAATCTTTCTGATTTGAGGTTTGTTTTTAATGCCATGTAATGGAAGACTCATTATTTATAAATTGATTGAGCATAAAGTTTTTCATTATAAAATGGCCATCCATCACAAAGAGGCATGTGGGCTATAAAAAACATTAACTGTGCACTCTGGGCTGGAATGCAACTTTACCAGAATAATATAGCTTTTGTATTGTGTGAGGTTGGAATAAAATGAGAGAGACAGATATTGTTGGGGAAACAGGTGTTGGCTGAACCCGGGTTCTGTCCCATGTTTTCTAAAAGGTTGTTTCCCAACCCTTTCAGGATTGTTCCTCTAGATTCAGCTGTCTTGAAAGTTTTCTGGGTACCTTTCAGAACAAGTAACTTGTGACTTCTCAGAGTACTGCTGCTCCCGTAAGCTTTATTTGTTCATTCTCCAGCTCACAGTCATATCTTTAGAGGCAGCAATGGCAGGTGGTTAGAGTACTTGTCCTGGCCCTTGTTGATTATATTTTCAATGTCTTTGTTTTTCCATCAGTAAAATGGAAATGTCCCTTGTCATAAAGTTCTTGAGCCCATTAACACAAAAGGTGGCTGAGGCAGAATAAGATTCCTCAGACTTATTGTCACTAAGAATTTGTGATATGCTTCTATTAAAAAAAAAACCAAACATTTCCAGCTGCTGGGGAAAGGTGAAGAAGTAGGATTCTGTACACTTAGGGAACAGGGAGAGTTGCTTACCAGTCCTGTAATTGATACTCTTTAGGGATTCTCTTACTCTTCTCCAAAAGCGGCTATTGACCCTTCAGTCTTTTCTATCATCTATAGACTTTGCTAATGTCAATTCAGAATTTAGTTCTTTAGTATTTTCTTTTATTTCCCTTCAGGGCCCCTGAAGGAGACCTGACAGGGTGGTAGTTGCTGATAAACCTGTAATTGTTTTCTCTTCTTGCTGCCATTGAACAATGAAATATTTTACTAGACTATGAGGGGAATTTGGATTGAAAAAGTTGCTCCAAGTGTAACAACTGCATAAAGCTGGGGTGAATGTCCTGTGTTAAAGTAAAACAACAGAAATTTTTAATTTCTCCTGGGCTTTCAAATTGCCTGCTTAAGTTTGGTCTTGGTCTTATACAATGAATGCAGAAAACGGCAAGGCAGGGTAAAGGACCACAGCAGCTCTGGTTTGCCTGTATGTTACAGCCTAATTGCTTTCCTTTCAATATGTGCCAATTTCCTCTAGAAGGAAGAGAACTAGTGTTTAGAGTTGATACGCATCAAACTTGTGCTCTCAGTAAGACAGATGGATCAGTCTGTCCTCAGGCCTCTGCGATATGTTTGAGGCTGTCCCTGTGGGCCTCATTTAGCCCTGCCAGCCTTGTTAAAGGGGGTCTCACTCTTCCCTCTTGGATTAGGAATGAATGTGGGCAAACCTGAAGGTTCATTTGTATGGCAGTCATAAAATCAGTAACTGTGTTAGTCATTGGTTAGGAGGAAGAAAGGTACAGAAGAAACTTCCAACTCTAGGATAGTTAAGTTTTACATTTTTATTTGCCATCCATGTTATGCAGTTAATATATCTAATAGTAAACCCATAGCAATAGCATAGTATAATGTTTAAGAACATAGTCCAGAACAGACCTGGATTTAAATTCTACCTCTTCCACTTATTGTGTGACTTTGGGCAAGTCACTTAACCTCATAGAGCCTTGGTTTTCTTATCTGTAAAATGGGAACAGTAATATTATTCCTCAGGGCTATTCAATTCAGATCAGTTCAGTTGCTCAGTCATGTCCAACTCTTTGCAACCCCATGGACTGGAGCATGCCGGGCTTCCCTGTCCATCACCAGTTCCTGGAGTTTGCTCAAACTGATGTCCATTGAGTTGGTGATGCCATCCAACCATCTCATCTTCTGTCATTCTCTTCTCCTGCCTTCAATCTTTCCCAGCATCAGGGTCTTTTCTAATGAGTCAGTACTTCACATCAGGTGGCCAAAGTATTGGAGCTTCAGCATCAGTCCTTCCAATGAACATTCAGGACTGATTTCCTTTAGAATTGACTGGTTTGATATCCTTGCAGTCCAAGGGACTCTTCAAGAGTCTTCTCCAACACCACAGTTCAAAATAGGAAGATAAAAATCATCTACAGGGCTTCCCTGGTGGTCCAGTGGTTAAGAATCTGCCTTGTAATGCAGAGGACACAGGTTCAATCCCCTGTCTGGGAAGATCCCACATGCCCAGGGGCAACTAACTCCAGGGGCCACAACTAATAAGCTGGAGTGCCCGAGAGTCCACGCTAAGCAAGAGATGCCACTACAATGAGAAGCCCTTGAACTGCAACTCGAGAGTAGACTCCACTTGCAGCAACTAGAGAAAATCTGCAAACTCCAAGGAAGACCTGGCACAAAAATAAAAATACAACAATACATTTAAAAAAAAAAAAAAAAAAGGCAAATATCTTAAAAAAAAAAAATCATCTACATATGATAATTAGTTTAGTATGTAGCTGTTGCTGATGTCTGAGGCCAGTTAAGGTTGTTGTCCTGAGCAATGGAATTGGATTCTTGTAAGTGGTATAGATAGCAGCTCCTAGCAGCAAGCTAAACTGGTTATTTAACAGTTTAAATAACTGTTTAACTGTAAATAATGTTTAACTGATTATTAATGTCCAAGGTGGGAAGCTTATTCCTCTTCCAATCAGGATTATGTATCATATTAAAGAAAGTCATGCAGTAAATTAAAAGTGTTTTCCCATGTGTGCGCTGTCTTTTAAGTTGCTATCTTACCTTCTGAAAGTGAAGGCTAAATCTGACATCAGGCAGACCAGGGTGGTCCTACTTAACAAGGAGGAGATTGTAAAAGTGAGGATTTCAGGAGCAGAGATTTTTGGAAAGTAGCCTGCTTTGGCTGTATATACTCTCAAGAGATTTCAATCTGAAAAAAAATACATCTTCTTTTCTATACTCTCCCTAAGGAGAGAGGGACCTACTGTAGAGACAAAGGTGACCTAGGTCCTGACAAGGTGTTTGAGCCAGAGAACATGTGTAAATGCCAAAAACTCTTTTCTTTTTGATCATCTTGAACATTTGGAGGCCAGATGTCTACGGAAGAAGGAGAGTAGTTTTTATGTCATCTCTGACTTACGTTTGTACTTTATGAACATGACCTACAAATTACTTATCGAAGACAGCTTGGGAAAAATATAAATTTATGATTTATAATTCTTGGGATCATCAGACTTTTAGTAAAACCTCAAGATGCATAAGTTCAGGAATTATGTTTAATTAGAGTAAAAGTTAAGATTTGGTTTTTTGATTCATAAAAAGAGGTTGAGTTGGTCTTTGAGGGAGATACTAGCCTGAAAAATGAATACTTCTCAAAGGGTTTTTCAAGGGCGAAGAGTTAAACATAATTTGCCTTAGTGTAAGGTGGTTTGTACTGTTATCTTCTACTATAGGCTCTAGGTAGACCCATAGATTCACCTTGTACCTGGATGTAGTAGTGATTACACTATCACCGTACTTTGGAAAAAAAGAAAAAACTTTTAAAATTTATTTTTGGCTGTGCTGGGTCTTTGTTGCTAGTTTCAGAGAGCAGGGGCTACTCTCTAGTTGTACTTGGGCTCCTCACCAGGATGGCTTCTCTTGTTGCAGAACACAGGCTCAGAAGTTGTGCACACGCTTAGTTGCTCCGTGGCATGTGGGATCCTTCCAGATCAGGGATGAAACCTGTGTCTCCTGGGTTGGCAGGTGGTTATTTTAGCACTAAGCCACCAGGGAAGCATCATACTTTGTTTCTTAAAGGATCATAATATCAGAGATAATCCACCTCCCCACCCCCGTTGCAGTCTGAAGGCACTTTGAGAAACTAAGCATTTGTTTGAAAATAGGAAACAGATCTGGGAAACTATTGGATGATATCTAGAAAAAGAGGATCCACTGTTAGGAGCTTAGACAAACAAACCAGGCTTGCTTTTCCCCCAGGCTACCTTTGTAACAGACTGTCTGCATTCATGTTTATTTATTCCCAAACTGTACTTTGTGTTTAGAATAAGCTTGGAGAGTCTAAAGGGAGCCTTAAAGAATTTTATTAAACTGTGTACTCCCACCACCATCTTCCCCAGGAAACCCTGTGGATGAGGAAACTATGGCCCAAAGAAGTGAAGTGTTTGCCCAAGGTCACATATAGTGATAGACCAAAATTGGGCATGGCATTTTTTTTTTTTTCCTTTCGCTTCTCTTGTATGGGGTAGGGTTGCAAATGGTTATCAGGGTTTAAGCCTTAAGCCCAGACTAGGTAATTTTCTGAGAGCTGCTCTTTGGCAATCTTCTCTCAAGTCAGATCGTGAAATCAAGCCTAAATCCCCACCTAACCTTTCAAGGCTGGAAATAAAAGTATGGCAGGTATTTCAGAGGCTTCTGGCTCCACCAGAGTTTAGTTTGGCTTATCCTTTGGACCACTACTCCTGATGTCCCCTAGTGACCAAAAAGTACAGCTCCTTCCTACTGAACTTGCAGTTTCTCAAAAACTCCATTTGTAGCTCATTCTCAATCTTACTTTGACTTTTACAAGAAATATTCCTAGGTATAGCTTAGTCAGGGAAGTAGAATATGAGGACCTGGACTTCCCTGGTGGTCTGGTGATTAAGACTCTGTGCTTCCATTGCAGGGGACACCAGTTTAATCTCTGGGAGGGAAACTAAGATCCTGCATGGCACACCAAAAAAAAAAAATATAGGAGGATCTAACACTTTCTCCTAAAATGGAATGTGCAGGCATAGACATAAAAGTCCAGAACCAGAGAGCTTTTTATGCTCAAATAATTCTGTCCTGTGTCTCTGGATACAGAAATGTCAAGTGGGGTAAAGACTTCTGTTTTTATCATGCTCTGATTCATTAGTCTGTTATACATGATCTATCTTGTGAATGATGATATTCTGTCTCCAAGAACATGAGCCAATATTTGCAGGATGAAGAGTTAGGATGGGAGCAGGCTGGTGACCCTCTAGAAAGCAAGAAGGGAGAAGTAGGCTCTGAGGGCAAAAGGGGTCGAGACAAGCATTTCTGAAGTCAAATGGTGTTGAAATAATATACTGCAGGAGTTTTTCCTTGTCAGCGTAATCCAATTGAGAATGCCCAACCGTCCCTGATAAGAGTCACTCAGGAGTAAAGAGCTTCGCTACCAGGGAAAGCAGCTTATGTGTGCATTTTGGCTCAGGAATGTGCCAGCCCAATGTTGGCCAAATGAGAAAAGGCTGCTGCAGGCTGGAGAACACATGCCTCCTGGGAGGATGGTGACTGCTCCCCTGTATGCTGAGAAGAGATTGTTCCCTTTTGTCTAAGGGCAGTGCATAGCACCACATGTTGAGGCCTTTGACATAGATTATCAGAAAAGGTACCAGGTCTGATACGGGAAGATAAAACAGTGTCACTATTCATCTCCTTTTGGACAGGCCACTGCATCAGCTGAGAAAACAGAAGACTTAGGGGTCATCTACAGATTCTTAACCTGACTTTAGGCCAAACTGAGACTTACCTGTTAATGCTATAATATAGGGAGGTGAGAGCCCTGTTCACTGATGTTGAGAGAGTAAGAGCAGAACACCGTCAAGAAACCTCTGGAGATTCAATTTGCTTTGTGTTGAAGTGGCCTACAGCTTCTCCAGAAATAGTTTAGTAAGTCTTGTTCGATTATTCTTACTGGGCACTGACTGACTAGAAGTTGGACCTGGACTTGATTTGAGAAGCAGGTGGCCTAGTCCTTGAAGGATCCCAAGTGTTCTTTCTCCAAGGGGAGTTAAATTCCCCCTCTTCCTTGTTCATTTCAGTTCAGTTCAGTCGCTCAGTCATGTCCGGCTCTTTGCGACCCCATGGACTGCAGCATGCCAGGCCTCACTGTACATCACCAACTCCCAGAGTTTACTCAAACTCATGCCCATTGAGTCGATGATGCCATCCAACTATCTCATCCTCTGTCGTCCCCTTCTCCTCCCGCCTTTGATCTTTCCCAGCATCAGGGTCTTCTCAAAAGAGTCAGTTCTTTGCATCAGGTGGTCAGAGTATTGGAGTTTCAGCTTCAGCATCAGTCCTTCCAGTGAATATTCAGGTCTGACTTCCTCTAGGGTTGACTGGCTGATCTCCTTGCAGTCCAAGGGACTCTCAAGAGTCTTCTCCAACACCACAGTTCAAAAGCATCAATTCTTTGGTGCTCAGCTTTCTTTATAGTCCAACTCTCACATCCCTACATGACTACTGGAAAAACCATAGCTTTGACTAGATGGACATTTGTTGGCAAAGTAACATCTCTGCTTTTTAATATGCTGTTTAGGTTGGTCATAGCTTTTCTGCCAAGGAGCAAGCATCTTTTAATTGCATGGCTGCAGTCACCTCTTCCTTGTACCCATTCCTTTTTTATCTTCCCATCTTAGAACATGAATTAGTCACCTTCAGAGCACCCCTCTACCTGATCTGCACTCTGTTTACTGAACTGTTTGTGCCTTGAGGTTGACAGCCTTCCAGGGTGGGAATTTTGGCTACTTGGCCAGGGGTGTCAGATGTCTCCTTGGTTGTGAAATTACTCAGCCTGCTTACTATGAGAAGCATCATAGCACTTTTTCCCTGAAGGACTCAGGCAGCTCTTCCTACTCTTCCAAAGAAGATCTAGACAATTGAATCTCAATTCCCGGGCAGAATGAACCAGAAGACAGAACACCAGAAATTTTTCTTTTCTGGATTCATAGGAAGCAGTAGAGCATCCTGTGAATCAGCAGTCCAAACTAGAGGTCAAAACTCCAGTTCTGCCTAGACCAGATTTTCTTGGGCAAGTGATTTCAATGTACCATCATTCTCTTTTTTTGGAAGGGTAGGGTAATGAGGGTGATAGTGAAGGTTCCTGGTGGGTTCTTTAAAAAGTCCAACCCATGAAGCATTGACTCACAGAACGGAAGTGGTGGAATGGATGTATCGTAGCAATCAGATTGCAACTATCTAATTTGACAGATGAGCTTAGGTATCAAATGCCTGGTTACTAGTAGGAGTGAGACTAATGATTCCTTGTCTGTTGACTGGATTGTATATTTTGTGAGGGTCACATCTAGAGAGTTTTTTTTGTGGGACATTGTCTAAGCCTCTGTATGGTGTCACTCCTGCCCCCTCAAAGTCTCTCAATGCCACATTGAGCTCTTTCCTCTTAAGAAGCATAAGGTTTGCAAGTCAGATCTAACAGTTTATAAAAATAATTATATACTAAGACTGATGAGGTTAATCCTGGGAATACAAGGCTGATTCAGTATCTGAAAATCAATTTATCTACCATATTAACTATCTAGAGAAAAAAAATCACCTGATCATATCAATTGTTGAGGAAAAGGCATTTGACAATAAAACATCCATTTTTGATCATGAACATTACAAAAACTTATGGCTAATATCATACTTCACAATGAAACACTGAATGCATTTACTCTAAAACTGGGAACAAAACAGGATATCTACTTTTATAGTACTGAAGTCCTAACCATTAGTGAGACAAGAAGAGGAAATAAAAGGCATGTAAATTGAAAAGAAAGAAATAGGGACCTCCCTGGTGGTCCAGTGGCTAAGACTCCATGCTCTCAGTGCAGGGGGCCTGGGTTTGATTCCTGCTCAGAGAGCTAGGTCCCACGTGCCACAACTAACACCCAGCACAGCCAAATAAATAAATAAATATTTTAAAAACGAAACAAAACTGTCACTATTTGCAGAAAACATAATTGTCTATGTAGAAGACCCCAAGGAAGCTACCCCTTCCCACAAGAAAAATCCTAGAATGAATAACTGAATTTAGTAAGGTCACAGGATGCAAGGTCAACAGACAGAGATCAATCACATTTCTATATTCTAACAATGGACATCTGGAAACTGAAAATTAAAACACATACCATTTACAAATATGCCAAATAAAATTAAATACTTATGTATAAATCTAACAAAACATGTATAGAACCTGTATGCTGAAAATTACAGTACACCGATGAAAAATACTAAGAAGTAAATACACAGACATACCATGTGCATGGATTAGTAGGCACAACATAATAAAGGGGTCATTTCATCTCCAAGTTGAACTATAGACTCAGTGCAATTCCTGTAAAACTTCCAAGATTCTTTTTACAAAAATAGACAAGTTTACCATGTTAAAATGGAAAGATAGAAGAACTAGAATACTGGAAATACTGGAAGCAGTACTGAAAATAAAAAGAAGTAAATTGGAAGAATCACACCAGCTGATTTTAAGATTTAGAATATAGCTGTAGTAATCAAGACAGTGTGATATTGTCAGAGAGTTTGACATACAGATGAATAGCACAGAACAGAGAACCCAGAATAGACTCACACGAATAAAGCTAACTGATTTTTTTTAAATTGTATAGAAATATAGTCAATTTATAATGTGTTAATTTCTGCTATACAGCTAATGATTCAGTTATACACACACACATATATATATAGTCTCTTCATATTATTTTCCATTATGGCTTATCACAGGATATTGAATATAGTTCCCTGTGCTATACATAGGAGCTTGTTATTTATCCATCCTGTATATAATAGTTTGCATCTGCTAATCCCAAACTCTCAGTTCCTACCTCCCCCACCCACTCCCTCTTGGCAACCACAAGTCTGTTCTCTGTGTATCTGTAAGTCCAGTTTTGTTTCTTAATCTGTTCATTTGTGTAGTATTTAGATTCCATATATAAGTAATATATTATGGTATCTGTCTTTCTCTTTTTGACTTATTTAGTATGATAATTTCTAGATCCATCAATCCATAATGCCTTATATATTTACACCACAACTTCTTTTTATTTTTAACTATTTATTTTATATTGGAGTAGTGATGATTAATATGCTAGACAGCATGTTAAAAAGCAAAGACATTACTTTGCCAACAAAGGTCCGTCTAGTCAAAGCTGTGGTTTTTCCAGTAGTCTTGTAGGGATGTGAGAGTTGGACTATAAAGAAAGCTGGGCACCAAAGAATTGATGCTTTTGAACTGTGGTGTTGGAGAAGACTCTTGAGAGTCCCTTGGACTGCAAGGAGATCCAGCCAGTCAATCCTAAAGGAAGTCAATCCTGAATATTCACTGAAAGGACTGATGCTGAAGCTGAAACTACAATACTTTGGCCACCTGATGCAAAGAACTGACTCTTTTGAAAAGACCCTGGTGCTGGGAAAGATTGAAGGTGAGAGGAGAAAGGGACCACAGGGGATGAGATGGTTGGATGACATCACCGACTCAATGGACTTGACTTTAAGTGAACTCTGGGAGTTGGTGATGGACAATGAGGCCTGGCATGCTGCAGTCCATGGGGTTGCAAAGAGTTGGACACAACTCAGTGACTGAATTGAACTGAACTGATAGATGATTAACAATGTTGTGATAGTTTCAGGTGGATAGCAAAGAGACTCAGCCATACATATACATGTATACAATCTCTCCCAAACTCCCCTCCCATCCAAGCTGCCACATAACATTGAGCAGAGTTTGATGTGCTATACAGTAGGTCCTTGTTAGTTATCCATTTAAAATATAACAGTGTGTACATGTCTATTCCAGACTCCCTAACTATCTCTGCCCCCCATCCTTCTTCCCTGGCAACCATAAGTTCATTCTCTTAAGTCTCTTTCTGTTTTGTAAGTAAGTTCATTTGTGTCGTGTCATTTTAGAGTCCACATATAAGGGATGTTATACAATATTTTTTCTTCTCTGTCTGACTTACTTCACTTAGTATGACAATCTCTAGGTTCATCCATGTTGCTGCAAATGGCATTATTTCATTCTTTTTAATGGCTGAGTGATATTCCAATGCATATATGTACCACATCTTCTTTATCCATTCCTCTGTGGATGGACATTTAGGTTGTGTCTTGTCTTGGCTTTTGTAAATAGTGCTTCTGTGAACATAGGGGTGCATGTATCTTTTTAAACTATAGTTTTATCAGGGTATATGAGGAATGGGATTGCTGAATCATAGTCTACTCTACTTTCAGTTTTTTGAGGGACTTCCATACTGTTCTCCATAATGGCTGCACCAATTTACATTCCCACAAACAGTGTAGGAGGGTTCCCTTTTCTTCACAGCCTCTCTAGTATTTATTATTTGTAGACTTTTAAAAGATGGCCATTCTGACTGGTATGAGGTGGTACCTCATTGTATTTTTGATTTGCATTTCTGTAAGTAGCAGTGATGAACATCTTTTCATGTGCCTATTGGCCATCTGTATGTCTTCTTTGAAAGTATCTGTTTAGGTCTCCTGCCCATTTTTCAATGGGGTTCTTTGGTTTTTTGTTATTTAATTATAGGACTTGTTTGTATATTTTGGAAATTAAGTCCTTGTCAGGTGCATCATTTGTAAATATTTCCTCCCAGTCTGTAGATTGTCTTTTCCTTCCCTTTATGGTTTCTTTTGCTGTGTGAAAGCTTCTATGTTTAATTAGGACCCATTTGTTTATTTTTTCTTTTGTTTCTATTGCTTTGGGAGACGGATCTAGGAAAATATTGGTATGATTTTGTCAGAGAATGTTTTGCCTGTGTTATCTTCTAGGAGTTTTATGGTGTTTTAAGTCTTTTTTGTTGTTTTGTTTTAAGTCTTTAAGCTATTTTTTAGTTTATTTTTGTGTATGGTATGAGGCTGTGTTCTAGCTTCATTGATTTACATGTGGCTGTCCAACTTCTCCAACTGTTTGCTAAAGAAACTATCTTTTCCCCATTGTATAGTCTTTTTCCTTGTCAAAGATTTGCTGTCCATAGTGTATGAGTATATTTCTGGGCTTTCTATGCTGTTACATTGATTCATATATCTGTATTTCTGCCAATACCAAGCTATTTTGAGTACTGTTAGCATTGTAGTATTCTGTGAAGTCTTGGAAGGTTATGTCTCCTGCTTTGTGCTTTTCCCCCAGGGCTTCTTTCACAATTCTGGATCTTTTATAATTCCATATAGACTTTAGTTCTGTGAAAAATATCATGGGTATTTTGATAGGTATTGCATTTAATCTATAGATTGCTGAGGCCAGTTGAATTTTGACAAAGGTGCAAAGACAACTCAATGAAGAAAGGATTTTTTTTTTCAACAAATGCTGTTGGGACAACAGAACATCATATGCACAAAAAAAAAGAACCACTTTCATCTGCAGCTCATCAGTCAGTCAGTTCAGTTGCTCAGTCATGTCTGACTCTTTGCGACCCCATGAACTGCAGCATGCCAGGCCTCCCTGTCCATCACCAACTCCCGCAGTTTGCCCAAACCCATGTCCATTGAGTCTGTGATACCATCCAACCATCTCATCCTCTGTCATCCCCTTCTCCTCCTGCCCTCAATCTTTCCCAGCATCAGGGTCTTTTCAAATGAGTCAGCTCTTTGCATCAGGTGGCCAAAGTATTGGAGTTTCAGCTTCAGCATTAGTCCTTCCAGTGAACACACAGGACTGATCTTCTTTAGGATGGACTGGTTTGACCTCCTTGCAGTCCAAGGGACTCTCAAGAGTCTTCTCCGAAACCACAGTGCAAAAGCATCAATTCTTCAGTGCTCAGCTTTCTTTATAGTCCAATTCTCACATCCATACATGACTACTGGAAAAACCATAGCCTTGACTAGATAGACCTTTGTTGACAAAGTCTCTGCTTTTTAATATGCTGTCTAGGTTGGTCATAACTTTCCTTCCAAGGAGTGAGTGTCTTTTAATTTCATGGCTGCAATCACCACCTGCGGTAATTTTGGAGCCCAGAAAAATAAAGTCAGCCACTGTTTCCCCATCTATTTGCCATGAAGTGATGGGACTGGATGCCATAATCTTTGTTTTCTGAATGTTGAGCTTTAAGCCAACTTTTTCACTCTCCTCTTTCATGACTGAGTGACTTTACTTTCACTTTTTACTTTCATGCTTTGGAGAAGGAAATGGCAACCCACTCCAGTGTTCTTGCCTGGAGAATCCCAGGGATGGGGGAGCCTGGTGGGCTGCCATCTGTGGAGTCACACAGAGTCGGACTCGATTGAAGTGACGCAGCAGCAGCAGCAGCAGCTTTCACTTTCATCAAGAGGCTCTTTCGTTCTTCTTCACTTTCTGCCATACGGGTGGTGTCATCTGCATATCTGAAGTTATTGATATTTCTCCCGGCAATCTTGATTCCAGCTTGTGCTTCATCCAGCCCAGCATTTCTCATGATGTACTCTGCATATAAGTTAAATAAGCAGGGTGACAATATACAGCCTTGACGTATTCCTTTTCCTATTTGGAACCAGTCCGTTGTTTATGTCCAGTTCTAACTGTTGCTTCCTGACCTGCATACAGATTTCTCAAGAGGCAGGTCAGGTGGTCTGGTATTCCCATCTCTTTCAGAATTTTCCACCATTTATTGTGATCCACACAGTCGAAGGCTTTGACATAGTCAATAAAGCAGAAATAGATGTTTTTCTGGAACTCTCTTGCTTTTTCAGTGATCCAGCGAATGTTGGCAATTTGATCTCTGGTTCCTCTGCCTTTTCTAAAACCAGCTTGAACATCTGGCAGTTCGTGGTTCACGTATTGTTGAAGCCTGGCCTGGAGAATTTTGAGCATTACTTTACTAGCGTGTGAGATGAGTGCAATTGTGGGGTAATTTGAGCATTCTTTGGCGTTGCCTTTCTTTGGGATTGGAATGAAAACTGACCTTTTCCAGTCCCGTGGCCACTGCTGAGTTTTCCAAATTTGCTGGCCTATTGAGTACAACACTTTCACAGCATCATCTTTTAGGATTTGAAATAGCTCAACTGGAATTCTGTCACCTCCACTAGCTTTGTTCGTAGTGATGCTTCCTAAGGCCCACTTGACTTCACATTCCAGGATGTCTGGCTCTAGGTAAGTGATCACACCATCATGATTATCTGGGTCGTGAAGATGTTTTTTGTACAGTTCTTCTGTGTATTCTTGCCTCCTCTTCTTAATATCTTCTGCTTCTGTTAGATCCATACCATTTTTGTCCTTTATTGAGCCCATCTTTGTATGAAATGTTCCCTTGGTATCTCTAATTTTCTTGAAGAGATCTCTAGTCTTTCCCATTCTATTGTTTTCTTCTATTTCTTAGCACTGATCACTGAGGAAGGCTTTCTTATCTCTCCTTGCTATTCTTTGGAACTCTGCTTTCAAATGGGTATATCTTTCCTTTTCTCCTTTGTTTTTTGCTTCTCTTCTTTTCACAGCTATTTGTAAGGCCTCCTCAGACAGCCATTTTGCTTTTTTGAATTTGTTTTTCTTGGGGATGGTCTTTCTCCCTGTCTCCTGTACAGCGTCACAAACGTCCATCCATAGTTCATCAGGCACTCTGTCTATCAGATCTAGTCCCTTAAATCTATTTCTCACTTCCACTATATAATCGTTAGGGATTTGATTTAAGTCATACCTGAATGGCCTAGTGGTTTTCCCTACTTTCTTCAATTTATGTCTGAATTTGAATCCAGAGTAGGCACTTGTTTAAGTCTGTAAACTCAACAGTAAGAAAACAACTCCATCAAAAAATGGGCAAAAGACTTGGACAGACAAATCACCAAATGGTGTTTGCTGTCACTGGCCATTAGGGCAAGGCAAATTTAACCCACATTGAGATACCACTGCTTACTTACTAGGATAACTTATAGTACTGAAAATACCAAGCACCAGAGAGGCTGTGGAGAAATCACAGTCCTCATTGCTAGTGGGAATGCAAAATGGTACAGGACTCTGGAAAAACAGTTTGGCAGTTTCTTATAAAACCAAACATACACTTATTCTTTCACCCAGAAATCCTACTCCTGGATATTTATCCCAGACAGATGAAAACCAATGTTCTTTGCACAAAAACCTGTACCCAAATGTTTATAGCGGCTCTATGCATGATGGTCCCAAAATGGAGAAGCCCAATGTCGTTCAGCTAGTGAATGGATAAGCAAATTGTGGTAGAAACATGCAATGGAATACTACTTAGCAGTAAAAAGGGAACAGACTATTGAGTTAGGCAGCAGTTTAGACAAATCAACCTGAAGAGGTTACATACTGTAGGATTCCATTTATATGACCTCTTTGGTGAAATTGTGGTGAGAGAATAGATCAGTGGTTCACGGGAGTTGGGATAGGGGGGAGGGTGTGATCACACAGGAATAACAGAGGGAGTTTTCTGGGGTGATGAGACTGTTCTGTATTCCAACTGACACAGTGCTTACAGGGATCTATGTGTATGTAAAAACTCATAGATCTGTATACTAAAAAAGTCAATTTTACTATATGATAATTAAAATTAAAAAACTTTTTTTTTAAGTACCCAAAGAATCTTAATATACAAATCGCAGCCTAGTTCACACCAAGAATGGCATCCACATGATGCAGCCGAATATCAGGCCCTGCCTTCTAAGACTGAGGTCTGAAGACACTGAGATTAGGTTTAAGGGAATGGCCATCTATAAACGTGGACCTGAATTCAGAAAAACCCTTTCCTCTGTGGAAAGGCTAGACTGGCATGGGGGAAGCCTATTTCTTCTCTCCCTGGGCTCTTCTAACCAATATTAGAAAAAATTTGTTACTGGAACTTGTTCTTTCAAAACTTTCAGTTGAAGCAGCCCTGCAGAGACAGATCACACTTCCATCAATTTCAAGCCTACTGAGAACAGTAGAGAAACTCCTCTTTGGTACATTAAGTCATTTGGCTTTGGGAGCCCACACCCTATGTGTGTGTTAAAATTTATAGGACTCAAGAGTCAGTTTTAACGAATTAAAAGAATTTAAAAACAAACAAAAAGAAGCAGAATGTACTTGGCCCTGAAAGTGTCAAATGCTGGTTGTAAAATTGCGCACATCTTTGACTACAAAGCAAATATAGGTATAGCAACTGGGTGAATGTTCAGAAAAATCTGTTCCCTATCCTACGTCTCAAAAGACATTTTTCCATTTAACAGTTTCATGTCTCAGATATTCCCAACCTATTTTTTTTTTATGACAAACCAAGTTGTATGTAATAGAGTTGTGTTCCTAAAGCAGCAGGACTAGATGACTTTAATTTTCTCAGTCTGCTTTTTAAAGGTATTTTATATATTTCAGTTTTCCAAAATATTTCTATTCCTTACATCTCAACCCTTTACCATCTTACATACACACACACACAAAGGTTTTTCTCTAGGCTTTTTCTGCAGATTGTACATCTCTTGGTGGGGGTAGCGGGGGATGAGAAGCAGGTTTTATACAGCTGATGTGATCACTATACAGACAAGCTTGGAAAATGCTACCCAATCTGCCAATTAATTAAAGCATTAATCTGAGGAGCAGCCGGGCCAGAGAATGTTTACCCAGAGAGGGGCGTGGTAGGAATTGAGTGGGAAGCCTCCCTGTATTTGCATGAAAATGGAGGTGCTTAGGAAACCCAGCTTCCTTTTGTCTCTAAAGGTGGGGCAGCCCTTATCCAGTCCCTAAGTCTTTCTAGCCTGTTTAGGAATCCTTTTAGGAAGCTAGTGTCTGACGTATGATAGCACCATAGAAAGACAAAAATTAAACCCCAGGCATAGTAGGGATTTATATACTGAGCAAGTCCAGTATAGAGTAGCTTCTTAGACCTGGAATGAAGCCTAAATTCAGGAGTTTGTGCTGATAATTAAATAGAATAGATGTAATGTTTTTGTAGGTTTTAGAACCATATGTATGGGTTCAAATTCCAGCTCTACTTCTTACTGTCTGTGTGATTTGAGGTCAGTCTTGTCTGGTCTGAGCCTTATTTTTTTCATCTGTAAAATAAAGATCATGAATCGCCTCATCATCTCAAGGTAGTTAGCCCTCTGCTTACTGTAGACTGAAAGAAGGTTGGAGAGTGATTAGGACCTTTTGGTCCAGTTCAGTAACTCAGTGGTGTCTGACTCTTTGTGACCCCGTGTACTGCAGCACTCCAGACTTCTTGTCCATTACCAACTCCTGGAACTTGCTCAAACTCATATCCATCAAATTGGTGATGCCATCCAACCATCTCATCCTCTTTTGTCCCCTTCTCCTCCTGCCTTCAGTCTTTTCCAGCATCAGGGTCTTTTCCAATGAGTCAATTCTTCGTATCAGGCGGCCAAAGTATTGAAGTTTCAGCCTCAGCATCACTCCTTCCAATGAATATTAAAGACTGATTTCCTTTAAGATTGACTGGTTTAGATCTGAAAGAGACACGTGCACCCCAATGTTCATCGCAGCACTGTTTATAATAGCCAGGACATGGAAGCAACCTAGATGCCCATCAGCAGACGAATGGATGAGGAAGCTGTGGTACACATACACCATGGAATATTACTCAGCCATTAAAAAGAATTCATTTGGGGAACTCCCTGGTGGTCCAGTGGCTAAGGCTCTGCACTCCTGATACAGGTGGGCTGGGTTCGATTCCCTGGTCAGGGAACTAGATCCCACATGCCACAACTAAGATTCTATGCAGCCAAATAAATAAAAATAAATGTTTTTTTTTAAAAAAAAAAAGAATTCATTTGAATCAGTTCTAATGAGATGGATGAAACTGGAGCCCATTATACAGAGCGAAGTAAGCCAGAAAGATAAAGACCATTACAGTATACTAACACATATATATGGAATTTAGAAAGATGGTAACGATAACCCTATATGCAAAACAGAAAAAGAGACTCAGATGTATAGAACAGACTTGTGGACTCTGGGAAAAGGCGAGGGTGGGATGTTTCAAGAGAACAGCATTGAAACATGTATATTATCTAGGGTGAAACAGATCACCAGCCCAGGTTGGATGCATGAGACAAGTGCTCGGGCCTGGTGCACTGGGAAGACCCAGAGGGATCGGGTGGAGAGGGAGGTGGGAGGGGGAACCGGGATGGGGAATACATGTAAATCCATGGCTAATTCATTTCAATGTATGACAAAAACTACTGTAATGATGTAAAGTAATTAGCCTCCAACTAATAAAAATAAATGGAAAAAAAAAAAAAGGTTGACTGGTTTGATCTCCTTGCAGTCTAAGGGACTGTCAAGAGTCTTATCCAACACTACAGTTCAAAAGCATCAATTTTTTGGTGCTCAGCTTTCTTTATGGTCCAACTCTAATATCTGTACATGACTACTGGAAAAACCATAGCTTAGTCTAGACAGACCTTTGTTGGCAAAGTAATGTCCTGCTTTTTAATATGCTGTCTAGGTTGGCCATAGATAAAAACTGCCTCCAACACAGCCTTTTGTTCTTTTTAAAATTATTTTTCAGCAAGGGACTATAAACCACAAGTTTCCCCCTCAACTTCCTGGGATGTGCTGCATTCTTTATCTCTGAGAGAAGTGACCTTGATTATAACTACAAAAGACCTGAAGACAGCAGCTCATCCTGAGATCTCTTTGGCCATGTTGGCTGTACTCAAGATGAGGTTTACCTGTGTATCCCTAGGGAGGGTGGTGAAATGGACATGGAAAATTGACCCAGCTGTATTGATGATATTAAAGAATTACTGTTAATTTTTAAACTGTGGTTTAAAATATGTGTGTGTGTGTATATTAAGAACATAAAATTTACCGTCTTAACCATTTTATTGTTAATTTTTAAACATGCTAATGATACTGTGGGGGTTTGGGGTTTTTTTTAAGCTTTTTAATCTTTTAGAGCTACAAACTAAAAATTTTACAGATAAAACAACATAGCATCTGAAGTTTGATTCAAGATAATCCAGAAGGAGGACGATGGTCCCAGCAACTAAGAACTTTGCCTCACAGCACAGACAAAATGGCCTTTTTCTACGTTTAGTTTCTTGTAAGATGGCACCTCCTCATGCTCATTTCTTTTCTTACAGTACTCTCAGAAATTGAGCCCAATGTGTTCCTTCGTCCATTTCTGGAAGTAATTCGCTCTGAAGATACCACTGGCCCTATAACTGGACTTGCACTCACCTCTGTCAACAAGTTCCTATCCTATGCGCTCATAGGTAAGCACTTGGGCTCTTTTGAGTGACCACACTCTTTCAGTTCTTTGCCTTTCCCAGGGTGGTCAGGCTTTAGGCAATGAGCTGGTGATGCTGGAAAGTTTTCCCCAGCTATCTGTTCCCTTGTAGGAAAGAAATAGGATTGTTTTTTAGTTACTCATCACACTGATTGAGGTTGTAGAGTGGGGAGTGAGAGGAGGTTTCCTTGGGACTACTTATTTCTTTGTGCTTTGAAGGCAGTTAAGGATATGATGCCCTTGGAGGTTTGATTTTAGTTTATCTTTATTTTTCAAGTATAATGTATGATTATTTTAAGAAGATAAATAATAAAGAGGTGACTACAAGAAAAGTTAATGGTCTCTGTCAATGTTCCTCATCCTTCTTTAGGTAAATGATGTTAACAGGAAGGTTTAAATCTTTCTATACCTTTCCAAACATGTATATAAATATATATAAAGTTCTACTTCTTTTTAAAAAGAAATAAAAATTGAATTATGTGCTAAATTTTTTTCTCATTTAATAGTATTAAAACAGTGTACATAATATAATTATCTATCTGGTTTATTCTTTTCCCTCCAATTTTATTGCTATAATTGACATATAACATTGTATTAGTTTAAGATGGACAGTATAATGATTTGATATATGCATATGTTGCAAAATGGTTACCATACTTTGTTAAGTCCATCACCTCACATAGTAACATTTTTTTGTGTGTGATGAGAACTTTTAAGATCTGTTGTCTCAGCAGCTTTCAAACATACAATACAGCATTGTTAACTACAGTCATCATGCTGTACACTACATCCCCAGAACTTATTAATCTTATAACTGGAAGTTTGTACATTCTTTTTTTATTGTAATAAAATATACATAATATAAAATTTGCCATTTTAAAGTATATAATTCACTGGCATTAACTACATTCACAGTGTTGTATAGCCATCCCCACCATCTGTTTCTCAAATTTTTTCATCATACCAGACAAGAAATTCTAACCATTAAGCAGTAATACATCATTTCCCCTGCCCCTTAGTCCCTGGTAAGATTTTTTTCTTTTTGGTAGCTGTATAATTTCTATAGTATAGATATAACACAGTTCACTCAAATCACTCTCTTATTGGACAATATTTAATATTTAGGTTGTTTCTGGTTTTTTTTTTTAGAAAAGATTTATTTATTTTTGGCTGTGCTGGGTCTTCCTTGCTGCACGTGGGCTTTCTCTAGTTGTGGTGAGCCCAGGCTACTCCGTTGTGGTGCACCAGCTTCTCATTGTGATGGCTTCTCTTGTTGGGGAGCAGAAGCTCTAGACACTTGGGCACGCTGGCTCAGTAGTTGTGGCACACAGGCTTAGTTGCTCAGGGGCATGTGGAATCTTCCCAGACCAGGGATCAAATTCATTTCCCCTGCATTGACAGACAGTTCTTAACTACTCGCCCACCAGGGAAGCTCAAATTGTTTCTTATTTTGAGCCATTATCAATAATGCAAAAATAAGCTTCCTTGTTTACATAGCTTTATTATAAAATTTCCTTTTGTATGACAGATTTCCTGTACTTGAAATTTGAATGTCTTCTCCTTTATTGAATTGTCTTTGTTTTTCTTATCAGTTTGTAGGAGTTCTTTGTATAGTGAGGATATTAACCCATTGTCTATCATAGTGTTACAGATTTCTCTCAATCTAGTCCAAATATTTTATCCAGTCTATTGTTTATCTCTGAATTTGTTTATGGTGTATTTTTTTTAAATTTCTTTTTAGTTGATTTTGTCACTCAAAATCCTGAATTCTTTTTCTCATATTGTCTGCCCATGTGTAGTGGTGAGGAACATAGAACACAGGCAGCTGTCCTTGTTCCTAAGTAGGGAGACAGGAAAAGTGGAAGCTCAGGTAGCTAGCAAGAAAGGAAAATGACCTTCAGTTCAAGGCGAGAAAACCCTTTATCTTTTCTAGAAAATTGGATTTGTTTAGTTGAAGTATTCAGGATTGGGAGCAAATATGCTGGTGCCAGCTAGGTTCTGAATAGGGGCATCAGCTTCTCCAGGCACCCTGGTCCTAGCTTCATGTTTATCCTAAGCAAAAAGCAGGCCTAGCTACCTAGAGCCTTGCCCTGAGCACCACCTGCAGGTCATCTCTCTTCATGGCCTCCAGGAGCTGCCCTCTGCCTTTTCTCTCTGCTCTTTTGTCAGCGTTACTCTCTCTCCTTTCTTGGCTTGGCAGACAAGCTGGTCATTGGAGACCTCAGGCCAGCTGGTCACTGGAGTTTCCTGTGGTGGGAAAAGAGAATGCTGGAGGTGGTGATTGCAGTGGGCATGAGAAAAGGAACAGGAAGCAGTGTCTGAAAGCCAGAAGGCAAAGGAGATGAGACTGGCAGATTTCCCTGCCGTCTTCTCCAGGGTGGCCAGGAAAGGAGGGGGTTCTAGAGAAGGGGTCCTGAGGAAGATAAGGTCTGTTAAATGAGCCAGTCTTTTGTTTAGGCTGCCCTTCTTAAAGGAACTGCCCTCCATCTCTCAAGCCTGTGATGAAGGCTTCTAGGATTATTTTAGATCCTACTCCAAGACCAGCCTTTTATTTGGCCCCACACAGCTGCCAGATCAGGATTTGTGCTTCTGATTGCCTGATTTGTGAGGCTCTGCCTGTGGTTCTAAGGACCTGTCACTTGTACTTGCCTTTTTATTTATTTTTAAAAAATTTTTTATTTTTTTTGTTCTAGACTTTTTAGAAAATTAAGTTTGCTACTTCATTCAAGCTCAGAGGATAAGAGCTACAAAAAGATCAATAGAGCTTAAACCACTTTAACTAGGGAGGTTACCAAAAGAGGGGAAGAAATAAACCCCCAGAAGTTTGTGAGGTGAGAGCAAGGCTGCCATTCACTAGGAGCTCTGAAACACCCACACAGCAACACGAAGGCCCTGGATTTTCTGAGCAAGGAAGGTCCTTCTGTGGACTCTGTCCAGCAGGGCTGTGCTAGAGGACTCAGGCAACTGCCTTGAAAGTATAGGATTTTCTGTATTGATTGGGAGAAACATGGAGGGTTGGGTAATAGAAGGAGCTGGGTCACTTCCTCTACTATCATGAAATTGGCTTCCTTCTGCATGACCTCTAAAGTAGCCATTCATGATGCTGAGTAGAGGCATGAAGTAAACAGGACAATGAGAGTCTTTGACCAGGTATCAGAGACTAACCAGGACAGAAGAGAAAAATGAAAACCACTCACAGTTGATGAAAGTGTTCTGGTTCATTGTTGCAAGAGAAATGTTCTTGTTTCTCAGCCATCCCCTGAGCTTCAAAGTCAGGAACTCCATTATTTTCAGGTACAAGGAAAGAGAATGGTGAGAATTTCTTCTAATTCCTACACTTAAAAACTAGGAGGTTTTCTTACCTTACACCATGTCACCTCTAGAGCATTTTTCTGTCACTCAAAAAGTTTTTGTCATACTCCCATCTTTTTTTTTCCTACTTGTGCCCCCCCAAGAACAATCCAGGCTGTTCTGGAGGACCCTTGTAAGCCTTGATGGAGGTCACTTCTTTGTCTACTCCTTATGGATATTTAAATCATAAACGGGAGCAGTTTCCTCCTTGGTAACATTTGTGTTAGCTTCTACCCCAGTGCTGGTTGTCAGAGCTGGCATCTCCCCCCTTATTCACAGTTTAAAGTCTTCCTCCCTCCTACTTCCCAGTTAGCTAGCCTCCAGTCCTCTTCAGTTTGTCCCCTATCACTCCTTAATCTTTAGTTAAGGATTCTTGTCCATGACATACTGTTTTTAATAAGCAGGAAGTGCTCTCTGATTTGCTCTAATGGGCACCCAGATCTGTGTATTGGCAGCAGTGACTGTTCATTTTTTACCTCTACTCCCCTACCTCAGTTGCACCTGACTACTGCATTCCAAAAGCAGTCAGATAGAGATATGTGTTGAAAGAGAACACATGAAAAGAGAAAGGCTACAACCTTGGTATTCAAAGCTCTGGCCCTCCCAGGCACTTGCTCTGGGCCAAAACCTCAAATTTCCAGGTCCTTCCTCTGTCAAGTGAGTAGCTTTACAGCAGTGATTCCCAAGTGTGGTCCCCTGACCAACAGCATTAACTTTACCTGGAATCTTGTTAGAAATGCAGATTCTCAGGCCCCATGCTAGACCTACTAAATCAAAAATTTGGGGTGTGGGCCAGCAATTTTTATTTTTTACAAGCCCTCCAGATGATTCTATATATGATTGAGAACCACTTTTACACAGTAGCATTTGTGCTGAGATGGGCACAACATATATCAGCCAATTATGGGCAAAAACTCTCAGGTAATTCAAGGAGCCATGGGTTAGAGAATTGAAGAGGAGAAAACTAAAGTCTCAAAATAGACCCTACACAGGACGTCTTGACTTTTTGTCTCTCCTCTTCATATCCTTTCTTTTTTTTTCTTTGCTGGAGCAGATCCCACCCATGAGGGCACAGCAGAGGGCATGGAGAACATGGCAGATGCTGTCACCCATGCCCGTTTTGTGGGCACAGATCCTGCCAGCGATGAGGTTGTCCTGATGAAAATCCTTCAGGTAAATGGAGGGGGACAGCAATTAGGCTAATGGCCAGGAGCTGGTGCCTCCGACTCTACTTACTGGAGCCTGCCAGGAATGTGAAGCTGTGTTTTGACTCCATTGAGGCTTAGAGAGCTACTTTGTTTCCAAACAAGCTGCTCCATACCCAAAGTAAAAGTTTTTTCTAAGGAAAATAATAAAAAGCTTTAAATTTGATATTGATATCAAATAACCGGAACCCTGAATACACTTGGACCTCTGGCAGACTATATCTGTGCCATCCATCCATTGGGTTTGTGGGCTAGGGCAGAAATGAGTGCTGCACTATGTCGGGGCCAAATAACACAAAGACACAGCTCCTAAGATAAGCTCCTGGGAGACTTGACCACCAGCACCAAGCCGAAGCAAGGTAAGCTTTCTTGCTAACCTCTTTCTCACCCCTGAGTGCTTCCATAGGAGACTAGAGAAACAGGAGGCACTTTCTCCCCGCTCATGTACACCCTTCTTCACCCAGCCTGCCTTGTTTATCATAGTGTCTCCTTTTTCTTTCTGGTAGGTACTGCGGACTCTGTTGCTGACCCCAGTAGGTGCCCACCTAACCAATGAATCTGTGTGTGAGATTATGCAGTCTTGCTTCCGGATCTGCTTTGAAATGAGGCTCAGTGGTAGGTGCTTGAATACTGGGCCCTTCATCATTCCTAGGGGCAGTATCTGTGAGTATGAATATAGGATGCTGTCTCTGAACCCCAGAGAGATAGAAAACTCATGACTTCTCCATCACCTACCTTGTGGAGCCAAAGGGATCTTGAAGTCTCTGTACTTGACAATTTGTTGTGGGGCTAGAAGAGACCTTAACTCTTTGTGCCAGGGCAGGAATTGGGCTAGATCGCAGACTTACTGAGCCCAGAACCAGATCTCCTTCCCTTGAGGTTTCTGGGATTGACACCAGCCTGCAACCCGAGAACATGTCCTTGTGCCTTTTTTTTCCTGACTCAGTAGTGCCATCTAGTGGATCAGTGAAGTTATGGCTGCCAAGCTAAGCTGGAGCTGGTTTTAATAAGTTTGGTATAATCCTTAGTAAACAAGGTTTGGAGGGGAGTCTGCTCTGAGAAGCCTCCTGATAATAGCACGGCAAGTAATGACACCTGTGTTATTTGTTTTTGCCTGTGCAGAGTTATTGAGAAAATCCGCAGAGCACACTCTCGTAGACATGGTGCAGCTGCTCTTCACAAGGTAAACCTGCTGCTGTTTGCTTCAGCCCGGCTGCCCAGGCCTCTTGAGCCTGCCTGCTTCCACACAGCCACTTCAGGGACCTGGCCAAGCCCACAGCCACATCAGAGGCTACTGAGATTGTGGATGGGAGTAGTTCTCTGGGCCCAGGGTTACCATGCAAGGGAGAAGGAGGAGGGAGCTGGCTTGGTCTCAGAGGGAGTCAGAGGGTTATTTGATCTAGGCTGACAGAACTTCTTCCCAAACTTGTGTCAGCTTCTGTGCAGGTAGCAGCTGGGAAAGGAAACCCAGAGAGGAAGCTAAACTCAAGGGAGCCTGGGGCAGGTTGCTGAGCTCCCAGAATTCAGTCTAGTTTCTGTGAGGAAGGACCAAGGCTAGGGTAACCAACAATCCTGGTTTGCCTGACTGTCCCAGTCACTGGAAGTCCTGCATCCCTGCAATCCAAAACCGTTGGTTACCCTCATCAAGGCCCTCAACTTAGCCCTGAGGCGAGCGCTTTACAGCTTCCCCTAAGGGATATTGATGATGGAGGAGGTTATGCTTGTAGGGGAGTAAGGGTTAGATGGGAAATCAGTGTACTGTGAAACTAAGATTGCTTTTTTAAATAGTCTATTAAAACACACACACACGCACGCACGCACACAACACACACTTCCCCCTGGGATTTATTTTTGCTCTCAAATCTATAAATAATAATCCTTATTACCCACAGACTAGATTTGCCTCTGGACCCAGCTGCTAATTGTTTCCTACTTCTCAGGTTCAAATTTACTGGTTTCAAAACTTCATCTGCCTTTCACTTCTGATCCTGTGCCCAGTCTTCTGGGGTTTTAATAGACTACTCTCTCCCCATATTATGCCTTTCAGCAATATCTTCCAGGTGAATACAAGCAGGAAAGCATCAGTTTAAAGATGAAAAGAGCCTCTGCACGCCAGGGGTACTTAGTCACCTTTCCCTCATGACAACTACCTTCTTTTTTAGAATGTGTCTGTGTTCCACATTCCTCAGTTTCTGTGGCCCTTCGATGAAGCTCTGAAAAGGGTGAAATTAGCCTGTTTCTTTTTCTAGCTTTTCCTAAGAGACTCTGACTCTGGGCTGTCTGGGCTATGGCTGGCATGAAGGGGAATATTTGTTATTATCCCTAGTCACAGTCCATGGGATTTTCTTATCTTACAGGTTACCTCAGTTTAAAGAAGAACCCAAGAACTATATGGGGACCAACATGAAAAAGGTATGACCTGCTATCCTTCACCCAAACTTCAATCTCCCAGCTTCTGTGCTATCGGGATTTTCCTGGACACCCTTGCTTAGCAAAAGTATGCTTTTGCCTAGACAGGTTTGCTTGGAATCTAGAAATAGTTATCACTCCTTTACCAAGAAATTTTCCAGGTACCTCTTTCCCAAGTACCTCTCCTTCCCCAGCCTTTCCTTTCTTGCCTATCTTTGTTGACCCACCATGTAAGCTAGGGAGCCAGTCCTTCATGGAAACTGGGTGAGGCCCATCAGGCTGGGCAAAAAATGTATGCTGATAAAGGTGAAAGTCCAGCCATCCCCTCAGGGCCCAGTCTTGTCAGCTGGTAGGAAGCCTAGAGAGGCTATACCTAAAATCCCCTGATACTGGATTAGACTGGGCTCATGCTTGGGCTAGCCTCTGACAAGATAAATCAAGTCTGACTCCAGATCAGAAGGTTCTCAAACTGCTAGGAGAAGAATGGTGTTCAGAGAATGGCCTCTTTCTATCTTAAACTGAAGCCCTGGACTTCACAGGTCTCTGATGAGGATTCTGCTTGCAGTCCTAAGAGGTTCTGCCCTTGAAGATGACCCTTGGCTGTTTGGTGCATGAACTTGACCTTCCCATTTCCCCTGCCATCCATCCCCATTCCTGCCCTGTATCCTGTTGGCTTGTGTCTGAGTTTATTTCACTCTGTTTAAATCGTTCATTTGCCTGTCTTTCACAGATTTCTCCATGTCTCCTCAACAAACTGGAGCTAAGTAGTGGGGAGCAGACCAAAGCCCTGAACCAGTTAGAGAGGGTACTACTCTTTAAGAACCTCAAGGTCTCTCTCCCTCTCCCTCTTCTTACCCTGTTTTAATTTATTTATTTAAATGTTTATTTTTTATATGTAACATCTGGGTCCCATGTTCTCTGTGTAGAGCACAATATACCCCTCCCTAGTAATACAGCACGGCTTTGGAAGAGCTGCTTGTGTTTGTAACTTTGCAGTGTTGGGAATTTTCATGGGGCATCTGGCTGCCTGGAGGCAGAAGGAAGCCTTGAACTGGTAACACATTGTGTAGTGAGCCTAGATAGAGAGCCTGGGTCCTGCTGACATCTTGTGAGGAGGCTTAATATCTACCATTTCTAGGGGAACTAGGAGGGACTGTCGGACAAGACCCTTCACTTTTCTACACTCTCTCTGTCTCAGAGCTGGCATTAGAAAGCTTAAGCACAGTCCTTGATTCTAGCTGGATAATTGAACTTGGTTTTGAGGGAAAGGGTAGTCTGTCTGATTGAGGTCTTTTTTTTCTTGGTTACCATTAAAGAACTCATTCTAAGATTTAGGACTCCAGATGGTTGAAGAGGAACCAGGTCCCAGGTTAGCCCAGGACACTGGAAATACTTTGTGATCTGCCAGGGGCCTCTCTGTCCTTGAGAACTAGGGGAACTTAGAAGAGGTGCAAGCTAAAGATTACTCTAATCCCCATATCCCTGCTTTAGGAAGGAGAAGGAGAGAAGGCGGTGTGGGCTATCTAAGCTATCACAAGAGTGTGCATGCTAGAGGTGTAGTTGTGGACATTCAGGTCGTTGAAGATGAAAAGAACTGTGTGTGTGTGCACTTGACAGTCCACAGGCCTGTGTTCTGTCTGCATGCTTTGTCTCAAAGTTTCATTTGTGTGCTTGTCTAGTCTCAAGTTGCAGCTCTCTTCAGTGGCTGCCCTGCGTTTTGCCATGTTTAATAAGCTGGGACCTGCCCTTTTTTTTTTTTTTTAAAATCTTATATTGTCCGTTGGAAGTAGAATTATACGGAAAAGGTGATGAAGAGTTTCACCCCACCTTAGAACAGGGAGCACAGCTATACTTTTAAAGGACTGAGACACTTGTAAGAACTGGCAGCCTTTCAACTCTTACTCCAGCCAAGAGGCAGAAAACACCCATTGAAATAATCAGGTTAAAGCTGCATTTGCAGAGGATGGAGAAGGGATATGATCCTAGTGTGGGAAGGAATCTCAGTGACTGGCTTCTCAGAGAAAGTGGGACTACCTGGAATTCCTGAAATTGGGGAGCCACCTGGAGAGAAAAGATATCTCACACAAGTCAACCCAGATGTGAGTGTTTTTTGGAGCTCAGTGACAGTTTCCAGCTTAAGCCAGGAGGTTCCTGTTTTCCCTCATTGATCTCTCGGACTTCTGGCCTATCTGCATGTTTGACTGACTCTTACCTCCAGAACTTTCTTTTGCCATGAACTTGACCCAGATGAGCTTCAGTGGTTCCCAGAGGGAGCATCCTGGTACCTGCTTACCACAGGAACCCCAGTACTCAGAGCACTTGAAGCTCTATTCTAGGCATATGACTGCTGGCATTTTGGAGATGCAGGGACAAAAAGTGTAAATCCAGTGCTAGACTGTTGCTATGTTACTAAGAGCTGGAGGTGGGGCTCATCTGTTGGGCTTCTCTCCTTTATGGGTGGAGATACGGGTAGGGAAGAAAAATTATGTGGTTTCTAAGCAAAGCATCAAAGGTTAGCCAGATTCTGGAGGGCTTGGGGGAAGAAGGGGGGCCTATCCCTCAGATGGCAGAAGGAATTGAATAGGCCAAGGGTAACATGGGTATATTCAGCCTTTAGAAAGAGGCAGAGAGAAAAATTGTTTCTACTCTCTTTAGAGTCATGCTAATAGTTCCTAGAAGAGAATTTCTATTGCCCATCCCAAGAATGGTCCATCAGTCTAGGAATAGTTTGATACAACTGAAGGGGGATTGTATTAAACCATAACTGAGAAGGCATCGGGATAAAGAAAATGAATTGGGCCTAAACAAAGTAGCTGTGAACTTAGGGTGGGAAAAAAATGCTTGAAAATTTATACCCTAAAGTAGTCAACAGGTGATAAAGGTTTTCTCTTGTAACTAAAAGGAAGCTATAAGAGGGATAGAAATACAGCAAGAGGGAGGGAAATGGAATAGAGCAAGAGTCTAAGAAATCAGTAGTCTTAGCATCTGAAAGCATAAAGTTGCTTCTAGAAAGACCAACAGTGAGAAGGACAGGAGAGCTCCTTTATATACTGAAATTGGGAGTACCAGAGCAGCAGCATGACATGACCTTTCATCCTTAACTCCACAAGTCAGCTGGGATACCACTCCTTCCATAATTCCAAGGAATGAACCTTTGACCCATTTGATGTAGACAATCAAGAGTGAGGGATGTGGTTAGGATCTAGGCCCAATTCATGAAGTAATAGGAAAGCTAAGCATTTGGCTGGGAAGAAGTAGGCTCTCATACCTGGGTAAGAACTTGAAGTCGAAGGCTTCTATGCAAGTAGTTGAGGAAAGCCCAGGGATCCAGGGCCTGTAAATCTGAAGCTTCTGGCAAAGGACCCCCTGCCCTTACCCTTTCTGCACAAGGGTTGGGTACCATCTACAGGGCTCAGGATGGCCACCTGGGATTCAAGGAAGCAGAGTGATGTGTGAGGATTGACCTTAACAATGACCAGCCTAAAAACAGAATGTCACCTTCCACTTGGAGGCTCCCAGGCTGACCTTTAAAGTGGCAAATGTAGAAGGCCAGCTAGAGGACTAGGACTGTGCTCTGATGGTCTCGATTGTTACTTTGATACAGATGTGATGTATAGGCTATTTTCTAGGGACCAGTAGGACTAAAGAAGGGAGATTTCTAGGGATAGAATCTTAATTTGAATATCAGTGCTAATGAGGTATGATATTTCCAGCTGAAAATGAGAGCAGGAGGCATGAGTGATTCATCTAAGTGGAAGAAACAGAAGAGATCTCCCCGGGCCCCACGTCATATGACCAAAGTCTTACCAAGTTCAGAGCAGCCCACCTCCAGTGGAACCACCTTATCCTCTAACCTCAGTGGTGAGTAACTTGAGCTGCTTTTTATGATTAGAATAGGTAGAAGAAAAGCTCCTGCCTCTCTCAGGAATTGTGTCAGTGAAGACCAACTAACTGAAGCACTTTGGTCCTTCAGCAGAGAGCAAAAAGGAAAAACTCCAGGTCAGGTCAAACTGTGACCATTTAGCAATTCTGCAGTGACTTAAGGTTGTTCTCCTTCTAGTGGAACTCTGACTACTTTAGAGACCAGCATATGCAGTCTAGGGAAAAACAAGCAAACAAACAGTGCCATGGAGGGTAAGTGTTTCCCAGAGTCTCTTTTCTTTAAGCTTTACTTACTTTATTTGGCAGGTGGCATGCCCTTCATTGATGTACCCACTCCCATCTCCTCTGCAAGTTCAGAAACTGCCTCAGCAGTGGTCAGCCCCTCTACTGACAGTGGTCTGGAGTTCTCCTCCCAGACCGCTTCCAAAGAGGACCTCACTGACCTGGAGCAGCCTGGCTCTCCAGGGTACAGCACAGTTGCAGAGCCTGGCAGCAGCGAGCTGGGGGTTCCTGAGCAACCTGAGCCACAGGTATGGCTTTGATTTCTAAAGATCCCTGTGCAGTCTTCTGCTGTGGGAATTGGCTTGATCCCTTGGCTCCTTTATCCAGGCCTTGGTTCAAAAGAAGGTTGGGGCAGTGGGGGTTCTTCCCTGTTTCCTAGAATTAGCTGTGCTGCCTAGGAAAAACACAGCATGACTCAGTGTGGTGGGTAGCTCCCAGGATTTTCAAGTTGTGCATACAGGTAGTACTTGGCAAAGGTGAGGATGCTGGCCATGGCTTTTTCTGGATGTTAATGATCTAAATCCCAAGCCGCTGGGGTCCTCTGTTGGTATGGGGTTCTAGTCACGATAGGTCAGTGTTTCCTCAGGTGATGTCTTTTGAGTCCTTCATCATACTCCTTCCCTAAACCATCTTGCAGTGATTCATAGCCCACTGAGCTGGCCCTGTACCCACAGTCCATTAGAGACACTTGAAGGATAGAGACTTAAGGGAAATAAGTTCCAAGTTGCTCTTGCCTCATCCTTTTTCCTATATCCTCCCCATGACTGGTCATAGCAGGAAGGGGCCCATGTGGAAAAGGCCCAGTCAACATCTGTGGAATCCATCCCTGAAGTGTTAGAGGAATGCACATCCCCTGCTGACCACTCGGACTCTGCCTCTGTCCACGACATGGATTATGTCAACCCCCGGGGCGTGCGTTTTACACAGTCCTCTCAGAAAGAAGGTGAGTACTCCCAGACAGGCTCTTGCCCTATCCGATCCACTAAGTTGTCTGACCCTAAACCATCCTAGATCCAGGGTGTCTTCTGGCAATGTTCTAGGCCATTTTCTAGTGAGGAAATGGAATCAAGCCAGAGGACTGTTGGATGGCGCTCTTCCCTAGCTTACACAGAGAGGGAGTTTGGTTAACAACAGGAAGTGAAAGGGAAGAATAGAAGCTTGAGACTTCTCTAACAGAAAGGTGGACTCATCAATTCTGATTCCCTTCAGTAAGTGAAACTAGTCTCCCTACTGCCCTGGAAAAAAACTTGCTTGTTTTTTATTTTTTCGGAAGAGAATCACTTATCTGAAATTGCCTGTATAATACAGGGCAGGTTAGTCCTGTGATTGAGCCAGTTGTTTCTTAGCAGCCCCACTTCCCTCCTGGCCTTTCCCAGGCACAGCTTTGGTCCCCTATGGTCTTCCCTGCATCCGTGAGCTCTTCCGCTTTCTCATCTCCCTCACCAACCCACATGACCGCCACAACTCAGAGGTTATGATCCACATGGGACTGCATCTGCTCACAGTGGCTCTTGAGTCCGCCCCCATAGCCCAGTGCCAAACCCTTTTGGGCCTCATCAAGGATGAGATGTGCCGCCACTTATTCCAGGTAAGATTGGATTTCTAGAGGGGCACCAAGCCCCTGGCTTTTTTTCAGGGTCTCTTAAGGGTCAGGGACACAGGGAGGTTTGGCTGATTTGTATGAAGAGTATAGGACCCAGGAAAGAACCTACCTCCTCTACTGACCACTAGTCATAGTCAAGAGGCCTCCATTAATTCCCCGGGAATGCTGGCAACCAAGGGGAAACATAGGAATGGCTGGATACAGAGTTCCCTCAGAGCACAGATATAGAGTTCCCTTGGTGGCAACTTCCCACAGTTTGCTCTCCTGCTTTTCTCTTGGTTGAGCCAAAGTCAGGTTTAGAAACCTAATGGCCCGTCCTACTGTGATCTCCAGCTACTCAGCGTAGAGCGACTGAACCTTTATGCTGCTTCCCTCCGGGTATGCTTCCTACTCTTTGAGAGCATGAGGGAGCATCTCAAGTTCCAATTAGAGGTGAGTTTCTTGAACTTGGAAAAAGAAGGGGAAAAAAAAATAGGAAGATGTATGACACCTTCATTTGGATCAGCTTTGTCATGCTGCAGGGGTGGGGTTTAGTGGCATCTGAGGAGAGTGCTTTTAACCTCCATAGTTTGGTTCACTGGCTAACCTCTCTCATGGACAAATTGAAAGGAGCCCAGAGAAATCTGCCTGGCTTTAAAATGGGAGAACCCAAATGTGAGAATTGGCAAGTAACCTCACTGTAAGTGGGTACAACTCTTTTGCCTGTAGTTCTTTTGCAACACAAACAGACAGGTCAAGCTGAATTCACCAGAAAATTGCAAAAAGGAACCCTGAATAGGACCAGATCAGGCTCACAGAGAGAGCACAAAAAGGGCAATAGGCAACTTGTTTTGGATCAGGCACGAAGTAGAGAACCAGCCCACCCCTGTCATGAAGGGCAAGGAGGGGAATGTCTTTACGTATGAAATACCATTGTCTCTTAATGCATGCTTCCTAGCTAGCATTTGCTTCCTGTCTAATTTGCCTCTTCTTGAACCCTTTCTCCATCCAAATGGCAATTACTGGATTATTGTCAGATGTACATCAAAAAGCTCATGGAGATCATCACTGTGGAGAACCCCAAGATGCCTTATGAGATGAAGGAGATGGCCCTGGAGGCTATTGTGCAGCTCTGGCACATCCCCAGCTTTGTCACTGAGCTCTATATCAACTATGATTGTGACTACTACTGTTCCAACCTCTTTGAAGATCTCACCAAGCTGCTGTCCAAGGTGCTGAGCATTGTTCCTGGTGTCTAGAAAGAAAAGGAAATCTCCTTGGTGGTAGTGAGGATACTACATATAGGGAATGAAACACTTGAGAGTTGGGGAATAATAGGAAGGGCATTTTCTCAATGTTAATGTAAAATTTATGGGCATGTAAAATTTTGTAAAAGTTATGGGCAGTTTTAGGATTTTTGGAGAAATATTCTAACCTCAAGTCTACTGGATCTGTTTACTTTCCAGAATGCCTTCCCTGTGTCTGGTCAACTCTATACAACACACCTGCTGTCTCTCGATGCCCTGTTGACAGTGATTGACAGCACTGAGGCCCACTGCCAGGCCAAAGTCCTCAACAACCTTCTCCAGCAAGAAAGGAAAGAGGCCGCCAGACCTGGCTATGAGGCAGTAGATGGCACTCGAGAAGCCAACAATAGTGAGAGGAATTTCTTTCTTTGAGGATCCCGGGAGTCTATGTTTATCCCTTCTCTACTCACTGAATCCTTTCTCCTACACTTCCATTACTTTCTCTGAAGTATTCCTAATTCTGTGTTTCTAAGATTTGGTGATGTGAATCATAGACCAGCCTGGCACATTAACAGTACTCATGGACTTCTCCCTTTCTCCTCTTCCATACTTTGTCTATTTTACTGAATTTTTATTTCTTTATGGGGAGAAAAGAGAATTTAGATTAAAGGATATAGGACTTAGCGTCCTTAAAGTTCCAGGCTTTAAGGAAGCTTTTCCTACTTCTCCTCCTTTCCTTTTCCTACTACCAGTAACTGCCTCAACTCTAATTGATCTTCTCTAACTTTTCCTTGAGATTGAGGTGCAGAAGATCAAGGAAAGTGACTCAGTAATCTCTTTATTAAACTATAGAATCTAATGCTTAACTCATGTGGGATAGTGAATACTTATTTGGGCTTGGGTTTATCCTGTCAGGACTGGTGACCTGTGTGGGAACATGCAGATCTCCTTTGCCTGAGACTCGATTCTCCTGAAGCTCTTCTTGGCTTCCTACAGCACCAGTCTTCACTTAGCTTCTTCTCTCTCACCAGCCGAGAGAGCAGCCAGTGATGGGAAGGCTACAGGCATGGCCCCAGACATCGCAGGCCTGAATCTGCCAGGTGGAGGGCGGCTGCCAGCAGAACATGGGAAACCAGGATGCAGTGATCTGGAGGAAGCTGGTGACTCTGGGGGTGTGTACTGGGTGTCCATCTTCCTCAGCCCCCTCAGCTGGAAGGCCTGTTGGAGAACAGAGGGGATGGTAGCAGAAACCCCTGAGGGCAGTACCCAAACGAACTTGGCCACTCACCTTGGCTCCAGACTCAGACAGAGGAAGGAGAACATTGGGAACCCTAGAAAATAGGACTTCTAGGGATGTGAAAGACTGATAAACACAAGAAACTTTCTGAGGCATCCTTCTTTTCACTAGAGGGTATATCAGCATCCTTCTAAAAGTCATTATCCTGGTAAAAGAGGTCTTACTAGTGTTTCCCTCTTTCCCTCCCATTCCTAGCTGACAAAAAGTTTACCCAGAAGCCACCTCGATTTTCCTGTCTCCTGCCAGATCCACGGGAGTTGACTGAAATTAAAAACAAAAAGAAGGTACATATAGATATCCCCAGAACTCAATCTACCCGCTCTGACTGGGTGGTCTCTGTGGGGTTCTGTCTCAGAGAACAAGGGAGAGTTTCAGATCACTGACCAGTTTCCTACAGCTAATTTTTGTGTTTGTTGGGACTTCAGCAGCCCCCCCAGTCTCCTTTGTAGCCCTTTCCTTACTCCTAAGCCATGTAATCAAGACCACCTAGTGTGTGCTCCTGGGCAAATGCTGCCCTCACTGAGAGTCAAGTGTTACTTGTGGTGACAGGAGTCCTGGGGAACTGGTATCCTGTGGGTCACTGAAGGTTATTGGTCATCTGGGGCTTTGGGGTGATCATTGGCAATAAAAGGGAATTGACATTTATTCTGGTGCTTTTAGTAAAGTTCAAATAACTGTGCTTTGTGGTTTTTTTTAACACAAAGAAAACCTATTTAACCCTTCTTCATCTTAAGGCCAGCCTATATGACTTTGGTTTATGTGTGCCCTTGATTGCAGAACTGTGAATAGACAGTCAAAAAGTTATCGTCACAGTTAGTTTGCCTTGTCTTTCAAACTCCAGGGCTTAAGAGCTAGGAACCCAAAGGAAGGGGAATCTGTAAAGAAAGACTAGAATCAGTTAGTTTGTAAACAGATAACTAGGGATGGCTGTAAAACTGAAAAGAAAACCTTCTCTAGTCTCTTTCTTCTACTTTTTTCCCCTGATTCTCAGGTTGGAGGAGAGTGCTCTGCATTTTTAGCACTCAGAAAAGGAGTAAGAAGGAGTACCTCAGCCAGTTCTGCATAAACAATGGAGATTGGGGAAATCTAAGGGCCAGTATGATGCAGCCTTAGTTTTGGAGAGCTGTGTCCTAAGAATCCATTAGGTGACCAGCTGTGGACCCTGATGGAGGCCTGGTCTTGTCTGGTTTAGGGACAGAGCAGCTTTTGACACCTCCTGTATTTCTCCTTCAGCTGCTGATCACTGGCACAGAGCAGTTCAACCAGAAACCAAAAAAGGGGATCCAGTTTTTGCAGGAGAAAGGTCTCCTTACCATCCCAATGGATAACACAGAGGTAGCCCAATGGCTGCGAGAGAACCCTCGACTGGACAAGAAAATGATTGGAGAGTTTGTGAGTGACCGCAAAAACATTGACTTGCTGGAGAGCTTTGTGAGGTGAGGAAACTGTAAGAAACGTGTAGTTGGGGGACAGACAGTTCAAAACAGTACCAGTCAGTTCCTCCTGATAACCCAGGTCACACGCTCTTCCTCTTCCCAATATTGATATCTGTTGAGTTTAAAAGAGTCTCCAGCAAGAAAGCTGAAGGGGCCAACCCACTCTACAAAGAGAACATTGCAAAGGGGTGGAGCAGGGTTCCTGAGCACAGGGAAGGTTCAGGGTTCCAGAATAAAATTTCTAGGCAGGAGCACTCTGATATGAAAAGTACTAAGGTTCAGTTCAGTTCAGTTCAGTCACTTAGTCGTGTCCGACTCTTTGCAACCCCATGAACCACAGCACGCCAGGCCTCCCTGTCCATTACCAACTCCTGGAGTCTACCCAAACCCATGTCCATCGAGTTGATGATGCCATCCAACCATCTCATCTTCTGTCATCCCCTTTTCCTCCTGCCCTCAATCTTTCCCAGCATCAGGGTCTTTTCAAATGAGTCAGCTCTTCACATCAGGTGGCCAAAGTATTGGAGTTTCAGCTTGAACATCAATCCTTCCAATGAACACCCAGGACTGATCTCCTTGAGGATGGACTGGTTGGTTCTCCTTGCAGTCCAAGGGACTCTCAAGAGTCTTCTCCAACACCACAGTTCAAAAGCATCAATTCTTCGGTGCTCAGCTTTCTTTATAGTCCAACTCTCACATCCATACATGACCACTGGAAAAACCAGAGCCTTGACTAGATGGACCTTTGTTGGCAAAGTAATGTCTCTGCTTTTTAATATGCTGTCTAGATTGGTCATAACTTTCCTTCCAAGGAGTGTCTTTTCAATTTCATGGCTGCAGTCACCATCTGCAGTGATTTTGGAGCCCAGAAAAATAAAGTCAGCCATTGTTTCCACTGTTTCTCCATCTATTTGCCATGAAGTGATGGGACCAGATGCCATGATCTTAGTTTTCTGAATGTTGAGCTTTAAGCCAACTTTTTCACTCTCCTCTTTCACTTTCATCAAGAGGCTCTTTCGTTGTTCTTCACTTTCTGCCATAAGGGTGGTGTCATCTGCATATCTGAGGTTATTGATATTTCTCCCAGCAGTGGTTTCAAATTCTGATTCAGTGTTAAAGATGTCCAGGATATACCTCCCCTTTGCCAGCAGTCTCTTCTGTTCCAATATGAGAAGCTTACGGGGACTATAGCTATAGATCACCCAACATTTGTAACTTATATATCTTAAGTCTTTCATCCTTCTTTCTTTCCCTGTAGCACCTTCAGCTTTCAGGGTCTGCGACTGGATGAAGCTCTCCGGCTCTATCTGGAAGCCTTCCGCTTGCCTGGGGAAGCACCGGTCATACAGAGGTTGCTAGAGGCATTCACAGAACATTGGAGGGTGAGTTTGAGTGGCAGGGGCTGAGTCTAGCATCCCAAATTAATTTGACTAAGGGTTTCTGTGGCTTCAACTGAAAGACCCAGTTTCTGTCTCCTAAGAAGGCTGAGAACAGCATCAGTGAGCTTTCCCATAGAGGGGATGCCAACTTCCATCAAGGAGTTGGCAAGAGATGGGTCAGTTTCTGGCTGGTACCTTCCATCTGTCTCAGCATTGATCAGTAGGTTGGCAGTGAGGGTTTGATTGGCCAGAGAAGAGCATTGACATAGGCGGGGTCTTTGCTTTTTCAGAATTGTAATGGCTCCCCATTTGCCAATAGCGATGCCTGCTTTGCCCTGGCCTATGCTGTCATCATGCTTAATACTGACCAGCACAATCACAATGTTCGCAAACAGAATGCGCCCATGACCCTAGAGGTAAGATTGAATCCCAGCCGCGGCAGAGCAGTTCCAGCACAGCTTTGGAGGTAGCAGGGAGGATGTGGGATTTCCAGTGGGCACAGTGGACACGGTTTTGTCCAAGCGAGTCAGGGAGGGCTGGCCAGTACAGAAGAGGAACTGAGGAAAGGAAGTGGATTCTTTGACTTACTGTTTCCTAAGTCCTGTTTACCACAGACCCAGGAGTTCTTTGAGTGGGGCTTCAGCATTGACACGTGGTAGGGTAAATCTTACTGCCCTGTCTCTAGGAGTTTCGCAAAAATCTAAAAGGTGTGAATGGAGGCAAGGACTTTGAGCAAGACATCCTGGAGGACATGTACCATGCCATCAAGTGAGTATGTGTAGAGAATGGTGTAACATCTCTGCTAAGGAAGACGCACACTGCTTCCTTTTCCAAATGTTGGAGTCACATCAGTCTGCAGTGACTCACATGCCCTGGATTTAGCTTCGTACTTTAGCTGGGCAGCCCCATCTCCCCCAACTCATTTATTTATTAAAGAAGCTGAACAGTGCTGCAACTGAAGAACCCTGAGGCAGGATTCAAACTGCCCCTGCTGAGTGGAGGGGGCATCATCGCCCTGTTTTCTGAATCCACAGCAGTTAGATTTTCCTGTCTAGCTCAAAAGATGCGTTAGGATGGGGGTAGTAGAGAACCCAAAATGGGTGCTAGAGGGTGAGGTTTGGGACACTTAGATTTTTACTGTAAACCAGAAAAAGTAGAATTGTTCATTCTGTCATACCCAGAAAGAATATGAGATCTTACTGTAGAACTGAAGGCCCACTTAGACACAGGGCTTGGAGATTATGAGATGCTTCCTTTCTTTCTCCCTGACAGGCGGGTGGACAGGGAAGCAGACCACGAAGCTGCAGTTTTGATGACGTCTCATTGGTGAAAGTGCTAGTTATGGGCAAAGCCCCTTGTCCTAGGTGTAACCAGTCAGTTCAGAGCAGTGCACTTATTCCTTTTGTTACCTCCTGACAGGAATGAGGAAATTGTGATGCCTGAAGAGCAGACAGGCTTGGTCCGGGAGAATTATGTGTGGAATGTGCTGCTTCATCGAGGTGCCACCCCAGAGGGCATATTCCTACGTGTGCCTGCTGGCAGCTATGATCTTGACCTCTTCACCATGACCTGGGGCCCCACTATTGCTGCTCTCTCTTATGTTTTTGACAAAAGCCTTGAGGAGACAATCATCCAAAAAGCCATCTCAGGCTTCAGGTAGCCAGGATTTGACTTTGATCTTAATCTTCTTCCACCTTTCTGAGTTAACATGATTGCCTCCATGCCTCTCTGACTCCTACTCTTATTTTCCTTAGAATGGGGTTCCTCCTGAGTTTCTGGAGGGAGACTGAAGCTTGGGAAAGCTCAGTCTTAAACAGACTCAAGAGTAAAAGGTTTCTTCCTGAGATTGATTAGGGAAGAATCCCAAGCAAGCCTCCTTGAGGACTTGGAAGGGCTGCCTGGCCTTTCAGTGACTGTATCTGGTATGTGACATTACAGGAAGTGCGCCATGATCTCCGCCCACTATGGCCTCAGTGATGTGTTTGACAATCTCATCATCTCTCTATGCAAATTCACAGCTCTCAGCAGTGAGGTGAGCAGTGACAGGAACTGTGTTCTTGGCATTCCAAAGGAAGACCTCTCTCCCTTTGCCATAGATCTACCCTTATCTGTGGAGCTGATTCCCTTCAGCATACTCTCTCACTCAGCCAGACTACAGAAGAGCTTAGGCCATTTCTGTCTGACATACCCTGCAATGAGAATAGCATTACTTCGTATAAAAAAAAAAAAATAGCATTACTTCGTATAATGGGGATGAGAGAAGAGACACAGTAGTGGAGAAGGCCTTACCCAGGTTAGCCCTTCTCCCCAACATTATGGGAGATTGAAGCAGAAATAGCAGAAGGACTCTTAGGAACCATAGGTACAGGCCAAAGAGAATCTCCTTTCAATTTATTTGCCAGGCTCTAAGCCTCTTCTCATCTTCTTTTCCAGTCTATTGAGAACCTGCCCACTGTGTTTGGAAGCAACCCTAAGGCCCACATTGCAGCCAAGACGGTGTTCCATTTGGCCCACCGTCATGGTGACATCCTGCGAGAGGGCTGGAAGAATATCATGGAGGCCATGTTGCAACTCTTCCGAGCCCAACTGCTACCCAAGGCTATGGTAGAGGTAATTCTTGGTAGGAGACTAATCGACAATAACGAGGCAAGAGCTCCAAGATTATGTACTGTTTTTAGAAATGGTTGAGAATAGTACTGGGCCTGATGCATGTTGAAACTTACCAGGAACGCCTCGAATGTAAGACCACAGATCTTCAGCCAAGGGGATAGATATGAAGGAAGGCTGGTAGAAGTCATTGCCAGTCACCAATTGGAGGGGACCCTGTCAGTTGTGGAGGGCAGAGGGCAACAGGAAGAAAGCCAGAAAACTTTACTCAGAGGACTAGGAAATGCAAAAGGCATGTGGAAAGAAATTATTCTTGACCTGATTTTCCAGGTAGAAGACTTTGTGGATCCCAATGGCAAGATCTCTTTACAGCGGGAAGAGACACCATCGAACCGGTGAGGGCAGATCAGAGGCTAGAGACTTAGGGGAGGGAGGATTAGAACTTTAGAGCTCACTAGAGCTTGTACCCTCTTTCTCCAGAGGAGAGTCAACAGTGCTGAGCTTTGTGAGCTGGCTGACACTAAGTGGTACTGAGCAGTCTAGTGTGCGGGGCCCATCCACTGAGAACCAAGAGGCCAAGAGAATGGCTTTGGACTGTATCAAGGTAATTGACCCTTCTCACCCCTGGTGAACAAGCCTAGACCCTTCTCTACAAGATAAAACACTGCTATATGAACTGAAGACTAGGATCACTAGAGTTTGTGACCAGAGCTGACTCTTTCTGCCTTCTCTTCCTAGCTTCTTGGGAACATTCTCTTCCCTCTAGTCCTTATCATTAACCCTTGTGCCCCTCTAGCAATGTGACCCAGAAAAGATGATCACAGAAAGCAAATTCCTCCAGCTGGAGTCACTGCAGGAGCTCATGAAGGTACAGAGTGAAGAGGAAAGGGCTGGCTGGGTCTGGGAGGGGAGACAGAGATGTATGCCTCAGTCACTGTCAGGGCTGGGCTAGTGGCTGGCTTCTTCTCCATGCCTACTTTCCTACAATTATTCTCCTCCAGGCTCTGGTCTCAGTGACACCAGATGAAGAGACCTATGATGAAGAGGATGCTGCTTTCTGCCTGGAAATGCTGCTGAGGATTGTGCTAGAGAACAGGTAGCAGGCAGTCTTTAGGCAGGCCTCATACTGGACTTGTACCAAAGGGATAGAAGCCTGGACTCATCTTGCAGGGTGGACTCTAGGGACAAGAAGCACAGGAAGCTGCAGGCAGTGGAGGAGAAGCTTGCTCATTAGACCTGCGTTGAAGGGCCTAGCTTCAATCAGAAAAGAAGGCTTATTGCCTACTGGCCTCTTCAGCTGAGACTGTCCTCATCCCTTATGTTTCTCAGGGACCGTGTTGGCTGTGTGTGGCAGACTGTTCGAGACCATCTATACCACCTATGTGTCCAGGCCCAGGACTTCTGCTTCCTTGTGGAGCGGGCAGTGGTGGGGCTGCTGCGCCTAGCCATTCGGTTACTCCGGAGAGAAGAGATCAGTGGCCAGGTAAGCAGAGTGCAGCTGGGAGGGCAGAAAGGTATGTAAGGGGTAGAACCACAGTATTAGGTATGGATATGGCCTGAAACAGAGAGCTCATTTTATGCCCTATAGCGTGAGCCCAGTGATCTACACAGGGCTGGGGGGAGTCTTAACAGGTAGCATTGGAAGTGAGTCTGGAATGGCCTCAGGCATGAAGCCTGATACTCAGCATCTGTGCTCAGTAGGGTTGGATGGCTACTGCCTTGTGGCAGTGCCAACCCTGTACCTGATTTCCTAGTTCTCATGCTTAGGACCGTTGCCCAATTTATAAAAAGACAACCAGCATAGAAATAATAAGTGAGTTCTGCAAGATCAGGAGATATAAGATCAATACACAAAAATTAATCACATTTTTTAATACTAACAATGATCATATAGAAAATGAAACTATTTCAGATGTTTGAAATGAAATCAAATACTTAGCTATAGACCTAATAAAACATGTATATACTCTCTATGCTGAAAATTACAAAATGCTGATGAAAGATATTAAAGAAGACCCATATAAATGAGACATAGCATATGCATGGATTGAAAGAGTCAATGTAGTAAGGACATCATTTCTCCCTTAATTGATCTATTAGTTTAATGTAACTCTTATGAAAATCCCAGCAAGGTTTTTTTGTAGACATAAACAAGCTTATTCTAAGATTTACATGGAAAAGCACAGGCCCTAGAATAGCCAAAAAACATTTTGAGAAAAAAGGTGGGAAGGGTCACTCCATCTGATATTAAGGCTTATTATACAGCTACAGTAATCAACACTGTGGTATTTTTGGAGGGACAGACACATGGATCAGTGTAACAAGAGAAGCCAGAAATAGACCCACACAAAGAAACCTAACTAATTTTTTGACAAAGGTACAAAAACAATTCAGTATAGAAAGGATAGCCTTTTTAATTGCTGGAGCAATTGAAATCCATGGTTGGGGGTGAACCTAGACCTAAGCCTCATACCTTATAGAAAAGTTAACTCAAAATGAATCATAGATTTAAATGTAAAATGTAAAACTCTGAAACCTTTAGAAAGAAATACACGAGGATATCTTTGGGAGCTAGGCCAAGAGTTCTTAGACTTGACACCAAAAATACAATCCATAAAGGGAAAAACTGATAAATTAGACTCATCAATATGAAAAATTCGGCTCTATGAGAGCCCAATGTGGAAAGGATATAAAGACAAGGAGTGTTTGTTTTCAATCAAATACCTGAAAAAAAAATAATATCTAAAATGTAAAAGAACTCAAAACATAATAATAAAAAAAAAAATTAGAAAATGAGTGAAAGATATGAAAAAGATACACAGATGGAAGATAAGCACATGAAAAAGATTTAAGTGATGTTCAAATCATTAGCCAACAGGGAAACACAAAACCACAGTGAAATACCACTGCACACCTGTCAGAATGGCTAAAGTGAAAAATAGTGATAATACCAAATGCAGACAAGGATGTGGGTCTCTCATAAATTGCTGGTGGGAAGGTAAAACAATAGAGTCGTTTCTTATCAAACTAAACATGCAGTTACAACACAGTCCAGCAAGTGTGCTCTTGGGTGCTTATCCTAGAGAAATGAAACACACTTTTATAAAAACCTGTGCATGAATGTTCACAGAAGCTTTATTTGTAGTAGCCAAAACTAGAATCAGTCCAGATGGTTTTCAACATAAAGTGTAGTATATGCATACCATGGAATACTATTCAGCAACTAAAAGCAACAAACTATTGATACATAATTCCTTGGATGGTTCTCCAAAGAATTATGCTAAATGAAAAAAGCCAATCCCAAAAGGTTATATAGTGTATAATTCCATTTATATGACATTTTTGATTGACAGAGTTTTAAAAGTTGTGGACAGATGACCAGGGGCTAGGGATTGGGGCAAGAAAGAGTTCATGGAATTCTCCAGGCCAGAATACTGGAGTGGGTAGCCTTTCCCTTCTCCAGGGGATCTTCCCAACCCAGGGATCAAACCCAGGTCTCCCGCATTGCAAATGGATTCTTTATCAGCTAAGCCACAAGGGAAGCCCAACAACACTGGAGTGGGTAACCTATCCCTTCTCCAGGGGATCTTCCCAACCCAGGAATTGAACTGGGGTCTCCTGCATTTGCAGACGGATTCTTTTACCAGCTGAGCTATCAGAAAAGCCCAAGAAAGAGGCAAGTGTGGTTATAAAATAACAACACGAGGGATCCTGTGGTGCTGAAGCTATTCAGCATCTTGGCTCGTGGTGGAAACACAAACCTCCACGAGTTAAATTTAATTAAATTGTGTAGAACTTAATATACATATAAGTAAAACTGGGGAAATCTGAATAAGATTAGAGAATTCTATTAATGTCAGTATCCTGGTTAGGATAATACTATAGTTTTGCATAATGTTACTAATCTTTTCTTTTTCTCAGTTTTTTAAAACTTTTAATATTGATTTAACAGTTATAGATATCTATATAACTATATATCAATATAGTTATATTGATAACTATAGATTCATATGTAGTCTTTTATAATAAAGTGTTGGATATCAGGTAATTTATTAGATGCTGTACTGAAAGTGGCAAACAAAATGGTTGTAAGTGCATCAGTTGTTCACCTTTATGATGGCATGTCTGACTGGGAGCGGTGGCACCCTGACACTGACACTGCAAGAGAGTATTGTACTACATGCACATCAGTAGCCCTGGAAAAAATTAAAACTCTTTAGTATGGTTTCTACTGAATGTGTATTGCTTTTGTACCACTGTAAAGTCCAAAAAAATCTATGCCAAATCATCATAAGTTGGGGGCTGTCTGTACACATTCCCCATTTTACCCCAATGGTAACATTATGTAAAACGATAGTATAGTATCCTAACAGGATACTGACATTGATATAGTTTACTAATCTTACCAGATTTCTGCAGTTTTGGTTGTACTCATATGTGTATTAAGTTCTATGCAATTTAATCACTTGTGTAGATTTGTGTTTCCACCACTAGCAAAGATGCTGAAATAGTTCCACCACCACAGGATCCCTTGTGTTGCCCTTCTATAACTTGCCTCTTTCTTGCCCCCATCCCTAGCCCCTGGGCCGTCTGTCTACAGAGTACCCTAAGTTGGGTCTTAGCCGAACCATCCTCACTGGCCTAAGGAGACTGCTGGGGAAAGAGGCTAGACAAGATACTGTGTGCCCACTTTCTACTTCCTGCTCTCTACTCCTGCCCCAGGTACTGCTCTCCCTGCGCATTTTGTTACTAATGAAGCCCAGCGTGTTATCCCGAGTCAGTCACCAGGTAGCCTATGGGCTCCATGAACTCCTTAAGACCAACGCAGCCAATATCCACTCAGGCGATGACTGGGCCACCCTCTTCACACTGCTGGAGTGCATTGGCTCGGGTGTAAAGCCTCCAGCTGCCCTGCAGGCCACAGCCAGTGCCGACGCACCTGATGCTGGTAAGCCCTTTCCCAGGGAGATCCGCAGTGGCAGATAAACAGTCATGGCCCCAGTGGCTGAGACAGGAAAACAAAACGCAGGTTGTTGTGTTCATCAGATTAAATACCCTTGGCTCTGCCATCTGCTTCAGGGCTTCCTGTGCCCACTGGCCTCTCACCAGTACTACAGACTAACAGCATAAAGGCAAGCAGGCAGTGGAAAAGGCTGTGAGCCAGCTTCCTACTGTCCTGAGGACTATTTCCTCAGAAACTGTCCTCACGGCCATCTCCTCCCCAACAGCTGCTACTAGATGCCATCCAGAGCCCAAATCAGCCTGCTGCCCCATTTGGTCAAGAGAGCAGCTCTCCAGGCCATCCTTCAGCCCTCTGGTGACAGAGCTGAAACTAATCTAGACCCAGAGAAAAGAGAGACCAGGCTTCAGCACCTTTCTTCTGATAACTGAAATTATCCATCATCCCAACATCCCCATCGCCACCCTGACTCTGCCCCTTTCCCTGCTGTCTCAGGGGCTCAGTCAGATAGTGAACTCCCATCCTACCATCAAAATGATGTGAGCCTGGACCGGGGGTACACTTCTGACTCAGAGGTCTACACTGACCATGGCAGACCTGGCAAGATTCATCGATCAGCCACAGATGCTGATGTGGTCAACAGCGGTTGGTTAGTGGTGAGTGAGCATATGTGCAGCGGATGAGTCTTCCCTGCCTGGCCTGTGGAAAAGATTCCTGGTCTTTGAGAGGGCATCTAGGGGACGATCGAGGTGAATCCTGCATTCTGAGCTCTTCTGTACTCAACAGGTGGGGAAAGATGACATTGATAACTCCAAGCCAGGGCCTGGGCCCAGCCAGCCAGGTCCTTCACCCCTGGTCAATCAATACAGCCTAACAGTGGGGCTGGACCTCGGGCCACATGATACCAAGTCCCTGCTCAAGTGTGTGGAGTCACTGTCCTTCATCGTGCGTGACGCTGCCCACATCACACCTGACAACTTTGAGCTCTGTGTCAAGACTCTCCGCATCTTTGTGGAGGCCAGTCTAAATGGCGGTGGGTCACCTGATGAAGGGGCAGTTGGGGAGTAGCCATGTGAATTACGGGGCAAAGGTGGGGAAAGGCAGGCCATCCCTGCCCATAGATGTGAAATGTGATCTGGGTCTGGCCCTGCTCAGGGTGCAAGTCCCAGGAGAAACGTGGCAAGAGTCACAAATATGACAGCAAAGGGAACCGCTTCAAGAAAAAATCCAAGGAAGGCTCAATGCTTCGGCGGCCTCGAACCTCCAGCCAACATGCCACTCGGGGTGGGCACAGTGACGACGATGAGGATGAAGGTGTGCCGGCCAGCTACCATACGGTGTCTTTACAGGTCAGTCAGGACGTAAGTATGGCACCCTTTACTTCCTCTCCTTTCCCTGCACCTGACATCGGGAGTCTTGGTGGGTCCAGGGACAGCCAGGGCTAAGAGGAAGGGCCTGTTTTCCAGCCCAAGTCCTCGGCTAGCACCCCCAGTGTTTCCCTATCCAGGACTACTTGTAAGTCTTCATTTGCTTAATTTTTAAATTATAGTTTATTTTTTAAATAAATAATTCTAATGCACATAGTACAAAGTTCAAAAGGTACAAAAGGGTAAACAGATAAAAGTCGCATTCCATTCCTGTCCCTAGCTGCTAAGTTCTTACCAGAGGGAACCACTGCCACCAGTTTTTGTTTATCTTTCTGGTTATTCTGTTGTCTATTCAAAATGTACAAAGTTTATTTTATGAGCAGACTTTATATCACTAAATAAATAGAGAACTAATTGCTTTAAATAGAATCACCTTAGAAAAATGATGAAAACAAAAATTACATCTGTCCAAACATTACTGCCTGTCAAAGCCTCTGAGCCTGAGATTTACCATTTTTAAAATGAGATTAACGAATATGAGGCTTTATTTGTCATCAGAAAGGGTAAAAGAGAAGTGAAAAGAACGTGCCTTTCTCACTGTGTAATTGTGTTATTAAATTCTTAGTGCACACACCTCAAGTTGCTGCTACTGGGAATAATACCTACCTTTGGAAAACACTGGTCAGGACTAGGACACCCAGCTCACAAAGTTGAAGAGAGTGGTGAGAGGAGTGTGGTGCGATCAGTACTAGGGGCTCCCTTGAGGACTCAAGTCAGGGACAGTGGGAGTGGGCTGTTGAGGAGGGGGTCCAGCAGACGTAACCCCATTTATGTCCTGCCCCTCCTGTGATCCCAGTTGCTAGATCTGATGCACACTCTGCACACAAGGGCAGCCTCTATCTACAGCTCATGGGCGGAGGAGCAGCGCCACCTGGAGACAGGCGGCCGGAAGATTGAAGCTGATTCACGTACCCTCTGGGCTCACTGCTGGTGCCCTTTACTGCAGGGTAAACCTCGGGGGAGCGGGGGCAGAGGTGGAGCTGGTGCTTAGGAAGTACCGAGATCTGGATACCTGAAGGATCTGAGCCTGTTCTTGTTCTCAGGCATTGCCTGCCTATGCTGTGATGCCCGGCGGCAGGTGAGGATGCAGGCACTGACCTATCTGCAGCGAGCACTGCTGGTACATGATCTGCAGAAGTTAGATGCTCTGGAATGGGAATCCTGTTTTAACAAGGTAGGCCTTCTCTCTGGTCTTAAGGTAAAGGGAAAATCCTAAAGACAGGGATCCCCTGGCAGCCTGAAGAGCCGCTAATGTCAATCCTCAGTTGATTATACCTTCCCTCCTGCTCTGTTCCCACCCTCCCCAACCCACGGTCAGGTGGGCAAGGCGTCCACCTGACCCCTCTGGAGAAATGTTGACTCTTTACCCTCCAGGTGCTGTTTCCTCTACTGACCAAGCTCTTGGAGAACATCAGCCCTGCAGATGTGGGTGGGATGGAAGAGACCCGGATGAGGGCTTCTACTCTGCTCTCTAAGGTACTGTCACCACCCTACTCCCACCCACTGTCTCCATACCTGCCACTTCAGCAGCCTGGGAGGACCAAGAGATATAGTGTAGGCGCTTATGACCCCCAGCTGTAGAGACTCAGCAAGACCCCGGAGGATTTTGGAATTCAGAGGAGTCTCTGATCCAGGATTCCCATGAAAGATAGAGAAGTCTTGCCTCCTACCCATGGAGAGTGGTGCAGAAGGCTCCCACCCTCCTCTCAGCTGAAAGGGGCTGGGGGCCATAGGTCTTTCTGCAGCACCTGTCTCCACTTCTGTCGCTGTCCACCTTTGCGGCCCTCTGGCTGACCATCCTGGACTTCATGGACAAGTACATGCATGCAGGCTCCAGTGACTTACTGGTACGTTCTGCCTCAGGCCAGCGCCGCTGCCTATGTCCTCTCCTAACTTCTGGGAAGACTTGCTGTTTCCCCCTTGGTGGCTATCTCCTCCTTACCATAGTCCCCCATGTCTCTTTTCCCATTCTTACGGTCCCACTGCCATCTGCAGTCAGAAGCCATTCCAGAGTCTCTGAAGAACATGCTCCTGGTGATGGACACAGCAGAGATTTTCCACAGTGCAGATGCCCGAGGAGGCAGCCCCTCAGCCCTCTGGGAGATCACCTGGGAGCGCATAGACTGTTTCCTGCCCCACCTGCGAGATGAGCTCTTCAAGCAGACTGTCATCCAGGGTAGGGGGCTCCAACCAACTTCATCAGAGAGAGCCTGGAGCTAATAACTAGTTCTCTGTGCCCTGGGTTAGGTGGGAAGTCTAGTAGGTAACCAAGACTCTACTTGAGAGGAAGCACTGAGAGCTGCCATCTGGACTCTCTACCCTCCCCAGACCCTGTGCCCATGGAGCCTCATGCCCCAAAACCGCTGGCCTCAGCACACCTGACTCCTGCTGCTGGTGACACTAGGACACCTGGCCATCCACCTCCCCCAGAAATGCCCTCTGAGCTGGGGACCTGTGGTGAGTCCCTCTGAGTGAGCTTGCTGGATGTCAAGGCCTAAGAGGAGGCCCAGAGTACTTTATGACTGCTGCTGAGCACGGGCAGTGAGCCAGGGGAAGGAAGGAACCACAGGATTCCCGCTCACTTGCTCTTCCCATGGGCGATTGCAGGGCTAGGTCTGATGAGCTAGCTGCCTGGGATTTCTAGGCTTCAGAGAAGAAGGCTGGATTGGGAACTTGGGATGAAGAGGCAGAGGCGCCCTTCAGGGATGCTAGTAAAAAGCAGACCAAAATTAATCTGACTGGAGGTACAACAGTGGGGGGAGTGGGTAGGTATGAGGGAACTGGACACTGGAATAAGTTTCAAGCAGAGAATCTCAACTATGTAGACTGGGAGGAGTCATTTTCTCACAGGAATGGGGAGGAGCAGAAGTGTGGTAAACCAGCTGCGGACTGTAAGGGAGTTTGACTGCAGCCACCTTGCTTTCCTCTAGACTTTGAGAAGCCTGAGGGCCCCCGACCGGCTAACAGCAGTTCTACTGGATCACCAGTGGCGTCCAGCCCCAGCAGGCTGAGCCCCACCCCAGATGGGCCTCCACCGCTGGCTCAGTCCCCACTGATCCTGCAGCCCTTGGCCTCCCCACTGCAGGTGGGCGTGCCCCCCATGACTCTGCCCATCATCCTCAATCCCGCTCTCATTGAGGCCACCTCACCTGTGCCCCTCCTGGCCACACCTCGACCCACAGACCCCATGCCCACCTCCGAGGTCAACTAAGGCAGGCCCCTCAGCTCTCAGGACCAGTACCTCCTAGCAGGCTGTCCCTGGCCCCCCTCTCAGCTGTACCAAGGGCCACAGACTCTTCAGTCCCACGCCAAGTGGCTATCACTGCTTTTTGGATGGGGACGGGAAATAGAACTTTTATGGCCCCTCCTAGGACTCACAGTTAGTCTGTGGGACCTTCCTCCTCTGCTCTCCATTCCTGGGAGTCCAACCTGAGAGCACACTCAGGTATCACCTGCAGCCTGGCAGCTCCGGGGAGGGAGGCATCACTGTACCAGCCCTGCAGTGCCTGCCCTTGTGCCCCTCCTGCCTGTGTCAGGCATCGAGAGCCAAGTCAACCACTCTGCACTTTGTTTCCCTCTCCCAGCCCCAATCCCACTAGCCCTGGACCACCACCTCTAGTTTTTCCTCTTTTATTAATTAGTTGGTCAGTTTGGAGAGTTGATTTGCGCCATAGAGTGTGGGCAGGTGGGACTGGAGAGGACTGCCCACAGGAGCATGTACATATGGAAAAACAGGAAAACAATGGACTTTTTATGATGTAATAAATGTCTTAGTACCAACATCATGGCCTTTTCCTCTGGTTTCCTTCTTGAGCTTGTGGGTACCATGTTTTGGGATACGTAGGCCCTCACATGAACAGAAATGAGGCCGAGCCTACCAACCATGGTCATGCTGCTGCCACCCCACCGCCACTACCACCACCATCAGAGCAGTGCTTCCTTGTCACCAGGGATGTGCCAGGGGTTGACAGTTCTCTTCCATAACTGCTCCAGTGGAGATAACTGTGATAACCCAGGCGGGGTCAAAGGGCAGGTGAGCCAGGGCTGAGCTGTCATTACTCAGAAGGCTTCCCTCAGTTGTGCCTCACAGTCCAGCCACACATGGAGTCCATGGGTCTTGGGGGTGGGAGGCTGCCTTGCCCACAGCTGTGAGCTTGTGTTTCTGGACACGGCATTCATTCTGGCCCATAACTGAGCAGGGGAATATTTTTCCCATCCCATAGCCTCCAAACAGTCCAGTCACTGAAGTGTGATTGGAGAAATCCTTCCCTTTTTTCCCTTTGCATCAGGATAAGACAAGAGGGAGTGTGCGTGGGGCAGGCAGCATGGCTTCTGCAGGGCTGAGCTACTGTGGGTGGGATGCAGAATGCTATTAAGCCTTCCCAAGTGAAGCATCTCCCATCATCTTGACTTCCTCCTCCACCATAGTCCCTTCCACCAAAGGGCGGAGAGTAGTACCAGTGGTCCTCCCTCCTGGACACTTAAGGGTGCTCACCTCTTCATTGGGCCCAGCTGTCTCTGTGATCATTCAGCCTCTCAGGCTCCCCTTTGCTCAGCACAGCCACGTGGATGGTGTCTGGATGTCTGTCAGTGCCTCCCTTGGGTGCACCGCTGTGGAAATGGAAACAACCGGATGTGGAACAATATTAACAGGAGTCCAGCAGCTCCTACACTAGTTTCTCCCACTTCCCTTCCTTCTGCAAATAATCCAGACCATGCCTGCTTTCCACACTAACCTGAAACCTTGCCCCTGGGAAAATTATGAGTAAGACTGAACGCCTCACCTGCTTTTTTCCATATGGGTGCAGAAAAGCCTGGATCTACAATCAGGTAGACACTTGGGCCATTGGCTTTGACTCTAACATCTCTGTTCTCCTTTCTGAGCCCCACAGCTCTGCTGTGGGGAAAACGTGAGGGAAACAACATAGACTAACATAGAAATCTAAAGTCTATCCTGTGAACAAAAGAATATGAAAAGTCTGTAGCCCTTGGTCTGAAATATTAGGAAAGAAGCTGGGGTGATTGCAAACTGAACCCCACCCCACTGGCAAGCAAAGGAAAACTTGTCAAAAGTCTCATTCTGGTATAGAAAAATCAGCTGATATATAACCTGACTTGTATTGTTAACAGTGTTGTCAGGCAAAGGAAACTACAAGAAGATCTAATACTTAGGCCTTAATTCTGACCAAGAAAGAATGGCTAATGATATGGAAGTGACAAAACTTGTGGGAAAATAGTATAATCTGGAAGGAAATGCTGGTCTTAACAGTGTCTCCTATAAGAACTCTAGGATAGCAGGTTTCAAAAAGCCCAGAGGCCTGAGATCCTAACAAGGAGACGTGACATTGTTGGAACACCAGTGTATGTCAATATTAAGTGCACTGCTTACCCAACCTTGTAGAAATATTAACTCCTCTCCTAGATGAAGCAGCAGGTTCAGAGAGGCCATATTCCTGGGAAGTTAGGGAGCTGAGATTCAAACCCAGGTCTGTTTTCACTCTAAACCGCATGGTCTTTCCCATGACACTTTCCCAATTCAAAAGTAGTGATGGTGGTGTAGAAACTCATTTTTCTGTAGTTTCTCATGCGGAAATAAAAGGTCGAGTACCGAAGTAATAATTACATGGTGAGCTAAGACTTCACTAGAAAACTGGGAAAGGGGGGCAGGGATAAATGAGTTTGGATTAATAGATACACACTGTGTGTGTGCATGCGTGCTCAGTTGTGTCCAGCTCTTTGTGACCCTGTGGACTATATAGCCCACCAGGCTCCTCTGTCCATGGGATTTTTCAGGCAAGAATATTGAAGTGGGTTGCCATTTCTTCCTCCAAGGGATTTTCCCAACACTGGGATCGAACTGGTGTCTCTTACATCTCCCGCATTGGCAGGCAGATTCTTTACCACTGAGCCACCTGGGAAGCCCATAACAGATACACATTACTACATATAAAATAGATCAACTATATTCAATATCTAGTAATAAACTATAAGGGAAAATAATCTGAAAAAAATATGTGTGTGTGTGTGTATGTTGTTCAGTCACTCAGTCATGTCTGACTCTGTAACCCCAGGGACTGCAGCCCACCAGGCTTCTCTGTCCATGGGATTTCCCAGGCAAGGATACTGGAGTGGGTTGCTGTTTACTTCTCCGTGTGTGTGTGTGTATCACTTTGCTGCATACTTGAAACTAACACAACATTGTAAACCAACTATACATCAATAAAAGGGGACTTCCCTGGTGGCCCAGTGGCTGAGACTCTGCACTCCCAAGGGACCCCGGTTTGATCCCTGGTCAGGGAACTAGATCCCATATGCTGCAATTAGGAATTTGCATGCCATAACTAAAGATCCTGCACGCCACAACTAAGACCCAACATAGCCAAATAATATTTTTTAGAAACTATAATTAATAAAAGAAAAACAGGAAAAAACAAACATAACCAAGAATAAATGTGAATTTTCTGAGCACATAAGAGTGATATCAGAACTTCCCTGGAGATCCAGTGGTTAGGACTCCACATTTCTACTGCAGGGGGCATGGGTTCCATCTCTGCTTGGGGAACTAAGATCCCACAAGCCCCATGGAGCAGCCAAAAAAAAAAAAAAAAGAATGACATCAGAGGGGACAAATTACAGAGTTAGTAATAATGGGCACACACTTCCCCATTACCCCGCCCCCCCCCCACAATAAATGCTAGGAACAATAAAGTATGTGGCTTTTCAAGCCCTTGGGTATTCACCTGTGTTCAGGGCTCACTGGGAAACTGTGGTTGTGAGAAAACAAGAACCCTAGGCTTCAGCTGAGAAGGAGCTTTAATTCAACTAAATAGTTCACCACCCCCTCCGTGAAATGCTCTTCACCTCACTGAGACACAGGTTTTTCTTGGTTCTCCTCTGCCTCACCGACCATGTCTTTTCAATTTCCTCTTTTGGTTCCTCCTCATCTCCACAGCTTCTCAACATCAGAATGTCCCAGGGTGTAGTGCTTGTCAACTCCTTTTCTCTACATTCAATCGTGGGGTGATGGTGACCACTGTCAAAACTTCAAATACCATCCATTACACTGACTTAATGTACAATTGCCCCTCATCTTCTCCAGGTTCTTATATCAACACCCCTCCCCAACATCCCACACCCAATTCCTCAGCAAGTTTTATTGCCCCTGACTTTCAAATCTATCTAGAATATGACCATTTCTCCCACTCTTTCCACTCCCACACAAGTCTAAAGTCTCACAATGGGGTAGGAAGACCTGCTTTGCTTTAGACAAGTTTAGGGTAAAGAGCTTTACGCTAGAGTTAAGAGACTGGGTGTGATTCTCTCTCTGTCCCTTTCAAGCCATGTATTTGGTTGTGTTACTTCACCTCTGAGTCTTACCTTTATCAGTTTACCCTGTGGCTCATCTGCCAATGCAGGAGATGCAAGAGACTCTGTTTCAATCCCTGGGTTGAGAAGATCCTCTGGAGAAGGAAATGGCAATCCACTCCAGTATTCTTGCCTGGAAAATTTCATGGACAGAGGTACAGTCCTGTCAGGCTATAGTCCATGGGGTTGCAAAGAGTCGGAGATCACTGTGCAACTGAGCACACACACATCTTCACATAGTATCTGGCACATTCAATTTGCAGGCAAGATGAAGAGGGGGAAGGGACAGGAAATTACCCAAATCAAGGGCCACAATAGTCTCCCTTTATGCAGAGCTATGCAGGCCTCTAATTCCATTATTAAGGTCAGGGGCAAGTTGCAGGCAAGATTTGAAACAGTCAGTGTTCTACCATGGTGAGCCTAAGGGAGGACGCCTCCAAAAATGGAGATTACTCATGGCACCTCCTAAAAAGAAATTCTACCAACCAGGAATGTCCAGCCCCAGAGGACAGTACTTTGTGAAAATCTGTACTGACCTTGCTGTCACTAGAAGTGTCTAAGTAGGGACTTCCCTGTGGTCCAGTGGCTAAGACTTCACACTCCCAATGCAGAGGGCCCAGGTTCCATCCCTGGTCAGGGAACTAGACACAGTGAAGACAGCAGATCTCAACAAAGATCTCAACTAAGACCCAGTGCAGCCAAATATACATACATATATATATATATATATATATATATATATATATATATATATATATCTCGTTAAAGTAAACGGACATTGGAAACTATATAAAAAGCCGATTTCTTACATCAAAGGCATTTGAACTATTAATTTTGGATTACTTTTCAACTCTAATATTCCAAACTTCCGTGATCGATGAGCAAGGCCTGAGTCTCCCAGATAAATACCTCCTTTCCCTTATCCTCGGAAGACCTCCTGAGCTCAGGTCTGAAAGTCTGGCCAGCTGTTAACCTGCCATTTACGGAACAAGTTTCAGGTCCAGACACTCTCTTCCCGGGAAGACTGAGAGGATTATGGAGTCTCCTTGAGGCTCCAGAGGGGCCACCAGATGGCACTCTAGAACCTACTGCAAGATCAACTTCCTTCCTCTTCCTCCAAGTCCTCCCGGCAACCGGGCCCCGCTCCGGGCGGGGGACCAGAGGGCTGAGACATATCAGCTTCCCCCTGGGGTTCCCCGACTTCAGAGGTGGCCGAGCATTAGGCGTAGCATAAAACTGAGTAGCAGCAGACGCTGCGAGCCGGCCTGGAAAGGCCTGGGTGTGAGGAGACCGGAGCTAGGTCCCTCGGCTGGGGAATGGCGCTCGGTCAGCGGATCCCGCAGCGGGTTGGTCCCCAGATCAGAGCTAGTGCCAGTCTGAGGGTCATTCTCACTCTGGCTTCCAGAGCAGCACAAACATTTCTCCTCCAAGGGGCGCCCCTGAGTCACTCCCAATTGGTTGTGTAAGTCCAGGAGTTAAACTTTCAGCCAATGAAAAAGGGCATGGCAAGTGACGCACGGAAACGTCACGGGAATTCCCCCCTCCCGGGGGCGGAAAAGGGGCTTTCCCGGCTGGAGTCCTGGTGGTGGGAGAGGTGTCGCGACCCGTCCGAGGTGGGTCCGGCCGGGAGAGAATCCTGAACCGGAGCCACCGCCGCGGTGAGTGGCCGGGTTCAGACCCCTGGGTGGTGGGACACAGGCAAGGGCGGGAGGAGGGTCCTTAGCTGACCGAGCCCTAGAGCTGAAGAGCGGCATCTGCGCATTCAGAGAGCGCGCATACTAACATGACACGCGGATACACATCGATATCCTTGTACAAAGACACGGGCCGTAAGTCCAGCTACACGTATGCCCGCAGGTGCACAGGATCGTCCATGAACTCAGACTCGCACACACATGCATACGCAAAACACACTCACCCGTGCACAGGCACCCGTGCCTGGACACACACCCTTCACGCAGAAACTCAAAGACAGGTTCACCTGTGCTCTCAGATACATGCTGACATGTGTCCACACTAATAAGTTTAAGGACTCTCACCTGTACACGCATGTTCACGCCATGCACACAACGCGCAAGCATATGGGCTGAAACATACTTAGACACCTGTGATGTACATGTGTTACATATGGCCATGGGACAGGGGCGGGTGGGGGGGAACGTGGGCACCCAAAGCAGGTGCGGTGTGGGAATCAACGACTGTTGAGATTTTCGGGAAGAGGGAATGGAGGTGCCCATCCCAGCACCCCCTCCGGCCCCTTGGCCTCAGAGGCTGCTTCTCGGGACAGAACCCCGGGGCCCTCTACTCGGAAGAGCCCCCACCTACAGGCCTTCGGGGAGGAGGCCTTCCTACAGCAGGAATGTCCCCCCAAAACCCCCCGGGGTGAATCAGCCGTGGCCTCCCTGAGGGTAGAAAATCCCAAGTTTGCTCCAGGACGGGGGAGGGGAAGGGGGCGGGAGGGGGGCCGGGCCCCGGACTAAGAGCTTCCTCCGGCCTTGAAAGACCCTCCAGTCCCCGGGGCCGGCCCTGAAGAGAGGAGGGGGACCCCTCCCCAGCCCCGCGGGGCCTTCCCTGGGTCTGACTGCCCCTCTGCTTGCAGAGACGCTGCAGGCGCCCTCGGGCCAGCGAAGAGAAGACCTCGCGCCCCTCCCGCCAGGGGCGTGGTCAGTGGCGTCATTTCCAGGCCCGCCCCTCTGGCCCCGCCTCCCCCTGGTATTTTCGGGACTTTCCTAAGCTGTTCTAACTTTCCTGCCCCTTCCCCGGCCTGGCCCAGCCCAGCTCCGGATCTCGCCCTCCACCGGATCCTGCCCGCCACACCCGGACGGGTAGTTGGAGGAGATCGGACCCTCCCCTAAATTTGGGCCCCCCTCTCCCCCCAACTCCCGTCCTGATCTGTCTCTCCCTACCCCCGCCACTCCTCCCCACCTAAGGCGGGCGCCTGAAACTCTGGGAAACAGAACCCGGCCGAAGCCACCGGACAGAGCCGGGCCTAGCCCAGAGTCATGGACAATTGCTACGACCCAGTGAGTCACGCCGCCTGGCCCCAAAGCCAGCCGGCCACCCCCCCGGTGCCTGTCTGCTTGTCTGCCTGCCTGTCCTAGTCCCTTCTACTCCCTTACACCTCTAATGTCCTCATATTATTTCACCCTGCCTGTCAGTCAGTCTCTGCAAACTGCTTTCAGTAGGAGCTATTTTATGGGCCTGCCTAGGAGAGGGAGTGATTGCTAATGGTTTAGAGAGATGAGAGGTGGAGGGTTCTGGGGGTGGCTCAGAATCAGCTGCCATCCCAGTCTGTCTCCATACCAGGGTCTGGATGGCATCATTGAATATGATGATTTTAAATTCAACCCGTCCATTGTGGAGCCCAAGGAGCCAGCCCCAGAGACAGGTTAATAAGTCCCCTGACCTGCCCTTGTGTTGGAGGGAGGGGGAGGGAGGGGGAGGGAGGAGCATGTGGTATGTGCCCTCTGTCTTGGGAATGGGCTCTGCCCTCTGTCTTGGGAATGGGCTCAGAGGTCCCATTGCAGAGCCTGGCTCAGCAAGGCTCCTCTGTCCCCAGCTGATGGTCCCTACCTGGTGATCGTGGAACAGCCTAAGCAGGTGAGCAAGTAGAAGGGATGGTGTGGGATGGCTTCAGCTTTGGGGGCAAGTGGGATAGTTGTAGCTGGGTGGCCACGGGGAGGGTAACTGATCACAGACCCACTTCGGGTTGGGATGGTTAGCAGCTGCTGATCACAGTGGCATGGTGGTGATTCAGGATACACACGTCCAGTCATTATGGTCACTGCTGGCTGGGGATGTGGCTGGTGAGGGGGGATGTTTCTCCTGGTCACAATGTCACTCTGCCCTGGCACCTTCAGCGAGGCTTCCGATTTCGATATGGCTGTGAAGGCCCTTCTCATGGAGGACTGCCAGGTGCCTCTAGCGAGAAGGGCCGGAAGACTTATCCCACTGTCAAGGTGAGCCAGGGTGGTGCTGGAGGGTGGGCTGGTGGACAGTGTGTCCATGGGCATTACTGACAGCCCTCACCCCTCACAGATCTGTAACTACGAGGGACCTGCCAAGATTGAGGTGGACCTGGTAACACACAGTGACCCACCTCGTGCTCACGCCCACAGTCTGGTGGGCAAACAGTGCTCGGAGCTGGGGGTCTGCGCAGTGTCTGTGGGGCCCAAGGACATGACTGCCCAGTAGGTGCCCAGTGCCCCCTACCCCTGGTCCCCACTGGTGTGCCCCCTCATTGCCTGCCAGTTCTAGGTCCCAGTCCACCTTTGTGAGCTTAGCATCTGACCAAGGGAAGAGACTCTGGTTGGCCCCAGAACCCAGGGCCCCAAGTAAAAACTAGAAAAGCTTCCTAGAGGAAGTAGAGTCGAGCCGAGCCTTGGCTGTGGGGAGGGTGCCTCAGGAGGAAAGAACTTCCCACAAGGCCTCTGACTTCTCCCTGCCCCCACACAGATTTAACAACCTGGGTGTCCTGCATGTGACCAAAAAGAACATGATGGAGATTATGATACAAAAACTTCAGAGGCAGCGTCTTCGCTCCAGGCCCCAGGGCCTTACGGGTATGGGGGATATGGAGGGAGTCATGGGAGGTGGTCATGGAAGGAACAGAGGTGGAGTCCAGGGGTCACATGTATGCCCACTGCCCAGAGGCTGAGCGTCGAGAGCTGGAGCAGGAGGCCAAGGAACTGAAGAAGGTGATGGATCTGAGCGTTGTGCGACTGCGCTTTTCTGCCTTCCTTCGAGCCAGCGATGGCTCCTTCTCTCTGCCCCTGAAGCCAGTTATCTCCCAGCCCATTCATGACAGCAGTGAGTATCCTGACCACCTGGGGTGCTGGGCCTGGGTGCCAGAGGGAGTATGGAGGGCAGCCCCGAACTGTGGAGTCAGACATGCCCGGGTTTGAACTTGGCCCCACCATGTATGAGCTGAGTGATCTTGAGCAAGTCATGTCCCCTCTCTGAGTAAATGAAGATACTGGCAGTTCCTGTGTCTCTTGGGGTTGTTAAAATACAAAGCACCTGGCTCCCTAGTTGGGACCATGGCTATTGTATCATCTCAAGTAACTGATATGCCATCTCCATAGAGTCTCCTGGAGCCTCAAACCTGAAGATTTCTCGAATGGACAAGACAGCTGGCTCTGTGCGGGGTGGAGATGAGGTTTATCTGCTCTGTGACAAGGTGCAGAAAGGTGAGGCTGGAGTCCAGGCTGGGAGCTAGCGATGGGTATCAAGCTTGGGGAGCAAAACAGCTTCAGGACAAATGGCCCTATGGATTCAATTTTCCCTGTAGATGACATTGAGGTTCGGTTCTACGAGGATGATGAGAATGGATGGCAGGCCTTTGGGGACTTCTCTCCCACAGATGTTCACAAACAGGTACCCTAGGGCCAGGCCTGGGTCTGGGCTCAAATTAAGTCAAGACCTTAGTGACACCTATGTCCTCCTTCCCCCTAGTATGCCATTGTGTTCCGGACACCTCCCTATCACAAGATGAAGATTGAGCGTCCTGTAACCGTGTTCCTGCAACTGAAACGCAAGCGTGGGGGGGATGTCTCTGATTCCAAACAGTTCACCTATTATCCTCTGGTAGAAGGTGAAGCTGGGCTGAAGATCCCAGGGGGGCTGGAGGCGGGGGCTTTACTGGAGGGTCCCAAGAACTAGACCAGGGGACCCATGAGTGAAATCAGGAGTAGGGAATGTCCCAGAAAGAGGTGGCCCTAGGAGCCAGCCTGAGGGCTTTTGGGGGAAAGGCCATTACCAGGTGTGGGACAGGGCTCTTGAGGCTGGTGCGAGTTGGGGTTTTAACATCTCATTTCCCTCTACCCCTAGACAAGGAAGAGGTGCAGCGGAAGAGGAGGAAAGCCTTGCCCACCTTCTCCCAGCCCTTTGGGGGTGGCTCCCACATGGGTGGAGGCTCTGGGGGCTCGGCTGGAGGTTATGGAGGAGCTGGAGGAGGAGGTGAGGTGGTGCTGGTGGCAGGAAGGGCAATGGGATAAAGGGGAGAAAAGCTATGGGGAAGAAATCTGGGAGAGTCCTCCTGGTGCTCTCTCCCCACAGTCCTGCCTGTATCCACAGGTGGCAGCCTCGGCTTTTTCCCCTCATCCTTGGCCTACAGCCCCTACCAGTCGGGCGCGGCCCCAATGGGCTGCTACCCGGGAGGCGGGGGCGGGGCGCAGATGGCCGCCGAGACGCCTAGTGTGGATGCTGGGGAGGAAGCCGCAGAGCCGAGCACGCCCCCCGGGACGCCCCAGCGCGAACAGCAAGCCCCGGAGCTGCTGCATCGAGGTATGACCTCGGGAATCCCAGAGGTCGGAACGCTGCGGGTGGGGACCTAGCCCACACCCACGCCCCCTGTCGCCCCCAGCCCGGGAGTACAACGCGCGACTGTTCGGCCTGGCGCAGCGCAGCGCTCGAGCCTTGCTGGACTACGGCGTCACGGCGGACGCGCGCTCGCTGCTGGCGGGACAGCGCCACCTGCTGACGGCGCAGGATGAGAACGGAGACACGTAGGTGGGCGGGAGAGCGGGCGGGGACCACGGCTCAGCGCGCCGGTGGAAGGTCGTGGGCTGTGGGGCAAGGAAGGGACCTATAGCGCCAGGGGTCCGGAGTTAGGCAGACCCAGTTTCAAATTCGGCCTCGCTACGCTCTAGTTCTGTTCAAGATACTTAAATCTCTGCAGACTTCAGTTTTGTCGACTGTTTAAGAGGCACAGTAATAGTACGCACTTACCACAAAAGGTGCGCGGAAGGATTTACTCTCGTGGGCTGGAGAGGCCCCAGCGAGGGAGATTATGGAGGTGGTGGCGTTATGAGAGTAAAGCATAACAAGTTGCTGAGCTTCCTAGGCCAGAGTTTCACCCCCCAATCCCTAGGCCGCTGCACTTGGCCATCATCCACGGGCAGACCAGCGTCATTGAGCAGATAGCCCACGTCATCTACCATGCCCCGCACCTCGGCGTGGTTAATATCACCAATAACTTGCACCAGGTAAGGGGCCTCTATTGGTGAGGGGGAGGGGTTGGAAGTCAGGTGGGTGAGGCAAGGAGTAAGCCTGGCTCACCCTGCCTGCCTCCCCCAGACGCCCCTGCACCTGGCAGTGATCACGGGGCAGACGAAGGTGGTGAGCTTCCTGCTGCAGGTGGGCGCAGACCCAGCACTGCTGGACCGGCACGGAGACTCAGCAGTGCACCTGGCACTCCGGGCAGGTGCCAGCGCCCCCGACCTGCTGTGCGCCCTGCTGCGAAGTGGGGTTCCTGCCATGCCCCAACTGCTGCATGTGCCCGACTTCCAAGGTGAGTTCATCACCTCATCTGAACCAGCGGGCTAGGGTGGGCACCAAGGAGAGTATCAGGGGAGTGCCTACAGCGGACGTGAGGCATGGAGGTCAGCTGGTCAAGGGCTCACATTAGGGGCACAGCTGCAGGCTGAATACCCTGTGTCACTAGGGCTATACCCAGTCCACCTGGCAGTCCATGCGCGAAGCCCCGAGTGCCTCGATCTGCTGGTGGAGAGTGGGGCTGAAGTGGAGGCTGCAGAGCGGCAGGGGGGACGGACAGCCCTGCATCTAGCCACAGAGATGGAGGAGCTGGGCTTGGTCACCCATCTCGTCACCAAGGTGGGACTGAGGACTGTGGAAAAAGTGGAGCCAAGGGCTGTGGAGGGCCTGGGGACGGAGAAGGTGTGGAGGGAGGCCCAGCGGGTCAGTCAGTGCTGTGATCAGCCACTCCCTCGCACCCCACAGCTCCGGGCCAACGTGAATGCCCGCACCTTTGCGGGAAACACACCCCTGCACCTGGCAGCTGGACTGGGATCCCCAACGCTCACCCGCCTCCTTCTGAAGGCTGGTCAGTCTCACCTCCGGGGCTTGTGAACAGGGGTGTGGGAGGGAAGGGGGTGCCACCCCATCCCCCACTTTGCAGTCTTAATGTGGGCTCCGAGGGAGCCTCCCCGTGACTATCTCCCTGCCCCAGGTGCTGACATCCACGCAGAGAACGAGGAGCCCCTGTGCCCACTGCCTTCGCCTCCCACCTCTGGTAGTGACTCAGATTCCGAGAGCCCCGAGAGGGACACCCGAGGCAGCTTCCGGGGCCACACACCTCTTGACCTCACTCGCAGCAGCAAGGTGAGGCCAGCCCGGGACTAGCAGTACCAGGAGATGGGGCATCTGGGCTTGTAGATGGGGTCCTGAGTAGCTGCTACCTGGGGTCAGGGACTGTGATGCGAGGTAGTCAAGGCTGAGGCTGTCTCCCCAGGTGAAGACCTTGCTGCTAAACGCTGCTCAGGACACCATGGCACCGCCGCTGACCCCGCCCAGCCCTGCAGGTGAGGAGCTCCCCCCACCCACTGCCAGCCCCCTGACCCCTGCTTACAGCGGTCTCTTGTCCTTCGGGTCCACTGAAGGAGATCTCCTTTTCTCCATCCCCATCCTCCATCCGTTGCCCCAGTGGCCCTGCCTGCCCTATCAGGTTGCCTTGAGAGAAAGGTGACATTTGCGTGTCTGTCTTTGCCATCTCTGGGGGTAACTAACATGTTTACGTGTGTGTCCCCTTCAGGGCCAGAGATGCCCCTTGAAGATACAGTCCTACAGAACCTGGAGCATCTGCTTGATGGGCCAGGAGCCCAGGGCAGCTGGGCGGAGCTGGCAGAACGGCTGGGGCTGCGCAGTCTGGTGGACACGTATCGAAGGACAGCCTCGCCCAGTGGCAGCCTCCTGCGCAGTTACCAGGTCAGTCAGGCCCCGACCCATGCTCCATGTCCCAGTCTCAGATCCCTGGTGCTTCCTCGGGGATCCCATACCCTAACCACAACTCCTGGTTCATGCCTCTTCCTTCTCCTCAGCTGGCTGGTGGCGACTTGGCGGGCCTGCTGAATGCCCTGTCTGACATGGGCCTGGAGGAGGGGGTGAGGCTGCTGAAGGGTCCAGAGACCCAGGAAAAGCTACCCAGCACAGGTAAAGGGGCCGTAACTGAGAGGTGGCTGTGGGCTTGGAGGGTGGGAGGCCTAAGGCCTGACTCTTCCCTGCGCCCTTTCCCGTGTCCACACCCCCAGCAGAGGTGAAGGAGGACAGTGCCTATGGGAGCCAGTCGGTGGAACAGGAAGCAGAGAAGCTGGGCCCACCCCCTGAGCCACCAGGAGGGCTCTGCCATGGGCACCCCCAGCCTCAGGTGCACTGAACTGCTCCCCACCCACCAGCCCCTTCCGGGCCCCCTCTGTACAGTGACCCTGCCTGTTCCAGTTCTTATTTAACACCCCATGCCCACCCTTCAGTTGGGGCAAATAAAAGATTCTCATGAGAAAGGGAGGGGCCCTGGCCTCCTCTCCAACTTACAGCAGCCCCTGATGTGTGTGATGCTTGTCCCCGGGAAGCAAATGCCTACCCTGGCCTCAGGCCAGGCACTGGAGAGAGGAGGAGGCCCAGCCAGCAAGTCGAGAGCAGTTTTAATGGAGGTGGAGGTGATACAAAGGGCAGGGCCCACTGGAGGAGAGAAGCAAGGCCGCACTGCCCGGCCTGCGCTCGGGGCCTCAGCTTGGACGTCCATCCTCCACCTCTAGCAAGGGAGAGGGTGAGCCCGCAGGGCAGTGGGAGGGAAAGCAGCTCAACCCCAACTCCTGGCTTGTGTCTGAGCCAGGCCCCAGGCTGGAGGGGGACTGCTGGTGTCAGGGGTGGGGGTGGTCTCAGCAGAAAGCAGAAACGTCAGGTCTCCCCCACAAAAAAAAAAGGAGCATCAAGAGTCCAGGGGCCCTGGCCCCTCCCACCCCCATCCCCGGTACGAAAAAGTGCAAAACATTATCACAAAAAGGGGGTCTCGGAGGGGCCCTTAGCCTAAGGCTCCGAGGCCCATGCCCTAGCCCTGCCCTGCCCCGGACACCGCGTCCGGCGCGGTCAGGCCCTGGACCGAGAGGCCCTCACAGGTGGCCCGAGGCCGGCCCGGGCTTAGGCAGGGCCGTGTCATGCAGGTGCCCAGTGGGCACCGCCCCCCCAACTCCCACCCCCAGCTCAGGGCTTCCACCGCCCACTGCCTGCCCCTGCCCGAGCCTCTGAGTCAGGACACTGAGCCCGGGGCTGGCTGGAGGTGTTGGGCGGCAGGGAGGGACTGGAGTGAGGAGGAGGGAGTCCATCCTCCGTGCCGCCGGCCTGGGCCACTGCTGCCTCCACTGCATCCAGCTCCTCGCTGCCTGCCTTTAGCTTGACCCGAAGCAGCGCTGCGTACGTGCCGTAGCGGGATTTCTGAGGCAGAAGGGCAGTGGTGAACCTGCTGGTCCCCCTCTGCCCAGCCCACCCCATCTGGAGCAGGGAGCCGAAGAAGGCTAGGAGACGCCAGGTTCTTACCAACCTCTAAGACCCCTGAAGCCCCCAAGGACTGACTGACCACTCACACCCCTGGGTGTTCTGGTGCCATTCTCTGGACTCTGTAGACTGCCAGCTGTAACACCTCATGTTCCTGGAGCCTTTACCACAGTCAGCGAAATGGAGCCCTTGGCAGAAATTGGCTCCCTCCATCACCCTAGTGGGGACAGACTACTGTCCTCCCTGTCCCACTCGAGAGGAAACTGAGGCTCATGGCGAGAAAGCTGCCTGCCCAGGGTCACCCAGATAGTCCCACTCTGAGCCATGCCCTTAACCAGACGTCTGAGCCTGTGCATGGGACACAGGCCCTGATGGAGCAAGAGGTGCCTGGGCTGGGAGCTTACCTCAAACTCCAGATACGCCTCCTTCTGCCGCTGCTCTTCAGCCTCCTTGCCGCGGGCCTTCTTGGCCAGTTGCATGGCCCGATGCTCCCGCAACTCACTTGCCATGGCCTTCAGCTTGGCCTCGTGGGTCCGCACCTGCTCCTCCTAGGGGCCAAGGGAGCACGATTAGGGTTACTCTGACATAGACAGTGCCTTTGTGCAAGGTTTCTGAAAAGGTGCCCCTTCCTCTGGATGAACAAAGCACCCTGTGTCTGGGTTAACTGACTGGATTTCAGCCTCCATGGCCCCCTGCATCCCGGTTCGGTGGACAGCCACATCATAGGCAGCAGCCTCAAGTATGGTCAGCCTAGGTCGGCCCCACTCCAGCGCCCCACTTGCCCCGAGGCACCAGGTAGACAGGAGGTAGGGGAGGGTACCTGGGAGAGGCGGGTGGCAGCGCTGGGTAACAGAGGGCGGCTGAACTTCTTCTGGGAGCTGACGGCAGCTGGGAAGGGGGGTGCGGAGAACATGGCAGCCACCACGTTGATGCGAGTGATCCAGGACTGCATCTGCTCCAGGCTCCTGGGGAAACAGCACGGCCACCTGGGACTGGGGCCAGGGATCCTTCCCGAGATGGCAGTGCTGGCTCAGGGTGTGGCCCGAGAAGCAACGAGGCAGCCCGGGGACAGGGGAGGGGAGTCTGCTGGGGATGGGGGAGGGGTCTGGGATGGGCCAGAGGAGGGCACTCACGGGGCCTGGAAGAGGAAGACCCGCCAGTCAGCAGTGCGCAGGTAGAAGACATGCGGCCTCTTGCTATAGTCACTGGCCCGCGTGGCCAGTGCGTGGTGGATGCTGATGGCGTTTTTAAGCTCAGCTTCTGACAGGGCTTTCCCAGGCTGGTACTCCTCCTGTGGGGCGCCCATCTTGTCCTGGCCACAGTCCTGGCCAAGCCCAGCCCAACCCCCTGCATCCCCTGAGCCACCCCAGCCCCACCCCTTTGGGCTGGCCTCGCACCTTCTGCAGATAGAGGATCATGCCCTTGAGGATCCCGTGGAAGTTCTTCCAGCCACGCTTGCCCCGAGGTGCTGGTGGATGGGCAGAGGTGGGGGGTGAGGAAGATGAGTCGGGGGGGGGGACCTGAAACAGGCCCACTCCCATCCCCCTCCCAGGCCTCCCCACCTGGCCACATACTCTTCCTGCAGTCAGGGTCTGCGTGCACCTTTCGCACCAGGGCGCCGTGCTTGTAGACTGCAGCCCCGGGCTCGGGAGTCAGGTCCAGGAAAGGGCTGGAGCCGCTGCCACTGCCCCCGCTGACCCTCTTGATGACCTTGGGGTTGGGGTCGGCCAACTCAGACAGAGAGCGTCTCAGCTCCTCCTCGTCTCTGCAGGTGTGATCACCTCAGAGGGGGCTGGTCGTGGAGCCACAACCCTGCCCCCACATCCAGTCCTGATCTCTGGCACCCAGGAAAGCTCTCCAGTGTCTGTGGAGAAGGGGGTGGGAGGGCTGCCCCTCTTCTCCACAGAAGCAGCCACAGAGGGTGTGGTTCTCCTCAGCCTGAGGCTCCTGGAGCCACATCTCTGGCCTCAGACCCGGTGGCCCAAAGTGCCGTTGTACCTCCCCACTCAGATCAGGGCTCCTCGAGCCAGCATGTCTCTGCCCCCATATTAGAGCTCCCACGGGTAGGGCCATGTCTGTCCCTTCCTCTCTTCACATGGACCCAGCCCCGTCCTCTCCATTTCTGCATACACACCCCTCACTCCCTTCTGCACTAGGGCAGAAACGTCTGACTCAGCTTCTCAACCACACCCAGCACCAAGCTTTACTCACAGCTTGTTGGCTAAATGGTGGCAAGAGGAGCTTCCTAGTGGTTCCCTTGTACATCCTGGTCTGCAGGCTCTGTCAGATATCATCTAAAGGATCTGATTCTATCTTGTTACTCCCTCCTCAAAAACCTGCAGTAGCTCCCTGCTGCCTCCCACATGGAGCCTACACCACATCCCCACCAGCACTGTCTCTCTTTCCTTCCACTCCCCATTCCAGTTAGGCCTACCTCCTCTTGGTCTCCCCACCCCACACTCCTTTCAGCCACCATGCATTTGCCTCCCAAATATCAACTTCCCTCTTTCTCTCCCCAAATAATTCTTCCTCTCCTTCAAGCCTTGCCCCAAGACCAGTCCTCACAGAAGTTTTCCCTGATCCCCACCCTGTACCCCAGTCCTGAGCTTTGCCTCCTCTGATGAGCAGAGGGAGCTCCCAACTAAACTGAGCAGTGACTGGACTCTGAGCAGATACCAGCAAGTATGAGTGACCCACTGTCTGTTTAGATGAGGGCTGTACTCTCAGACTGGGAGATTCAACACTAGACCTCCTCCCTCAGACTAGACTTTTCCAAGACAACTCTGAAGTCTTTCTGTTTCACTGGGGCTGCCAAGAGTAGACAACTCTGGACTCCCTAGGACCCAAGAAGGGGCTCTCCCTCTATTGGTCAGAGACTTCTACTTTCCCACTCGGGTTGCCAAAAGACCTCCCCATTTTGTTTCAGCACCCCTCCTCCCAGGCCAGTTGATACTGGCCACCTACCCAACCCAGCTTGTCAAAACAACCAGCTAGAGACAAGACACAGGCCCCACATCCAGGCGGGATCTCCAAAAAAGGAAGTGAGGCAGCCTCATAGCCTCTGACAGTCTCACCCACCTCCCCTGTCTCACAGCCCCAGGGTTCACTCAGCCCACCTCAGTGCTCTCAACCCCTCCAGGCAGCCCCTTCCTGACATCTCATCCCCCCCACCCCGCCTCCGGACATCCCCAGGACTCACATGGCCCATTGCAACTTTTCATTCTTGATGGAGCTGTACAAGGCCTGGGGAGGAAGGAACAAATCAGGGGGGTGGGGGTCGGTCCTGGGGGAGGTGCACCAATGTCAGAGCTCAGAGCCCTCCCTCCCAGTCAGGGGGAGGAGATAGAACTGGGGGTAAGGATTGGCATGGGTGTAATGACCAATGACCCAGGCTGTAGAAGGAAGGGCAGAACCCAGGCCCAGATCTCCCACTTGAGCTGCAGGACAAGTGTCTATGGGAAGAACAAACGATTACCATGTGTTATTTTTTGGTGGGGCTGAGCTGTGGGGCATGCAGGATCTTAGTTCGTTGACAAAGGATCAAACCCACAGCCACCGTATCATATCAGGAACTTGGAGTCTTAACTACTGGACCGCCAGGGAAGTCCCAGTACCACGTGTTTAACATAGGGCAAGCAATTAACACAGACATCCTGGCACATGGTTGATGTACAATATATAGTAACTGCTATTATCTTTGGGCTTCCCAGGTGGCACTAGTGGTAAAGAACCCATCTGCCAATGCAGGAGATAAATGTGGGTTCAATCCATGGGTCAGTAAGCTCCCCTAGAGGAGGGCATGGCAACCCACTCCAGTATTGTTGCCGGGAGAATCCCCTGGACAGAGGAGCCTGGCCTATAGTCCACAGGCTTGAAGAGTTGGACACGACTGAAGCGATTTAGCATACATCTTTACTGTCGTTATTGTTAAGGGTCATCCTATTCAGATCCTGGGTGGGGGAAGCACGGCTCTAGAGGGAATAGAAAGAGCAGCCTAAGAAGCTCTCCTTTCCCCAACCACATGTTTTGGCCTATTTCCACAGAATAAACCCACACAGAGCATATGGAGAAACTGAGGCCCAGGAACAGGACTTTCCCTGTCACCTCCCTCCTTGGCTAACAGAGAACACGCTCTCATGGCTCCCAACCCCAGGGCAAGCTGAGCACTTCCCCCAACCCAGACAGCCCAACCAAGCCTAATGCCAGGGTGCTCCAACCCCCTGCCCATGCCCATACTTCATGTTACTGGGGAATGCACATTAGTCTAAAGGGCAATAGTTTTAGCTTCCAAACCCTGTACACTACAAACTCCCTGTGAAATCCTGAACTAGTCCCTTCTCTCTGCGGAATTGGCCTGGGGGGCCTGCAGGGGCTTTAGGGTGGTGGGAGAAGAGGATGAGTTCCAGGAGTGGCACAGGGGACCCCTCTTCTTGGGAGCAGCCTGCGACATGGGCTCACACCAGTGCCTCCCACTCTGGGGGTGCTTTCACTAGCCTGTCTGTGAGTGGGTGTGTCCCCAGCATGTGTGGCTAAGTGTGTGGCGTGTGGTGGCGTGTGCTGCTGCCTGCCTGAGAGAAACTGGGTGCAGTGGTGACGTCGGCACCTTCTCCAAGATGGGACACAGCCCCCCCCACCCCCGCCCTGGGCTCCGCTCCCCACGCAACATGGTCTCTGACTCTTTCACTGTCCACCCGCTATGCCCAGCCCCAAGTGCCAAGCATCTCACCTGTGCGCACCCTGTCTGGGGTAGGTACACCCCACCACCTCCACCCCACAGCACAACCCAGACAGGTGCACACACAGCCCAAGCACAGGCCCAGCCCACACTCAGCATAGCTCAGAGCCCAAGCCCTCACTCTCCAACTCTCTGACCACTCAGAACGCTGAAGTGGTCACTGAGATCCGGCCTGCAATCCTGTCTCCAGTCTCCCAGTTCATCCCCTGCCCCCTCTCGGCACTTCCGTTGGTCCACAACCACGTCTTCCTTCCAAAAGTCCTAAACCCCACGGGTGAGCTCCATATCGTGCTCTCACCTAGAAGGACCCTTTGGTCTGAGATCCCCAACTTGATCTCAGGGCCTCTGCCCTGCCCTCTCCATCCATGCCCACCCCTGGCTACCCATGGGCTCTGTCCCTGTCGGGCTCCCCCCTCGACCCCAGCGAGGCCCCCCTCGGCTCGTGCCGCCTTCGGCGCCTCCCTCAAGCCGCCCCCTCAGTGGCGCGCCGCCCTCAGCAACCCCCTCGGTCGCCCCCCAGCCTGGTGTGAGCTGCGGCCCCACAGCCCTCACCGCCTTTTTCTTCTTGCGGCTCTGCAGGCGGCTGACCACCAGGTCGGTGTAGAGCACGGGCTTGAGACTGCGCGAGCGCTGCGGCCAGCCGTAGCACAGGGTCTCCGCGCCGCGGTGGGTGCGCCCGTAGCGCACGGAGCACAGCGAGCGCGAGCGCAGCCGCCCGGCGCTGCTGTGGATGCTGTTGACACCGATCATGCTGGCCTGGCCGGCGCGCCGCGGCCCCCGGCCATGCCCCCGTCCGTCCTCGGCCCCGGACAGCCCGGACGGCCTGCGGACGGCTCCCCCGACAGCCGGCGCGAGCGGCCCGGCCCGGCCCGAGCCCGGCCCGGCTCGGCTCCCACCGACGCACAGAGCGCGCGGCGGCGGCGGCGGCGCGGTCGGCTCTGCAGCTTGGCGAGAGCGGGAGGGGGGCGCCGACGGGGAGGGGAGGGCGAGGGCTGGGGGCGGGGACGGCGCAACATGGAGGCGTCCGACCGAGAGGAGGGCCCGCGGCGCGCCGTCACCGGGGAGGCGCCTGGGAGAGCCAGTGGGGGGTTCCGGGGGGCGGGTGGCCTGCTCCCGGGGCGCTGGGAGGTTGGGGCTGTGAAGGAGGGCTGCTCCTGTAGGGTCTGGAGCGCCCCCGGACTCGGCAGGGTGGGGTGGTGAGGAGACAGGTCGGAACGCCTCCTGGTGGCCCTTTTTTATGGAGCCAGGAGGGGCCAAGAAGCTGGAATCACCCACCTCGCCAAGCCGCAAATACTTAAAATGCCTGTGTATACCCCAGATCACGCTCAAACACCCCACCTTACATACATCCCAACTAGCCAGATGCACCAGTTCACACTCACCTCAACTCACAGACAGTAGAAATTCAGAGGTACACTTCAAATTTTACAGTCTAACTCACATACACCCCCCCCCCCCACTCATGGACACATGTCATAAACCGGATAGCCAATTCGCAGATATACATCCCAACACACACAAACACACAACCTACACCCCCAACTCAGATACACTTTACATCATAAAACCTAAGGACAAACACACTCCAAGTCAGACAAACCCCTTTGGTTCACCGACACCCTAAATCACATGTATATAAGTATACAACTAAATTCAGTATATATCCCAACCATTAACCACCCCCAACTCACAAAGGACAGCCCCACTCATGTGCATCCCCAAACTCAGAAGCTCAACACACCCCAAGTTCACAGACACGCCTGTAACTGTCACACGTAAATGGTGCCCGGGGACTCCCTTGACAACTCTGGGAGTGCAGGCCTCCTCGGATAAAGCACCATCGGATCTGGGAGAGGAGTGAAGCCAGGGACCAGGACCTCCTCCCATCCTACCAGCTCCAGTGTAGCTAACCCTCAGGTTCTAGCGCCCGGGCGCAGGGCCTGCCCATTAAGGACCCAGGAGCTCAGTATGTAGTCCCAGTTTCGTGCTGACTTCGAGATCTTCTAAAGCCTTTGTCCCTCTCACGCCTCTCTACCTCCGGGTCCCTCTGGTGCAGCGGTACCAGGGAGGCCATACACCACAACTCAGTGAACACTGTAGGAAGGGCACTAATGAAGGCAAAATACAGAGGCCAGGGCCCGCTGATCACGTATTCTCCAGACCAGCTCCGCCCTCCCCCACGGCCTGCGGGGATGACGAGAGCGCATGCTCCGGGAGAGCCAGTCCCGTGGGGGCTGGGGGAGGGGGCGGTCCCCAGGCTGAGTCACTAGAGCCCAGGCTTCCACAGCAGGAGCTGGGTGCTCACAGGCCCCTCGCCTCACCTGCCTTGAAGGCCTGCTGTCAGGTCCCCTGTCCCTCCCCTCCGGCCACCTCTGCCCTGCCCCAACCCCCCACCTTGAGCAGCTCTCTGGGGAAGTCGCCGCCTTCGTTGAGGCCTTCCAGGTTACCAATGAAGTCTCCGCAGGTCATGCGCTTCCCGATGTTCTAATGGAGGGCACAGAGGCCTGTCAACTTTGGGGGGGTCAGGGAGGGGCGGTCCTTCACCTCCCAGGCCTTGAAGACTCCGGACGGGGTTTTCCCATCTCCGTCCCCCCAACCCCCCCACTCACGTGGCCGTGGAGATCCGTATTGAGTAGCATGAGGGCGCAGGTCAGCGTGTGCGCACCGTCTAGGGGAGAGTTAACATTTAGCCTCGGCTGCCTCCCAAGGGGTCTTCCCACAGCTCCCTTCCTCTTTTTTCCAGTTCATGCCCTGCCCCCTCTCGGACCCTCTTTGGCCCACAGCCACACTTTTGTAAGTCCTGGACCCCACTGGCAAACCCCTCTGGAGCAAAGACCTCTCTCCTCCAGCAAATCCCTCAGACAGGACCTCTCGCTCTTCTTAGGACACCCTACCTAACTCCCTAAGGTTCTGGGGACAGCCCACTGCTCACACCCAACACCAAGCTTCCTCTGTGTCTATGCATTAAACACAAGCAGCTGGGCCCTACACAGTTATGCAGGCCAAACAGAATCCCTACTCAGGTCAAGCACTGTCTTGTACATATATGTGAACAACGGCATGCAAACACATCTGCCACGTGCCTCTTCACAGCACACACTAGCCTCTAGCGCTGTACCTGCCCACATACACAGTTCCACATCCGTGCAGTCATGCCAGTATTGTCTGCATACATGCGTGCTTGCATGCTTGCAAGCTTGTGCACTCATATACTTCACACACACTCATGCCACTTTGCACAGATGCAGTGCCCATCTGCCTCCATGACCAGACAGGAAAACCCTGACCCCGGCCTCCTCACCCTCTGAGGACAGGGCTCCAGGATTACACTGGAAGTATCTCTGGGAGAAGTGGGCCAGCACACGTTCCCGTTCCTGGGTCTCACCCATTAAGGCCAGCTCCTTGAGAAATACCCTGGGGAGAGGGGAAGAGGGAGCATGTCACATCTACTCAAGGTCCCCTTACCAGGCAACTCAGGCTCCTGGCCATGCCCAGTCAGCTTGGGAAGAGTGACTTCAGGGCAGTTTAGGGGAGGCACAGGGCTCAGGGCAGGCATAACTGATGCCCTGCACACTAGGCCTAGAGAGTAGGGCCTGCTGTCAAAGGGCTGGACACCCACCTGAGAGCTTGGTCCAGAGTCATGCCCGTGAAGACAAAAAACTTCAGGTACTCGCCAGCCACAAGTTTGCTGAAGTCATTGCTGTGGGCAGGGCAGAGAGACAGGTGGAGTCCCAAGGGCAAGTGTCAAGGGGCCAGGTGGGGGTAACCTAAAGACCTGGGGTATCAAATATAGGGGATGCTGCCCACAGAATGCATCCCTCTCCCCCCATCCTCAATCCCAGCCCAGTGTCTTTACTTCTTGCCCAGATGCCGGGCCACATCCGCCTTCCTGAAGCCATCTAGTCGGTACAGCCTCTTAGCGAGGCGCTGAGCAGCCTCCAGGTCTGCTTTCTGCCCATTGGACAAGGTGTCAGTGCTTCCCAGGGCCAGCCGCTCTGTGCTGTCCAGCTCTGAGTCCGAATCAGACACCAGCTGGTTCAGGGGTGGTTCGCTGCCAGGGTAGAACACCAGCTCAGAGATGGGACAAGCCCTCAGGGGCCATCCAGATGCTTCCTCTGCCTCCAGACCCAGTAGACAGAGAAGGAAAGATTGGGACATGGGGAAGGCATTTTTCTTTTCTCCAGAGGAGATTCTTTCCATCAGCCTAGTCCATCATTACCACCTCTCTGTGGAAGTCCTGCCTTAAATCTAACACACATCCATCTTGCTGCTGTGGGAGTTAGGGCTGCTTTCCCCCAAACTCCCAAAGTTTGCTATTAGACATAGATTCCCCATCCCCACACTGGCCCTACTCAGGACAGAGTCCTCTCTCTCTGAGAATATGGGCAGAGATAGGATAGATGGACTGCTAGGGAGGAACAGTGGAGGGTCAAAGATGTGAGGCAGCAGGGACACTCTCCTGCTCCTATGTCTTTCCTCTTCCCGCCTTTTAGCAAGAGGAGTCTCCTCCGTGGTCCTTCTCTTCCACCCACAAAGAAGTAGGCTCTGGGGTAGAGGGGATAGGGGGTCAGAGCACACCCCCTCAGCCCCTGTCTCCTCCTCCCTTCCCTTCCCACCCCAGCTGCTCTACTCACAAAGCCACCTGTCACCCCAGAGACAGAGGCCGGAAACTCCTGGTTGCTAGGCAACCCTGTCTCCCTGGCCACCCCCTCCTGTTGCCATGGCTTCAGTGACTGAGCCGGTAGCTGGCAGAGGGGAGAGCAGAAAGGTTAGCCTGGTGAAAGGACTTCCTGGGGAAGGGTGAGAGACTCCAGAGAGGGTAGGCGACATGGGAGAGAGGCAATAGGAGAGGCTGGTGGCTGATTCTTTGGGAGGAACCTCCAGGCTGGGGGGTGGGGTAAGGGCAGAAGAATTCTAAGCAGGTTAGAGGCTCTATGTAAGGAGGGAAGCGGCCTTCTAGAGAAAAAGGGTGGTGTTCTCTAGGGATCCTTCCATCCTGAACCATGGTTTTACAAGTCGCCGGGTCTGAGACCAAGGTGGCAGGCTGTAAGGGACTCCCACTCACAGCCACTGGAAGTAGTCCTCCAAACAGCAAAACACATCTGTATCCCCTAACCACCCCAGTCAGGAGTCAGGAATATAAGCCACCTTTTCACATTCAGGATCCATCCCTTGGAGCAACTGTTCCTGGGACCTTAGGGCCTGAGGTCTGAGGAACCAAAGAATCACTCACCTGCCCAGGGGTGCTGCCCCCAGTCCAAAGCTGTCTTCTGAGTGGCAGGGACTAGGGGGATCCCTCCCTGGGGCCTGCTTGGCTCCAGCCTCTGCCTCCTCTTCCTCCCCTCTCTGTGTCCAAGGCCCATCAGCAGCAGAGCTGGTACCAGAATCCGGTTCAAGAGGAGCAAGTGGGGCAGGAGCAGGTGGATCAGGCCTGGGGGCAGGGGGTTGGGGAGGCAGCTCGAAGGTGAAAAAGGGGCTCTGGGTCGGGCCAGGTGAGGCCAGGGCCTCCAGTGAGGCGAGGCTGGTGTAGGAGGTGCCCTTGGCCCGGTGTGACTCCAAGATGGCTTCAAACACACAACTGAAAGAGTCAGGCCCATCAGCCGAGGGGCTGGTCCCAGGTAGAAAGGGCAGAGGTGACTTGAGAGGCCCGGAGTGAGGCATTCGAGTACCTGGCCTGCAGGGGCAGGGAGAATCTCTGATCAGGGGCCTAGAGGACAGCTCTCAGGTTGCATTTCACTGCACTTTCACACCAACTCTGTGAAGGGGATTATCATCTCTTTTCACAGGCTCCCAGCCCCTCCCAAAAGTTACCTAGCTTAGGGCTCCCCACCACAGGTTCACCAAGCTATACAGTGCCCCCAGAACACCCCAGCCCTACCCATCCCCAGTACCCAATCCCTTTCCTCTCTTACTCCCTACTAATCTCCCTTTCTCCTCCTTCTCCCTGATCCTCTCCCCTCCTGCCATTCCATTTCTATTTCTGGCAACATCTTAGGAGAAGAAGATGAGGCTCCAAGCTGCAATGGGGTGTGAGACACAGAGGAAAGCCCCCACACTCCACATTCTCCTGCCAGGATCCAGGATCTAAACTGATGCTCCCAAGCCCCCAGGCTTGATTCTGGCCTCTCACCCTGCCCCTCCTTTCCTTCCTTAGAACCCCTTTCTTCCTCTATCCTTGTGTTCCTACCCTCCTGGGTTCTTGATGATGGCCCCTCACAACCCCAACCCCGGTACTCTGCCGGGCCGCAGGCTTCGGTCCAGAATCCCGTGCTCCACCGCCCTGTCGGCGCTCCAGCTTTGGTCCTGACACTCCCAGCCCCACCCTGGTCTCTATCTCAGTCCCTTGGGGCCCAACCCTGGCTCTGGGTCAGTGGGAAGGAACAAGTCACTTTCCTCTCCCGCTCCCCCACTCACTCACCGGGCCCCTTCTGAGGCCTCAAACACTTCGTCGTCCACATCCTCTTCCCCACCTGCCTCATCCTCGTCCTCATTGCCACTGCCCAGGCTGGGATGAGGGCCAAGGCATGGGCCAGGACGTGGGGCAGGTGGGCGGGCAGCGCCAGGCAGGCCCTCAGAGCTGGGCTGACTCTCGATGGCCGAGTCAGCCTCTTCCCGCTCAGTCAGCACCTCATCGATGTCGGTCTCGCGGTAGCACCTCAGGGGCACCGTGTCCAGGTCCGTCTCGGAGTACTTGGCCGCTCGCCCCACAGCCACCCCAGAGCCCTGCCCTGAGCCCACCCCCGCTGGAGATGGGGGGGCCTGCTCTGGGGGCTTAGCACCTGCAGTGTGCACAGGCATCCAGGTCAGCAGGTTACTCAGGTCAGCTCCCTGTCCTGATTCTGTTCTCGGAAGATCTCCCCCACTGCCTCATATTGGCCTGAACTTCTTCCGCTGTCTAGTCACCATTCCTCCTGCTACAAACTCAGCTTGTTCCTGGTGAAGCTCCTTTCAAATCAAGTTCTTGTCAAACAGTTTTGAGGGGCCTGAGGGAGACCAGCCTCTTTGCTCCTCCAAGGAATGGCCCTTGATATCTTGCCATTCCCCTCCCTCCACCATCCAGCTGCCTCCAGGTGCCCAAACCAGCTGCTATCCCCAACTGCTATCATAACACGAATGGAAAGACTGAGGCTTAGAGAGGCATTAGCCAACTCAGAAGCCCAGGAAAGGACTGGGGGAGTTTAAAGGAAGGCTCCCTAGCATACCATGGCTCCTGTGGAAAAGGCCCTGTCCTGTTCCCCTGGCCTCAGTCCCAGGCCTTACCTGAGCTGAGGGGGTCCAAAGAGCCATAGAAGAATTCCCATTTGGCTCGAGCGATTCTCTGGGCATGAGAGGAGACTTCTCGGGGTGAGGAACAGATGTCCCCCTAAGCCAAGGAGGGAGTCACAGACACAGGCACCCAGAGAGAAAAACAGACATACAAAGACACAAGAACATGGGACAAAAGCATAGAAGGAAAAACATACAGGGACAGAGGTACAGAGACATAAGGACAAACACAGAGAGCAAGAAAGAGGCAGATTTAGCCCAGATTGAAGAATTCAGAGTGATAGGCCTAAGACCACCATGGAGACAAGACAAGCCTTGGCCTTTGCTGGGTCTGTGGGGCTGCAGGGAGCCCAAGAGAGATCACATACCTGGTTCGGGAGTCCAGTGTCAGCAGGTCCTCGGAATAATGTGGCCAGGTGCTCAGAGGGTCCCCCCAGCCCATTGGGGAGAGAGGAGTAAAGACCATCTGCTCCAACCTGGGGTTGAGTTGGTGGTCCCTGTAAAATGCCCTGGCTGCCAGGACGAGCTGAGCCTCCTCCAGCTGGAAGCGGGTCTGATGTGGATGCTTCTAGCCTCAACTTTTGATGGGAGCCAGGCCTGAGGGCTGGGGTGGGCCTGGGAGGAGAGATCCCACCCAGGTCCCAGCTCCGACTCAAGCCTCCAGGAGCAGGCAGCCCATTCAGTGGCCTCACGCTGGCCTTCTCCACAAAGCGGAATATGACCACAGAGCTCCGGGCCCCTGGTGGGGGCTGCCCAGTGGGTGAAGAGGGTGCCCAGGGTGAAGGAGCAATGCGGGGTGAAGGGGGGCCACGCAGAGGTGTACAGGGCGCTGTCACACGTCCAAGCTCCCGGCTTCGGGGACCTGGACCTGCCACTCGCCGGAGTAAAGAGCCTGTGCTGCCATACATGCTGGCTGGGGGGCTCTGGGGCACTGGGCCTTCGGGGAGCCAGCGCCGTGGGCATCGTGGTGGGGAGATGGCACAGTCGCCTTCCGAGCAGAAGCGCATGGCACCCTGGGCCATGCTGGGGCCGGGGGTCAGGCTGGGGGGGCAGGGATGGCCAGGCCAGGTGGGGAGTGAGCGGGCAGCATGCTCTTCAGACAGGCCTGCAAGAGAGGAAGGGGAGCAGGGGGTGAACTGCTGGGGAGTCAGGAGGATGGGAGGGCAGAGACAGGGAGGGGAAAGCAGATGGGGCCACTGGGCACCAGGTGTCTAGCCCACCCTGGGAATATGGCAGCACTGATCCCACCCCTGGGGGTGGCGATCAGTCCTCCTGCTGGGCTATTTCCATGGAGGCCTGAGGAGAAAAGAATTATGCCCTAGTGGGCCCCTGGCTCCTGTCCTTTCTGCCTAGGGGCCCTAAGCATCACCCTGGGAGAACCGAGGAAGCTATTTCAGAAGCTGAGTGAACCCAGAGTCACTGTGGCATTTTGGAACTACTTCTGGTGAGGGAAGGGGAAGACTGCTACCCCACCCTCAGGATCAGAAATATCAGCCAGCCATCATCATCATACGGCCAGGGGCTTCCCACAGTGTCTCTGTGGGAGCCCCTCATTCAAGGGGAGGGGACTCAGGCCTCCTGGAAGGAGAGGGAGGAAGAATGGGGTGGTATATAGGGACATGACAGGCTGAGAGGCACAGGTGACACTCTTAACACATACACGCTGAATGGGAAAAGGACATTCTTGTTCTCCATACAGGTACACACACTCATGTGCACACACACATAAGGACAAATAATGTCAGTACACAGCTAACACATTCATAGGCAACACCCTCCAGCACACACAGACACAGGCACACACACACATTGCTCAAAGACACACCCTCATACACTCTCAGTCATAACAAATATGTGTGTAATGGAAAGGCACATGCTTGTTTTACACACACACATGGCCATCAAACAGAAACACACAAAGAGATACCCAAATATACACACAAGGCCCTCATTCCCCAAGATACACAGAGACACAGGTATATCAGACACTCACAGAGACCTACTGGTCACAATGAGACACAAATACAGATGCCTACTCACACACATACTTAAACAGGGACATACACCCTCTCCCCTAACCCCCACCAGTCACTGGCCTCTGAGGGGAAGCCATGGGGCTGAGCTACACCAGACCCTTCTCCCCGTCTCTCTCTCTCCACCCCCAGGGGTAGGACAGATCTTGTCCAGCCCAGGAACGACCATAAAGGGGTAAAGGGGCCCCTGGTGGCAATGCAGGGTAGAGGCAAGGGTCCGGAGCAGCAACCTTGCCAGGCAGGTTTCTGAAGCTCAGTCGGGGCCCCATGTGCCCTCAGTGCAGCCCCGGACTCAGCCGCGTCAGTACTCACCGCTGCTCGCCTGGAGCTGGGGCCGAGAAGAGGCAGGGGAGAGGCTGGGCCCAGCTCGGCTGTGAAGGCAGCGCGGCTCCCGCTTGCTCCCGCTTGCTCCAGGCCCGCCCGCCTCTCAGTCCCTCCTTCTCCCCCCTACGCGCGGCTCAGAGCTAATCCCCCCCACCCACCCACCCCCCGCTCTCTCCCGGGGCCCTGAGCCCCACAGGCTGCCCCCCACTTCTCGACACTAGGTCCCCGCTGGGCTCTCCCGCCAACCTGAGACCCGCCCCTGACGAGGGGGAGGACGTATGCAACCTCTGGTCTGTTCTTCAGACCCTCACATGCCCCACCCCAATCGTGTCCACGTCCCTCTCGTCCACCACCCCCTGAGCCGCACGCGGGACCCAGCTGCACACGCGTGTCCCGCTCCAGACCCCACGCGTGTCCCTAGGAGGTTGCCACATGACCTGTTATATGCCACACGCGCTCCCGCCCCCACGAGCACGCGGCCGCGCCAGCACACTGTACGGGTGTAGACTGGACCTGCCCCCTAAATCCAAGAGACCATCAATTTGTGGAAGAAATATCCAGAGAACCCGGCCTCAAACCCTCCGGGGGTTCTGAGACTAGGGCTCAGGAGACACAGCCCTGACCACTCGTCCAGGATGCAGCAGGAGGGATGTTAGTCAGACTTCAAAAAGAACTTCCTTGCTGCCTGAGTTAGGCATCTTGCCGTCTGGGAGTAAGAGGATAGACGGAATAACGCATGGACTAAAGGAAGTGGGAGACGGGCAACCCGTGTGCCCTTGGCCAAGGTAGAAGCGGGCCCAGCTATTTTAAGAAAGCGCCGCTAGAGTTACTATGGCAACTGCTCTCCTTGGGAACTCCAAGGCAGGCAAGTAGTGACCTCGGAAGGAAGAAGGGGTCTGTTCGAGCGGTCAGGGGGCGCGAGAACGTGCGAGGCGGGGGTGCGCGGGGCTCACCGCGGGGAGGGGCAGCGCGGGCTCGGCGTGGTGCTGAAGGGGACAGCGCCAGATTTGTCGCACTGCGCAGGCGCAAAAGCGTGAACAAAGCTGGAAGGGGGAGGAGGCGCGCGGCCCGAGGTGGTGCGCGCCCACTTGACTCTATCTTAGCAGAGATCTATCCTCCCAGTTACCGTTCCCCAAGCAGGCGGAGGAAAAGGGAGCAAGTCCCCCACCCAAACTGATCTTCCTTGGTCCTTCCCCGCTGCTGTTTACTCTCTTCTCAGCAGCATGGGAGTGGGGGTGGGAGAGGTTGGAGGAGTGTGAAAGGAATTCGGGGAAAAACAGGATGCCTGAGTTCTCTATCCCGATTCGCTTCACCCCGGACAAGGTGCTTCCTCTCCAGGGCCTCGGTTTCATCTTTAAAGTGGATTGATGGAACAGACCTGTCCACCTTGCAGAGGTGCCTGAAACCCTGGTAATGGATGGGAAGCAGTTTTCGTTATGAAGAGGCAGGTGAAACGGTTGCACGAAGGGAGAATGCAACCTTGCTAGGGCGGGGGTAGGGGTGGGGGAGCTCCTAGGGACAGCAATAGCCCTCTGCGTCCTTCACACCCTCCCTAACAATGGATGATGGGGAAAGCACTGCTCCAGATGTTCCCTGGAGCGGACTCTGAACTCGAATCTGGGGATGCGATGAGAGGACGACCCAGAGTCTGAACTCAGAGGTCTGGGGGCCGCTGCCCTAGGGCGGGCCCAATGCCAGACCCCAGAACTAACTCTCCAGACCAACACCAGGCCAACCGAGAAGCAATATTCTTGGTGGGCTGACCTGAACATTTACTCTTCTTAGGATTCCAGACCTCCTGGGTAAAGGAAGGGGACCCAGCTGGAGATACAATCCTTCTCGCCCCCAACATTTCTCCCCAAAAGGTGTAAACCCGTTCCAAATCTGGGAGTGGAAGGGGTTGAATAGCTCTGTACCTCACAATCAACCAGGGATGGGAGGTTTGGGCAAATTTGCTTCATTAAGGAAGATAAATTCTAACTTTGTCCCTTCAATTCATTCACCAGTTCTTGGGCATCCACTCCGTGTCAGGCAATGATAGCCTGGACAGTTTCTCTCCATTTTTCAAACTCGCTAAACGCGACCAGAGGGCAGAGAAAGCAGGTCCAGAACCTTAGAGTCTTGGCCCCGCCCCTTATACGTTTGGCTTTGCCTGCTCCTCCCATCACTTCACTTAGACGCGGCCACTGGCCCAAAACGAAAAAAGTCAGTCTCTGCTGCACCATCGCGTTCTCAGCCTCGAGTCGCAAGCCCTATAGCAGAAAAGGCGAGGTCTCAGTTTACACCACCGGTCTGTTCCGCCTTCGGTTTCGGGATCCATCCGGAACGCTTTCAGATAGGATCCTCAGTGAGCCGGCACTCGATTGAATCGGCCTGTCTCTATAGCTTAAGAAGGCGGGTTTGCTGCGCCCGCTCCAAGGCCATTGCGAGAAGACCTTACTGCGCACGCGCAGTGGGCAGCCGATGGAGCCACCTATGGACCCGTCCGGAGGGGAGCAAGAGCCCGGAGCCGTCAGGTACCGAGCACCGGAGGGGCCGAGAGAGGAAAGAAGGGCCTGGGGGAGGGGAGCTGAACAAGGGCCGGGTCTGGGGGCCGCTTTTAGGAGCCTAGGCTTAGAAGCATAACGGAGGCGTACTCTCAGGTAACAGTGACCCGGGGACGCCGCCGTCAACGCCCTTTTACCCACAGGCTCCTGGATTTGCCCTGGGAAGACGTGCTGCTCCCACACGTCCTGAGCCGGGTGCCGCTGCGCCAGCTGCTCTGGCTGCAGCGCGTCAGTCGGGCTTTCCGGGCGCTAGTGCAGCTGCACCTCGCCCGGCTGCGCCGCTTCGACGCCGCTCAGGTGAGCCTGGGGCTGGAGCCCCGCCCCCTTCTGGATACTGCCCCCCGCCCCGCCTCCAGCCCCCAGCCCCACTGTCTACCCTTCCGGATCTCCCGTGGGCCTCTAGGAATGCCTGGGAAGCGATCCACCCAGCGGGAAGTACTCTCAAAGGGCGAGTACCAGGGATCAACTTGAGGGCGCGTAGGGTCTCTCCTGGGAGGGCAGGTGCCAAGCCCCGAGGGCAACCTGCCGCCAGGAAAGAACTCTGGGGCGAGTAGGCAGCGTCCTCCCCCGGGAACAGCTGAGAGTCGAGGTGCCTCCCCGCCCATAGGTGGGTCCGCAGATTCCGCGGGCCGCATTGGCCTGGCTGCTGCGGGACGCCGAGGGGCTGCAGGAGCTGGCGCTGGCGCCGTGTCACGAATGGCTGTCGGACGAAGATCTGGTGCCGGTGTTGGCGCGGAATCCGCAGCTGCGGAGTGTGGCGCTGGCTGGCTGCGGGCAACTGAGCCGCCGCGCGCTGGGGGCGCTGGCCGAGGGCTGCCCCCGCCTGCAGCGCCTTTCGCTCGCGCACTGTGACTGGGTAGATGGGCTGGCGCTGCGCGGCCTCGCTGACCGCTGTCCGGCTCTGGAGGAGCTGGACCTCACCGCCTGCCGACAGCTCAAGGATGAGGCCATCGTATACCTGGCACAGAGGCGCGGCGCAGGCCTTCGCAGCCTCTCACTAGCGGTCAACGCCAACGTAGGGGATACCGCCGTCCAGGAGTTGGCTCGAAACTGCCCGGAACTCCAGCACCTCGACCTAACAGGGTGCCTCCGTGTCGGAAGCGACGGTATCAGGTGCATGGGCCTGGGGTCGGTGGAATGGGAGCAGAGCGATCGCTTAAGTCTCTGGGGGTAGGGGCGGGCTGTAGTTGGCAGAACTGGAATTTCTGGATCTTTCTACTAGCAAGGAACCGCATTCTGAACAGGAAGTGCCTCCAGGAATACCTAGGCCAGAGAGCCAATAGTTGAAAAACTTTTCTGAATTCGTATTTATACCTTGGGAAATTTCAGATACAAAGTCAGATTTCTGGCTATTCTTCAGCAAGGGGAAAACCTTGCAATCGTGGGTCATGAAGTCTCTTGGTTCACTGGAGGCATTGAGCGTATGACCTCAAATTAGGCCCCTTCCCTCCTCTAAGGAGGGAAGTATGCCACAACTGGAGGGAGACTGGGCTCTGCTGGCTCCCCCACCGTGTGTAGCGGCTTCACGCCTTTTGCCTCCCCCTGCTCCTCCCCCAGGACTTTGGCGGAGTACTGCCCGGCGTTGCGCTCGCTGCGGGTGCGGCACTGCCACCACGTGGCCGAGCCCAGCCTAAGCCGCCTGCGGAAGCGCGGTGTGGACATCGACGTGGAGCCGCCGCTGCATCAGGCCCTGGTACTGCTGCAGGACATGGTGGGCTTTGCACCCTTTGTCAACCTGCAGGTCTGACCCGCCTGCCGATGGGCACAGCTGGACTGTGTGGCGGGGGCCTCACTGCGAACTGTAAGGAAATTGAACTGTGGGGGCCTCCGGTGAGAGGCCAATGCCCTGCCCCACCCTAGAGCTTCAAATAAAGAGCTTTTTACCCCCTCTTGCCTGGCGCCGCTGCCCTGTTGTAGATAGGGGATGTGAGGTTGGGAGAGACAGACACAGTACTCCAGCACCCCAGCTGTGAAATGACCAGAATGCACTCACACCTTCCTGGGGCTACCTTTACTGTGCCTGTGGCAGCTCCAAGAGGAGGTTAACACTGTGGAGCAAGGAAGTTGGAAAGGAAGGGGGACAGGAGTTAGGGCGGGCCCTGTGTGGTGTGTAGGGCTCCTGCATCCCTCTGGGATCTAAGCCTAGACTGCTTGGGCAGAGTCTGCCAAGTGCCTCAGTGGAAGCGGTACTTTCTGGCTGGCTTGAGGTTGATGTATGTGGCCTTCATCTCCTCGGCCTCAGGGTTCCGCACGTCTTTGAATCGCTCCCCTTTGGTGCTCACTATCTGGTTGTCGATGTATCGGATCAGCTTCTTGGGAGCCTGTCGGGCAATCAGGCAGTGAGCAGCGGAAGCCTGGAGACAGATGCACCCACTCCACGACCCCGACCATCTCACCTCCTTAGGAGCCATAGGACGGTGAATCTTCTGATCCTCTGCGCTATCCACCATCATGTACCTGCCAAAAACTGGCTGGGTGAAGCTCCTGCCACCCTGGGAAGACCCTCAAAGGTCCCAGCCTTGCCCAGCCCAGACTCACTTCTGCAGGATGAAGGACTTCAGCTCATCCTTTTGGGGGCCTCTGAGACGCCTGGGCAAGTCCTGCGGAGAGAAGCCAGGTGTAGGTCCTAGGGTACCAGCAGGGGAAGCAAATGGGGCTAGGCTAGGGGCAGGGGCTTAACACTAAGCTGGAGCATGGCTGAGGTTACATGGGGTTGAGGGGGGTCCTAGCAGAGGATACCTGGTTGGGGCCATCCCAGGCTGGAGGCCCCTCCTTCCCCTCTACCAGCATCTGCACAGCTTCTTCCAAGTCCCCTCGAGCTTTGGTCAATACCCACTGGGCCTGCTCCACTGAACAGGTGGGGAAAACCTCCAGGAGTACGTCCACTCCTGGCAGCAGCTCTTCCTCAGGGCCAGCTGCCTGTGGGCATAAATGTTGACAAGAGGCACTATTTCCTCCTTTCCAGCCCCCTGAGCTCCTTCACTGGTACCCTCCTCTACCAGTACCTCATCTTGGGTGTCCCCAGCAGAAGACATCGTCTCTTCTTTGAGCTTTTCAGGCCGCTGCAGGGGCTCTGGGGAGATAGATACCTGACCTTGGACCTCGGAGCTCTGTGGCTGCACATTCTCTTAAAGGGGCAGAAAGAGCAACAGGTTTGTCAGGGCTTTGGAGGAGGCAGTTTGAGTCACCCAGGGGCCTGATTCCCAGGCTCACCTTTGTTCCTGGCACCACTCAACTGCCCTGAGAGCTTCTGGATCATGTCCGCTATTGTACCCCTGAAAAGACCAGGAGGGTGGTTAAAGGACAACTCAACCCACCCTCCACCATCAGCCAGCCCCTCTCGTCCTCTTGGCCCCAAACAGGCCCTACCTGGGGATGTGGGCGAAGCCGGGTACATAGGCCTCCATCATCTCAGTGAAGGCTTCCATGTCAAAATTCTCCTCTGATGGGCCTGAGGGGCCCAAGTCCCCAAGAACCCCGAGCACATAGGAAAAGATGACGTCATCCAAGCCACTGCAGGAAGGGGACAAGCAAGCCCTGTTAGCCTGGGACTCCAGCCCCTGGCTTCCTGGGGACCATGAGGCAGACCTCAAGCCATAAGCCTGGAGAGTATTCCACCCTCCCCCTTCCTCAGAGATATGGCCTCCCCTCTGTTCAACAAGGGTGACGGGAACAGGATGAGAGGCAAGGCCACTCCAGCAGATCACACTCAGCCCTTCCGCATCTCAGGAACAGGGCTGAGTGCTCCCCACCCCAGTCTCTCCACTGGCCAGGGTCCAGAGTCCTGTCCAGCTGCTCCAGCACTGGCCCAAGCATGACCCTTCTAGGAGAGTAGCTTCTACCTGAGGTCAGCCTCTGGGAGGTGCGTCTGGACAAAGGCAAGGAGGGCTGCACTGACAATCCTCTCCAGCTCCATGCTCTCTCCTCTGCTGAAGGGATACAAGATGGAGGCTTGTCAGGCCCTCTTCTGCCTGCCCCTGCCCACCAGGTCCAGGGGCAGCCAGCTCCTCCCTCCTGCCCTGCTGTGGAAACCATTTGTTGAAGTTGCCCGTAGCTTCCAACTCTGGTCCTCCCCCGTTCCTTCAAGCAGAGAAACAGCCCCCCGCCTCCCTATCTCTCCACCTCCTCCAGCCTGAGTCAGGACAGGACACTGTCTCAGGAGAAAGTTTCCAGAGTGGAGGTTTCCCTCCTCCCTCCCCATGACCTCTCCCCATCTCCCCACCCCACACCCCAGAAGTAGGCCCAGATCTTCTGGAAAGACGCCAAGGTCTTGAGGTCACATGCCTCCTGGCTGAGGAATCCCATCACTGAGAGGGCCACTGGGCCCCCAAGTCCAGCCACAAGGGGCCCATTGTCCAGCCCCCCAAGGAACAGGCCTCAGGACTGAGCACAGCCATTCCCCTACCCAGAATGGGCCACCCACCCTCCACACAAAGGGGCTTTTCTGGCTCTGGGGCCCAGAGAGAAGGGGAAGTCTTTCATGAATTCTATCTCCCTGCCTGGTCCCTGCCCTCCCAGCAGCTTGGGGCTATCTACAGAGGCTGTCCATTCTCGTTCCCAAGGCCTACGATATCCTAGAAGATCTGGCCTTTGCCTACCTTCCAACCTCACCAGCCCCTCCTCGCTCACTCCACCAGCATCCTTGGGGTCCTTCAAACTTACCCAGCTTCTTCCTGCCTATCTGTTCCAGATATCCACATGGCTCACCCCCCCACCTCTGCCGGGGCTCTGCTCAAATGCTGCCTCCAAAGAGACTGTCCCTGACTAACCTACCAAAAATAAGCATTCCTCATACTCCCCAATCTTTTTCTCTGCTTTATTTTCTACATGGCATATACTACAGCTTAATGTTATTTTTATGTTTATTTGCTTATTGTCTCTCCTCCCCCATAGAATGTAAGCTTCAAGAAGAGGGAGTTGGGATGGACTTTGTCTTATCCTTAGGTATAGCCCTAGCACTTAGAAAAATGCCTGCACTTAGTAGGTGCTTGATAAATACTTATTGACTTGTTTCAATCCTACTTACATGCTTTTGACTCCATAAAGTCTGTATTTGGTAGTCAAGAACACACAGGTGGCAACAAACTGCTCCAAATCCACAGGTCCAAATGTCAGCCTATTATCCCAGTTAGAAGACTCAGGAGCACCTATCCCCAATTCATCATATCCTTTCCGCCTGTGTACACCCACTCCAAACAGGCACCTCCTCCTGGTTTCACTAGCTGACACAACTTGCTCAGCTGCCAAACCTGAACTTGGAAGTTATCCTGAGTCTCACCCTCTCTCAACACCACCTGCTGCAATCAATCAGTCACCAGGTCCTGGTCAAGGCTACTGCCTTATTATTCTCCATTCTAGCCACTTTCCCCCAACTTCAGTCTGGCTTCTGCTCCAACATCTCTACCAAATCTTCTCAGGCTAAGGTCAGGAGTTACTGTTTTCAGGTTTTGGTCTAATTGTTTTTGTTGTTTAGTTGCTAAGCTGTGTTCAACTGTTATGCAACCCCATGGACTGTATGTAGCCCTCCAGGATCCTCTGTCCATGGGATTTCCCAGGCAAGAATACTGGAGTGGGTTGCCATCTCCTTCTCCAGGGGATCTTCCAACTCAGGAACTGAACCCACATCTCCTGTGTTACAGGCAGATTCTTTACCACTGAGCTACTGGGAAGCCCTAATTGGTCTAATTAGGTTGTACCATATGAATTTGCCAATATTATCCATTTTTTATCAAGAAAGAGAGAAAGAAAGAGAAAGGCCATTTCTTATACTGTCACCTAATATTTGCCCTTTCAAGCAGCATCAGTATTGGCCTAGGAGGCATCACGTCCTCCTGTTTCTCTTCCATCTCCCTGGCCATTTCTTCCCCGGCCATCTCTGCCCCCCTCTCCTCTTTTTCCCTCTAACTGGCAGCAAAGCTCAGGCTCAAAGCTGCTTTTCTCTCTCCAGTCTGCACCCTCTGTCTCTGGAAGATCTCATCTGGGCCCACATCTTCTTGTTCCAACTCCATGTCACCAATTCCCAAATGTCTAATCCTCTAGTCCAGCCTCCTCCTCTGAGCTACACACTTGTACATCTATGTCTCTGACACCTCCATGGGGATGACTTAATGTGTTCCAAACTGACATTCTCCCAAGTCATCTACTCCTCCAAGGCTGTCCCCAGCATACACATGTCCATGTACCCAGCTGTTCCTGCCACTAGTCTGAGACCAGATACTGTCAGGATCCCTGATACCATCCTACCCTCTGCCTTCCCACATCCAATCAGTCACCAAGCCCTGACCATTATCTCTCAACACATCTACTTTTCTCCATCTCTCCTCCCACTCGGCTCCATCTCTTGCCTTAACTGCAAGTATCCCAATCCTTCTCCTCTCCACCATTGTTCTGCTAACAACTTATTCTCCACAAAGATCATGGCTGTACAATCTTTACCAAAAAATCATGTTCTTCCTGCA